>NC_143581.1:28363807-29072557 GCF_048544385.1 Mastigoproctus giganteus | reverse complement strand
CGCTGGCTAAAGGCAAATTTCCGCACGTCTATCCTACATCTTTCTTTCCTCAATTTGAATTTATGCCCTCTCAGGTGATTATTCTGAGCTAGAGGAAGAATCCCACCAGCATTGAGCATGCTCAAACCATTCAATGCTTTATACTACACCTCTATCAGATCACCTCGCTGGTGCCTAGTCTCCAGACACTGTAATTTGCAAATCTTAAGCCTTTCTTCGTAAGAGCACCCCTTTGTTCCATTCACTAATCTTGTTGCCCTTCTCTGTACTCATTCCAGCAGCTCTACATCCTTCTTGAAATGAGGCCTCCAGGCCTGTATACAGTACTCTAGGTGTGGCCTGACCATTGCCTTATACAAGGGAATAATCACCTCCTTATCCCTGCTAGGATTCTCAACTATGGATCACCTTCACGTAATATCACAGCTAATGGAGAAAGCAAATGAATATAAAACACCATTATGCCTGGCATTTGTGGATTATGAAAAGGCATTTGATTCCATACAGCATAAGGCAATGTTTCGGGCACTGGAAAGACAAGGCATAGATACCCCATATATTATGATTTTGAAGAAAATATATGAGAGTGCTACATCCTTTATTAGACTAGACAAAGACAGTAGCAAATTTAAAATCGAGAAAGGAGTTCGACAAGGAGACACAATATCTCCAAAGCTGTTTACTGCTGTCCTTGAGGAAGCTTTCAGAAGATTAGAAAGGAGAAAGGTCGCAGAAAGGAGTCAATGTGAACGGAGAGTACCTAAACCATTTACGATTTGCAGATGACATTGTGGTCATAAGCCACAGTCCCAAAGAATTAGAGGAAAATCTTAATCAGTTATGCACAGTTAGTAAGGATTTTGGACTAAAGATGAATATGGCTAAGACAAAAGTAATGATGAACAAGTATGCCACAGAAAGGGAAATAATGATTGAAGGAGCAGTAATTGAAAAGGTGGAGTCATATACTTATCTGGGACAAGTTATTAGCTGTAATAATGATAAATGGCTGGAAGTCAAGAGAAGAATAAATTTTGGATGGATAGCATTCAGGAAATATAGTCACATACTGAAGAGCAATATCCCAGTTTGTCTGAAACGTAAAATAATGAACCAATGTATACTCCCCACCATGACTTATGGAAGTGAAACTTGGGCACTCGCCAAAAGTATGGAAGAGAAGCTGAGAACTACACAGCGAAGAATGGAACGAATTATATTGGGAATCAGACTGTTAGATAAGAAGAGAAACACATGGATTAGGCAGCAAACTCAAGTAAAGGACATTCTTATAAAAACTAAAGAACTAAAATGATCTTGGGCAGGACACATAGCTCGAAGACATAATGACAGAAGGACTAAGAAAATAATAGAATGGTACCCAAGAGGAGCTAGAAGAAAACCTGGAAGACAAAGGCGGAGATGGATAGATGAAATTCATGAGTTTTTGGGTAGTAAATGGATGGCCAGTGCTCAAAACAGAAGGAACTGGAAAGTTGCTGGAGAGGCCTTCATCCTGCAGTGGATTGAAAATGGCTGATGATGATGATGATATTATTATTTCTGCTTGTATGTATGTCACTGACAAAGAATCCAGGCGTTGTATAGAATACTTGGAAAAAGTATGAAATTAATTTTTTTTTAATCACCCTATGATACTGTTATATAAGTGAGTCACAGTTCCTAGCTTCTACATAAGGAACATAAGGGAAATGCTAACCCCCACATCTTGCTGTAAACAAATAAGAAGAGATATGAATAACAACTTAAGTGAATCAGTTTTTGATTTTTAGGGACATATGGGGAAGGTGATACTTCTCCCATACGCCCTTGCATAAAAGTTAGGAACTGTGATTCAGACACGTAAATGATATTGTTATTCAAGTGAATCGTAGTTCTCAACTTTTATACAAGGGTATATTACACCCCCACCCATACTCACTGCTAAGTGATTGCGTAACAAATAAATACATGGGCTGTGTTTGGGTAGCTAAGAATAAGTACAGGTGCATGTATACTTGCATGTACACCAATGCTAGGAGTTTGGTAAATAAATTTGATGAATTTGAGGTGTTGGTCAAAATGTCAAAGGCAGATATTGTTGGGATATCAGAGACATGGTGTCACACAGATATAAGGAATGCAGAAATGGAATTTGGGGAGTGCAATGTGTACAGGAAGGATAGACAGGATAGGAAGGGAGTTATGCTATTACTTAAGAGACACATAAAATCCAAGGAAATACAGCCAGTCGACATGGGTGAACAGAGCAGTATTGAGTCAGTTTGGTGTGACATAAGCACTGGGAAAGAAAAATTGAGAGTAGGAGTGCGTTATAGGCCTAATGACTCTAATCAGCATAATAAACAACTGTACAGAGAAATAGAGTGGGCCAGTAAATCAGATTGTCTTATAATGGGGAATTTAAATTTCCCAGATACTGACTTGAATTTGTGGGTTGGTCACTCACACTCTAGCAAGGCTTTTGTGGATTTATTGGATAACTGTTTTCTGTAGCAGCATGTTCGAGAGGCAACCAGAGAGAGTAATACTCTTGATCTAATTATCAGCAGTGATTATTCGTGCATTAAGAATTTGCAGATAAAGGAACCACTAGGTGGTAGTGATCACAGTGTACCGATGTGGGATTTACTTAAAGATGTAATTACCATCAGGTGTAAAGGGACGGGTTTTTGCTTTCGTAAAGGTGACTACAGTGGTCTCAGACAGTTTTTAAATTCTGTACGGTGGGACCAACTGATGATATTACCAACAGCAAATTCTAAATGGGAAGCATTCAAGGAATTAATCGTGGAAGCTACTAGGCTTTTCATACTGATTAAGAAATACTGTTCAAGGTTTAGGCCTAAATGGATGCCAGATGAACTGATGAGACTCGTGACAGAGTAGAAAAATGCATATAAATTATCAGGCAACACAGAAGCCTGTGGTAGATATAAGCTAGTCTGTAATGAAGTTGCAAAGGAGATTAGGCAAGCGAAGGCAGATTATGAGAAATCTTTGGCAAAGGATACTAAGAAAAACAGCAAGGACTTCTTTACTTATAAACTCTAGAAGGAAGGAAGGAAAGAGATTAATCACATTGGTCCACTTGGTTCAACTGTTGATGATCCTGCTCAGATAGCTGACAAACTGAATGAGTATTCTGCATCTACATTCACACATGAGGAATTCTTTAGCGAAGTTTAGGACAGAAGCTTATTAAACTCTAACAGAGAGTTTAATGATTTTGTAATAACTGAGAGTAAAGTGAAGGAGAAATTGTTGAAGTTAAACAAGAAAGGAACCTGGGGTGGATGGGATCTATCCAGTTATATTAAAGGAGGTGGCAAAGGAAGTAAGCAAACCCTTAGCCATAATTATGAGAGCACCCTTGGGCTCAGGGGAAGCCCCCACGGACTGCAGATGTGCAAATGTATCCTCAATTCACAAAGGAGGTGGCGCCTCCATAGCCATGAGGGCAGGAGCAGCAGTACATAGCACATGCTTCTTGATTAGACCAGGGTTCAAGCCCATCACCCCGGAGCAATATGGCCTTAGTTGCTAATGCTCCTAAAAACCAAATAACAAACAAACAAACAAACAAAAGAGGATCAAAAGGTGACACGAGTTAAAGAAGTATTGCAGGATCATCTAGACAAGACTGCAGTAATAATTCGGACACAGTATAGGTATGTTAAGGGAAGGTCTTGTCTGACCAATCTGATTGGATACTATGATGTGGTTACAAAGGAACTGGATGCAAAAAATAATTTTGATATCATATACCAGGAGTGGCCAACTTAATTTGTGATGCGATCTAATTTTTTTCTTCAAAATGTGCTGCGATCTACCATCACAAAAATTTCATTGCACAAGGTGCACAAATCGAGGGATGACTGTATATTTAAAATTCATTGTGATCGACTCGTTGGCCACCCCTCTCATGTACTTTTATTTCAGGAAAGCTTTTGATACTGTTGCACATGGAAGACTACTTTACAAATTGGAGCAGTATGTTATTAAGGGCAAGTTACTACAATGGATAAAAGGGTGGTTTAGTGGGAGATGACAGAGAGTGTTAATTTGAGAGAGTACTAAAGTATTCCTTCAGAATCATAGATTGAACCAACTGAGCTGGAGGAGATTGGGAAATTGACCAGGATAATGATGACCAAGAGCCACCAATGCCACCCAAAGTCAGCCATTGAGAAACTGACCGCAACTCAGAAAGACAGAGGGAGGGGTTTGCCTGACCTCACTGAACAAGAGAAGAAAGCAATTAAGAATATAAGGATTACTTCCAGAAAAACACAGTGCCAACCAACAAGCCATAAGGAAAATAAACAAACTGTCCACACCATTCAATCTTAACAAGGAAATCCCACTCATGCAGACAGCAGAAACAAAGACAAAGATGGGTGAAGAAGGCACTCCATGAGAGATACTACAAAGACCTACATCAAGACTACATAGATAAGATAGCTGACAAGCAGAGTCTTCTGCAAGACTGAAGGATAGGTGTTCACCATTCAAGACCAGGTAATCAACACCAGCAACTACAGGAAATACATTGCCGACACATGTTGAAGATGCCACCTGGCCCCAGAAACAATCTAGCACATCACCACGGGATGCAGGGTGATCATCCAGAGAGAGTATACTCAGAGACATGACTAGGTCATTGGAACAAAACAGCAGAAGCCAGTGTAAAAATACCAGCCTATCAAAAGGTATTGATTGAAGGAAGTATACTGTATTACAAGTATGAACCTCAGGCGGTACTAGAAACCCCTTCTCACAAATTACACTGCGACCATGCCATAATAGCAAACAACACAATCCTGCACAAAAGACTGGATATAACCCTTATCGAAAAGAAGGAAATGGCTACCTATCTGATTTACATGGAAGTCCCTAACACCAGCAACCTCCAATAAACCTACAAGGAAAAGATAAGGAAGTACACAGACCTAAGACAGAAAGTCAAAGAAATGTGCCATGTAGAACAAGTAATGACCATCCCGATCACTGTATCAATCAAAAGCATAATTAAAAAATAACAACTTTAAGAAAAAGATTTAATTCATAACGATCTTTTAAAATTTGGCTAATTCAGAAGATAAAAATAACAAATTAAGCTGAAAAGTCATGCAATTACAAAAAAAAATAAATCTTTCTATTTAAGAAAAAATATAATAATTGAACACTCATTCTATAAATATGTCTATTTAGAGAATTGGCGTTTTAAACACCACACCTCAGAAATATATAAATAATTCTCAACTAACCTGCAAAGTCCTGCATTACCATCAAGAACTTCTTTGCCACAAATATCATCCATAAGTCCACCACTAATTTCCTTCTGCTCCATCACTTGACATTTATCTTTAATTTCCATTCCTTCAGGAGGCTCCACATTGTAAGAAATATTACTTATCTGTGAAAAATGAATTTGTCTTATATCACATCTGCATATTTCTCCATGTACTCTAATATAAAAAAGGCATACATTTTTTTGGCAAGAATAACAGGCAATATAATACAATTTTGAAAACTAAATTAAGAAATTTATCCCCATACTTTCCAATGCCTTGTGGATCTCTACATTATGCACTACTTTTATGAGGGTGGTACAAAGTTTTTCACTGCAGATGGTGGGAATACTGCTCTCAGTTCCTGACACCATGCCTTCTATTCACTTTTTTTCTTTAATTTTTTTTTATGAAAATCCCAAGAACAGAAGGTATTAGAACCTATGGTACTTAGTACAGTGCTTGGGTTGAAGGGTTGAAGGTCGAGAAGATATTTGTTGACATTAGACTTGAATTTTTGTAGATTGTAATTTTCAGGAAATATGTATGAAGGGAAGTATGGAAGGGTATGAAGAAAAAGGAAAAGGAAAGTTGCATGTATCAGAAGCAGTACAAGTTACTCTGAACATAAAAAATTACTACATCAACAAATTTCTATTGAAGGAGAAAGTGAAACTGGTTGAAACGCTCCACAAGTTAAGTGTCCAAAATAGAGATCTCATCACATGCACATGTGTATGACTGAAAAAATATTTTCCATGAAGAAGTTGCTAACCTACTGCATGCTCATGCACAGATCTGAATTCATTGTGTTCAGGAACTGATTTTGGAAAAAAATTTGGAATTACAATGCATGACACTGTATCAAAAGCATGTTAGAAGTGTAAAGGCAATGATTCAGGGGCACAAAATGCATGTTAGAAGTGCAAAGGTAATGATTAAGGGCACTTACTGTTCAAGAAAGTTATGCATGGTAGGTCCCAAAAATGCTGATGTTTGAACAGAGGGCAAAACATATTGTGGTTTCTGCCAAACATCTGAACCTGTTTGAAATGCAGAGAAATACATTTCAACAGCAAACAGTGGCTAGACATAAGTATGCTACTTACTCATATCTAGCCACTAGAATCAAAGAAGGCCAGTATAGAATGATGCCACAAAGGGTCTCCCACCCACCCAAAAAAACTCAAGATACATCCTTCAGCTGGCAAGAGCCTTTTGGGATTCATTTCTTGTCAATTTTCTGCCACCTCATGCAACATTAATGATCAGTACTTCAGAAACTTTCTTCATAATTATGTGCATACTACAGTAGTTTGCAGGAAAAAGCCTGGGGAATTATAAAAGAGAATCATTCTGCTGTACAATAAAGTATGTCCACATGTGGAAAATTTGACAACAGTGGCAACCTTGAGCTAGAAGATAATGAAACATTCTCCTTACACTCTGGATTTAGTCCCCAGTGATCGTCTTTTGTTTTGGCTAGTTGAGATCAGTGCCTTGCAATAGTGATTGCAAAAATGTGTCAGTGTAAAGAAACAATATCCTGAAAAAGAGTAATAAGTTTGGTGGTTCTGGTATGTATGGTTTTTTTTTTTTTTTTTTTTTGTAAAAAATAAAGGTTCAGTGAACCTTGAACCACACTCTTATGTGGCCTTCAATAAAAAGAGCTGCCTTAAAAAAATTTTGGTTTTTAACCTGTAAAATTAAAAAAAATAAACAAATAATTCATTAATCGTGTTTAGTCAAAAAGAAAGCAAATTATTTTTATAAATATGATCATATAATACAAGATCAGCAATGATATCCCTTACTGAAAATGAATTCCACTGAATTCTTACTGAAAAATGAATTCCAAACCAGACATGTCTTGAGACACAAAAGGGTATATGCTAGACATGATGTTTAGAATTAGGAAGCTGACAATTTTCTAGTGACAGCAAAAGGAATTCATCTTAAGTGACTAACAATACATAAGGGAGATTTTCTTATTTATTTATCCTAAAGTAACATACACTTGACAGTTTTATGTACAGAATGATGACACTCATGATTATATACATCAATGAACAGTTATATGAATTAGTGCAATACTTACAGAACTCAACATGAAGGTATGGAAAGCTCAGTATGAGAGCACTAACCATTACAGAAAATAAATATATTTTTTTCTATTTGGATCGAAAAAAATGGCACTACATCAAATAAACAGCACCTCCTAATTTGTGTTTAATCAATAAAATACTGTGGTAACATAAGTGGTAATAAATATATAAATATATTTATATATATTTACTTACTATGCAAGTAAGAGCTTCCAAAGGCTCAATATATCCGACGTTATATTAACATTTAAGAATATACAAAGGAATTTACCTTTATTCTGTTGTTGTTGTTATTTGGTTTTTAGGAGCATTAGCAACTAAGGCCATATTGCTCCGGGGATATGCAGTGGTCATTCCCTGACCTTTCCGCATCCTCCGTATTTGGTGGTCATGGGCTCAAACCCCGGTCTAGTCAAGAAGCGTGTGCTATGCACTGCTGCTCCTACCCAGCTGGCTACGGAGGCACCCTTTATTCTGTCTCATAGGAATTCTTATCCTACTCTTCTATAATGCTGAGGAATTAAAGAATGATAATTTAAAACTCAAATTGTGTTCCTCACCTTCTGCATGTGAATGATTCAATAGCCCAGGATCACAGCGTTAAAAATATACGTTAAAATTATGATAATAAAATTATAAATTTAGTGGATTATAATTTTATCATAATTTTAATGTATATTTTTAATGCTGTGATTTTTCTGACATAATGGCTTCCATCACTAGAAGTTGTATTTGATTTTTCTGGGGTCGGGTTGAGATCTTCAGCTGCAATCCTGGGGTACTGAATCATTCATGGGATGAAGGTGAGGAACACATTTTGAGTTTTAAATTATCATTTAAATTATCAATTAAATTATCGTTTTAAATTATCAATTCATCGGTATTATAGGAAAGTAGGATAAGAATTCCTATGAGACAGAATAAAGGTAAATTCCTTTGTATATTCTTAAAAAAATATATTTACTTACATATATAAATATATATATATAAATTGATCAGATTAATGTCATGAAATTATTGGTTAAACATTACATCAGTCTGTAAAATGGTTAATACTTCTATTGTACTTAATACACTCTTACTGTTGCAATTATATTAAAATATATTTATTACCTGCAGTAATAAATATATTTTTTATTTTTGGACAGAAAAAAATGGCACTACATCAAATAAACAGTACCTCCTAACTTATATTTAATCAATAAAATTCTGTGGTGACTCCTTGTGAAGTTGGAGAGTACTTGGCACGGACAACTGTGCAATTGTGGAAAAAAATAAATTATATTCTGTTAAAGGTTTTGTTGCCTCAAAGAAATGGCAGTACCTATATCAATACGTAAATCAGTGCATTACTAAAGTAACTGAATGAGAATATGATTTGTGATCCTTTCCTTCTAATTTCAATAGCAGAGATAGTACAATACTAAGACATGTCTTTTGAGGTTGAGGGATATCTCTTTCTTCAAATAATGAAGATTTCCTTATTAGAAGGAGAGTAATGATAATTTGACATACACAAAATACACATCCTATGAGGCTAAAGAGCACTACCTGGGATAGTATTAATGTTATCATTCTGTAATCTAATGTAGTCTAGCCCAAAGGCTGCAAGTTTAAGAATTTGGACAGCCTTTTATTGGTCAATTATGGCTATGAAGCATCATTTTATTGTTTATCACCAGCTTATTATTATTTTGCTGGATGAATCACTGTGAATCATAAGAACCCATTATCGCAGGGTTCTTAACCATTCTTTTCTATGCATGTTTTTTTTTTTTATGTAGTAATACATCTGATTCATAAGATTCTCAATAGGTACGCCTGAGCTAACAGAACAGTATCTGGAAGCTATAAATTTAAAATTTTCTGTTTATACTCCGGCACGACAACCAAGTCAGTAGAGTTTACAATAAATTGTCAATACAAATATTTATCGTATTTAGTAGTCACGGGGTTGAACTTCGGTCCACTCATGGAACGCGTGCTATGCACTCTCGCTCCTGACCACTCGGCTACGTCAGGCCTATACACATTCCTTAAACTTAACATTTTTAATTTCCAAAATTAGAAAGAAATTTGTTCATTTGTATATCTACAATGAAAGGCATGCTTATCAGCTGATCAGGAATAAATTTGTTGAAATTGGTAATCCAATTAATTAGCTTTGAATAAGCTACCTAAAATAATCAGAGACTCTAATTTATAAACAAAATAACAGCTACTGAAAATTACGCACACAGAGAGTTGGCTTTGCATTAGCAACACCTACCTAATACCTCATGGGACCACCTTTTACTTGTAATACAGCCCTTACATATCTCGGCAGACTCCACAAGGTGTTGCAGGATGTCCTGTGGTAGTGCTACCCATGCATTGCATGATGTGTCCAGTAAGGCACACATTGCCAGCTGGATGGATTTAGCATTGAATGTCCTTCCAGTAGGTCCCACACAACTGGGTTGAGATCAGGTGAGTTGGGCAGCCTTGGGAAGCCAAAGAATTCAATTCATTGTCATGTTCCTGAAACCAGTTAGCAACCCACCGGGCCTTGTGGCATGCTGCACTGTCTTGTTGATAGATGCCAGAGTTGTCTGGATATGCTGTCATCACAAAGAGGTGTACTTGACCGGCAACAATAGAAAGTCACGATTCCCAGTGAGCCATAGATAATGACCACAGATTATCAGTGACCAGAGGACCCAGGGCATGCCA
This sequence comes from Mastigoproctus giganteus, assembly GCF_048544385.1. Lineage (NCBI taxonomy): Eukaryota > Metazoa > Arthropoda > Arachnida > Uropygi > Thelyphonidae > Mastigoproctus > Mastigoproctus giganteus. The sequence continues at coordinate 29,062,425 of NC_143581.1, read as the reverse complement.
CAAAACAAACACCAACAGTGCATCCAGATTCTATGGCCTCGAGTTGCTTTCTCCAAATGCAGAAATGCCCATCAGCACAATGCAGTTGGAAATGGCATTCATTCAGAATAGGCAACAGATTAAATACACATGGGAGTACTGTTAATGCAAAGCAAACTAGGTGAGTTAATGCAAAACCAACTCAATATACAAGCTTATACTGTTCATACAAGCTAATGTCCAGCATACAGTCCATATGGATATTGTTCTTGCTATTCACATGTTGTACTGGGTGGCTAGGTGGGCCACTGTGTGATGTCGCTACTGTGTTACAAGAGACACATGACACTCATCAAGGGCATCGATCACACATGGCTGTCCTACATGTGACCTTTTACTAGTTGTTCGACAGCTGTTGAGCCAGTCACAGTAGACTTGCAAAACCACAGAATGGGAGCATTTAACCATGTTGGCTGTTGTCAAGATACTGGTACACTTTGCCCCAAAATCACTGCACATTCAAAGATGGAAAGATCAGGATCCATTTTCCCACAAACACTGAAAAACTGATCACTACATGTGAATTACAATCAGCTGTTCCCAACTCTGAGCTTTCACCAGCACCATAGATCAGTCCATTCATATACATATGAGTGTTGTTAACGCAAATCCCGTGTTTACTGATTTTTCATTATAAAACTGGGTAGATCCTAACATTAATTCTTGTTACATGAGTGCAGTGGTCCTTGGATATTCATATTAATATCTGAATAATTTTACTGACTTAAATTACTTACATCTAGCAGCCTTTGTAGATCAGCAGGTTCTTTATCCCTAAGGTAGAAGAGACAGTTTCGAGGATGGTGGGCATGTAAACCCAATTTTGAACAAAACTCAGAAACTCCACATTTCTATAAAATAGAGTTAATTAGAAAGTGCAAGTTTTATTGATGAATTTATATTAGTTACTCTTTATCACTTCCACTAAAATATTAATATACATTTTATGATTTATACTGATGTTTCAGATGCCATTCTGATTCTTTTTTCTAAAAGAGAAATGGAAATTCAATGCAACTGAATTATTTCACTTTGAGAAAGGGAGGGGAAAGCACAGCTTCTAAAACATCAGTATATTTATTTTAAAAAAAAATTCAAGCTTAATCTCACAATATTTACAGTAAAAATAGGCTTTGTGAATTAAAACCGAATTGTGCAAAATTCTGTACCTAGTCAGTCAAAAAGTTGTAGCAAATATTAGAAATTAAATGGAATAAACAAATTTCATTTGGTTTGGGGTTAGGTGGAGTAGAGTTGGTTGTTTGGGCAGGAGTTTTATAGTGCAGCAGCACTTTGGGTTATACTGTGCCAAAACCTATGGACAAAAGTTTACAAATTCACAAAATTAAATGGAATAAACAAATTTGATTTGGTTTGGGATTGGGTGGAGTAGAGTTGGTTGTTTTGGCAGGAGTTTTATAGTGCTGCAGCAGCACTTTGGGTAATACTGCGCCAAAACCTATGGACAAAGAAGTTTACAAATTCATTTTAACTACTTAAGGCAGCTAGTATACATATCAGTTAATAATAGGCTGTGCTCTTTTTAGGGCACACTGTTAACACCTCTTAAACTCAATTACCAATATATCAAAATATACACAGTACTCCGCAGAGGTGTATTGCTAAAAAAAATAGTACTGGAACGCTCGATCTCCAGAAGACTATATGATAATGGCACATAGACCGTACAGTAACTGAACCAGACTTCAGACTTACGGTTCATAGAACAACCAGTTCTAGCATTCAGCTCATGGCAAATCAAAATGCAGCATTCACGCATCACAGTATATCTCATTAGTTGAATCTCTTTATCTAATACATGTACTTTAGTAAGAAACGTTCAAGTTTCAATGCGAAATTTATATTTTTGTTTTTAAATAAATTTTTAAAGAAATCTATTAATTTTAAAGATTACTCAATATATATATATTTTTAGTAGCAATGGGTAAAATAGATATTTCTCCCTTTCCTTTGATTATGCCATTGTTTCATAATATTAGGTGTATAAATTTAATGATTTTCTATTATGACATTTAAAAAAAAGTACTGGAATGTTGTTCCGGTGCGTTCCGGCCCGAATACACCACTGGTAGTCCATAATTCGTGGTACAACCAGCAAGAGGCTGATTCTTCATGAAAAAATAAGTCGAAATTGCAGAATAAAATTTTTTCATAAGAGGCTTTGTTTTTGAGAAAATTGACTTTAAATATTAGTTGAGTATGCGTGCACTTGACTAAGACACCAACCACTCTTTACTCTTCTGTTTACAGTGTCCAGTGCATACTTTAACATAGGGTATATAAATTAAAATGAGACACGATATTTCCTTTTGATAATTTCCTTTTATTAGTTTCAGAATTGTTGAAAATGTTGCCCATTTTGTTGCATACAAAGCAGGACTCTTTTCACTAGATTAGATTATCTTGAAGCCTTTCCAGTGTGTTTCGAGTTTTTAATGTTTCGAACACCAGTAAAATCCTTTCCTTCAATTGTACAAGACTGATGATGTCTTTGGAATACATGATTGCTTTGACATGACCCCATAAGTAAATGTTTAAAGGTGTCAAATCCGGCGACCGCGATGGCCAAGCGATTATTCCGCCCTGACTGATCCAACATTCGCATCGCCCATTTAAAAAGTTCCTCACTTCTTGAGTAAAACGAGCTGAGGCACCATCGTGCTGGAAAATCATAGTTCTTTTAGTATCCAGAGGGATACATTTTCTAATAGTTCGGGTAACTCATTGCATAAGAAGTGTAAGTACAATGCACCCCTTAAATTATCTTGAAGGAAATAAGGTCCCATAATTTCGTTACCGATTATACACGCTCAGATATTCATGCCCAGACATTATACACACGCCCACTTTATACATGTTCCACCTTTTTTGAAAATGCATTTCAACAATAACGTGAGGATTTTCAAGTGCCCACCAATGCGTATTATGTACGTTGAAAATTCTGTGTCATGTAAATTTGGACTCATCAGTCCATAAAATTTGTGATAAAAATTGTGGATGCATACCAATGGCAGAAACTATTCATGGAACAAAATCACAAGCTTTTAGTCCTTGCACTCTCTGGACATGAAACGGATGCATCCTGTTCTCACATAGTACACGAATAATTGTTGACCTGCTAATGTTATGCCAAGAAGAAAGATTTCTCATACTAAGACGAGGATTATTATTGACATCCGTCATAATTTCTTCTTCTGTATGATTAGGCAGTCATCAATTAAGTCTGCGATTTTGATTGTACCACAAATTACGGACCACCCTGTATAAATACCAATTCACATGTGTTGTCATCCTAAGGCTCATAGCTAGCCCAAAATAAAAACAAAACAATAATTCAGTCAAACAAATTATAAAAGCAAAATATCAGTAAAAATTATAGATAATAATCAAAAAGGAAAGAAACTGTTTTGTTTCAGCATTAGCAGTGGCAAATGATGCAAAAAAGCAAGCTTATACAATATCAGCCAAAAAAAAAACCATGACACATCCCATTTCACCTATTCATTCCCTCCAATAGTTTGTCTAGTTTTTCCTTGAATTTATTTAAACTATTAACCATCTACAACAACAGATGGAAGTTTGTTTCGACAATCAACCACCCGTTGACTAAAGGCAAACTTCTGCACATCTATTCTGCAACTGTCCTTCTCAATTTGAATTTGTGTCCCCCTCAAGTGTGTTATCTGACCAGGAGGAAGAATCCATTCAAAGCCTTAAACACCTCAATCAGATCACCTTGCAGGTGTCTAGTCTTCAGACTCTGCAATTTCCAGAACTGAAGCCTTTCTTGGTAAGAGCACCCCTTTGTTCCCCTCACCAATCTCGTTGCCGTTCTCTGTACTTGTTCCAGCAGTCTACATTCTTCCTAAATTGAGGCCTCCAGATCTGTATGCAGTACTCAAGATGTGGCCTGACAATTGCCTTATACAATGGGATAATCATCTCCTTATCCCTGCTAGAAAAAATCTTGTATATCATTGACAACACCCCATGAGCTGCCCTGGAAGCCTGTCAACACTGCTCAGAGAACTTCATATCTGACTACACAACTATTTCCAGGTCGTTTTTATTTTCCACTACCCTGAGTGTACTGTACAGCTGGTATGTTCCTCTGAGGTTACTGCAGTTCTCTGCATTTATCAATGTTAAATCCATATGCAGTACTCTGCATTTATCAATGTTAAACCTCAATTGCCATTTCTCAGCCCATCTGCCTAACTTTTCTAGATCCTGTAACAATAGCATCTGTCATTAACTACCTCTGCCAACCTATGAATCATCTGCAAAGTTGGACATTAAGCCTGATGTGCCTTCATCAATATTGTTGATAAATATAGAAAACAAATATGGGTCAACCAAACCCTGGGGGACTACATTAATAACATTAGTCCATGAATGGGCAATGTCCATTGATTACCACTCTCTGTCTGCAACCAATGAACCATCCCTTTATCCATAGCAGCAACTTGCCCTTGATGCCACGCTGCTCGAATCTGTACAGCAGTCTTTTATGTGCAAAAGTATCAAAAGCTTTCCTGAAATCCAAGTATATAATATCAAAATTATTTTTTTGCATGCAGTTCCTTTGTGACCACATCATATAACTGATCAAATTAGGCAAACAAGATTTCCCCTTAACAAACCCATGCTATGTTTAAAGTTTAATTGCAGTATTGTCTAGATGAATTTGCCTTACTTCTTTTACCAGTGACTCCATTATTTTCCCTGGAACAGAAGTTAAACTAACAGGTCTGTAATTGCTCGAATCCCCTTTGATCCCTCTTTGCGAATTGGGGATAAATTTGCACCTCTGCAGTCCATGGGGACCTCCCCTGAATTCAAGAATACTCTCATAATTATTGTTAATGTTTGCTTAATTCCTTCGCTAGCTCCCTTATATTCATATTTTGCTCCAAATGGAAAGAAATTAAACTGAGCAAAAATTTGTCTGTTATTCCCTATTATAGCTTAATGGTTATGTTAACCATTACTGAAGTATAATAAGAATGTGTGAGATAACAAGACATTGTGAACAACAATGCACTACTGTTAAAATTAACAGTAAAGCTTACGACTCATCTTTCATCCCATTATTTTCTTTGGTCTCTTTGTTCTTTTATCATTCACCTATTAAAACATTATTGACTCCTAAGAATTAAACTATCTCATTCACATGGAATGAATAACAACAGAGGTACCTTGATATCTTATTTTTTTGACAAGAAAATTACTTCTAAAGGATAAGATGATCATTAACAGCAATTGAATTCTGGATAGCTTTATAACAACATGACATGCCAATTACCTGTCCCATTTTGAAGGGCTTACTGCATCCACTGCAAAAATCATGTTGGCACTGAATACATCTGAAATGCATGCAACCACCCTTTGCCAAAGAATATTTGAAGTGGCAATTAGGACAATCTGCAATAATAAAAAATTATCTTAAATGGTACAGATCAATAATGATAGAAGAAAAATAACATAAAATCCAGGACTTTAATTAATTAATAATGCAAAACAAAGCTAAAATAGGTTAGGAGGAATTTCATAAGGAAATAGCATAAACTGTAAAACCAGTTTAAAGCATTTGTTATATTTTACTTTAGCTTACCTATTCCATTCTCAGTGAGATGCTTGGCAAGTCCAGCTGCTTGGATCTCAGGATCATTGGCCTCTTTCCATTCTAGAAACTGCTCACATGTAATACCTTCATGTTGTTTCTCCCACTGTAAAATTATATCGAATTCAAAAAAAAATTTACAATAATTCAATAACTGCAAATTCTAGAAATAAGAAGGTTGGATAACAATGTGTGTTTTCAATAATACAGAATGGTTAGTTGATTTTTTTTTTATTTGGGGGAGAGTGATTGGCATGGGGACTACTTTGATTATGATATACCAATTCATATGGTTTTTACTGTGAATCACACATAAGACTTTTCAATCCATACATGTTGTATGAGCTGAAAAGTATAACGCATTGTGGGGGAATTTTACTCCCTCCATCTGAAATCAACTAATTACATTCACTGACTGAAGATGCCTTTTATCTACTGTCTGACAGTATTTTAACATAAAGATTTTACCAACCAAGTGACAATGACAAGCCATTGTACCATAGTGGAGCCGACCGGGCTAGCTAGGTGGGTAAAGTGCCTGCCTGGCAACCCAAAGGTCGTGGGTTTAAATCCCGCCTCGGTCTTGGATATTAAGATGGTGCCGTACTATCTGGTTGGATCTCACAGCCACAATACATGAAGGAAACAGGGAAAAAACTGGTTCCTTTGTGTATTGCTCACATCATACGATAAAAAAAAAAAAAAAAACCATAGTGGAGGACTACACAGAATAGACTACACTACAGCTATTTATCAAAATTACTGTAGTTACCATGAAGAAAGTTGAGGTTATGTTTACTAATGAGTTACAAGATATATGAATAAAAAAATCTCTGGGAAGGGTGGAAGGATTATTGCTGCACCTCTTTCTGAGTTGATCAAGTCATCTGTATTTTGACATGTCACAACAACAGGATGCTACAAAAAGGATTCATATTCAAATCTTTCCAAATGGATGATAAGTGTCAAATGTACTCAGCTGCAAAGGCTTGGGTCAGGACAAGCATCTGATCATAAAATAATTCCAAAATTTTAATGATTGCCAGCAAACTCTTAAACTATATGGAATTAACTATACAGAATAAACTCAAGTAACTTAGGGCAAAAGCCACATGTACAAAGCAATGAGCAAACTACGTTTAATATTAGTATTAGCCATATAGTGCAAAAAAGCCACAGGCTTTTTACTGCACTGGCCAAAATAAAAAAAAGCCCCCTTTTTATGCACTGTATTTGCTACTTAATGCATTCATTTTCCTGTTTCCAAGTTGCCTTAATATTGCACTACTCTAAATAAAAGAACAGCTCCAATGGAAAAGTATAATGCTTTTTATTTAAAATGTATGCGATTACCCAAGCCACAGTTTCAACTCTTAGAGGAGTCTAATTAATGACTAAGCAGACACTATGAAGGCCTGAACAAACCACTGGCAAGCTACATCCACAATATACGATGCAAGACAGTACAGAAGGTAAAAAAATAAACTCAAGTAATTCAGGGTAAAAGCCACAAGTCTCATGCTACAAGAGCTATAAAATATTATTGTGCAAGTATAATCTCGATGTACATGTAGCAATGAGGCTATGTCCTATTTGTATAATAATGTTTTATAGCTCTCATAACATAATGCATTTGTACAAATTACTTGAATTCATTTTACCTACTACACCATCCTGCATCTCACACATTATGGATATATCTCATCACTAGGTTGTTCAGGTCTTCATGGTGCCTACTTACCCACTGATGAGACTAGTAAGAATACCATGGTAGTAGACCTATCACTTTAGAGACAAACTGAGATTGATAGAGTTTGTCCTCTTCTGTTTCATTTCATGTTTTCTTGTTTCATGCCTACCTCTTTCCTTTCCTTAAACTGTTTGCTTTCATCTACTACTTTTTTAGAGATCTGGAGTTATTTTTCATCCCAAAATTAAAACCATGGTCTTTATAATGGTGCACACTAAATATAAAGCAATGTACTCCTCCACTAGAGCAGTGCTTTTTATTTAGATTAGTGGACAACATGTGGTGAACTACCTTCACAATATGAGATCAATGTACTAAGCAGCAAACCTAGTTCGCATACAGCTACACATGCAATGAGGTTATGCTCTATTTGTAAAATAATGTTCTGTACAAAACAATTAACTAGAGAAAAACAAAAGGAACTGAACTTTTAAATTGGAATACTTGATTTTTTTTTAATTTATTTATTTTTTTGCTACAAACAATACACATTTTTTAAACCAATAGTGCTTAGCACCACAGATGTCTTATAGTTGTAATTTACACTAAATACATATGCAGGAAGATTTTTCCAGAGCAGAAAAATAGAGGGAATAAATAAACAAAATTAATAGAGTGAGCCTGAAGTTGAACCATGAACATAGGCCAGATATGCTAATTCAAAGAAAAATCACAAGTGAAAATATCTGTAGGAGAAAGTGAATGCCTGGATTGTTGACCTAGAAAAAAAAATTACTCAGTTTTTCTGTTTTCCATTTTGATCAAGTCTCTTTGAGGGGGGGGTTAACTCTGGCAGCTTCCATCCCCATTTCAACACAAAAATTTATCAACTCTGTGAAAAAAAACTAATAAAATGTAGGTTATAATTAAATTATCTAGAAATTGTAAATCTAGCAATCCCAGTTAATAACAAAATTTACAAACTCTTATATTAAAAATGCTGCACATAAGTTATTTTGTCTAAACTGAAATGAGCAGAACTTTGAAAAATTAATAAATATTTAAAGTCAAATGCATATCAAAGGACTTTAAAAAAAGGCTTTATAATAATATTGGGCGCCTCCGTAGCCAGGTGGGAAGGAGCAGCAGTGCGTAGCACACGCTTCTTGATTAGACCGAGGTTCGAACCCGTCACCACCAAATACGGAGGATGCGGAAAGGTCAGGGATGACCACCGCATATCCCCGGAGCAATATGGCCTTAGTTGCTAATGCTCCTAAAAAAAAAAAAAAAAAACCAAATAACAAATAACAAATTATAATAATATTATAAGACTGCAGGGGATAATTCAATGTAGAACCCAAAATCAAACAAATTTGAGATGCTTTACTGTATTAGATATGCCACCTGGGGAACATTCTGCTCCCTATAAAGATTGGTGCCGAGATATCAGTGCTAAGGCTTGGTTTATGTTCAACTTAAAGACATATAACATTCATGGTTCTGCCTAACTTGCTAATATCTTTTTTAATTGTATAGCATCACCTAAACAGGTAAATCACTATGCATTTAAAAATCTGAGCTGTCCTAGCAGTATCTCAAATTTTTAAATGCACAGTGGATTCACCTGTTCAGGATGCTGTACAATTTAAAAAGATATTAGCAAATAGGCAGAACTGTGAATGACAGTATTTGTCTCTAAGCTGAACATAAGACCAAGCCTTCATGCTGATGCTTGGTGTTGATCATTTGAGGGAACAGAATATTCTCATTGACAATGTGTTTCAAATTAGTTTGATATAATGTTTGAATGACAAAAACAAGGAAGACAATACTTACTGGTTTCCGACAACTGGCACATGTGATAGCGTTGCAATCTGGACACATAAGTTTCCTGAGTTCTGGATTGGCTATAAACCCTGAGGAACACTGAATGAAAAAATATTAAAAATGCTTGTGAAAAGAAACCATTGCATAATTTAAATACATGGTAATTCAAAATAATTTTAATAATATTTAATTAAATGATAGTTAATCATTTAAATATGGGGAAGAGATAAGCATCAAGTTGGCTCAGCCATTTTTTCTTTCATATTTTATTCATAATAAATCCCTAATGGAGTTCTCTTTTTCTTAAATATACATATACATTGTTTTGTATTTACTAATTATGAAGGGAGTCATTCCCCAAGCCTGATAAATGGATGAATTATTCCCTTCCCACCACTGGTTCGAAATACATTTTTCCAACTATATTTTGCTCCAGCCTATTAAAATCAAGTAAATGCCTATACACTGTTTCAGTAAATGTGACTACATACCTATGATAACTGCTTTATGCATCCTTCATGTCACTAGTAATTTAAGATAAGCCCTCACAGATAAAAAGTTTTCATTATTCTGGTATTATTCTGGTTTTCATTAATAATACCGTTTTGTATATTTATTATTTCCAATTCCAAATCTATGTTCAATTACATTGCATAGTCACAAGGATACCACTGTAAACTAAAGGGATTAGGCACAATTGTTGCAATTCATTCCAATTCAGAAAACTGTAACTGGAAATTCTTTTGGAAGCATTTCAGTGTATCGTGTTGTGCATGGTGAAGTAGTAACATTTTCATCAGACTTTCAATAATATATTTTTTCTATTTTGTAAATGCAATAATGAATTTCTTGATAAATGATATTTCCACAATGTTAACTTAGCTTTGAGTGCTACTGAACTTATCATTTTAGCAACATAATAATTTCTTACCTTGCATCTTTTCAAAATTGTGTTCATTCAATTTCACAGTTATATCAGTCAAGGAAAGTCAAGATTCATTAACTAAGTCATCCAACTAATTTTGCATAATATTCATTCCTTGATGTCAGAAATTCTTTCAGTTCCTTTATGAAATCTAGAACCTTCACAAGTATTTTTACCCTACTGAGCCACCTTACCTCTGTATGTAAGAGATCACCATATTCAATTTCTTCAGGAATCATGTAAAAGCACTTTAAACAAGTGGTGCTGCATTGCAGCGGCTCATACAGAATTTATTATTTTTATTATAATCTTCATAATATGTTTAAACAAAGAACTTTTATGCATGTTTCCTGATTTATAATTCAATGATAAGAAACAAAGTGCTGGAATGCAGGATCTTCTAAAGAAGTTTGTGAATTTGCAAAATTCGCAATGGGAATAAACCAGAGGGCAATAAATTCAACTTTACAACCTTCATTGTAGGTATTCCATCCATAGTAAATTTGTCAAATTTGTCAAAAAATAGAATATTTTTTTAAGATAACACAAAAATCTTTACCCATGTTTATCATTCATCCTTTTAATGGAGGAATTCTAAGAACTTCTTCGTTTGCAGAAAAATCATACTTAACACAACAATAGCTAATTGAGAATTTCCCAATATGTCTGGCAATTCTTCCCACTATAAATGAGTTGTTTCTCAAAAATGTTCTTGCTGATAAATAAATTGCTTTTATCACTGAAACAATTTCATCCTTAATCATTCTTGCTGTAATTTTATCATTGGTATCTTTATATACAAAAGTGATTCTATTACATTATGCTATATTAGAATATGAATATAATATTAATGTTTAATATATTCTTTAAAAGTCATACCATATGAGATTAAAAACTGTTAGAAAAAACAATACTATAATCTACGTAAAATACCGAGGTTCGAGCCCGTCACCACCAAATACGGAGGATGCGACGGGCTCGAACCCCGGTCTAATCAAGAAGCGTGTGCTATGCACTGCTGCTCCTTCCCACCTGGCTATGGAGGCACCCTAAACCTGGTCAGCAATGATGTTTAGGTAGGTGGTAGATGTCAGAGTGCCCGGCACATGGATCACTGGACCCAGGGTATCCCAGCAGAAGATCGCCCAAAGCATGACACCACAACTACCGGCTTGTTTTCGTCCCAGTCTGCATCCAGGTGCCATCACTTCCCCAGGTAAACAACACACGTGTACCCGGCTGTCCACAAGGTCAGGGAATGACCACCGCATATTCCCAGAGCAATATGGCCTTAGTTGCTAATGCTCCTAAAAACCAAATAACAACAACAACATAACAACAGCTGATCAGGTACACCCTTTGATGGCAACTGTCTTCCCCTCTGGCGGTGCCATCTTTCAGCAGGATAATGCACCATGCCACACCTCGTGGATTGTTCGAGACTGGTTCGCGGAACGTGAGGAAGACTTTAAAGTATTGCCCTGGCCTCGAAATTCCCCAGACATCAATCCCATCAAGCATCTGTGGTTTGTGTTGGAACAACAACTCCAATCTGCGGCATCTCAACCATGGACCTTACAAGAGTTAAAGGATCTGCTGTTACCAGATACCACAAGACACATTTAGAAATCTTGTAGAATCCATGCCTCGCCAGGTATGAGCTGTTCTGGCTGCACGTTGAGGATCAACATCATATTAAGTAGGTCGTCATAATGTTTTGGCTCGTTGGTGTATAGAAAACAACAATGGACCCAACACTGAACCCTAGGGAACTACACTACAAAACAACAATGGATCCGACACTGAACCCTGGGGGACTTCACTAATAACATTAGTCCACAAAGAGCAGTGTCCAATGATTACCATTCTCTGTCCTCTCCCACTCAACCATCCCTTTATCCATAGCAGCAGTTTGCACTTAATGCCATACTGCTCCAATCTGTACAGTAGTCTTCCATTTGCAAAAGTATCAAAAGCTTTCCTAAAATCCAAGTATATGATATCAAAATTATTTTTTGCATCCAGTTTCTTTGTGAATCATAGTATCCAATCTAATTGGTCAGCCAAGACTTCCCTTACCAAACCCATGCTGTGTCCGAACTATAACCGAAGTGTTGTCTAGATGATCCTGCAGTTCTTCTTTAACCAGTGCCTCCATTAATTTCCCTGTAACAGAAGTTAAACTAACAGGTTTGTAATTACTTGTGTCACCCTTTGGTTCTCCTTTGTGAATTGGGTTCACATTTGCACATCTCCGATCCATGGATGCTCTTATAATTATGGCTAAGGGTTTACTTACTTCCTTTGCTGCTTCCTTTAATATAACTGGATAGATCCAATCCACCTCGGGTGCCTTTTTTATGTTTATCTTCAACAATTTCTCGTCCACTTTGCTCTCAGTTATTAAAAAATCATTTAACTCACTACCATAGTTTAATACACTTCTGGTATTCCCCTCCCTGAATAACTCCTCATGTGTAAATGTAGATGCAAAATACTCATTTAGTTTGTTAGCAATCTGAGCAGGATCATCAACAGTTGAACCATCGATATCAAGTGGACCAATCTGATTCATCTCCTTCCTTCTAGAGTTTATATAAGTAAAGAACTCTTTGCTGTTTTTTTTTTGCATTCTTTGCCAAAGATTTCTTGTAATCTGCCTTTGCCTGCCTAACCTCCTTTGTGACTTGGTTACAGAGCAGCTTATATCTATCATGGGCTTCTATGTCACCTGTTAATAATAGAAAAATAGAAAAATGCATGTACCCATGCATTTTTTTTTCTCTGACACATGTCTCATTAGTTCATCTGACATCCATTTAGGCCTAAACCTTGAACAATATTCCATCCCTTGTCGTGGAAGTTGATAGCCTAAATAAGTTTAAGACTCAGCTGGACAGGTATTTAGAACGAACAGAGGGGTGAAGTGGAAGTGGTTATTTATTTTTTTTTTTGGCTGATGCTGCATAAGCTTGCTTTCTTGCATCAAATGCCTCTACTAATGCTAATGCTAATGCTAATTTCTTGGTTGGTATGTGTACCCATCTCTAAAAGTTCTTCACACTTGAATGTAAATGCAAAATATCTATTGACTGAATAGAGTCATCAACAGTTATACATTCACATTTAGTCCATCAATGTGTTCATGCATTTTTTTCAGTATTAACATAAGCAAAGAATCCTTTGGTATTTTTCTTCACATTCTTAGCCAAAAACTTCTCATAATCTGCTTTAGCTTGCATGCCCCCCCTTAGTGACCTGATTGCAGAGCAGCTTGTACTTACTATAGGTTTCTGTGTCCCTTGAAAATTTATACTCATCCCATGCTTAACAACTAGTAATTAATAAGCCAGTAGACTCAAAGTTTTAAATAACATAAAGCTTAATGAGCCGTACTCACCTTAGATAATCTGCTATGTTACGTGGAATAGGATGGAAGAATAATTTCAGGCTTAAGTAATTTAAAATAATTTAGAATAAGTTAAAATTATGAATGTGTGAACACGGAATTAAAATATGATCAAGGAAGTAGAAGTGCACAACTTCGTCCCTGGTTGTCATTGAAGAATTAATTTAAACTTTAAAATTATTAAAGATATTTAAAAATATAAATTATATGAGACCGGTGAAGCCAAAAGTCATGAACGACCGACTTTCGTATTAACGTCATCAGTTGGCAATACTAAAGTGAGAAGAAAACGCATGTTTTTAAGACTTCTAAGTTCCCATGATGCACTTTGTAACATGTGGGAACCTCAAGTGCGTGAGATTCCAGACTGGGGAGAGGTTGGTGGGTAGTTTCGTATTTATGACGTTAAGTTTAGTATTATGGTGGCACAATTCTATAATGAGAGCTTCGTATTGAAAGATTTTGTAACTGGATTTTAATTTTACAATTGTGATGGCCGAATCAACTAAGGAGTTATGATTGTGAGAATGTATGTGTTGTGTGAGCTCAGTACTAGATTGACCAGTCCTAAAGCTGTTATAATGGTAGTAAGCTCGTGTGTTGGAAGTTTTTGTGGTACCGTACTTTGTGGTAGTGCTCCCGATGTAGCATGCATTGCAACCTTGTTGACACTTAATTAAATATACAATATTGTTCATGTCATTTATAGGGTATTTGTGTGTTTCTTTATACACCAACCTCTCCCTGGTCTGGACTCTCACGCACTTGAGATTCCCACATGTTACAAAGTGCATCATGGGAACTTAGAAGTCTTTAAAACACGCATTTTCTTCTCACTTTAGTATTGCCAACTGATGACGTTAATACGAAAGTCGGTCGTTCATGACTTTTGGCTTCACTGGTCTCATATAATTTATATTTTTAAATATCTTTAATAATTTTAAAGTTTAAACTAATTCTTCAATGACAACCAGGAACGAAGTTGTGCACTTCTACTTCCTTGAGCATATTTTAATTCGTGTTCACACATTCATAATTTTAACTTATTCTAAATTATTTTAAACTACTTAAGCCTCAAATTATTCTTCCATCCTATTCCACATAACATAGCAGATTACCCAAGGTGAGTACCGCTCATTAAGCTTTATGCTATTTAAAACTTTGAGTCAATTTCAAACGGTACATTAAGACATTCTATAACTTATCTAAGCCAGTAGACGTATTAGTTCATTTGACATCTACTTAGGTCTAAACCTTGAACACCATGTCTTAGTTGATAGCTGCTATTATTACTATTCTGAATGCTTCCTATTTTAGGACTTACAGTTGGCAATGTCAATCAGGTGGTCGGACTGAAAAGAATTTAGAAAATGTCTAAGACTATTGTAGTCACCTTTACAAAACCAACGTCCCTTCCCTTTATCCTTGATAGTAGTTACATCTTTTAAGTTCATCCCACATCAAACCATTACAATCGGATTGTTATCAGATCACCTGGTTTATGTGGGTGACACATCACCCACATCAACCAGGTGCTGACTTCTCACAGATTACAGTTCTTCTTGTCTGTCTTTTCTGTATACATTGTACTCACCCTATGCTCCCTATGTCTGAGTGGCACATTTTTAATATCTCTATAATGATGCTTTTGTTTGCTTAACTACTACTTCAAATTGATCAAATTTATTTACTATCCACAAATGATATTACCAGCATTAGTACACAATGAACAAGCAAGAATATATGCACCTGTTTTTGCTTTTAGTAACCCTAACATAGCCCATATATTTGATTGTCCCATGGAGATGCCCAGCAGGCCTTGTAATCCCTACATCTTGCTTTTCAGGCTGCTGCAGATCCTAATAGAAGCAGTGCAAGAATCAATCTCACCTCTGCTTGCAGATGGTGTTAAACTAACTATTTTCCCCCTAGGTTGTTTTTGGTTTTTTTTTTTTAGGAGCATTAGCAACTAAGGCCATATTGCTCCAGGATATGCGGTGGTCATTCCTTGACCTTTCCGCATCCTCCGTATTTGGTGGTGACGGGCTCGAACCCCGGTCTGATCAAGAAGCGTGTGCTACGCACTGCTGCTCCTTCCCACCTGGCTACGGAGGCGCTCCCCCTAGGTGATCAGTTTCCAACCAGCTTAACACTTCCTCAATAGCATCAACAAATATTTTTACACCTATTCAATTTAAGTCTATTTCATCCCTGTAAAAACATTCTATCCTGTTAACAAGCACAGACCACTGAGAAAAATTATTCTCCATGAGCTTCGCATGATCTCTCCTGGGCCAAACTGATTGAACAAAGCTGTCATCATGTTCTTCCTTCTATCATGACTGTGCAAAATTCCAGACACTTTCAAATTTAATTCTAACTGATAGCTTTTTTTAATGAATATTGCCCTATATCTGTTAAGTTAATCCTCAGATTTATTATTCTTAATATCATTAGTACTATTAATGAAATATAATTTTTCAGGTATTATTTGTGAAATGTGCCTTTAGTGTTGGTATGTCTACACCTGACAATAACTCAGAAGCATCTGCTAGTACTACCATACAACAGGTTTTGCCTTGGTGCAGTATGCCATCATTCAATGGTACCAATACCGAATTACTAGTACTTAAAGTATATTATTGTTAGTTTTAAAAGGTATGAATATTTCAACACAAAAATAAATATTTATTCTCTGCAAATCATGATCCATTTTAATTTCTCACATTTCTGTGACAAATTACTGGGCTAAACAGCTTACTTGAGAACACCATCGGAAACTTGGATCCTTCATCAAGACCCTGTCTCTAAGTTTCTGCTGAAAGAGCTCGTGGATTTCGGGAGCTACCAACTTCTTAAGCTAAATGGAAAAGAAAAATAGGAAAAAATTGAGACTAATATTAATCAAGAGAAACTTGCAGAATATCACAGAAAACATTTCAACGTTCAGTAAACTATAAAAAACTTGTAACCTAGTTAAAGAAAGAAACTTAGAACTCAAACAGAAAACATCCAGTAATCATCTGTTCTAAGTAGTGCATGCATATTATACCTATGCTTGGTATTATCCAATTTTAATCAATAAACATTGATAAAATTTGATTTTTTACTTATAATTTGTAATAAGATCTGTAACCAAAATTACTGATTTAGTGATCCTTTTTATGTATTACTTATTCCTTTTCAGGCTCCCATTCTCATAGTGCATATCATTCCTGTTACTAATTACTATCCTAAAAAAATTTGGTATATGATATTAATGAATAGTACCTTCAGAAGTAAACAGTGATAAACATAACAAATGGCACCTCCGTAGCCAGGTGGGCAGGAGCAGCAGCAGTGCGGAGCACACACTTCTTGATTAGACTGGGGTTTGAGCCCATGACCACCAAATACAGAGGATGCAGAAAGGTCAGGGAATGACCACCGCATATCCCCGGAGCAATATAGCCTTAGTTGCTAATGCTCCTAAAAACCAAATAACAACAACAACAACATAACAAATACAAATATAAGTCCTTTTATTAACCCTATATTGTGTGTTTTCAAATTGAGTATAACATAAAAAAACTTTACATTATACAAACAATATAGATTTTAATAAAAAAAAAAGTGTTTAAAAGAATGGGGAAAAGGAGAATTGGCATCAATAACAGATTAAAGATATATGCATAAGTTCAGTTTTCGCAAAGTTTACTGCTTTGTTTATGCAATTTCATATAAGAACAGTAAGTAATAAATGAATGTTTCAGTTTTGTTTTTTTAAGTTATGTAAATTTTAATTATGACTTACAAAGAAAATCTGCATCCTAAACAGAGTTTACATAACCACTGCATTTGCAATTTATATTAAAAAAAAAAAAAAAGGTCAAATTGTTTACATTTGAATGCCATTTACATTTGATAACTTATTTACTCTCAAACAAAAACAGTTAAACAAGAATGAGAGTATCAGAATAAAAGAATTAAATAAACATCTGTAAAAATTTGCAGTGAATTCAACAAAATATTTAGCGAAATGAGGAAAACATTTGAAACATTTCAAATATCAGTATAACTTTTTCATCTAATTTTTAATGAAATACCATAATTACTTTTTTGATATATGACAGGCTGCTAGGACAGCTCATGGGGTTCTGCCAATGATATAAGAGGTGTAATCAAAAATTTTGGGGACTAACTTTGTATCTTGAAATTGTAGTAGTAGTTGCAATGTGTCTGGTTGTTGCTGTTCTTATTTGTTATTTAGGAGCATTAGCAACTATGGCCATATTGCTCCGGGGAATTGCGGTGGTCATTCCCTGACCTTTCCGCATCCTCCGTATTTGGTGGTCACGGGCTCGAACCCCAGTCTAATCAAGAAGCGTGTGCTATGCACTGCTGCTCCTGCCCACCTAGCTATGGAGGTGCCAAGTATAGATGCATCTGTTCATGTATCTATAATTGCATATATATGAAAGGTATAATATATAAAGGAGGTGATTACACAATGTCAGCAGACCCACCATTGATAGCTGCACATACCTTCATGATGGGAAAATTAATGGGCAATTGGATGAGATCCTTGAGCCTCATTTTTATCTTTTTCAGGTTTTATTGTTCTAGATTCTCATTTTAAGAGATGAAAGGAGTTATATTAGATGAGGTAGATGATACAGAAGAGAATGTCTCTCCCCACAGCTCATCTGAATTACCATTTGGACAAGCAAGGCCATTTGCCTGTCAATATCTAAAGAACAGGGATACAGCATGTTGACTTGAATCAAACTTTTCTGAAATTTAATCTAACAAACCATGCCTGGGTTTGTTATATGTCTAGATGACTTCAACTGGGGCCAACCACTCGGACTGAAGGCAAAAAACGACAAGAGGTTCTCTGTTTCTGTAATGATCAATATATGCTAAGTAATTTAAATCTAAACCAAATATAACCCAGTTAGGCCAAATATAAATCAAATGTAAATAAATGTAAGCTTTTTTTTTTTTTTTTTTTTTTTTTTGCATTTTCTTAAGTCCCTGATAGTATTATTATTTGATTGATCCTTAATATCCTTAATATTTTATAATATTTTACATATATATATATATATATATATATATATATATATATATATATATACATATATATATACATATATATATACAGGGGGTCCCCAGTATCCATGTATTTAACCAAGTCCCCGCAGTTATGAGAATTTGAAAATTAAAGAACTAAAGCTTTTTCCTTTGAGAAAATTGACCAAACACTTGAATATTTTTTGTAAGAACGATCTTCTTCATGACCGTGCAACAAAAGTTAAGCGTAAAGTTAAAGACATAACTAAATGCTACAACACAATTTTATCTGAAAATATATAGCAAAAAAAAAAAAAAAACATGAACAACTCTGGATTCATTCTTTATTCGTACAACTGAAAAATAGTGTAACTTCAATAAACATTACTTAACCTTACATTGTTCAACATATTATAATAAAAATGTCTAATAAAATAATTTTCTCATTTTTCAGTTCCTTCATCCAAATTTTACTATGTACAAGTACATAATAAGCATTACTATATAATATCGGTGTAGATAAACCATTGACAACTCTTAAAGAAAAACTATGGTAGTAGTGTGAAAGGCATAATTTCATCTGCTTCTCACATGGTACTCATTCTTCACAACGAGTTGTCCATGTATTGCACTACCTCGAATAAGTAACGCTTCACTAACAGAGAAGATTATTGTTACTTATTCTTGGTGGGCACCACCACTCAGATGGCACCGTTTCAAAACTAGTTGGCTTTTCATCGGCTTTTCACCCACCGATGAAAAGCCAACTAGCTTTGAAACCTACCGAGAATAAGAAACAATAGTCTTCTCTATTAGTGAAGTGTTACTTATTCAAGGTAGTGCAATATATGGGCAACTCGTTATGAAGGATGAGCACAATATGAGATATAGATGAAATGATGCCTTTCACACTACTACCGTAGTATTTCTTTGAGAGTTGTCTATGGTGTATCTACACCAATATTATATAGATATAGAATCTTAAACTCTTAAAATATTATGCCTAGTTGCATTTAATTTTATTTAAATAATAAACATTACGAAAATTAGGTCCCCGTTTTAAGTGGAATTTTTTGGAACCAATTATCCTCGGATAAGAGGATCCCCTGTATATATACATATATAAAGAAACTCTATAAAAGACAAAATTTTTTAACTTACCATTATATCTAGATGATTGAAATAGTCTTGAGAAATTTCCTCATCACTAATATCTGGCTCATTACAAAAAGGACATAACAGTTCCATTATGCTTCTGTCTCTTATTTGAATAGTAAAGTAAGCTTTAATACATTCACTGCAAGCTTTATGAGCACAATGAATCATGGAAATCATCTGAAAATCAAAAACTATTTAGCTGTTAGTAATTAATTTTCTATCAAAGATTGCATACAGATAAAAATTTATAATAAAAACTGCCAGTGTTGATATTTTAAATCAATCAATACACTGGAATAAAAGACAAATAGAATTCTGAGATGTGAACAAGTTTAGTCACTGGCGTTGGACTGGGTTATACATATATATTGCCAATAAGATGTTTACATCTTTAAATTTCACTATAGAGTTAAATATCACAATAGATTTACATCAACATAGATGTTAAATGAATAGACTTAACAATTATGAAGATATTCACAGTTTATGTTAGTATTAGTATTACTCTTAGCCATATAGTGCAAGGAAGCTTTTTTTTTTTTTTTTATGTGAACCCCAAACACGAGAGGTATTAGAACCTATAGTACTTAGTACCGTGCTTGGGTTGGAGGTTGAGAAGACGAAAGAAGATATTTCTTGACGTTGGACTTGAACTTCTGTAGATTGTAATTTTCAGGAAATACGTATGAAGGAAGGTTGTTCCAGAAAACAGCAGTTGAATGAATAAATGAGGAAGATGAAAAGTTGGTTCTATGGGTTTGAAGTTGGACAATAAATGGACGTTGGACAATAAATGGACGCCACCAGCGGCACGTGTTTGGACTGTTTTGAAAGAGAGAGAGCAGGAATTATAGAAGCCAATTCAGAAGAATAGTGCTCATGGAAGTATCTGTAGAAGAGGCATGCAGCAGAAACAGTACGTCTATGAGAAAGCAAGTGGAGAGAATCTGTTAGAGATGAATCATTAATTACCCTAACTGCCCTCTTCTGAATGGAATCAAGAAGCCTGATAGAGGTTTTGGGGGCACCACCCCAGATGTGGGAACAATATTCCATGGCAGGGTGGATTTGCGATTTATACAGAGTGAGCAGCTGTTTGGAAGAAAAGTAACGCCGAGAGTGAAAGAGAAAGCCAAGTTTTTTAGATGCAGAGGTAGCAACATTTGTAATGTGCTTGTGCCAAGAGAGATTAGAAGTCAGGGTAATCCTCAAAAGAGATATATCATTTTGCCTAGAAATCAGAGTGTCACTAAAGATAAGCATAGGAGCAGAAGAATCCTTTTTGCGAGATATAAGACAAGACTGAGTTTTAGAATGGTTGAAATCAACTAAGTTGTCTTTGCCCCACTGGAGAATTACCTGAAGATCGGCATTTAAGGAATTGGTAGCAGATTTTCGAAAAGTTGAAGTTGATTGAGCAGGACAAGGTTTCTCAAAATGGAAATTGGAATGCAATGTGCTATCATCAGCAAAACTATGGATAGGATTTCCAGTCAATGGAAGAAGGTCATTAATATACAAGAGGAAAAGAGTGGGGGAAAGAACTGAACCTTGGGGGACACCGGCATTAGTGGAGAAGTTAGAAGACAGAGAGCCATCTACCATCACCCTCAGTGAGCGATCAGAGAGAAAACTGGATAATCAATTACTAAAAACAGTTGGCAAACCATAAGATGGAAGCTTGTTTAGAAGACCTTTATGACAAACACGATCAAAAGCCTTTGAGATGTCAAGAGCAACTACTTGTGTTACACCAAACCTTTCCATTGAATTAGTCCATAAATGGGTAACATAAGCCAGAATATCACCAGTGGATCGACACAGACGGAATCCATACTGGCGATCGTTGATCAGACGGAAGGTTTCTAGGTAGTTTAAGAGTTGGCGGTTAATTGATTTCTCCATTACTTTAGAAAGAGTAGAAGTAATTGAAATGGGACGATAATTGGATGGGAGGGATTTGTCACCCTTTTTAGGAACTGGCTGGATATGAGCAAATTTCCAAGCAGAAGGAAAAACATCTTTGAAATAAGAAAGGGAAAAAAGGCGGCAAAGAATAGGAGTAAGTTCAGCAGCACAGGTTTTGAGAACAAGTGGAGAAATACCATCAGGACCTGGAGCTTTCTTAGCATCAAGATTCATCAAAATCCTTCCGACATCCTTTTGACGGAAGACCACAGGAGGCATTGAATGGAGCGTGTTGGGAATGGTGGGAGGTGTTTTACCAAGATCATTAATACATGAGCTGGAAGAAAAGTGGGATGCTAGCAGGTCAGCTTTATCCTTGGCTGAAGTGACAACAGAACCATCTGGTTTGGACAGAGGTGGGAGCCGAGATGGGCAAAAGTTGCTGCCAATAGCTTTGGCAAGAGACCAGAATGCTCGGCTACCATTAGGGCAAGAAGCAAGTTTTCTACTCTTAGCGTGTTCAAACTCTAGTTTGGACTGATTAATAACAGGCTACAGGCTTTTGCTGCACCAGCCAAAAAAAAAAGTAGATAAAAAAATAAAAATTTTATACTTTCCTCCTTATGTAACTACCCAGTTGACCGCTGAATTTCTTCAAACTGTTAGCCTCAAATACCTATGGAGGCAACCTGTTCCAGTAATCAACAACTTGCTGGCTAAAAGAAAACTTTCTACAATCTTTAATTGTAGTCTTTCTAACAGTGAAAATTCTGCCTAAATTCCCTAATCCCTTTCAGGGCCTTATAAACCTCAATCAGCAGTCCTCTAAGGTGCTTGACTGTCATGCTCTGTAGCCCGCGTAATCGGTCTTTCCTCATAAGATTGTCTGCCCTTTTGCCAATCTCACCATGTGAGGTGCCTGTCATTGGACTCTTTCTACAAGCTCAATGTCTTTTTTTCAGACGAGGTTTCCATATTTGGACACAGTATTCCAAATGACAGGCACCTCACAATTGCCTTATACAGTAGGATTATGACCTCCCTATCTCTACAGGATAATATTCAATAAATCATCGATAGGACAACATGGACTTTCCTGACTGCCTATTTACATTGCTCAGAACACTTCAAGTCTATCTGTCCATACTGTAGCTCCCAGATTCCTTTCTTCCTCTAATGTTTTTAATTCCACCATATGTATAATTTATTTTGGGGTTGCTATTCACCAAGCTTAATAAGACCTTGCATTTTGCTGCATAAAAACATAGCTGCCAGTTTTCTTTTCTGACCATTCTTGAAGCCAGATCAAGTCATCCTGAATGAGCATTGATTGGCACTGATCATTAATGGCTCTCCTAATCTTTACATTGTCTGCAAATTTTGGAATCACACCCTTTATCCCTTCATCTATATCATTTATAAAAATCAGAAACAACACTGGCCTAAGAACTGATCTTGGGGGACTCCACTTCGGACATTACACCAATCTGAAGAATATCCATTGTGATGACCTTCTGCCTTCTACCTGTAGCCACTCTGCAATCCATCTTAGAAGTTTTCCAGTAATCCCAACACATTCCAACTTATACAGTAACCTTTCATGAGAGACTTGACTTTCCCCCACTGTTTTCCTCTTGTATATTAATGACCGTCTTCCATTGACCGGACCTATCCACAGTTTTGCTGATGATAGCACATTGCATTCCACTTTCCAGTTTGAGAAACCTCACCCTGCTCAATCTGCTTTAACTTCTCGAATATCTGCTACCAATTCCTTAAATGCCAGTCTCCAGATAATTCTCCAGTGGGGCAAAGACAACTTAGTTGATTTCAATCCTTCTAAAACTCAGTCCTGTCTTATTTTTTTTTATTATTTTTATTTTTTTGTGGTAGTTGTTGGCGCATCGGCTTCTGTGGCCATAGTGCACCTCCCAAGGTTTTTGCAGTACTTTGATCCAAGCCCGAGGCGGGATTCGAACCCACGACCTTTGGGTTGCCAGGCAGGCACTTTACCCACCTGGCTAGCCCGGTCGGCCGTCCTGTCTTATATCTCACAAAAAGGATTCTTCTGCTCCTATGTTTATCTTTGGTGACACTCCGATTTCTAGGCAAGATGATATATCTCTTTTGGGGATTACCCTAACTTCTAATCTCTCTTGGCACAAGCACATTACAAATATTTCTTCCTCTGCATCTAAAAAAAAAACTTGGTTTTCTCTTTCACTCTTGGTGTTACTTTTCTTCCAAACAGCTGCTCACTCTGTACAAATTGCAAATCCACCCTACCATGGAATATTGTTCCCACATCTGGGGTGGTGCCCCCAAAGCCTCTCAGGCTTCTAGATTCTGTTCAGAAGAGGGCAGTTAGGTTAATTAATGACTCATCTCTAACAGGTCTATCCACTTGCTGTCTCATTGACGTACTGTTTCATAGACATACTGTTTCTGCTGTATGCCTTCTCTACAGATACTTCCATGGGCACTGTTCTTCTGAATTGGCTTCTATAATTCCCACTCTCTCTTTCAAAACAGTCCGAATATGTGCTACCACCAGCCAACATCCATTTACTGTAGAACTTCAAAGTTACAGAACCAACTTTTCATCTTCCTCATTTATTCGTTCAACTGCTGTTTTCTGAAACAACCTTCCTTCATACATATTTTCTGAAAATTACAGTCTACAGAAGTTCAAGTCTAAAATCAACAAATATCTTCTTTCATCTTCTCAACCTCCAACCCATGCATGGTACTAAGTACTATAGGTTCTAATAACTGTCGTGTTTGGGGGGTTTCATAAAAAAAAACTATGTAGATATTGTTGCCTACATCCAGCTTATGAGTAAATGTAAGTCCCTTTGGTAGGTACACCTATCCTATTCATGAAATGAAGCACTCCTTCATATCAAATGGTATGTCATGTGACATACCATTTGATATAAAGCAGGTGCACAGATACACAGGATACTGTACGTGAGCAATTCAGTGCAAGAACAGGTAAGAAAAAAGATTTAAGTGATTCTGAATTTGGCATAGTAGTTGGCACCCATTCACCTGTTAGCATCTCAGAAACTGCAACCCTGCCAATGACTAAACTGCATTTCATTCTGTCAGCAAAAAACAAGAAGGTACAGTTAGAGTGAACTCAGGAACACCAATACTGGTTAGTAGTTGCCTGCTCTGATGAATCCAAGTTCCTGCTGTTTTACACTGAGAGGAGTATTAAAATATGGTAGCAACAGCATGAGTGCAAGGACCCATCATGCCAGGTGTCAACAATGCAGGGTTGTGGTGACAGTGCAGGGAGTGTTTTCATGGTGCACACTGGGCCCTTGATACTAGTAGAGCAACATTTGAATACAGGTTGTCTGGAATGGTTATCTGGCTTCACAGCTGCAGTGAATGTAAATTGGTCTACAGCGGCAGCCTCCTCCACTCACCAGACCACCCAATTCCAACTGGGCATCTGTGGGATGAGGTGGAACAAGCTGTTTAAAGTAGAGATTTGCAACAACTGTGGGAAGCAACTGAGCCAGTGTGGACTAATATTCCTGTGGCACACTCTCAATATCATGTTCAGTCCATGCAATGATAAACCCAGGCCATTTTTAGGGCTACCTACTTGCTATTAGATAAAATAAAGTGGGCCACTAAGTGTACGTATACAGTAAAAATCTGATAATCTGGCTACAGATGTTCTGAATTATCAGGTATTCTCCATTATAAGTCATTTATCTAAAAACACATGAAACTCTTCAAGAAACCCAAGATTTTTGGGCATTTGTATGCATTTTTATATTTTATCTGGCTATTATTTTATGCAATAAAATAATAAAAAATACATAAAGTGTAAAGTACAGAGGCAAAATTAACAATGGAATAACTGTAAGGTGTGTTTCAATTGCTTTTTTGTTCTTTAATATCGTAGTAGAAGTACCAACATTAAACTGAGCTGTGGCAATATTGTTCTCAGCAATTGTGTAGAGTACTTTGTTTCTATTAGAAAAGTTTGTTGTAGCTCCCTGAAGCAGCATGTTGCCAATGCCAATAAAATACATAACCAACCATCTTTCATCATCCCTTTCAGTTTATTGAAAGCTTTTAAATTTCTTTGTGTGACTAATTTTTGTCCATATGCTAAATTAATTATTACCTGAAACAATTTAAAAAAAAAAAAAAGGTGAAAAATTACAAAAAATTTCCATCTGAATTAACCCAATGATTGACACTGTACATATGAAAAAGTGTCATAAGGTTATCATGAAAGAACAATTTTTTATATTTATATATCTTTCCTCTACTGGTTAAATCTAAACAAATGAAAGCTGCTGTGTCAATGTTGTTTACACACACACACAACATTGACACAGCAACAACAATTGAAAACATTCACATAACTGTAGACCTAAAAAGTAATTTAGGTCCCCCATCACTAATTATCAGTTAGCCAATGATTTGGCTAATTGATACAGACAATCCCACAGAATTCAAACTTCCACGTGCCATAATTGAAATATAGAAGCAAATGTGACTGGATTCATAAACAGCTGTATGTTACCATATTCATCTCCAAGTTTGAACTCAGAACTTTTATTGTTCAAGGAGAAATCTCCATCCTGGACATCAGCATTTAAGACATCAGTATGTAATATGCTGGCTGGTCTGTTCAGATACAGAATTATTGGATTTTTCAGACCATCAGATGCCAGACTACTGGATTTTTCAGACCATTAATTTCAAGACTATTGAATTTTTCAAACCATCATATGCTGGAATATTGTATTTTTACTGTGTTCACTGATTTTTGAGCATAGCACTAGTTTGTTTTTATTAAGAAAACAAAAAATTTACATATTTAAAAGAAATATGAAAGATGAAAAGTTTCAGACTTCTGTCAGTGCATTAGTGAGGCATATGATGCAAGAAAGCAAGCTTATACAGCATCAGCCAAAAAAAAAAAAAATCCTTCCCATTTCACCTATCCATTCACTCCACATGTTTGTCTAGTTCTGCCTTGAATTTATTTAAGCTGTCAACTTCCACAACAATAGATGGAATTTTGTTCCAACAATCAACCACCTGCTAACTAAAGGCAAACATGAAAAGTATTTTTATAAATTGAAACAAAGAAACAAAACTAAGCAATATTTCAGTGACCTTATGATAATCTCATACTCAGAAATAAAAGAACTGATAGAGGGAAATTAAATTTTAAATAGAGCACTAAAAGTTTACTTTGCTTTTCTACATACAAGGGGTGATGAAAAGTTCTGTGAATGGAGCATTAAAAGACATAGGTACAAAATTTTGTTTTTTTAATTTTCAATGTATTCACTCTATAGTTGAATACACTTATTGTATTTAATCTGCAAAGAGTTTAATCCTTCAAAAAAAAAAAAAAATTCTTCAGGTTGGGCATCAAACCCAGGCTTTCACAGCTGCTTTTAGCTCTTCATTATCTTTAAAATGAGTTCCATGAAGATGAGGCTTGAGCTTTCTGAAAAAATAATAATCACTTGGGGCCATATCTGGCTGTGTGTGTGTGGGGGGGGTGATTTAATTGTTCATATCAATATTCATAAATTTTAGCCTGTGCAATATGGGTTTCATTCTTCATGATAATGCATGGGTGTGCACTGTCATGGAGAATGCAAAACCTAATGACCCAACTTTCCTCATTTTTTTCCCCAGATTGCAGGTTTAACTCTGGCATAATATTCCTCTGTTATTGTGGTTTTAGGTACAAGGTAATCAATCAACAACAATCCTTTTATGCTGCAGCTGATGTTTGGCTTTGAAACTTTTTTGGGGTCAGAGATCCCTTGTGCTTCTGCTGCATGCTTTCTAATTTAGATTCAAGATCATAAAAATGTAGCCAAGTGTTTCATCACCAGTCACCAGGAAAAAATCTATCTGGATTAGCAAGAATTAATTTTAAATTATCTTTTGATGATTCCACTCTCTGACGTTTGTCATGAACGGAAAGGTTTCTGGGAACCTATCTTGCACAAGCTTTGGACATCCCCAAATTCTCATGTATTAATGTTAAAATGATTCTATGGGAAATGTTAAGTACTTTTTCAATTCTTCAAAACAGTAAAGTTAAGTACTTTTCCATGCTTCATTTTAATTATTCAGCACTATTATTCTTATGTTAACTAAAATTTTTTTCTTCAACAATTGCCAACTGCTTCAGAATTAATTGCTTCAGATGGGCAACGAGACCTTAGATCATCCTGAACTGATTCCCGTTATTTTTTGAACTCTGCCAACCATCTTGCAACAGGAACATAATTGGGTGATACCTCCCCAAACATTCTAGTCATACTCATGGAATTCTTTAGCATTTATGCCATCTTTGGTCAAAAATCTAATTACTGAATGATAATTCTCAATTTGCTGGATATTCATTCGTTTTACACCTACCAACATAAAAATTTAATTTTAGAAACTACAGGTAGTTCCCGACTTTATGAGTTAATTCGTTCCTAGCGAGCGCTCATAAGGCGGGAATTTATTTCCCATAGACATAATGTTAAAAACAGGGGTTATGTTCTCAACAATGAAATTAGTTAGCTAATTAGTTTATATTTAAACAATGATTGATTGATCCAAAGAAATGAAAACATAGCCTGTAAAATCAAGCAAATTATAATTTAAAGAAATTATTTATGACTTACAAATGTTAAAGAATGTTTATTTTTCATCGTCATCAACTAAATGCACACTCATTGATCACTCATTGTTGGTTTGTTGCACAAACAGTCATCTTCTTCAGAAATGCTTTAAGAGGCATTTATTTCCAAGATATCTCTCTTCTCTTCTCTTCTCTTCTCTTTTCTTTATAAATTTCACAATAGCATGCATAAGTATTTTTCATGCACAAATTGCAACTAACAAACACGATACGTGCAAGTGAGATTGCAACTAACACAATTCATGCGGAGTAACAAGTTTATGAAGCTTAAAAAAAAAGAATGAAGAAAAGATTCTGAAAATTTATTTATGTTTTTTATATGATTGAAGACTGTAATGAAGGGGAAACACATTTCATCATAGTAACATAAAAACCCACACAATTCCAACTATCAGTATTTTTGCAAATGCAATAACATTGAGTTTACTACCCATTTATAATTGATTGCACTAACAGAAAAGCCGAATAAACCG
Organism: Mastigoproctus giganteus; assembly: GCF_048544385.1. Classification (NCBI taxonomy): domain Eukaryota; kingdom Metazoa; phylum Arthropoda; class Arachnida; order Uropygi; family Thelyphonidae; genus Mastigoproctus; species Mastigoproctus giganteus. The sequence continues at coordinate 29,033,600 of NC_143581.1, read as the reverse complement.
GAAAGTGCAAATTGTTTTTATTGTTTTATGGTCGTGACCTCCAGAAATGTGCTTTAGAAAAATATCACAAAGCCGTTCAAAATTGATTGTTATAATGGAACATATGATAACGATGAAAGTGCAGTGCATTTTAATGATTTGAATTGGTAATAATACAATTTCCATTATAAAAATGACCTTTTAGAGAGATAAATAGCTTAGTTATATAGCAAAAATTTCAACTTCCGAGGTCTTGGCAAGAATAACTAAAAAACGATGTGTTATTGGGTTCACATCACGATATTTTTACGATACGATGGTATCTCTGGAACAGATTAATATCGTAAAGCAAGGTGCACTGTATTGTATAGCTACGTGCGTGGTTTGAAATGCAGTATTTATGAATATTTAACATTCATTTTTTGCAATTAATGTTCATATATTCGATTTTGTTGATACTTGATACTTGGGGGGAAAAAAATTGTAAACCCGGGAACTCGTAAAGCGGGAACTGCCTGTATAAGACATTATATAGTTCATAAGCAACAATATTTTTTTTATGTTATTTTATACGATATTAAGTAGCAAAATAACCTATTCTATAATTTTTAATATATTTTATATGCCCTGTCCTTGAAACTTTTTGACCACTACTCATACAATATGCAAAGAAAAGAAAAGAAGGTCATTCTGTTAAATTATAATTTAGCTTAAAATTACTGAAATTATGCATTGGCACATATAATAATAACATTAAACTAAGTTTTATCCTTTCATTATAATCCTTTTAAATATTTCTTACCTTTCCAATGGGATACATTCCAGTGCACAGTTCACACTCTTGCTGCAGGTAACTAATTGCTTTTTCCAAGTTTGAACACTCCTCAGCTGCATGCAAAGCTTCTACTTCATCAAATTCCATGTCCAATAGCTGAACTACAATTTCTGCTTTCTTAAAACTGCTGCATTTCTTCTCAGTGACCAATCCTCGTACTCGTCTCTGTAAAAATGAAATTATTTTTTTGATATCCATATATAACTTTCATTTCAAAGCATGCAAATAAAATTGACAGTGGACCCAAATATTAGTAATTTCACGGAAATCATGTATTTTTTTTTATGGTGCAGCTTGTAAATGAAAGGAAATAGAAGCACAGAAAATGAATATAAATGAAGACTCAAAGCCTGCAGTGCACAATCAAACTCTAACAGGGAGATAAATGATTCTGCAATAACTAAGTGGAAAGTGGATTTTAACTATATGAAAGGCACCTGGGATGGATGGCATCTATCCAATTATATTAAGGGAGGCAGCGAAGGAAGTAAGCAAATCCTTAGCCATAATTATGAGAGCATCCTTGGATTCAGAGGAGGTCCCTCCAAAGTGTAACACTGGAGATGTGCAAATATATTACTAAGGGGGATCAAAGGGTGGCACAAGTAACTACAGACCTTTTAATTTAATTTCTGTTACAGGGAAAATAATGGAGTCAGTGGTAAAATAATAATGCAGAATCATCTAGACAAGGCTGCAATTATACTTCAGACAAAGCATGGATTTGTTAAGGGTAAATCTTGTCTGACCAATTTGAGTGGTTACTATGATGTAGTTACAACAGATACAAAACATAATTTTGATATTATATACTTGGATTTCAGGAAAGATTTTGATAATGTTGCAGATAAAAGACTGCTGTATAAATTGCAGCAGCAGCGTGGCATTAAGGGCAAGTTGCTGCTATGGATAAAGCAATGGGAGAAGACAGAGAGTGGTAATCAACGGACACTGCTCTTCGTGGACTAATGTTAGCATTAGCATTAGTAGAGGCATTTGATGCAAGAAAGCAAGCTTATGCAGTATCAGCCAAAAAAAAAAAAAAAAAAAAAAACACTTCCACTCTTCACCCCTCTGTTCATTCAAAATATCTGTCCAGCTGAGCCTTAAACTTATTTAGGCTATCAACTTCCACGACAAGGGATGGAAGTCTGTTGCACCAACCAACCACCCGCTGGCTAAAGGCAAATTTCCTCACGTCTATCCTACATCTGTCTTTCCTCAATTTGAATTTATGCCCTCTCAGGTGATTATTCTGAGCGAGAGGAAGAATCCCATCAGCATTGAGCATGCTCAAACCATTCAAGGCTTTGTACACCTCTATCAGATCACCTCGCTGGTGCCTAGTCTCCAGACACTATAATTTGCAAAACTTAAGCCTTTCTTCATAAGAGCACCCCTTTGTTCCATTCACTAATCTTGTTGCCCTTCTCTGTACTCGTTCCAGAAGCTCTACATCCTTCTTGAAATGAGGCCTCCAGACCTGTATACAGTACTCTAGGTGTGGCCTGACCATTGCCTTATACAAGGAAATAATCACCTCCTTATCCCTGCTAGAAAAATTCCTATATATCATTGACAATACACTATGAGCTACTCTTGCAGCCCGTCTGCACTGCTCAGAGAACTTCATATCTGCCTGCACAACCACCCCCAGGTCCCTTTCATTCTCTACCACTGTCAGTGTAGTACTACAGAGTTGATACGTTGCTCTGGGGTTGCTGTTTCCCATATGTAGCACTTTACATTTGTCAATGTTAAACTTCATTTGCCACCTCTCAGTCCATCTGCTCAACCTTTCCAGATCCTGTTGCAGCAGCATAGTGTCAGTAGTGTCCTTGAAAACCCTGCCTACCTTTGTATCGTCTGCAAACTTCGACATTAAGCTTGATATACCATCATCAATATCATTTATGAATACAGAAAACAATAATGGACCCAGCCCTGAGGGATTCCACTAATAACATTAGTCCACGACGAGCAGTGTCCATTGATTACCACTCTCTGTCTTCTCCCCCTCAGCCACCCCTTTATCCACAGCAGCAATTTGCCTCCAATGTCACACTGCTCCAATTTGTGCAGCAGTCTTCCATGTGCAACAGTATCAAAAGCCTTTCTAAGATCCAAGTATATAATATCAAAGTTATTCCCTGCATCCAGTTCCTTTGTGACTGCATCATAGTATCCAATCAAATTGGTCAGGCAAGACTTCCCCTTAACAAAACCATGCTGTGTCCGAGCTATAACTGAAGTCTTGTCTAAATGATCCTGCAGTGCTTCTTTAACTAGTGCCTCCATTAATTTTCCTGGAACAGAAGTTAAACTCACGGGTCTATAATTGCTTGTGTCAGCCTTTGATCCTCCTTTGTGAATTGGGGTCACATTTGCACATCTCCAGTCTGCGGGTACCTTCCCTGAGTCCAAGGAAGCTCTCATAATTATGGCTAAGGGTTTGCTTACTTCCTCTGCTGCCTCCTTTAATATAACTGGATAGATCCCATCCACCCCGGGTGCCTTTCTTGTGTTTATCTTCAACAATTTCTCCACCACTTTACTCTCAGTTATTACAAGATTCTCTAGCTTACTGCTAGAGTTGAATACACCTCTGGTTTTCCCCTCGCTAAATAACTCCTCATGTGTGAATGTCGATGCAAAATATTCATTCAGTTTGTTAGCTACCTGAGCAGGATCATCAACAGTTGACCCATCGATATCAAGTGGACCAATCTGATTCATCCCCTTCCTTCTAGAGTTTACATAAGTAAAGAACTCTTTGCTGTTTTTCTTTGCATCCCTTGCCAAAGATTTCTCGTAATCTGCCTTCGCCTGCCTAACCTCCTTTGTAACTTGGTTACAGATCAACTTGTATCTATCATAGGCTTCTGTGTCATGTGTTAATTTCTATGTATCCCATGCATGTTTCTTCTCTGCCATATGCCTCATCAGTTCATCTGACATCCATTTAGGCCTAAACCTTGAACAATATTTCTTAGTTGGTATGTAAAGCCTAGTAGCTTCCAAGATAAGTTCTTTGAATGCTTCCCATTTTGCATTTGCTGTTGGTAACATCATCAGTTGGTCCCACTGTATAGAAGTTAAATACTGTCTCCAGTCAATCATCCAATAAATCCACAAAAGCCTTGCTAGTGTGTGAGTGACCAGCCCCCAAGTTCCAGTCAATATCTGGGAAATTAAAATCTCCCATTATAAGACTCTCTGATTTACTGGCCCACTCTATTTCCCTGTACAGTTTCTTATTATACTCATCAGAGTCAAAAGGCCTATAGCACACTCCTACTCTCAATTTTGATCTCCCAATGCTTATGTCACACCAAACTGACTCGACACTGTACTGTCCAGCGATGTCAACTGGCTTCACTTCCTTGGATTTTATGTATTTCTTAACTAATAGCATAACCCCTCCTCCCTTCCTATCCAGTCTATCCTTTCTGTAGATGTTGTACTTCCCACATTCCAGTTCTGCATTCCTTATATCTGTGTGACACCACGTCTCTGATATCCCAACAATATCTGCCTTTGATGTTTTGAGCAATACCTCAAATTCATCAAATTTATTTACTAAACTCCTAGCATTGGTGTACACGCAAGTGTACATGCACCTATTTCTATTCTTAGCTACCCTAACACAACCCATGTGTTTACTTGTACCGCAATGACTCCCGGCAGTCTCTGAAATATCCTGCATCTTGTTTTTCAGGCTTCTGCTCATTCCAATAGAAGCAGTGCAAGAATCTCTTTCACCTCTGCCAGTGGCTACTGTTAATCTATTCGTCTTTGTCTCCCCCCAAGCTAGCAGTTTTCTGACCCACCTAACACTGCCTCGATAGCATCAGCAAATATTCTTGCACCCTTTCTATTTAAGTGTATCCCATCCCTGTAGAAGCAATCTCTCCTGTTAACAAGTACAGTCCAGGCTGAAAAAAATTCTACCCCTTGAGTTATTAATGGAGTCTTGTAGGTTTCGGTGTTGGGCCCAATGTTGCTTTCTTTATTTATCAATGATATTGATGAATGCATATCAGGCTTAATGTCCAAGTTTGCAGATGACATAAAGGTTGGCAAAGTGGTGCTGATGGGATTCTTCCTCTTGCTCAGACTACACACGTGAGGGGGCACAAATTCAAACTGAAGAAATACAGTTGCAAAACAAATGTGAGGAGGTTTGGCTTCAGCCAGGGGGTTTTGACTATTGGAACAAACTTCCATCTGGTGTTGTGGAAGTGGGCAGTTTGAATAAATTCAAGGAAGAACTAGACAAATTACTGAAGGGGTTGACAAGTGATGTGGGAGGTATAATAATAATAACTAAGTTAACTTTAATCAAGCAAAACATTAACTTCATCAACATTTTTAACATAAAAAATTTTATGGATATCTATTTATTTTACAAAATAAATAGACATATGAGGATCTCAAAATAGTTCTCTAATTTAAAGAATACAATATTTTTGTTGGTTCATAGAATAGCAAACAATGTTAGTTCATGGCTTTCTTATTGCATGAATGCAATAAGAAAGTGTAGTTTTCTTATTGCATGAATGCAATAAGAAAACTACACTTGATGCAAAATGTAAGAATATTTTTCAACTCCCCCCACTGCACCATCAGTTATAAATGTAGATTTTTTTTTAATATAGATCAAAATAACATTTGTAATTCTTAAAAAATGAATATTGCATTAATGTACTCAATCCACAAATAATAAAGAATTTGAGCTGTCAGTGGTCCCGAAGGAACATAAGAGTATATGTTACTGCACAAATGGATTTGTACATCGCAACTATTAACATTTACACAAGTGAGTTTATAAGTATCGTGTGAGCCCTGAGAGAAATTTTTCTGAATTTTTTTTGAAATTTCCACAAATAGTAAAAATTAAAACTTTGTACATAAATGCTTTTAAATATTAATTTGTTCTTATTTTATTGCCAAAGAGAAATCATTTCAAAAATCAAATTAGAATTTAAAAAACTAGAAAAATATTGTAAAAATTTGCAAAAGAATTTGAAAATATTGTTAAGAAAAAAAAACATTAAACAACTCATTACTTCTTTTTTCATGTAACACTATCTTCTGTATCCATTTATGTATCACTTAGTTCAATTTTTTCTGAATTTAAATTCCAAATAATTTTGGCTTTTATAAGCCAAAATCATAAAAAAATGCCTCAACGGGTGCAACTCTTCCTCCTACGATTTTAAAATCAAGTTTTGTGCCACATCTATTATAAACTGTGTCCACAATTACTCAGAAACAGATATGAGGTGGTAGCACTTACTGAAAGATTTGTTATGATCTTGGAAAATACATATATATGTTCATACTCCTCAAGGCCCACATACATAAAAAGTATACAGGGTGTCTCAAAAATATGTGGCATAACTTCAGAAATGAGTTCCTCATATATAGACAATAAAAATATTTTATATCAACACAGTTCCGGAAATACTTGGTACCCGAGTTATTAGCTGGAATGTCTTATCTCTCGCAGGTGATTTCCTTCATCACAAGGTAATGACAGAATCTGGTGTTTTTCCTTTCCAACCATGTACTCAAATCAGGAGCAAGCAGATATGCACTTTATGTACGGTTTGGCGGATGGCAATGCTCTGGAGGCTCATCATTTGTACCACGAAAGGTTCCCAGAACGAAGATGTCCAGACAGAAAAACGTTTGAAGGTATCCATCCCGCCTTTGTGAACATGGGACCTTTACACCTCGTGCTGCTGACAGAGGACGACCAAGATCTATGACTCCTGAAGTAGAGGAGGAGATTTTGGATGGTGTGCATGCCACTCCTGGAATCAGTACATGCAGAATAGCAATGCAACTGGCTGTTCAACGTTCGGCTATTTGGAAAGTGTTGCAAGAACACCAACTGTATCCTTACCATCTGCAATGGGTACAGGCCTTGTCACCAGCAGATTACCCTGCGCGAGTAATGTTCTGCCAGTAGTTCTTGCAGAAGTGTGGTACAACTCCTCACTTTCCTGCCTTAGTGATATTCACAGATGAAGCTGTTTGTTATTTGGAGCATTAGCAACTAAGGCCATATTGCTCCGGGATATGCGGTGGTCATTCCCTGACCTTTCCGCACCCTCCATATTTGGTGGTGACGGGCTCGAACCCCGGTCTAATCAAGAAGCGTGTGCTACGCACTGCTGCTCCTTCCCACCTGGCTACGGAGGCGCCTCACAGATGAAGCACAGTTCACACGAGACAGAATCCAAAACTTTCACAATCAGCATGTATTGGCTGAGGAAAACAGACATGCAATTGTGGCAGGTTGTGAGACAATATGAAACATGCCAGGAATTTGGCATCGTCTTCGCGAGTCCATGAGACATTGATGTGAGGCCTGTATTCAGGCAGAAGGTGGACATTTTGAACAATTACTATAAGGTGATGTGAACAGTTAAGTGTCATAGACAGACCTTCAAAACTCGGAAACCAAGCATTTCTGGAACTATGTTGATATAAAATATTTTTATTGTCTACATACGAGGAACTCATTCCTGAAGTTATCCGTGTATTTTTGAGACACCCTGTATACATCTATTCATGATCAGGTTAATAAGTTGCCATCTGAACCTAGATTTTAACTTCTGATCCCTGAAGAGTTGTCTCAGAGTGTACACACATACGGAGTGTATAAAAAAAAAAAAAAAAAAAAGTAAGAAATCTCCAAATATTTCAATGATCACAAGAATGTTGATGAGAGAGAGAGAGAGGCAAAAAGAAAGAAAGAGAAGATATTTCTACATTTTTATGAATCATGAAATATTATTTCACCCAAAATATGTACTGTAGCAAACTGTCATATATGATCAAGCTTCAAAGCTGTAACTTAATAAACATGAACAGTAAAAGAAACTGTTCCATCAGAACCTAGATTTTAACTTCTGACCCCTGAAGAGCTGTCTCAGGTGTACACACATATACATGTGTATAAAAAAAAAGAAAGCTCCAAATATTTCAATGAGCACAAGAATGTTGACGAGAGAGAGAGATTTACATTTTTACAAATAAAATTATAATATTATGATAATGGTAATGTTATAGCTCACCTCAAATGCTAGTTGTTCTTTAATACTTTTTCTTCTTTTGGTAAGCCATGGTTTAGGGCTTGAAGATGCTGGTTTAGGTGAAGCTTTCTCTGCTCCAACAGATGTTTTAGTAACATCCTCCTTATTACGTTCTAAGGCAATAGCTTCTTTCTTGGCTGTAAAAGTCATTCTTCCAAATGGACTTTGCGGTCTCACTGGACTATCTGTTCTAAATCTTGAAAGTGGACTCTGATTTCTGATAAGAGGGCTTTCGGCTCTTTTGATCACTGAACTCTGTGCATTTAATTTTTCCTTGGTCTGTTTATTATCTTTCTTGGTGCTACTTTTTTCAGTTCCTGGAATATCTGCTTGTATAGAATTATTTTCTTTTGAGGAACCTGGAATAACTGGACTACTAATAGTTACAGAAGAAGTATTATCTTTTGTTTTGCTGACTACTATGGATTTTTCATTTGCAGATAACTGAGTTTTATTCTGCTTTTTTGAAGTGGTTTCTGTAATTTCAGTATCAGATCTGAGTTCATTACGTCTAGCCTCTTTCAAGGTTTCCTGCTTATTTGAATTTCTGCTATTTTCAGGTTTTTTGTGTATAACTTCAGTGGATTCTTGTGCACTACTGCTTCTACTATTATTACTGCTACTACTGCTCTCAGTATCCTCTTGTAACAATGCCGAAAGTTCTCTTGAGCTGCTGGTGCTACTACTACCACCACTACCCAAACTATCAGTACTTTCTTGTCTTATGTATGGTTTTGGACTGGAATTAATTATAAGTTCTTGTGAACCGCTGGTGTTGCTTTTATTGCTTCCCATACTGTCAGTGCTCCCTTGCCTAATATATGGCTTTGGACTGGAATTAAATGAAAGTTCTCGTGTGCTACCCTTGCTGCTACTTATACTATCACTGCTTTCTTGCCTTGCATATGGTTTTGAATTCAAACTGCTTGTCAGCTCTTTAGTACTACTGCTGCTAACACTATCAGTACTATCTTGCCTCATATACGGCTTTGGACTTGAATTAGATAAGCTTCCAGTAAATTTTTTTAGCTGCACCGATTGTTGCAATTTTTTCGTATCTAACTGGCTATCTGGAGGATCTTTAACTGGTCTTATATCATTGTCATAGTGTGTATTTATTTTATTACTGCTGATAGGCTGAGAAGGATGTTGTGTAGTAGGGTGAATTTCACTGGAAATATGTCCTGTTTGTTCCTTTAAAGAGGATGATGTATGCTCATTTGATAATTTCACAGCTTCTACTGAATCCTCAGATCCTCCTTCAGTGGAAGTGTGAGGCTGAACTGGGCTCTCCACTTTAAATTTTAAATCTGGATTTTGGATTTCTGTTTTGGTTAGAGTTTCAACTCTTTTTGACACTGGGCATTGGGCCGTTGTTTTCAGTGAACTTTCAACTATTTTTGAAATTGGACTTTTGGTTCTAGTTCCATCTGGACTTTTACCACTTTTTGAAATTGGACTTTGGGTTCCTGTTTCGGCTGGACTTTCAACTCTTTTTAAAAGGGAACTTTGGATTCCTATTTCAGCTGGACTTTCAACCCTTTTTAAAACTGGACTCTGAGTTCCTGTTTTAACTGGACTTTCAGCCCTTTTTAAATTTTGACTTTGGGTTCCTGTTTCAAATGGGCTTTCAACTCTTTTTGAAATAGGTCTTTGGGTTGCTGTTTCGGCTGGACTTTCAATCCTTTTTGAAACTGGACTTTGGGTTCTTATTTCAAATGGGCTTTCAACTCTTTTTGAAATGGGTCTTTGGGTTGCTGTTTCGGCTGGACTTTCAACCCTTTTTGAAACTGGACTTTGGGTTCCAGTTTTAACTGGACTTTCAACTCTTTTTGAAACTGCACCTTGCATTCCTGTTTTTATTGGACTGCCAACCCTTTCTGAAGCTGCACCTTGCATTCCTGTTTTTACTGGACTTTCAACCCTTTCTGCAACTGGGCTTCGAATTCCTGTTTCAACTGGACTTTCAACTCTTTTTAAAACTGCACTTTGCCTTTCTGCTTTGATTGGACTCTCAACTCTTTTTGAAGTGATACTTTGGGTTCCTATCTTAACTGGACTTTCAACCCTTTTTAAAACTGAACTTTGCATTTCGGTTTTGATTGGACTTTCAACTCTTTTTGAAACTGGACTTTCCACTCTTTTTAAAACTTCTTCTGTTTTGGCTGAACTTTCAACAGTTTCTAACATAAGGCTTTCAGTTCCTATTTTAAGTGCATTTTTAACTTTTCCAACTTCTGAACTTTGTACTAAATCTTTTTCCGTTATAGTCTGGTTTGTATCTTTCATGGAAATTTCTATAGATTTATGAAATGATATTTCTTTGGCTCTTATGTTTCCTGCAATTTGACTTTTGCTTGGTTGAACTGAATCTTTCACATCTACTTGTTTTATTTCGGGAATCTTATCAGATTTTTTATTATATTTTCCTTCTATTTCAATATCTTGAAACTTCTGATTTTCAAGTATGTTTTTGAGTTCAACAGATGCTTCTTCTTCTTCTTCCTCCTCCTCTTCTTCCTCCTCCTCTTCTTCTTCTTCCTCCTCCTCTTCTTCTTCTTCCTCCTCCTCCTCTTCTTCTTCTTCTTTAGGAAGAATAGCTACTGCTCCCCCTAAATTTTCTTTGATTGCAAACCTGGTTTGGATAGAGTTTTTAATTAATGACATAGATTTTGCTTCTGCAGATGCCATGGTCTTTTGATTCTCACTATCAAATTTTGCATATTCCAATTCTTTTGATTGTAATAAACTAGATGTATGTTCTGTTTTTTCTTGTGATTTTACTAGTTCCAGCTGCTGTTTTTTTGACACATGATCAACTGACTTTACTGTATTCGAAAGAGGCAATGCAACAGCCACTTCTGCTTCTTTCTCTGCTGTATCCAAAGATCTTTGACTCCTGGGTGTCTTAAATGTTTTTAATTCCTCCTCAGTTTTATGTAGCCCACCTATATTGGACAGTGAACTTTCAGAGCTGTGCCTTTCCTTTTCTGAATTTTCTGTTTTAAATTCGTCTGAGTTTAACCCAACAAGATTCTGATTTATTTTAGGATTTTCTTCTTCCTTCTGTTCTTCAGGAACAACAGCGGTGGATGAACCAACTCCTAATTTATTAATAACACAGTCTTTCATAGCTGTAAATGTTTTTTTTATTATATCAACAGGGCTCTCTTTCTTAGGAAATTCTTCTACAACTGTGGATTTTTTGATTGCTTCTTGTGCTTCTGCATTAATTTCACTGCCTGCCCAGTAGTGTCCACTGTTTAGCTTTTCATCATTCTGTTGTTCATTTTGTTGTTCTTCCCCATAATTTAAAAATTCATAATCATTTTCAGTAGATTCAAATTTTTTTCTAGTTTTGATTTTTCCTTCCTTTCTGAGTGCAGCAAGTTTACTTAGAAATCCTGTTGATTTTCTTCTTTGTTTGTGATTCATTTCAGATATATCTTTACTTAAGTCTTCTGATGATGTATACTGAACAGAAATAGATACATCTTCTTGATCATCTGAAGTTAACTGAGAATCATATGCAGTTTGGCTGTCAGTTTGTTCACTTGCAACAGATGCTACTTGAATCTTATCTTGTGATGAGGCCCTTCCCATTGGAAATATTCTGGAACCATCTTCTTTTAAGTTGTGTTCCTCAGCTGTCTTTACAGAAATATCATAATTATGCAAATCATTGTGTATCTCTTCTTTATATTCTTCAAATGAATCCTGAGTTTCATCACCATCATTCCAGGGAATGTTATCATCATCCCATGCTTCCTGGTCATCATACTGCAAATCACTTCTATCATCTGTTAAAGGCGTTTGAAATCCCTGTATGTCATCTTTACCATCACTGTAATCTGGACTCTCAAAACCTACCTCACTTTCATTGAGATTCTTATCTAAATTTTGTAATTTGTAAAACTGAGATCGAGGAACTGCTCCCTCCTGATTTTCTACACCTTCTCCGGGTCCCCAGATGCGCATAAGAAAGGGTTTGAGTGTAGCTTTTGTCAGCTCAGCATAAGCCATTTCTACATCACCTCGATTAGTAGTAAGAGCTGCCACAATTTCCTTACGGGAAAAGCTGCCTCGAGCACTCAGTTCCAAAAACTGAAATCATAAAAAGCATAAATAGCATTTCAAATACTAAAAAACATAAAAATTTGCTTTTTCTTTTAAGTTCTGATAATTATGAAGAGAACTACTTGCACTATGAGGTGCTAATCAAAAGTTAATATAACATCACATAACAATACTAACAATAACAGTAAGAAATTTTTTGGTTGGTAGTGATAAAGTACATTTCACAGTAATTTGCCTTATCATGATGCCCTCTGTTGCATGTAAAACTGTTTAATGAAAATGAGTACATGTTCTGTGATTTTTTGAAACAAGCAATAGAACAAAGAATTTGCATTAAGTTTTGTTACAAGCCTGAAAAAATTGCTACAGAAACATAACATGTTATAAGCAGCCTGTGGGGCGACTCCGTAGCCAGGTGGGAAGGAGCAGCAGTGCATAGCACACGCTTCTTGATTAGACCGGGGTTCGAACCCGTCACCATCAAATACGGAGGATGCGGAAAGGTCAGGGAATGACCACCGCATATCCCGGAGCAATATGGCCTTAGTTGCTAATGCTCCTAAAAACCAAACAACACACAACAGCCTGTGGTGGAGAAGATGCTTCATCAAAAGCTTAAACATTCAGATGGTTTTAAAGACTTTCTCTACTAATTTGTTCCTTATAACAGATGAACAAAAGGAAAATTGACTCTGTATGTAATCTTTACTAAGTTATCTGTGTTATCTTTACCAAGTTTAAGATGATACAGATTTCTTGTTAAGATTAATACAGGTGAAGAAATGTGGGTTTATAAGTATAATCCAGAAACAAAATAGCAGTTGTCCCAATGGAAATCACTATGTAATTACTACATCCAAATAAGGCCAGACAGGTTCAAATATATGTGTGAAGAGCATGTTGCTCATTTTTTTTAACTGCTACATGGCTGTGGATCATAAATTCATTCCCAAGGCAAAACTGTCAGCCAGCTAGCATTAGCATTAGTAGAGGCATATGATGCAAGAAAGCAAGCTTATAAAGCATCAGTCAAAAAAAAAAAAAAAATCTTCCTATTTCACCCATCTTGAATTTATTTAAGCTGTCAACTTCTACAAAGATGTGCTATGCCATCTGTGGGAAAACTTCCTGAGACATAACATTAAAATGGAGATTGGTCAGTTCATCACGATAATATGCCTGTACACAGTGACCTGTAAGTCCACAATCTAGACAAAAACAAAATGCCATGCTTCCTCCACCACTCCCTGGACTTCTTGTTTCAAAATGGAATTAAAGATCAAAGAAAACAGATTTAATGATGACTTAGAGAATCAGCAAATACTACAGAAGATACCTGATGGTGTTACAAAAAAACAATTTCAAAACATGATTAAAATTATAGAATTCTGGGCCTGGTGTATTAAGTCCCAAAGAGAATACTTTAAAGGTAACATTATGCAGATTTTGATAACTTAAATTAATTTTTGTTTTTAAATACATTTTTGTAACTTTTGAGTAGCACCTTGTATTTTATATCAGTCAACCAAGATTAAAACTTCTGCAGCAATAGAAAACATTTTGGGAAGAATATTACTTGATAAAGAGTAAGAGTTGCAAGTTATAACAGGTTGTTTGGAACAGAAAGAGAATTACAACAGTGAAATACAGTAGAAAATCCACAAAAATGTCCAAAAAAATTAACAGCAAAATGTTCATTGATGTTATTATCTCTTTTTTTATTGGTCATTATCCACATATGCTAGAAAGATTTTGATTTTGTTTAAGTAATCAAATTAAACACACCAAAATAACCTAACATTACTGAAGGAGAAAGTTATCATTATATAGTATTATTAACTGAATGACTTCAAACAGTATAAATTTAAAGTCATTCAGTTAACAATACTATATAATGATAACTTTCTCCTTCAGTAATGTTAGGTTATTTTGGTGTGTTTAATTTGATTACTTAAACAAAATCAAAATCTTTCTAGCACATATACGGTGTTTTTAAAAAATATTATTTATAATTTCTTGGAAAGAAGCCATCAAAGTGACAGACTGCGCAACCATTTCACCAAAAGAATTCTAAGCATGCAGCTGAAGATAGAAGAATACCACAATGCTCAATAATTGGTCAAAAGAGTGCCATATCACAAATAGCCAACTGTTCCACACAATGTCACATACCAGCTAAAGGAAAAACTTCAGACAGGTCTACCTACCCTACCTCCTGTCTGAAACCCTTGTAGACTCACAGATACTGGCAGAAGAGACAATGGATGTAGCATTCAGTACAGCTGATTCTGATTCTAACTGCTGTTTTGAATGTGACCAACAATGGTAAATTCTCTGTTAGGAACTCCACTCCCTCAGGTTGTGGTGGATAGTGGTAAACTAAACACAAACAAGGATGTCAGTGGCACAGAAATAAATGATGATATCTGGTTTTTGCATCATTTCCTTGGCATGTATCTTACACAGGGTACATATTGGTGCATGCACCTTGTTAATATCTGGCAACTTAATATCTGTCCCACTGCATTTACTTCTACTCTTTCTAAAGTAATGGAGAAATAAATTAAGCACCAACTCTTAAACTACCTAGAAACCTTCCATCTGATCAATGATCGCCAGTATAGATTCTGTCAATGTCGATCCACAGGTGATATTCTGGCTTATGTTGCCCATCTATGGACAAATTCAATGAAAAAGGTTTGGTGAAGCTCAAGAAGTTGCTCTTGACGTTTCAAAAGCCCTTGATCATGTTTGGCATAAAGGTCTTCTAAATAAGCTTCCATCTTATGGTTTGCCAACTGTTTTTTGTAACTGGGTATCCAGTTTTCTCTCTGACTGCTCACTGCAGGTGATGGTAGATGGCTCTCTCTAACTTCTCCATTAATGCAGGTGTTCTGCAAGGTTTAGTTCTTTCTTTCACTCTTTTCCTCTTTTATATTAATCACCTTCTTTCATTGACCGGAAACCCTGTCCATAGTTTTGCTGATGATAGCACATTGTATTCCACCTTCCAGTTTGAGACACCTTGCCTGCACAAAGAGCTTCAAATTCTCAAATATCCACTACCAATTCCTTAAATGCTAATCTCCAGGTAACTCTCCAGTGGAGCAAAGATAACACTTAATTGATTTCAATCCTTCTAAAACTCAGTCCTGTCTTATATCTCACAAAAAGGATTCTTCTGTTATTATGCTTATCTTCGATGACACTCTTATTTCTAGGTGAGATCATATATCTATTGGGGGATTATCCTGCCTTCTAAGCTCTCCTGGCATAAGCACATTACAAATGTTGCTTCCTCTGCATCTAAAAAACTGGGTTTTTTCTGTTGCTCTCACTGTTACTTTTCTTCCAAACAGCCGTTCATTCTGAACCAATTGTAAATCTGTGCTACCATGGAATACTGTTCCCACATATGGGGTGTGCCACCAAAACCTGTCTCAGGCTTCTAGATTCTATTTAAAAGAAGGCAGTTAGGCTAACTAATGACTCATCTCTAACAAACTCTCTTCACTCTCTGTCTCGTAGATGTTCTGTTTCTTCTGCATGCCTTTCCCATAGATACTTCCATGGGCACTGTTCTTCTAAATTGGCTTCCATAATTCCCTAAAATTTTAACAGCTAAAGTAAAGAAAGCCAACACGAGAACGACGAGAAATGTCAGATAACTTACATGGAAAATTAGTTTCCTGACACCGGACTCTAGCACTGCTCACTTGGTAAACAGACGGTAGGTGTTATTGGTCTGGAGCCGAAATCGAGAAGGATATATTGATTGACAGGTAGGTGTGGCAAACGACGAAATGATTGGTGGTGGGCATGACAGATAACATGCTGCTGTGTAGTCATTGGTTGGCATTATAATGTGTATTTATGAGTAAAGAACGGTGCATAATAGTTTTGTGATGAACGGTAAACGGGTAATAGTAGCGATGAATCTTTTTGTAAGGAAATAAAACGTTGGTTGATTTTTTGATGAAAACTAAATTAATAAAAGTTTCATTCTGTTCATTACTCATAAATACACATTATAATGCCAGATTTTTGGAGTTCATGAGTGTTTTTACTATACTGTTGATTTAGGTTTGGTTATGAAAAAAGGAAAAGGTTTCTTTATTTTTTGTTATATTTCGTAACCTGACCTTAAAAATAAAAGACAGTAATAAAAAAATTAATATTTTGTTAATAGGTTACTCCCTCCATTTCGGGAGGGGGTTCAAGCTCCCATAGGATTCAAGTGGAGGTAACCTGACCTTTTTTTCACCAATAGGGTATATTATTGAACAAGAAAATAAAAATACAGTCATAAAAAAATTTACTTTTTTATGAATGTATTTCTAAATATGACTGATTCTAAAGAAAAAGGTTAGGTTACCCCCTCCACTTCGGGAGGGTGTCAAGCTCCCATGGGATTCAAGTGGAGGTAACCTGACCTTTTTTCGCTATTATGGAATGCGTTCATTAGGGCAAGTTACCATTAGTGCTTCTGAGTGCTACTAAACCGATGTTATCGTGTGTTGTGTTGTGTTCACGCGCCAATCAGCACATTGTTTGCCATGCCTACCTGTCAATCAATATATCGTTCTCGACTTTGCTCCAAACCGATAACACCTACCATCTGTTTACTGAGCGAGCAAACTAATTTTCCGCATAAGTTACCCGACGTTTCTCGTCGTTCTCGTGTTGGCTTTCTTTACCTTTGCCATTTTAACTTAGTAAAATAAATGGATATACACATATAATTTGGATATTTGACTTCCTATTGTAAACATACTATCAGTGACTATATGCTCCATCAATAGCACATGAAAATAATGTAGGGAAGTGTGGGGACTGTAGAGATAAAAAAAGGTGAGAAAGCTTATAACAGAAGTAAGGTAGTGAGGAAAGAAACAATAGAAACCATAGATATATCAGTGAAACAATGACAAACAGGAAATTGAAAATTTGATGGGCTTGTCATTTTGACTGGCACTTACGCTAGCACAACAGAAAACAACAACCATAATGTAACTAATCACAGCACTCCAAATTTGAAAAACTTGTTTTCTTCCATTTAGAAATTTTCTAAAACTGACAGAAAATTTTCTGAATGGTAAATTTAAGTCTTGAAAATATTACACTATGTTCCCACAATATCTACAGGAGTATTTACCTTTCTCTGTCTGGTCTCAACACATTCTGTCACAGATGCCCAGATATTACCTTTATGGAGACGTAGTGCATCTCTTGCTTCATCATCACATACGATTCCAATATCATTTTCCACTTTGTCATGCCCATAATTAGTAGCTAGAGTAATTACTGTTTCAATCATAGGTTTCCAATTTTCTTGTAGCCAGTCAACTGGGTTCTGCTTATTACAGTTGTTTAATGCAACCTGGATATCATCAGCTGTGAATCCTAATTGTTCTGCTTCCTACATTTCACATAATCAATGAAAATTAGGTTTAGATATTCAGTAAAATATAAAATTAATGAAATACTTTTGTATGAAAATGTTATATTTAAATATTTAATATATTATATTTGAATATTTTGCATTTATTTGATTAAAATTAACTGAGTTAACTAAAAATAGATTTTAAAATATTTTAGGGAAATTCCCTAAAAATTCAGTGGATATTACATTACATTACATATATCATTACAAGGTTTAACAATTAAGCTCAGCTGGGACTGAGTTTACTAGATACATGTCAAAGCACATTGGATCATGAAGAAATGAATCATGGCAGTTGATTTATATGACTGTTCTCTACAAGGTCATTTGCAAATCATAAGTCATATCAGTAGAGCCATTATGTTGCTCAAGGCAATGTCATTGTGTTAAGTAATGAAAAAAAAAGGGCAAATATATTTTGTTACAAATGAGAGAAAATACAAATGAAACTTATCAATTGGTAGAATGAGCTTATGGTAATGATATTCTATCTTACCCACGTGTTTTTCACTATTTTGCAAGATTTCAGATGGCCTTGAGGATCTGAAAGAGGATAAGCACTGTGGATGTTCAAAACAATGTGTCCAACAATGTTTTGAACCCTAGAAATGATTGACAAAGTTTATACATTGATAGTATCTGAGCACTGCATGACTCTTCAAATGAGGGAAAAATTTCAAATTAACAGTGAAACAATTTGTGCAATTCTCACAGCAGATTTGGGAAAGTGGAAGATTTGTACTAGGTTCATATTCTCACTGTTTCACTGATGAACAAAAGCTGCTCAGACTTGAAGCATGCAAAGGGCTCATTGAAACTATTGGTGATAAATCCCTCCTTGCTTGATTTGATAGTAATAGGAGACAAGTTATGGTGGTGCTAACATGTTCCACAAGCAAAGAGGAAAAACATGGAATGGCAATTGACATGCTCTCTGAAACACAAAACATTTTATTTAAAAAAAAAATTAAAACAAATTTATGCCAATCCCTTTCTTTGAAAATTGTTTTGCCATATAAGTCAGTGAATAAGGAGCACAAGTTTGGATCATCTGGATAAAACAGTTCATTGAGTAAAGGCCTCAACTTTGAGAAAAGGGGAGTTGGTTACTGCTACATGACAATGCTGGGCTGCATTCTGCACTGATTATCAAGGAGTTTTGACATGTGGGACTGTGGATTAAATCGCCCCCACTGTCATGGCCATGATTTATCTTCCCTACACTACTCTTTATTCCTCAAAATCACATCTTTGCTGAAAGAAACATCTGATAATGTTGAAGACATTAAATGTGACAAAAGAGTTGGTGGTAATCAGTTAAAAATGCATTTAAAAAATGTTTCCAACAGCTCAATGAGTGATCTCACAAGGTTTTGCTGCTCAAGGCAATTACTACAAAATACATTAAAGATTTATTAAATATATATATATTAAAAGAAACACTCTAAAATCTTCCTATCATCCTTTTTTTTTGTTATACCACTTTGTTTTCTTTAAATTTAGCCAGTCCCAAAATTATAGCATTAGTTATTGCTAGGCACCAACTCGACGTTCCGATGGGCATCTATGAGAGCTTCAGATGTAGGGTAAATGCCCTTGAAGAAATTAATATGAGGGGCCCATCAAGCTCTCAGCTGCCCACCTCAATGGCAGAGCTCACTCTTGTGCATCAGGCAACACAGAGGCAACCTCCAAGGCAGAATGCGCTGGTCCCAAAGGAACCAGTTATTATTGGTGACTCTATTGTCAGGAAGACAGGGAATATACTATGCAAGAAGGACAAGTGGAACAGGACCAGGGTATGTCTGCCAGGGGCAAAACTTGATGACGTTGTACAGTAGATATCATCATTTAATGGCACAAAAAGTGATATTGTTGTCCACGTTGGAACTAATGACATTAAGAGTAAGAGATCTCCAGATTTACTCAACAAGTACAGGTCAATAGTCACGAGTTAGGTTGAATGTGAAAGTGTCTGCAATTCTACCTAGACACGATAGGAGGGAGTATATAATGAGAGCCTTGTCGATCCATTTGACCCTGGAGAGATTGTGCAAGGCTCAAGGGGTAGAATTTTTTTCAGCCTGGTCGGTGATTGTTGACAGGAGAGACTGCTTCTACAGGGATGGGATATACTTAAATAGAAAGGGTGCAAGAATATTCGCTGATGCTATCGAGCAGTGTTAGGTAGGTCAGAAAACTGCTAGATTGGTAGATTGCTAGATACACAGACTAAAAGTTAACAGTGGCTGCAGGCATTGGCAAAAGTAATTCTTGCACTGCTTCTATTAGAATGAGCAGTAGCCTGGAAAGCAAGGCAATGGAGATTTTCAGGACTGTTGGAAGTCATAGTGGAACAAATAAATACATGGGCTGTGTTAGGGTAACTAAGAGTAGAAACTTTTTTTTTTTTTTTTTTTTGTTAGTTGTTGGTGCATCAGCTTCTGTGGCCATAATGCACTCCCAAAGTTTTTTCATTTTACTCTGATCCAAGCCTGAGGCGGGATTCGAACCCGCGACCTTTGGGTTGCCAGGCAGGCACTTTACCCACCTGGCTAGCCCGGTCGGCAAGAGTAGAAACAGGTGCATGTATACTTGCATGTACACCAATGCTAGGAGTATAGTTAATAAATTTGATGAGCTTGAAGTACTAGTCAAGACATCAAAGGCAGATATTGTTGGGATATCAGAGACATGGTGTCACACAGACATAAGCAGTGCAGAATTAGAATTTGGGGAGTACAATGTGTACAGAAACGGTAGGCAGGACAGGAAGAAAGGAGGGGTTATGCTGTTAGTTAAGAAACACATAAAAATCCCTCATTATAAGAATGTCTTACAATGGGGAATTTTAACTTTCCCGATATTGACTGGAACTTGTGGTTTGGTCACTCACACACTAGCAAGAATTTTGTGGATTTATTGGATGACTGTTTTCTACAGCAACATGTTCGAGAAGCAACCAGAGGGAGTAATACTCTTGATCTGATTATCAGCAGTGATTATTCATGCATTAAGAATTTGCAGATAAAGGAACCACTGGGTGATAGTGATCACAAATTACTGATGTGGGAATTACTTCAATGTAACTACCATCTAGGCTAAAGGGAAGGGATTTTGTTTTCTTAAAGGTGACTACAGGGGTCTCTGACAGTTTTTAAATTCTGTACAATGGGATCGACTGATGATGTTACCAATGTTGAATTCTAAATAGGAAGGCTTCAGGGACTTCATTTTGGAGGCTACCAGGCTTTTCATTCCAACTAAGAAATACTGTTCAAGGTTTAGGCCTAAACGAATGTCAGATGAACTAATGAGGCTTGTGGCAGAGAAGAAAGAGGTATGGGATGCATATAAAGTATCAGATGACACAGAAGCGTATGGTAGATATAAACTAGTCTGTAATCCAGTCACAAAGGAGGACGAAAGCAGATTACGAGAAATCTTTGGCAAAGGATGCAAAGAAAAACAGAAAAAGAGTTCTTGACTTATGTAAACTCTAGAAAGAAAGGGATGAATCAGATTGGACCACTTAACATAGATGGGTCGACTAATGATGATCATGCTCAGGTAGGTGATAAACTGAATGAGTATTTTGCATCTACATTCACACATGAGGAGTTATTCAATGAGGGGAGTGCCAGAAGTTTATCAGACTCTAATAGGGAGCTAAGTGATTTTGTAATAACTGAGAGCAAAGTGGAGGAGAAATTGTTGAAGTTAAATATAAAAAAGGCACCTGGGGTGGACGGGATCTATCCCTTTTTATTAAAGGAGGCAGCAAAGGAAGTAAGCAAACCCTTGGCCATAATTATGAGAGCTTCCTTGGACTCAGGGGAGGTCCTCATGGACTGGAAGTGTGCAAATGTATCACCAATTCACAAAGGGGGTTCAAAAGGTGACACAAATAATTATAGACCTGTTAGTTAAACTTCTTTTCTGGGGAAAATAATGGAGTCAATGGTTAAAGAGGTAATACAGGATCACCTAGACAATACAGCAGTAATAATTCAGACAGAGCGTGGGTTTGTTAAAGGGAGGTCTTGTCTGACCAATTTGACAGGATACTATGATTCGGTCACAAAGAAACTGAATGCCAAAAATAATTTTGATATCATATACTTGGATTTCACGAAAGCTTTTGATACTGTTACACATGAAAGACTGCTGTACAAATTGGAGAGGTATGGCATTAAGGGTAAGTTGCTACAATGGATAAAGAGATGGTTGAGTTAGAGACGATAGAGAGTGGTAATCAATGGACACTGCTCTTCGGTGACAAACGTTATTAGTGGAGTTTCCCAGGGTTTGGCGTTGGGCCCATTATTGTTTTGTATATTTATCAATGATATTGATGAAAGTATATCAGGTTTAATGTCCAAGTTTGCAGATGATACAAAGGTTGGCAGGGTTGTTAATGATAGTAAAGACAGTATGCTACTCCAACTGGATCTAGATAAGTTGGGCAAATGGGCTGAAAAGTGGCAACTGAAGTTTAACATTGACAAATGCAAAGTAGTGCATATGGGTAGCAATAACCGAAGAGAAACGTACCAACTGTGTGGTACTACACTCAGGAAAGTGGAAAGTGAAAAAGACCAGGGTGTAATTGTGCAGTCAAATATTTAGTTCGCTGAGCAGTGCAGAGGGGCTGCCAGGGCAAGTCATGGAGTCTTGTCAATGATATATAGGAATTTTGCTAGCAGGGACAGGGAGGTGATTATCCCATTATACAAGGCAATGGTCAGGCCACACCTAGAGTACTGTGTACAGGTCTGGAGGCCTCATTTTAGGAAGGATGTAGAGTTGCTAGAACGAGTACAAAGACGGGTAACAAGATTGGTGAGGGGAACAAAGGGGTGCTCTTACCAAGAAAGGCTTAAGTTCTGCAAATTGCAGCACCTGGAGAGTAGGCACCTGCGACGTGATCTGATTGAGATGTATAAGGCCTTGAATGGGTTGAGCAAGCTGAATGCTGATGGGATTCTTACTCTTTCTCAGAGTAAGAACCTGAGGGGGCACAGATTCAAATTGAGGAAAGACAGTTGTAGAAGAGATGTGCGGAAATTTGTCTTTAGCCAGCGGGTAGTTGATTGGTGGAATGGACTTCCATCTTTTGTTGTCAAAGTTGATAGCCTAAATAAATTTTAAGGCTGAGCTGGACAGGATTTGGAACAAATGGAGGATTTTTTTTTTGGCTAATGCTGCATAAGCTTGCTTTCTTGCATCGTATGCCTCTACTAATGCTAATTTGCATAATTACTACATACAGTAGAGCATCGATAATTCAAACTAATTGGGACATGGGGTAATTTGGACTTCTGATTTGTTAGGATTTTCACACTTATCAAAAATATTGTTCTAGAGAATACAAAAAAAAGTTTAGCATTAGCATTAGCAGAGGCATTTGATGCAAGAAAGCAAGCTTATGCAGCATCAGCCAAAAAAAAAAAAAAAAAAAAAAAAAAACCAAACAAATAAATAAAAAATAACCACTTCCACTTCACCCCTCTGTTCGTTCGAAATACCTGTCCAGCTGAGCCTTAAACTTATTTAGGCTATCAACTTCCACGACAAGGGATGGAAGTCTATTCCAGCAAGCAACCACCCACTGGCTAAAGGCAAATTTCCTCACGTCTATCCTACATCTGTCTTTCCTCAATTTGAATTTATGCCTTCTGAGGTGATTATTCTGAGCAAGAGGAAGAATCCCATCAGCATTGAGCATGCTCAAACCATTCAAGGCTTTATACACCTCTATCAGATCACCTCGACGGTGCCTAGTCTCCAGACACTGTAATTTGCAAAAATAAGCCTTTCTTCGTAAGAGCACCCCTTTGTTCCATTCACTAATCTTGTTGCCCTTCTCTGTACTCGTTCCAGCAGCTCTACATCCTTCTTGAAATGAGGCCTCCAGACCTGTATACAGTACTCTAGGTGCGGTCTGACCATTGCCTTATACAAGGGTATAATCACCTTCTTATCCCTGCTAGAAAAATTCCTATATATCATCGACAATACACCATGAGCTACTCTTGCAGCCCATCTGCACTGCTCAGAAAACTTCATATCTGCCTGCACAACCACCCCCAGGTCCCTTTCATTCTCTACCACTGTCAGTGTAGTACCACAGAGTTGATACGTTGCTCTGGGGTTGCTGTTTCCCATATGTAGTTACATTTGTCAATGTTAAACTTCATTTGCCACCTCTCAGCCCATCTGCTCAACCTTTCCAGATCCTGTTGCAGTAGCATAGTGTCAGCAGTGTCCTTGAAAACCCTGCCAACCTTCGTATCGTCTGCAAACTTGGACATTAAGCTTGATATATCATCATCAATATCATTTATAAATACAGAAAACAATAATGGACCCAATACTGAACCCTGAGGGACTCCACTAAAAACATTAGTCCACGATGAGCAGTGTCCACTGATTACCACTCTTTGTCTTCTCCCCCTCAACCACCCCTTTATCCATAGCAGCAATTTGCCTCCAATGCCACACTGCTCCAATTTGTGCAGCAGTCTTCCATGTGCAACAGTATCAAAAGCCTTTCTAAGATCCAAGTATATAATATCAAAGTTATTCCCTGCATCCAGTTCTTTTGTGACTGCATCATAGTATCCAATCAAATTGGTCATGCAAGATTTCCCCTTAACAAAACCATGCTGTGTCTGAGCTATAACTGAAGTCTTGTCTAGATGATCCTGCAGTGCTTCTTTAACCAGTGCCTCCATTAATTTTCCAGGAACAGAATTTAAACTAACAGGTCTATAATTACTTGTGTCGCCCTTTGATCCTCCTTTGTGAATTGGGGTCACATTTGCACATCTCCAGTCTATGGGTACTTCTCCTGAGTCCAAGGAAGCTCTCATAATTATGGCTAAGGGTTTGCTTACTTCCTTTGCTGCTTCCTTTAATATAACTGGATAGATCCCATCCACCCCAGGTGCCTTTCTTGTATTTATCTTCAACAATTTCTCCTCTACTTTACTCTCAGTTATTACAAGATTCTCTAGCTTACTGCCAGAGTTGAATACACCTCTGGCATTCCCCTCGCTGAACTCCTCATGTGTGAATGTCGATGCAAAATATTTATTCAGTTTGTTAGCTACCTGAGCAGGATCATCAACAGTTGACCCATCGATATCAAGTTGACCAATCTGATTCATCCCCTTCCTTCTAGAGTTTACATAAATAAAGAACTCTTTGCTGTTTTTCTTTGCATCCCTTGCCAAAGATTTCTCGTAATCTGCCTTCGCCTGCCTAACCTCCTTTGTAACTTGGTTACAGATCAACTTGTGTCTATCATAGGCTTCTGTGTCACGTGTTAATTTGTATATATCCCATGCATTTTTCTTCTCCGTCATATGTCTCATTAGTTCATCTGACATCCATTTAGGCCTAAACCTTGAACAATATTTCTTAGTTGGTATGTAAAGCCTAGTAGCTTCCAAGATAAGTTCTTTGAATGCTTCCCATTTTGAATTTGCTGTTGGTAACATCATCAGTTAGTCCCACTGTATAGAATTTAAATACTGTCTCAGTCCATCGTAGTCGCCTTTACGAAAGCAATAACCCTTCCCTTTCCCCCAAATAGTAGTTACCTCTTTGAGTAAATCCCACTTCAGCACACTGTGATCACTGCCACCTAGTGGTTCATTTACCTGCAGATTCTTAATGCATGAAGAATCACTACTGATAATCAAATCAAGAGTATTACTCCCTCTAGTTGCCTCCTGAACATGCTGATGTAGAAAACAATCATCCAATAAATCCACAAAAGCCTTGCTAGTGTGTGAGTAACCAGCCCCCAAATTCCAGTCAATATCTGGGAAATTAAAATCCCCCATTATAAGACTCTCTGATTTACTGGCCCACTCTATTTCCCCGTACAGTTTCTTATTATACTCATCAGAGTCATTAGGCCTATAGCACACTCCTACTCTCAATTTTGATCTCCCAATGCTTATGTCACACCAAACTGACTCGACACTGCACTGTCCAGCAATGTCGACTGGCTTCACTTCCTTGGATTTTATGTATTTCTTAACTAATAGCATAACTCTTCCTCTCTTCCTATCCTGTCTAACCTTTCTGTAGACATTGTACTCCCCAAATTCCAGTACTGCATTCCTTATATCTGTGTGACACCATGTCTCTGAAATCCCCACAATATCTGCCTTTGATGTTTTGAGCAATACCTCAAATTCATCAAATTTATTTACTAAACTCCTAGCATTTAGTAAGTTTAGAAATAAAAACACTAAGTTGTACTTATGTATATTTATTCATAGGTAACAAAACAAATAGAACTTTCAGCCACAATATCACTTATGTATAGGCCTTTAACGAAAATGATTTCTTATTTTTTGCTGCATCATTTTCGAACTTCTTTTCTTTGCTGCCAGATCCTCACTCTTTTCAGCAAGAGTAATTGAGTTGGACAGCATTTATTTTGTTGCTGTTACTTAGCTCTCATGGGTAGCACAGTTGGTAGAATCACCGTCCTCCCCCTGCCCCATGTATAAAAGACTTGAGTTCGAGTCCCGTCGATGATGTGGGGGATTTTTATGAGCCTTTTTCACAACGTGGCTGAGTTAGTCGGTCTTTCTCCCTGAAACTCAGATTTTTCGTCCAGCAAACAGAAAATCGATCATAGAACATGCAATTTACAGACAGTATACATGGAGCACTATGGTGTTAGTCACTGATGCTCCCAGAAC
The DNA here is from genome assembly GCF_048544385.1 of Mastigoproctus giganteus. NCBI lineage: Eukaryota > Metazoa > Arthropoda > Arachnida > Uropygi > Thelyphonidae > Mastigoproctus > Mastigoproctus giganteus. The sequence goes on along the minus strand of NC_143581.1, from coordinate 29,007,434 downwards.
CCAACAACAACAAACAACGTATCTGAGGGATGGGTCATTTAGCTGTTCCCATAGTTTTTCTTTTTTTTTGCACCATCATCTGAATGAAGTTTCGATGCAAACTTTAAAAATTTTTCCTTGTTGTTTTAATTTCTGTTATGCTTGACTTTCCAACCTCATAAAACCTTGATAATGAAGGTCTGTTAAAAATCTCAATCTTCGATTTAATTGTTAAAAATTTCTGCTTCCTTTTAAAAGACGAAGAAGAAGACCATAACTACAGTATTTTTTTGGCTGAGGCTACATAAGCTCATATGCTTGCTTTCTTGCATCATATGCCACGATTACTATTACATTAAAATAAAACTCTGTAAACATTCATAATCTCTTCATTCCTATATCTGAACTTTGTAAACTTTTACTCTATATCTCACTTATGCATATCGTGTTAGTTGCAATTTCTGCATGCTGTGTTCTTTGTTATTGATTGGCACTTATCTTTTTGTACTGTTTTAGAATTTACAACCCCTAAAAAAAAAAAAAAAAGTCACTGAATAGAAATATCAGTTTACAAAGTGTGTTGAATAACAGATTACAAAGTGTTATGTTTAGTTGGTTAGGTTAAGCTATATACATAAGCGTAAACTTATTTTTATTTTGCTAACCTGTGGATAATACTCTTCAATTTTCGCGTATCATTTAATTTTGTTAATTGGTAAGGTAAAATAAATGTATAAATTTGTGATTTATATCTTCATTTTTATAGCCTGTGGATAATATTCCTCCAATTTTCACTTATTATAATTGCCGTTTAATAGGATCAAAATTCAATTTGCAAACGCGATCATAATAACCGACACTTACTGTAATTATTTTATGACACCAGCATAAAAAAAATAAATGCTGGCTTGTTCGGATTACAGACGTTTCGAATTATTGATGTTCAGATTTTCAATGCGCTACTGTAGTTGAATTTTTTAGCAAACCAAAGTTTGTACATTGGCATCATTATTGTAACATGAGATCATTATGTTAACAAGCTCACGAACTTGTAAATCGCACATGTCTAGAATATGAATTGGATAGCTGCAACTTGAAAGGTCAGCTCTTATCTTTGAAATTTTCATCCACCTGTCATCGGCTTGAAAACCTTAAGAATTTGGATGGGCAGTTTGCACCAGGAACTCAAGAGAGCTGCCGTCAAAAAATCTAGGTATATTCAAGAGCTAAAAGGTTTGGTTTCTCCCTTAACCTTTTCTAACATCATTCAAATTCTATGTCCACAGGCTGTCTGCGAGACACAGATATACCACTTGCACCAGCAGAATAAATTTAACAACTTTAATTTAGCCGCTAATGAGATCCGTTTTAAAACCACCTCTATTTTGCAACATATCCATCCCTTCACTTCAAACCTTAGTTGTCGACAACAAGAAGCTCTTAGGGTATTCAGGAGGGATGACACCATTGTGGTCCTACCTGCTGATAAAGGTCAACACCTGTAATTATGGACAGGTCTGGGTATTTACATAAGGCCCTCTTTCTCCTACACAATCATGATGTATACGAGCCGGTACAGGATTCTCCCGTTCAAGTTTTGAAGAGATTGGAATCTAAAGTCAACAAATCGATACACAGCTGGTTTATATTTAACAAGATCTCAAAAACTGTACATTGGTAAATTCATTCAATGGGTTGCCAGCTTCCACAATTTTATGGGCTCTCAAAAATTCACAAACCGGGCATTTCTCTAAGGCCCATTGCTTCCTGCTGCGACTCACCTACATGTGAATTTTCAAAGTTCATTGTTGGACTGTGCTGTCCGCAGGGCTCTGTGCTTGGCCCTTTCCTCTGGTCTATTGTCCTGGATGAGTTCCTGGGCATGGACCTGGGAGGTGTTTAGTCCTTGGCCTTCGCGGATGATCTTGTCCTTTTGGTATGTGCTAACACCAGGACGAACCTGGAGAAAATGGCAAATGGAGCACTGGTAAAACTTCAGAACTGGGCAGCCCTGCACAACCTTACCATTTCAGGAGAGAAAACAAAGTCCATACTCCTTAAAGGCAGGCTACAAATCACAAGACCACCTACAATAAAATTAAACTTTATGCCCATACGGCTGCACACTGAAGTCAAGCTCCTAGGTATCTTCTTAGACTCGGGACTTACCTTCCACCGCCACCTAAAGTATCTAGCCAACAAAATTCAAAGGTACAGTGCTATGGTAAGGCAGGTCAGCAGGGCAGACTGGGGGCTGAAGCACAAAGCTCTTACTCTGATATACCAAGTAGCATACATGCCAATTGTGTGTTATGGTGCCTCCATCTGGTACCGAAAAGCCATCCTAGCAAGAAATAAACGTAAGCTGGATTCAATCCACAGATTCATGCTCCTTTCAATTTGCAGGGCGTGCCGCATCATCAGCACCCCTGCTCTGCAGGTATTAACTGGATGTCAGCCACTATACTTAGAAGTGGTTAAAAGAGGGCTTTTTTATCACTTAAGGAAGGGAGTTCCAACCCAACTGCTAAATTTTCAACTTGACACCACAAACAGCACCAGGCAGGAAAGACAACGGATAACCCAACATCTATAAGAGATATGGCAACATGACTGGGACACTACAACAAAAGGGGCCATCACAAAACGATTCCTTCCATCCATAAGTTCAACTCACCCAGAACCTCCACCCTGGTTTTCGCCTGGCCTCCATGTGACCTTTATCATCACCGGCCATGGATCCTTCCAACAAAAACTGACCGCCATAGGAATCGAGAATAATCCACGTTGCCACTGCGGCGAAGAGGAGTCCTGGGGGCACCTCATGTATGAGTGCCCCAACTACGACAACATTAGGCTTAAATTCCTCACCACAATACAGAGAAACCCTCGCAATCAAGAATCCACTCTGCTACTTGAGGAAGATACCTATAAGGCATTAACCACCTACACGCAAGAAACTTTTGCACTTAGGCGAGCTAAGATTGCAGAACTCAGAGCCCAAGAACTAAACCGGACTGGCGTGGGATAACTCTCCATTCCCCTGGAAAAACACAGACATAATCATGCAAACCCTAATAGGATAGGATCTATTGCAGGCACCATCCAAGGTGCGGGATGCTGCCACTCCTCGGAGTGCGAGATTTAAAAGTCATTGCAAACCCGAAATGGGTAGGATATACTGCTGGCACCGACCTCAGTGCGGGATCTAAAAGCTCTATGCCATTGGCAATTACACAGGGGCACCTGTCCCCTGTGACTTTTAAACCCACACTCTTTCCTATACTTCGCCTAAATTAGGGTGGATTTATTCTCCCCTGTCAACCCACCCAAATTCATTCCCCCTCTAATCCTCTCTTCTTTATTTTTTTTTATTATTATTATTTTTTTTTTAATCTGTTACTTTATTTTTATTTATTTTTTATTTTTTGGTCTCCGTCAGGAAGCTCAGGCAACCCTGGCGGAGGCCAGCCAGAGTATAATGGGCAGCCTGGCTCACCTCCCAGTGGTGGTGGCGGGCAACGTGGGGTTCCCTTAGGGGCCTTGCGGCTAAGCAGCCAGAGACAGAACAATAGACCACAGCACAACTCTGTCACAAACCAGACACCACACTTTTTCTGGCTTTTACAGAGATTCTGTAAATTCTTCACAGAGTGCTATGGTGCAGATGTGGGAAACCACCGGTGGCGCCTTCCACAAAACACTATATTGGACTGTTAACACCCTTTGTGGGGAATACCAACTGTACTGTATCAAACAGTGTGGAGCTGTTCCTAAACCTCATTAAAGATCTCACCATCTCTGAGGAATAGGTCATGACCTCCTTTGATGTAGTCTCCTTATTCACTTCTGTTCCAGTACAAGCCATTACCTGTGTGAGAAAACTTTTAGATGGTGATACCACCGTATCTTATAGGATGTCGCCCTCTATGGATGGTATTTGTGCGGCCCTCAACATGTGCCTGACTGGCAGCATGATCATGTTTGACAATTCTCTATTCCGCCAGATCCATGGTATGGCTATGGAAGTCCCATAAGTTCAATCATAGCCAGCATTGCCATTGAGGAGTTGGAGAGGCGTATATTTTCAAATCTGCCTGTCCCCATCACCCTCTGATGTCAATACGTGGATGGTATTTTTAAGATTATCCCCCAGGAGATCAGAAACCCAACTGCTGCAACATCTCAACTCCCTGTCATCCTTCATCCAGTTTACCATTGAACTAGAAGCAAACAACATCCTCTCCTTTCTGGATGTTTTGGTACAAAACGTGGGCTCACGTTTAAGAACTTCGGTTTATAGAAAACCCATGTCTGCAGACCAGTTTTTGGGTTTTTTTTTTTTTTTTTTTTAAGGAGCATTAGCAACTAAGGCCATATTGCTCCAGGGATATGCGGTGGTCATTCCCTGACCTTTCTGCATCCTCTGTATTTGGTGGTCATGGGCTCGAACCCCGGCAAACCAGTTTACAAACTATGGGTCCGCACATGCTCCCAGCCATTTATTTAGTACTTCATGCGCCTTGCTTACCTGTGCTTGGACCTACTCTAGCTCTAGAGATGACAGGCGGTTTGAATCGAAGATAAGAGCTTACTTTTCAAGATGTGGCTATCCAGCTCATATTCTAGACAAGTGTATCGTGCAACAAGCTCACGAGCTTCTTGCACGACCTAATCCACCTCGTAACAACAAAGTGATCTCAACTGCCTACATTCCCTACTACCCAGGCATTTGGGAACACCTTCCCAGAATCCTATGTGCCTACCATATAAGGTGTTTGCAACTTCCTGGAAGGAAATTACAATCATTTATCTTTAGGGTGAAGAAAACACTAATCCCCTCCCCTCTTATATAGCGGTTCTGTATACCAAATTACATGCCCTGATTGCAGTAGTTGTTACGTGGGCGAAATCGCTATAAGGCTACAAGATCAAGTCTCAGAACATGAAAGGGCCCTCCGGTCCGATGACTCCGAATACTATTGGTCTGACCAATGCGACCTCGATCCCTAATGTGACAGCAGCAGTCACGTGACCGATGGCGGTAGTTACGTGAGTAGTCAATGATCACTCACGTAACTACTGCCATCAGTTGTGGCTTGAAGCGCTACACATCGCCAAATGTAGTAGTCTTCAACTGCAACAGAGGTGTACACATGCACCCAGTTATGGAGGTAGCTGTTTTACAATGAGACAAAAGCATCTGATTGTACCCAATGACTCATTCATTGTTCTATTCCATATACGTTCATCCACCTCGTGTACACGCCTTACTAGGTCTAACACATGATCATGCCCAGTCTTATATTGATAATCCATATGTAACGTATTTGTATAGCTAGGTTATGATTAGTGCAACTAATGAATCCCATGAAGTAGTCGCATTATTCAAATTCACACTATTCGAAGTTATAATTATGTGTAAAATATGGTAGTTGGTTCTAGCTCGATGGAAATAGGTAATGAAAAATTTTAAACATAAGTTTTTATACATTTATTAACAAAATATTACAGTAAAGGATAAAAAGAATATACTTATAATTTAAATTTATTATTAACAAAGTCATAGAATACTGTAATTATAGAAATACAAAATAAAAGAAAGCAAAATAAAAACAAAAAAATTCTAAATATCATTCCTAAAGGTAAGCTTACGCTGACGAAAACATCTTTATTGTCTTTCAAAATATTTTAGCAGAGCAGACTGGACTATTTTCTCTTTCTTTAAATCTTCGTACATATGCTGGTAGACGCTGAGTGCTTTATCCACATCTTGGCAAATTTGCATGCTTTGATCAAGATTAGGGTCAGCATCCATAATTCTTTGCTTCACGACTTCTACAGCTCGAAAGATATCTTCCAATTCCTTGAGTGAACTCCTTCACTTGCACATTATCTCGTTCTTCGGCATCATTGTCAGCTTCTTCAAATGCTCTTTGTTAATCTAAAAGTAGATCATCATCAGTCAATTCTTCCGAGTGTGAATTGAACAGTTCCCAAACATCACCATTTTCTAGTTCATCAAATCTATGTTTTCTTCCAATATTTGTTATTTCTTCTATAACAGTTTTTTCTTCGAAACCACTACTATTTGAACAATGAGGCAAAATGCACATCCACACTCCACACATGTTGTTTGCAGTTATTTGCTGCCAAGCATGCTGAATATTTTCTATTGCATGTCTGATGTTATAATTTTTCCAGAATTCTGTTAAGGAAATTGCATCATCTCCTGTAGTTTTAGCAATTACTGTTGTTGTTATGGGGGTTTGATGGCGCAAAAGCTGCTCTGGCTATAATGCACCTTTTAACAATTGCCTGTTCAAATGTTTTTCCTATGTAGTAGGCCTTAAATGTTGCGTGGTCCCTTGATACATGGGCTGCAACAAAGATGTTGTTTAGTGGCAAAAAAATGATTTTTACATTTTCACATAATGAACCGAGTGTAGTTCACTGACCTGGAACATTATCTAAATTAGTAATACTTTAAATGCAACGTTGATTTCCTTGCAATATTATTATTATTATTATTATTATTATTATTATTAGCTATATGGTGCAAGGAGGCCTGAGGCTTATGCTGCACCAGCCAAAAAAAAAAAAAAAAAAAAAATTCTGAATTACCCTGAGAGAGAGAGAGAGAGAGAGAGAGAGAGAGAGAGAGAGAGAGAGAGAGAGAGAGAGAGAGAGAGTCAGAAATAGAAGGGGAATCACCAAGAAAGAGAAGAATGATGATATCCAGCTCAGGACTCTGGGTGTGCCAAGCCCATACTCAGAGTCCTGAGCTGGATATCATCATTCTTCTCTTTTTTCAACAGCTAGGCAAAAATAGCTTGAAAACCAGTCAGTGAATACAGCTTGGGTCATCCATGCTTTCTTATTTAATCACCAAATAACTGGAAGTGATCTATGGTTGTAGCCTTTTAGAGCATGAAGATTTGTAGACCGATAAAGAAACATTGGTTTCAATTTGAAATCGCCTTGAGCATTGCCTCCCATTAAAAGTGATAAGCGATCCTTACACACTTTAAATCCAGGTTGAGTTTTTTCTTTCTTAGAAATGTAAGTTCTGGAAGGCATCCTTTTCCAGAATAAACCGGTTTCATCCACGTTAAATATTTGTTGATCAGTGTATTCACCATCTTCGATTATTTTTTTTAAAACATCAGGATATTTAGATGCACTAGTAATTTTAGCATTATGCAGCTGAATTCAATTTTTAAATCGATCAAACCAACCAACACTCACACTAAACATTTCTTCTACTTTATTATTTTTTCTTTCACTCTCTTAAACAAATTTAAAGCTTTTGTCTGAATGGTTACTCTGCTAAGGGGAATACATTTTTGATTGCAATCCTCAATCCATACAGTTAAAAGATACTACATTTCTATCATAGTAATACTTCTATTCCTTGTAGATGTTTGCAAACCACAAAAAGCTGATGCAATTTTACATTTTTATTTTATTTCCCCTGCATGTTTTATAATATTCCGCACAGTATATTCAGGCATTCCGGCATCTTCTCCTATTTAGAGTTGCTACGACCACATTCATGTTGTTCAATCACATCAATTTTTTGCTCTAATCTAATAATGAGTCTCTTTTTTTTTAGCTCATAGTGTTTTTATCTGAAGGAATCTTCCTTTTGTCCATTTTGTTAAGGGCACTTCTTAAAACGATTAAAACAAATCATGAAAACTAACGTATATTACGACAGGCAGTAGCACATGCACATGCGAAGATAAGTGCAGTATTAGTAGGGTCTAATACAACAGTAATTGTCTAATGTGAGGCTAGTGCAGCAAGCCTCGCATTAACTGAATTTTGGTTCGCATTAAACATGACCTGGTATCGTTATACAATTTGCACTAAATCGAATATCGCATTATTCAAACTTGCATTAATCTCAACCTAGCTGTATATATATCATCCAGCTGAAGAAGGGGCACATCACCCTGAAAGCTCCTGTTTGTTTATATTTTTGTATCTTAACTTATTTTATAATAAATCTATTAGTTTCAGTGTTTTCAGTTGAAGCAATACTCTTTATGGCAATTATGAAACCTGAAACCAAAGGCATTTTCATAAATATTGGAAATATTAAATATATAAACCTATGCAAACAAAGGTGTGAATTATGATTAAAATGAACCAGACAAGTTAAAAACCTCCATCTAATTAACCCTTTAGTGGGCATGCTTTTTGTACTAGAAACAGAAAAACTTAAAAATTAAAATATCTGCTAGAATTTCAAAAGTGTAAATTTTAGTATTACTCAAGTGTGGTATTCATTTTCAAGCTGCATTATTAATATCTTTTAACTGGAGAAAAAATCATAGCCATAAAAATTTCTTTACAGTTATGTACCTGGGTACCAAGTGTACCCAGGTACTTGCTCTTGTGTTGATTTCCACAGAGCTTTGATTTTGTCTTTAACTGTGCTTGCTTCACGTCACTGAGCATTGGAAGTGAAGTAATTGAGAAATAATTTTTTTCTGACAACCACACTGTCATTAAAGTTAATACAAATTACTTAATATCTTTACACCATGATATCATCATTTATTATTCAGCATGTTACAGAACTATTACCAGAGCCTTGTTACTAGCAAACTGTATTAAACCCAGAAAACACAAATATACAAGTCCAAAAGAGACCCATGAAGATTAGGAATAGTCTCAAACTCAGAAACCCACTTCTTAACTGCTTGGCGCCTCCGTAGCCAGGTGGGAAGGAGCAGCAGTGCATAGCACATGCTTCTTGATTAGACCGGGGTTCGAGCCCGTCACCACCAAATACGGAGGATGTGGAAAGGTCAGGGAATGACCACCGCATATCCCGGAGCAATATGGCCTTAGTTGCTAATGCTCCTAAAAACCAAATAACTAACTAAAAAATAACTAACTCTTAACTGCTTTCTGATTGGTTAAAAATTATCCAAACATCACTCCCTCTATGACATTAACTTGTTTATTGAATAATTCATCCCACAGGTCTTGAATTTTCTTATAACAAATGCTCCTCTGATTTTCCTTTTTGTAAAATCTTTTTCCCTTCCTAATATCTTAAAAATTATTTTCATTATTAATTTTATAATTTTCATTAGGATATTATATATTAGGAGATTAAAATTATTTATTAGGCTATAGGATAATAAGATACTAGGAGGAAAAAAAGGTTTTGCTAAAAGAAAATTAAAATAAAAACAAACATTTTTTATTTGGAAATTTAAAAAAAAAATCTCAACAAAAACAATGGTAAAGTTATTTCAGACCTGTGGAACAGATTATTCAACAAGAAAGTTTCGTGATACACAGGGAAATTTTCAGTAACATTTAGCCAATTAGAATGCAGTTATGAAAGATAGTCACTTGAGTTTGAGAGTATTTTACATGCCAAGAGTCTCTTTTAGAAATCGTGTTTTCTGGACTTTAATTCAATACGCAGGCCTTTATTGAATAATCTAGGTGATGTAATGTATTGCTGAATAATAAATGGTTTTATCATGGTAATTTTTAGGTAATTTGTATAAATATTAATAACCCCCAAAGAAAACAAATTATTTAACATCTTGATTAAAGACAGCCATTATTAAAGATATTGTTTGTCTCTTATATTCAATATAGTATCAGAATAAAGAATGAAATTACAAAGTGCACCATTTCAGCTATTTCTTATCTTTTATCCCAGAAAGCTAAGTGGTATATAAACTAAACTATGCATTTACTCTTGAATTTTTTTGAATACCTGATAGAGTTTAAGAATAAATAACACATGACGATCCTCTCAAATCACAGTTTTGAAAACTACAGAGTTATATTTCAAGTTCTGGTTATTCTAAAGTTTGATCCATAGGGCCTAAAATTAAATGTGAAGGTAAGGAGACAAAAAAAAAAAAAAAAAAAAAAAGACAAAAAAATTAAATAACATTTGGCAACTTTTTTTCTTTTCTTTTTCTCTAACCATTCTCTCCTCTCCAAAATGACAGTAAACTTATATAAATCTGATAAAAACAGCAATGCAATTCATTTGGAACTTCAAACTACCAAAACAAACAAACAAACAACATACTTGTAAAATTAACACAGAACCTCACCCGTATCATGCGAACAAGTTCTAATCCTTGAGCTTTCATGGTATCCTGTCTTCTTCGTTCAACTAATTCTTCCATACTGAGATAATAATCAGGTTTATGAAGTGGACGAGCATCAGATCTCCATCCATCCTGAAAGAAATTATTATAATGACTCATTTTTCAATTAAAAATGGATTTACAAATAATCTATGGAGAAAATCTGTTGATTTCTTTAAAATAAAAAAGCAGCAAAAGTAATATATTTTAACATAATTACACACAAGTATGTACAATTTCAATTTTACTGAAGGGAAAGATAAATACAAAGTTGAGGAAAATGTAAAACTGAGATAAAATCATACATTTTGATCCTACCCTGAAAGTCTTCAAAGTGGTCTTATTATTACAATAGCTTAAAATTTACATAACAGGTAACAATAACAAAATATTAAATTAATTTACAGCTGTGTTATATGCAATGAATAACATACAGTAATACAATGGTAAATAACTGGAACAAAGAATTAAGTACTGTTCATTAGCCACAAGGTCAATGGATCTCCGGTTGCTAGTGAACTGTTAGCATGTTGGGCAACCTTTTCAGAGAGTCTGAGTTGGGTGGTAATAGGATCCATTCTGATCTCCTTACCTTGGCTGGGGGGGGGGAAGGAAAGGGAAATGTGTCTCCTTTGGTGGTCTTCTCTACAGCTGCTATAAAAGACATCCTATCAGATTTTTTTTGTTGGGGGGGGGGGAGAAAGGCAAAGTTTGGAATCTGGGCATCCTGTGTTAAAGAGGTTGATCCAGAAGAGGAGAAATGATAACTGTTCCCGCATTTCTGCTGGAATGACTAAATTAAATAAAATATGCAGTCGTAACACTTATAAATTTGATGTTGCTCAAATTCTAATATAATGCAAGAATGTTCAATTATTGGTGCTGATGGTGCATTTCTAAACTCTATGTGGAATGCAATATCAGTAGAGGAGGCTCTGCCATGGATCTCCCATCCCACACCCTATCAAGATAGCATGATTAGAATGAAACCTGATATTGCCAACTCATAACACCCTCAAAGGATTCTCCAATACATACTAGCAGCTTTCAAATGATCAGCAACCAACCAACCCCTTGGATAGGACATTAGGAGATAGAGTGGTCATATGGATGGTGGATAGTACCTGTTGTTTATTCTAGTTAGTTGCTGTTGTGTTACTATATCTGTTATTCTGAACAACTCATGATTCCAAATTTCAGTTACTGTTGACCATCCATCAGCCCTTTTCAATCCACTGCAGGATGATGGCCTCTCCAACAACTTTCTAGTTCCTTCTGTTTTGCGCAATGGCCATCCATTTACTACCCACAAACTTATGAATTTCATCTGTCCATCTCTGTCGTTGTCTTCCAGGTTTTCTTCTAGCTCCTCTTGGGTTCTGTTATTTTCTTAGTCCATATGTCATCATATCTTTGAGCTATGTGTCCTGCCCAAGACCATTTTAGTTCTTTAGTTTTGATAAGAATGTCCTTTACTGAGTTTGTTGCCTAATCCATGTATTTCTCTTCTTATCTAATAGTCTGATTCCCAATATAATTCGTTCCATTCTTCACTGTGTAGTTCTCAGCTTCTCTTCTATTCTTTTGGTGAGTGCCCAAGTTTCACTTCCATAAGTCATGGTGGGAAGCATACATTGGTTCATTTACATTTCAGACAAATTTGGATATTGCTCCTCAGTATGTGACTATATTCCTGAATGCTATACAATCAAAATTTATTCTTCTCTTGAATTCCAGCCATTTATCATTATTACAGCTAATTACTTGACCCAGATAAGTATATGACTCCACCTTTTCAACTACTGCTCCTTCAATCATTGGTTCATTATTTTACGTTTCAGACAAACTGGGATATTGCTTTTCAGTATGTGACTATATTTCCTGAATGCTATCCATCCAAAATTTATTCTTTTCTTGACTTCCAGCCATTTATCATTATTACAGCTAATAACTTGTCCCAGATAAGTGTATGACTCCACCTTTTCAATTACTGCTCCTTCAATCATTATTTCTCTTTCTGTGGCATACTTGTTCATCATTACTTTTGTTTTAGCTATATTCATCTTTAGTTCAAAATCCTTACTAACTGTGCATAACTGATTAAGATTTTCCTCTAATTCTTTGGGATCGTGGCTTATGACCACAATGTCATCTGCAAATCATAAATGGTTTAGGTACTCTCCATTGACATTGACTCCTTTCTGCGACCAGTCTAATCTTCGGAAAGCTTCCTCAAGGGCAGCAGTAAACTGTTTCGGAGATATTGTGTCTCCTTGTCGAACTCCTTTCTCAATTTTAAATTTCCTACTGTCTTTGTCTTGTCTAATAAAGGAGGTAGCTTTCTCATATATTTTCTTCAAAATCATAATATGTGGGGTATCTATGCCTTGTCTTTCCAGTGCCCGAAACATTGCCTTAGGCTGTATGGAGTCAAATGCCTTTTCATAATCCACAAATGCCAGGCATAATGGTGTTTTATATTCATTTGCTTTCTCCATTAGCTGTGATATTACGTGAAGGTGATCCATAGTTGAGAATCCTGTCCTAAAGCCAGCTTGCTCTTTCGGTTGATTCTCATCAAGTATTCTTTCTAATATGTTAGTAATGACCCTTGTGAACAACTTGTAGATGTGGGATAACAAGCTAATTGGTCTATAATTTCCAATTTCTGATTTATCTTCTGTCTTATGCAGCAAAACTATGATTGCATTATTCAACTGCTTAGGCATCACACCTTTTCTAATGCACTTTGTGAAGAGCCTTGCCAGTTTTTGTGTTATGTCTCTTCCTCCCAATTTTAACAACTCTACAGTAACTTCATCTTCCCCCAGGGCTTTCTGATTCTTCATTTTCTTCAATGCATGTTCTACCTCATCAGGAAGAATATCAGGTATGTTGTATGTGTTGCTAATTTGCAATCCATCTTCCCCACTGCTGGCATCATTCCCTCGCTCCTTGTATAATTCTTTATAGTAGTCTTCTGCTATTTGAACTATGCCTTCTCTGCTGTTTATAAGTACACTATCGCTATTCTTCAGTTTCAGTATCATTTGTCTTTCTGTATTACTGTTCATGGCTGCTGATTTAAATCCTTTGTTTTCTCTTAATGCTTGTTCTACTTTTCTTGTGTTAAATCTTCTTATGTCCTCTCTGAGTCTCTTTCTAATGGCTTTGCATAACTCAGTATACTCAATTTTCTCCTTGTCAGTGTTTATCTTGCACTTCATTTTTCGCCTTCAGTTCATCATAACAAGTGTTTCTTGACTAATTTTTTCTTCTTTGGATTTCTTTTTCCCTATAAGTTTCTTGGGCTTTATCACTTTCAGAAAGTTGTAATATTCCTCGTTGATCTCTTGGTCCTGAGCAGTCTGCAGAAGCTCAAGCTTGTTCTTAAGTTCCAGTACATACTGCTTTTTCTCCTCTTCTGTTATCTCAAAGACCTTTGTATTATTTACTCAAGTCAGTTTTTTCCTTTCCTTTCCTTTCCTACATCTATATCAAGTGTACATCTTACCATTCCGTGATCACTTCCAACATTTACCTTATTCAGGACAATAACATCATTCACAATATATCTTTTGTTAGTGAGGATGAAGTCGATTTCATTAGTTGTTAGTGCATTTGGACTCTTCCATGTCCACTTTCTGTTCACCCTTTTCTTGAAAAAAGTGTTCATTACTGACAATCCTTGAGATTCTGCAAATTCCACAAGCCTGTCGCCTCTTTCATTTCTTTCACCAATTCCAAAATTTCCTATAGTTCCCCTTTCTGCACTGTTTTGTCTTTTTCCAACCTTAGCATTGAAGTCCCCCCATAATAATAGTGTAGTGGGTTTTCTGCACATCTAGAAGACTCAATTTCGGTGTATATTTCTTCAACCTCTTCATCATCATGGCTCGATGTTGGTGCATAAATCATTATAACCTTTAGCTTGTACCTCTTAGAAATCTTGAGTATTAGTCTTGACACCCTTGGTGATGTACTTTTGAATTCCAAAATGTTGTTTTTTAAATCTTTATGGACCAGAAACCCAACTCCACCTTCACTTCTTTCATTGTTTCCATTGGTGTACAGCAGATTTCCACTTGATAAACTTATAAGTGATTCATTTTTTCTTCTTGTTTCAGCCAAACCGATGATATTCCAATTCACATTTTCTAATTCCTTTTCCAGCTCTAATATCCTGTCTTCACTGGTGAGTGATCTTACTTTGTAACAGGCCAAGTTCAGTTTCCGTGCATGGCAGCCTGGTCATACCCAGAGATTCTTAGCACCCTCTGCTTCCACTCTGATCCTCTCGCTGCTGTAAGAGGGGGAGTGAAAGCCGCTGGGGACTGAGGGCCATTTGTTTTGTCATGATGTCATATGCTGGAGGGTTTGGTCTTTTCCTCTTCACGCTGACCAGGCATCTTGAAGTTAACATTAACATCATTAACTTCATAACTTCATTAACATCAGTTAATGAAGAGCAATGGCCATTTGTAACTACTTCTGTCTCCTAACACTTAACCATCCCTTTGTCCATGGTAGTAATTTGCTCCTAATGCTACAATGCTCAAATATAAATTTTGGAATAACCAAAAGAGGGATGATACAATTTAAAAGGTAGTTTTATAGAGAGGAAAAAAAATCCATGGCAAAGGAAGAATTCAATGGCAACAACAGCAACAGCTTGAATAATTCTACTAAAGGTTAAAATTGTACTAAAGGTATTCTCTACCTTTAGTACAATTTTAAAATAATTGCTGCCTCATGTAATGGATAGTAATTATTTAGAGAATACCATTCTGAGATCAATTACTCATGAGTGAATTTCACCCTTACTATAGCTATGAAAAGGCAAAATAAACAAAATATTTTTGTTTATTTTAACAGTACTAAAGGAACATTGAAAAGTGAAAACAATGAATGGGCTCAGATAGAAAGTAAAAATGGCAATTTCAACATGTTGTATATGCCAAGTACAAACAAAATATCAGTAACCTGTTGGGATGATCTGATTGTTTCCTCATCCCCCAATAAATAGAAATTTACTAAAAGAAATACAATTTTCTTTGGTCTTCAGTTTCCACTGGGTAAATACTTCATGTAATTATAGTTTGCAGAGCATTGGACCACAGTCTTTCAACTCAATCCTATGGCAAGTTTGAGGTTACTGAAATACTATATCCCTTGTTTTTTTTTTGGACCCAGTGCCTTGTGGTTCCTGATAAAGAAGGGGTCTTGGCATGCAAAATCTTTTTTTATTGTATTTAAATGTAGTCTATTCTTTATCTATCTGCAACCTTTGAAAACACTAACTGCAGAGAAGACAAGATGATAATCTTGAATTGCTGCAGAGAAGACAAGATGATAATCTTGTCTTCTCTGCAGCAATCATCAATTAGTGTACTTTTGTAAGTGATTCTAAAATTTCTAAAATGTCTTTCAATTTTAATGCGATGTAGTGTAAACTGAGCAGGTCTGTAAACCTAGATGTTTTTTCCATTTTGCATGCGTATTTTTAATATAAAATTAATTATAAATCCTACTAAAAAATGCAGTCTTTTCTTTTTGCATTTTTCCTTTATAACAAAGTTAATATTTGATAACAGAAAGGCAAAAAAAATTGAAATTTTTATTAATCTTTATTAATTTTTTATTTATTTAAACTATAAGAAATTTTTATTAATTTTTATCTATTTAAACTATAATCAAAATATTAGAAAAACAGACTAAGCAACTTCATGCTAAAAGCAACTAATGACAGCATACACATATTAAAGCATGGAGTCTGCCTGTATCTTCAAGGTACCAGGACAAATACAATGTTCACTCCTAAGGTAATGCTCCACAATTTTTTTACAGAGTTATATATTTGAAGATAAAAGAGCACTCAAAACACTCAAATGTAAATAAGTACATAATTGAGTCAAATTTTTGTGGTATTTTCTTACTATTTCTCCAATGACTGCAAAGACAGTAACTAAGGGTTGTTATTATGTAATTCTTAAAATTCTAGTAGAATTAAATTTCTAAAAAATTTTTGCAAATCAACTTCAGATCTAATTCAAAGATTTTTGTTTTATATATATATATATATAATTAAGTTATAATAATGATTAAGAATAAATAAAAATGCCAGCAGCATGGCAAGACAGAAAAGCGAAAATGTCAAAATTAAACGTAACGATCAAACCAACAGGGAGGGAAGAGAAGGGTGACAAGAGTAAAATTATTGTAACAGAACCTCTCCAAGATAGTTTAGAAAATCTTAAAAACAAAGATAATAAAATATAATCAATTAAATTTTGGACTGCCAATTAAATGAAATTTAATGGCACCCCCTCTGACGGGCACCAGGTTCAAATTTATGTGAAATATCACCAGCAGAGATGTGTACAACTACAATAAAATAAAATAAAACAAAAACAGAAATAGACTGACCATTATGCCCCATCTCAACAGAGAACCACAAGGCCAATTATTATTATTATTTTTTTATTCTTAGTTAAAATAAAAAAAAACTTTTAAACAAAAAATAATTACAATTATTTTTTATTTATTCTTAATCATTATTCTAACTTAATTTTATATCTGAAGCATCATGTAGAGGAAAATGCTTCTTGCTGCCTCTGATGTATGCTTTACCCTTTTTTTTATGTAAGATTCAGTTTTCAAATATTTTAAACATTATTTAGATATAAGTATATATATATACAGGGTGTCTCAAAAATACATGGCATAACTTCAGGAATGAATTCCTCATATGTAGACAATAAAAATATTTTATATCAACATAGTTCTGGAAATGCTTGATTTCCGAGTTTTGAAGGTTTTAAGTGTCTGTCTATGACAGACACTTAAGATTTAACTGTTCACATCACCTTATAGTAATTGTTCGAAATGCCCACCTTCTGCCTGAATACAGGCCTCACATCGATGTCTCATGGACTCGTGAAGACGATGCCAAATTCCTGACATGTTTAGTATTGTCTCACAACCTGCCACAATTCAATTGCGGAGCGTTTCCACATCAGCTACCGGAGTTGAATACACCAATGACTTTAAATGGCCCCACAAGAAGAAATCTAATGGGTTTAAATCAGGTGAGCATAGAGGCCAGGCAGTTGGTCCACCCCTTACTTCAGGAGTCATAGATCTTGGTCATTCTCTGTCGGCAGCACGAGGTGTAAGGTCTCATGTTCACAAAGGCGGCTATGGATACCTTCAAATGTTTTCCTGTCTGGACATCTTCGTTCTGGGAACCTTTCGTGGTACAAATGACAAGCCTCCAGAGCATTGCCGTCTGCCAAACCTACATAAAGTGCATATCCACTTGCTCCTGATTTGAGTACATGGTTGTAATGGAAAACCACCAGATTCTGTCAGTACCAAGACATTTGGGACCTGCGGGAGATAACACATTCCTGTTAATAACTTGGGAACCAAGCATTTCCGGAACTATGTTGATATAAATATTTTTATTTTCTACATATGAGGAACTCATTCCTGAAGTCATGCCGTGTATTTTTGAGACACCCTGTATATATATATATATTGTGGTTTTCTTAATCTCATTGCCAGATGGTTTGGTGGACAAGAATCTAAGGGATTATCTTTATAGTTTTGGTATCAGGGTTTACTTGTGCCCTGTGGGTAAATTAAAAGAATATCTAAGAGCTGTATATATATATATATATTCTAGAGTGCTGTTACTTGTACACTATACAGATGCATTAACTAGAAACATCACTTGTTTTTATACATGATCAACTGCCTTGTGTTATCACAGTACAGGAGCCTGAATGACTTGATAATAAAATTCTTATCTTGGCTATGCAACCCTTTGCATAGGTAAATAGTGAAACAGCCAACCTATGCAAACCTTTGCATAGGTTGACTGTTTCACTATTTGGTGTACGTTTTCTTCACATATGTTCAGATGGAGTGACAATTCTCTAAGTGTTACATGCTTACTTCTCATAATAACAATGTTCAGCTTTTTAAGAATGGCATCTATCTGGGCAGCCCCTGTGAAGGCAGTTGCACAGATCAGCATGTCCATTTTTTGCAGATGTTGTCAGCTTGGGCCATCAACAAACTGTGCTGCAACAGTACAGAAAGAAAACAGCAAAATTAGCCAAGGACACAAAAGGGTACTTTTACCATGAAAGACTTCAGTTCACAAATTGCAGTGCTTGGAAACTAGGCATCTGCAAAGAGACCTGATTTAATGTTTAAAACAGATTTTGATTAAACTAATTGTTAATGGCATCCTTAGGCTTTCTTAGACAATATGTATAAGGGGATATAAACTTAAATTGAAAGAAGATAGCTGCAGAATAGATGTGTGAAAATTTTCTTTCAGCCACAGGGTACTTACGAGTACATGTAAAATGCAGACTGACTAGAACCTACTGCCCACATCAGGAATGTATTCATCTTCTCTTTGGCTAAGGATACACAGAAGGCAGTTGACCAGAATCTGTTGTCCATTCCAGAAACCTGCATTTCATGAGGCCATCACATATGTTAGTCTGTGTACGTGTGCACTGAGTAGTATGTACACAATCAAGTAAGGTTGCCAACTTTGGAAAAGGAAAACTTTGAAACACTTTTAATTATATTTTAAAAAAGACTGATCAATAATTAACAAACACATGGACTAACACACCAAAACTATCAGAGGAAGATTTATGTAAACTGAGAAGCAAAAACATTTCATTTCTGCACATCTACCATACTGCCAATTCATTCCTCCAATCAGTGCACAGCAGCAACACAATACCCACTGCTTCAGCTGCTGACAATCAACAAGTTTATACTACAATTCAATCCAATAATCAAGCAGATTAACACAACCAGCAATTACCAGTCCTGACATGATGCTATTGTGTGCATTCCCATTAACTTACATATTTTAAGCTGCATAAAGGTGGTGATTCCCAGAAAGCAAGTCACCTGCATTCTACATGTAAGAACCCACAGAGTGATTGATTGTTGGAATAAACTTCCATCTGGTGTTATGGAAGGGGATAGTTTGAATAAATTTAAGGAAGAATTAGACAAATTATTTATTAGAAAGGACAGAGAGATAAGGTTGAAGTGAGTAGTGTGCTTTTTTTTTTGGCCAATGCTGTATAGGCTTGCTTCCTTTCATCATTTGCCACTACAAAAATTCATCTAGTGCACACTGCTCTTGATGGACATTCCTAAAGGCAGCCATGTTTAAGGATTTTTTCAGCCACATCACTGGTGGGAATATGATATCATTAACATAATAAAATGCAGGAAGGATGTACCTATATGGTATACACAAACATGTGGAGATGGGGAGACCCCTGGTGACATCAGACAACTAAGAGTATACACAAACAGTCAGAGTCAGATTTAGACATAAGCCAAATAAACCAAGCTTGAGCCTTATTATCCAAGTGGGGGGTCCTCCCTGTTTCCTTTTGTGGAGATAAAAATGCATAATTTTATTTTTGGGGACTCTTCATGTGCTTTGGCTTAGGGCCTCATCATGTCTAGATCTGGCCCTGATAACAGTGCTCTAAAATAAATATAGTTTTGTAAAACTATATATATTTTAGTATGGAGAATTACTTCAGGAGTAACCCTTTGTGATATACGAATCTAATCACAATAAAATTCCCAATGCTAAAGCAATGAGAGGTAATTAATACTATGACCAGATATCATGTACAACAAAAATTCTCTTCTAAGGATTATGACTAAATAACTATGCAAAGTAGAGATGTTAATGCCTTCCTGTCATGTTCTTTGAGTCATTAATGTATGCATTTTAAATGGATAGTGACATTTTGACAATCACTATCCATTTAAATGTCATTCTGGGGGTGCAATCAGTGTGTTCAAAATTTGGTATATGGTAGGTAACCCTTTGTGATATATGAATCTTATCACAATGCAATTCCCAATGCTAAAGCAGTGAGAGGTAATTGATACTATGACCAGATATCATGTGCAAGAATATTACAAAAATTCTCTTCTAAGGATTATGACTAAGTGACTATGCAAAGTAGAGAAGATACTAATGCCTTCCTGTCGTGTTTTTTGAATCATTTGTGTATGCATTTTGACATCACTATCCATTTAAATGTCATTCTAGGGTGCAGTCAATGTGTTTAAAAAACTGGTATATAGTAGGTACTCATATGGTTTTCTACTATGCTGAGGAACTCTAGCACTTTATCTGCCAACCAAAATTGGGAATGAGCTCAATCCACAACCAGAGCATCTTCCACTCATGTTTGTTTGTTATTTGGTTTTTAGGAGCATTAGCAACTAAGGCCATAATGCTCCGGGATATGCGGTTGTCATTCCCTGACCTTTCCGCATCCTCCATATTTGGTGGTCATGGGCTCGAACCCCGGTCTAATCAAAAAGCGTGTGCTATGCACTGCTGCTCCTGCCCACCTGGCTACGGAGGCACCATCTTCCACTGTCAAGGTGAACTATATAACTGCAACCACAGTAGTTGCAGTGGGGCTTATGTTTGATTTTCATTTTCTGTGGTGGGGTCAATTTTCTTTCATTAATTATTAATGATTCAAATAATTAATTTATATTTATAATTAATTATACAAATAATCAATACAAATTATGAAATAAGTTAACTTACTAATTCACCAGAGAGAGAGGTGCGGCTCAAACTGCGATACATTGGTGGCCCATAGCCAAAGTCTTCAAAATTATGAGGATATAAAGGTCGATTGTCATTTAGTCTTCCTCCAAATAGGGAAGCACGAGAGTGTGACCTATGCATGTTGCTAATTCCTGGACCTCTATCAAATCCAGCCTGGCTGTATGCATTCTGAGGTAAAGGTGAAGTAGCTGTTTCTATTTTGGTATGAGAATAAGGAAGTCTTCCCAGTGGGCCATGTCCATTGGCTATGGAATATGGAAATTCGTCATGAAGATCTCTCTCTCTCTGAAGTAAGAAATCTGATATAATTTCTTGATGTGTTTGACAGGAAGAATCTTTTCGCTGCTTTTGATTTTCTTTGGATGTGACTGCTGAAGGTGGTGGAATGGCAATTACCTCTTCTGTTGGAGGTGATGTGGATACTTCTACAGTTTGTGTCATTGGACCTCTAATTATAGGCACAGGAGAGGTTGGAGGTGATGTGGATACTTCCACAGTTTGTGTCATTGGACCTCTAATTATAGGCACAGGAGAGGTTGGAGCTGATGAATAACTCAAAGAATCAGATTCTACACCAGTATTAATGCTGTTGCTATCGACAGTGACCTCCATATCAACCTGTGTATCGGTATCAAATGTAAAATCAGACGAAGTTTGTATTCCTATTTCAGAGCCTTTCACTTGATTATCTTGAGATTTTTTCATATAATTTTCTGTTATTGTTTGAACTGATCCTATTGAAGGTATAGGTGTACCATACTTTGGAACTGGAGTTGCCGATGCTGTTGTTTCTGCATGCAGTATAAATGTCTCTGGTGCAATATCCACAGATGTAGTAATAACAGTTGTGACCTGCTGTAGATTATTCAAAATTTCCATTTCTACTGATTTTATAGGTACCCGAGATTGAATATCTGAAACATTCATTGATGCTTCTGCCCAAGTCATTTCAGAAGTTCTTTCTCTATCTGTGGTAAATGAAGTTTCTTTTCTTGTTTCCTGCACATTTAAATGAGAAGACAAAACTTTTTTGTCAACTGGCTTAGAATCTGGCATGATTTCTAAGAGTAATTCAGGAATTTTATCAATTAATAGCTTTTCATCAACTACTGGTTGAATAATGCTACTAGTTTTGGCTGTCCCACTATTTGCATCATGCTTTGTTCTAAGTAATTCTGGTATATTACCAGTTTCTATCACATTGTCCTCCTGCATTGCATCTGATGTCTCATTTTTCATTTGCACATGATCACTTATCTTAGTTTTACCTTCATCCCTCAGTTTCATCAGTTCTTCTAGGCCTTTAGTGATTTCCTTTAAAGAAAACAAAAAAAATTGTATAAATTTGCAAACTTTTTAAAATGTGTATTATGTAAATATTAAATAAATTATGTACATAGTTCAAAACAGAATGATAATAATTTAAAATCATTTCTTTCAAGTTTAAATTTGAGAATGGTACACTCCTTACATTGGGTGCAGAGAAAATAATTGTCAGTTGAGCTTGGTTTGTCTACTATATTGACCTTAGAACACATGCCATAGGCTATTCAAGTGACAAACTCATGACACACACCAAAAATGTCCACAGGCCTTTCCATCTAAGCAATGTAACTCGGAGATGCCGACCGGGCTAGCCGAGTGGGTAAAGTACCTGCCCGGCAACCCAAAGGTCGCGGGTTCGATTCCCGCCTCGGGCTTGGATCAAAGTACTGCAAAAACCTTGGGAGGTGCAATATGGCCACAGAAGCCGATGCGCCAACAACTACCAAATCAAAAAAAAGTAACTCGGAGCTTGTCAGAGACTGAAGTATCTTGTGACCTACCAAGTGATGTACCCCCTCCCCAATTTGGATCCCAGAACAGAATAGTTAAGTGCAAACTGCTCTAGCTGAAGGTGATTCGGTTTTATTGGGAGACTCTATTGTCAGGGGAAAAGGGTAACATTTGTTGTAATAAAGACAGGTGGACCAGAACCAGGGTGTTTTCAGGAGCAACAGTTGATGATGTTACTAACAGACTGTCAGATTTTAAGGGAGATAAAGACAGCATTATTATTTACGTTGGGCCTAACGATATTAATTGGATAAATAGAGTGTGCTAAAAAAATGCTGCAAATTAGGTCAGAATGTGTCTCTGCAATTCTGCTCAGACATGATAAGAGAGGCTATATACTGAAAGCCTTGTGGATTAACTCAAGACTTGAGGGACTCTGCAAGGCTATTGGGGAAATTTTTATCGGCTTGAGCCCCACTCATAGATAGAAGGAATCTATTTTGTAGACACGCTATTCACTTGAACAAAGGTGATACAAGGGTTTTTTGCCAGTATCACTGAAGATACCTTAAGGGTTCAAGGAAACTGCTAGTTAGGGAAGAGAGTCAAGGTCACGGTGTGTTTGTTTTAATTGTGGTCTCCAGGGTTTCCCTATATGTCACTGTAGCATCAAAAAAGGCCAAGGCTGGCAAGGAAGAGAATGGTAATAAGACATGCATTTATCTGATCATACTGGCAAAGAAATTCTTGCAAACATCTCAAGATTTCTTGTTTTTTTGCCACAACAGCCAATGTTGACAAGATGTTCTGAGGATGGCAACATTTCAAATGAATGGGTACATAAATCTAGGAAACAAGCCTAAATAATTTCAAGGGATGTGTGAGGGTGGTAAACTATAGAAGAATATTTAAGTCTGGATCAAGGTATGGGAAATCTCACACTCTGGTCCAGAATGCAACCTACATGTGTTATTTTCTATGGAAAATGATTTCTAACATGCTGGTTTTTGCTACATGGTGCTTTCCATAATACCTTAATTAATAACTCATAATAACTCAAGGGATACCCATCAGAAAAAATTAA
This sequence comes from Mastigoproctus giganteus, assembly GCF_048544385.1. Taxonomy (NCBI): domain Eukaryota; kingdom Metazoa; phylum Arthropoda; class Arachnida; order Uropygi; family Thelyphonidae; genus Mastigoproctus; species Mastigoproctus giganteus. The sequence continues at coordinate 28,983,805 of NC_143581.1, read as the reverse complement.
GCTTCTTTTTATTTTGTACACTTGGGTATGACCACAAACTACAGTGGCCATTAGATTATGTGGCCTATATGGCCAAGTTGTTCCTTATTTCCTATTTATGCACTATATTGTAAATTGGATTGCCTGTAAATATACAGTTGATATACAGGAATTTTTCTAGCAGGGATAAGGAGATGATTATCCCCTTGTATAAGGCAATAAGTTATAAGGTCAGGTCACACCTTGAGTACTGTATACAGGTCTGGAGGCCTCATTTTAGGAAGGATGTAGAGCTGCTGGAATGAGTACAGAGAAAGACAACAAGATTAGTGAATGGAACAAAGGGTTGCTCTTACGAAGAAAGAGCAACCCTTTGTTCCATTCACTAATGGAGACTAGGCACCTGTGGGGTGATCTGATTGAGGTGTATAAAGCCTTGAATGGTTTGAGCAGGCTCAATGCTGATGGGATTCTTCCTCTTGCCCAGATTAATTCCATCTGTCATTGTAGGAGAGGAAGAATATTCTACAACTGTCTATCCTTGAGGAAAGACAATTGTAGAATAGATGTGTGGAAATTTGCCTTTAGTCAGTGGGTGGTTGATTGCTGGAACAAACTTCCATCTGTTGTTGTAGACGTTGACAACTTAAATAAATTTAAGGCAGAATTAGACAAACATTTGGAGCGAATGGACAAGTGAAATGAGAAGGGTTTTTTTGGGTTTATTTTGGCTGATGCTATTTAAGCTTTCTTTCTTGCATCATATGCCTCTACTAATGCTAATGCTAATATGTCTTATTTGGAAGTGTAGGATCATTATGAGAAACTGACAATTTTGCAATTTTATTTTTTAAGTAAAAATTAAAATTGCAAATTTTAAGTAAAAATAAAAATTGCAGCTTAAATATTTTTATTTTAAAGTGCAGCATTATTAAATTTTTTTTTAATTAAAAAAAAACAAAACTAATGGAGCATTTGCCATCTAAAATAGTTAACCTACTTTGTCCACTGAATGGCAAAATATTAAAACTAAAAGAGAATGCTGTTGTTGCTGTTTGTTATTTGGGTTTTAGGAGCATTAGCAACTAAGGCCATATTGCTCCGGGGATATGCGGTGGCCATTCCCTGACCTTTCCTCATCCTCCATATTTGGTGGTCACGGGCTCGAACCCCGGGTCTAATCAAGAAGCGTGTGCTACACACTGCTGCTCCTGCCCACCTGGCTATGGAGGTGCCAAAAAAAAATGTAAAAAATGAATAAAATACATGTACAATGAAATTGTCTTCTGTAAAAAACTTGCTTAATAAGTCATCTTTTAGTCAGTGTCTATTCATGTTAAAATTTTGGAAAAAAAAAAACACGGGTGTTAAAGTTGTCTCACAACACCTGTGTTATACAGTACACATTTTTTGAAAAAAATAGTAAGACATGCAAATGTTCTGGATGTCAAAAAAAAAAAAACTAACTGAAAACATCTGAAATAATTACTAACAGTAAATCTAAACAAACAAAACACCTTACTGGTTTATAGATTATATGAAATGAAAACTAATATAGTAAACATAAAAATAATAAAATAATGAAACGAGCAGCAAAGCACAGGTTTAGAAAAATAATGAACAAATGAATATAAAGCTCAAGGGTAATTTTGACTTTGTCAATTACATAAAAAATTACCTTTTCGGCTTCTTCAAGAGCTAGAGTAAGTCCAGAAACATCACTTCTATCTTCTGATAATTCCTTTATTCCTGATGATTTCTTTTTGATATATGGAGAGGTTATTTTTCGTTGAACAACCTCATTATGATCCTTCATTTGTTCATCTGTTATTCGTGATAATTTCTTTTTGGTCGATGGAGAGGTTATTTTTTTGTGGATATCCTCATCAATGTGTTCTTTTTTTCCTAAATTTGACTGATAAACAGAAGGCACTTCTTTAGATTTTGTTTTACAGCACACACTGCAGATACGAACACTGGGTGAATTGAGATAGGTACAATATTCACATTCCCATTTAGAAGAAAGTGATGGTCTGCGAGTATCACCTGGATGGAATGATGAGGATGATGCAGACTGAGCTATAATTTATAAGAGGAAGTACATATACACAGAAACTATATTTGAATTTTCAATCCATAAAATTTTAACAAAGTACATGAATTTAATATAATATCTCAGATATAGATAAGACATAAAATTAATGAAACAATTCAAAAAGAGTGGTATAAATTGCCTTTGTAGCTCTGTACAGATTCTATTTTCAGAACGCATGAGCGTGCGCGCGCGCGCGTGCACACACACACACACTGCTCTGCATGGAAAGTTTTATTTCAGATTAAAATAAAATAAAAAGTAATTCTCAAAGAGATGACAAATTTATGTTAAAATTTTAACAAGTGCTAAAAACAGGTAAATAAGTAGATTTATATAATTTATAGGAAGGTGAAATGGCAATACATAATTCAATTTAGTTCACAGAAGAAAACTATAATTCTCATAAATATATACCCTTTGTTGCTGCAGTCTAAGTCAAATGTATAAAGACCACTAGGATTCAACATGCAGCAGACAACTAACTTTTATTTCAGATCAAATCCCATTTTTTCACAGAGTTAGTGCATTAGCATCAAAGGTCAAAAAAAGCTTGGCCATCTCATCCCCCTGAAATCATATCATCATCATCATTCAAATCTGTTATATCTAGTGCGTCCATACATCACTATAGGTATGAATAAGTCCTGCACTATGTCTTTAATTCACTGTTTTCTTCTGTGCTATCCTATTTCCATTTAGACCTTTATTCAGAGCAAGTCCTCCTTGTTTCTAATATGTGTTTGAAACTTTCCCCTTGGTCTGCCCCTGTGCCTATTAAAAATGAAACTATTCGTTTTTGCCTTAAATATCTGTTTAATGCATTTGCATCATTTCTATACACAGTAAACCAACTGAAGTTGTATAATGGCATCATTAAATAACATCTCATATTGTGAATTCCTTCACAACAAGTTACCTATCTCATTATACTTTGAATAAGTAATGCTTCCCCAGTGAGAAAACTATTGTTACTTATTCACAGTGGGCACCGCCACCCAGACAACCATTTCAGGGCTCTGTGAATCATTATGAAGGAATTCACAATATAAGATGTTATTTAATGATGCTACTGTATAACTTCAGTTGGTTTACTGTGTATAGAAATGATGCTAATGCACTAACAGTACACTCTTTCTGCAGTCTAAAGCTTTTTAGCCTTAAATCCTACTATGCATTAAACTAACTAACATCAAATAATTAAACTAACACTTAGCATCTTTTATATTTGAACTTAATTTACAACTGGGTTATCGGCTGTTATATCATCAGGGTACCTACCAACTCACCAATGAGGGGTCAAATAGCCCTGAAATAGCCATTTTGGTGGTATCTACTGAGACTGAGAATAAGTAACAATAGTCTTCTCTATTGGGGAAGCATTACTTATTCAAGGTATAAATGAGTGATTAATGAGTGACTGAATAAAATGGATGTGGCTCCTTTCCTTTCTTTTGGGATAAATTTTGGTTTCCTACTATCCTTCTTTCCACTAACCCCTAAGCTTTTCTCCAACTTTTAGGAGCCTGTAAGTTAAAGAACATTACATCCCTACATATATACCCTGAAATGGCCATCTGGATGGTTGTGCCCACTGTGAATAAGCAACAATAGTCTTCTCTATTGGGGAAGCATTACTTATTTGAGGTATAATGAGATAGGCAACTCAATGTGAAGGAAGTCACAATATGAGATGTTATGTAATGATGTCCCTACACACCTTCAGTTGGTTTACTTTGTATGGAAATTATAATAATGCACTAACTTATATGACAGTAAACTCTTCCTGCAGTCTGAGGCTTTTTATCACTAACTCCTACATATTATATCTGTTTAATTAATCTCCCTTCTCTCACCCTTTCTTCCCACACCTATCCTATACCATCTTCATTTTGCTTCATTTACCTCTGATGAAATACTAGTTAACCCAAGTTTTTGTTTTTTTATACAACAGAAAACAAAAACTTGGGGTCTGGCCATTAGTGTTAGTGTGTTTTAACTTTGTGCTTACCATTTTTGATTATCTTACTTACAATTTTCCCTCATTTTTCGAGATTTTTAACTAACTGCTAAAAACATTTTTCCACCTTCCTCTTTCCACTTTCCACCTAAATAAAATTTTCTCAAGAATTTTATTTAGCTACTTTCACTCACATCTTAGCCTTCTTTACAGTTTTCTTTATACTTCAATAAGGATCTATTCGTTTTACATGCCAGAAATTTCTAGGCCTACTGTATTGTTTGGAATTCCCTTTCATTACAGACCTTATGGCCATGAAGGGTAACCTTGCAATTTTTGGCATCTTTGTATACTGAAGTTGCAATAAATTATCTCTCTCACCTTCTCCCCACACCTCTTTTTGAAGCTGCCACTAAAGTTCTCTTAAATTTTTGTCATTCTTCATCTAAAGATGTGTCAGCAACAGAAATGCCTTTAACTTTTGAGCAAGATGGCTTCTATATTTAATAGTTGTTGACAAATCAAAGAGCTTTAAGATTTTTGTTTATTTTAACAGTTATTACATGAATTAAAATTATTACAGAGCAGTGTTTGTTCTTTCAATACAACTAGCTTTGTACCAACTTTATTCTTCTTGACATATTCTGCCAAGCAGACAATAGTATACTGTTAAATCAGTGTCAGACAGCTGTTTTAAGCTCTTTAATGTCCCTTAGCCTGAAGTTGTAAAATATTATCCTTGATAATTGCCGCAAAGAGGGAAATTAACACAAGCCATCAGATTTGAGGTTGTCGGGTACTCATTCAATACATATCAATCACTAAATTCCTGATTCAAATAATATAAAAATACTGTAGAACAAATCAGTTTCAACCTGCCGAAAAGTGAGATGTAAAAAATGTTTCACTATGGGTCAAGTAAAATTCAATAATTCTGAGGAAGTTGTTCCCCATATATGACAAATTCATAAGTTCTGCTTAAATTCTTAAATTCTTAGAATACAAAGGATTATTTTGACGACCAATAAACAGTACTGACCTAACTACTGCTCAAATAATTGCAAACTCATTTAAAAATAAAATATATCGGCATAAATAAGTTTTTAATGCTATTATCATCACTTAATTATATAATTCAATAAAGCATATATTAACACTTCCCTTTAATTTCACCAGGTATTGCGCCTCCGTAGCCAGGTGGGAAGGAGCAGCAGTGCGTAGCACATGCTTCTTGATTAGACCGGGGTTCGAGCCCGTCACCACCAAATACGGAGTATGCGGAAAGGTCAAGGAATGACCACCGCATATCCCGGAGCAATATGGCCTTAGTTGCTAATGCTCCTAAAAACCAAATAACAAACAAACAACAATCACCAGGTATTTCTTAGTTCCTCTCTCAATTTATGTAAAATTTCTATCTCAAAAAGTGTAGATGTAAATAAGAAAAACAAGATATTTCTTAAAAAAGAAGGTGCAGACTTGCAGCCTATAGATTCCAAAGGGTTTGTGGACTCAGGCATAGAGCAATTCAGTTCAATTTAAAGACCATAAATCAAATTCTCATAAATATGTAACATTTAAGGGGAATGTAAAATATTACACTTTAATTAAACATTGCATTTATAAGTAATTAACTGCTTGTAGGAGCCTATAAATGTAACAAAGTAATTTATTTGGAATTAGAATAAAAACTAAGGCAAAAATAACAGTACCAAGAAAACAAGTTTGGTGAAAATTTGGGAAGGCCATATGTTTCAAGCTAATCCTCTAATTCAAATGATTCTTGAAGATCATGAATGATTTGAATGTCTTAATAATTTCAATGACAATATGCTGGCATGTGCTGTTCTCAGTGAAAGCACAGCTCAATCACTGCTTCTCAAGTCAATGGATTGGTTGTGCTGACTCATAACATTGGCTACCCACAACTTAGCTTAGATTTTTTATTTGTGGAGATGTATAGCGTCTCGTATATGAGCAAAAAATGGAAACACTAGATGAAATGGTCTTTGCCATTTTGGATGCTGTAAACTATATAAAGGACAATCTCCATAAACTGATGCAAAATACACAATTGATTCGCAAATTAACTAAGATGTGCACTGACTTAATAATGATGTTAAAAGAATCATTTCCTTTATAGGTTACTAACTACTAATTAATATACTGCTACACTTCATAACAGTATAACAGTTTATTTTTCTCTATGATACAGGCAGGGCCAGATTTGAACTTGTAGCCCTAAGCTATAACATGTTATGAGGCCCTTCTCTCTTACTGTTCACCTTTGACAATATTAAAAAAGGATTTTTTAAGATGCAGCAAGGCCCCTTGTAATGTAAGGCCCTAAGCTGTAGCTTGTTCAGCTTATATGTAAATCCGGTCCTGGATACAGGTCTCACAGGTTACTCATAATTACGACTGACAGCTGCAATTACTCAACTGACTGAGTAACAGCAGTGATGATTAACTGTTACTCAGCTGTTACTCAATCAGTTACATTTACAGATTAGAAAAGCAGATCTTCATTTTAGGCACATGAACATATTATCTTCATCATGTCCACTTGTCCAAAAATTTGGGAAGGCCATATGTTTCAAGCTAATCCTCTAATTCAAATGATTCTTGAAGATCACAAATTATTTATGTACAGGCCGGGGGAAAACCAGCTTGGGGCTTTTGGGAACATGAACGTTACTTCAGGGATGAATTTCTTTGTAATTGCTCCCTTAGTGGATGTGTGCTTTAATTGAGAATATCACTTGCCAGCATTTTGTCAGTGAAATTATTAAGACTTATTCAAATAATTTGTGATCTTCAAGAATCATTTGAATTAGAGGATTAGCTTGAAACATATGGCCTTCCCAAATTTTTGGACATTTCCAAAAAAATGGAAATGTCCAAAAATTTGGGAAGGCCATATGTTTCAAGCTAATCCTCTAATTCAAATGATTCTTGAAGATCACAAATTATTTGAATAAGTCTTAATAATTTCACTGACAAAATGCTGGCAAGTGATATTCTCAATTAAAGCACACATCCACTAAGGGAGCAATTACAAAGAAATTCATCCCTGAAGTAACGTTCATGTTCCCAAAAGCCCCAAGCTGGTTTTCCCCCGGCCTGTACATAACGTACTTCCTCACAGGCCATGGGACAATACAAGAAAAATTAACATCTCTGGGCATCAGAGATGATCCATGCTGCCACTGTGGCACTGACCAATCTTGGCACCATATAATGTATGACTGTCTGGACTATGAAGACTTGAGATCTATTCTGATCACAAAGATTATTAATTTGCCAAAGGACCAAGAACATGTACTAATTCATACCCATGATAATTATAAATACTTCACCACTTTTGCACAGGATGTCTTCAACAGATGAAGAACATTAAGGAGCCCAAACCACCAAGACCAATAACTTGAGACAGATTCTGGGCACCCCTCTCCAGTAGCATCAACCACCAACCTCATTGAAGCTCAACTGAACTGAAATTCACTTCCTTCATCCAAGTTCCATCCAGCTGATATTTGCAGGCAAGATCAACCGGTACCTGATCCCACTCAAGACTCCAAATCCAGACACTGGAGACACCAGCAACTTTTCTGCCACAAGCCACATTGGCAATCAAACCTAGCACTTTAGCCTGGTTTTCTTTTCCTCTCCTCCCTGGCCAGGGGAAGGAGATTGGTTCCTGTCTCCTCCCCCCTACCACCCCCTTCTTCCACCTGGTGAGACATGGGTCTGCCTCCCTGAATTTCTGAGGTCGCCTTCTCTATCGTCCCCATACCTCTTATCTTTCCCCCCCAGCTTTCAGTCTCCCCCCTAATCTGTCTAACTCGCAGTGTACACCCACACAACTTATCAATTAATAACATCCAAATTTAAACCATGCTTACATAAACCTCTCTTAGCCTTTTATATTCTAGCATTAATCCTTTTTTTTATTTATTTATTTAATTTTTTTTTTTCACATAGGCCTTGCCACTGAAATCTTTGGAAAATAGGTGGCAGGGCCTGCTAGAGTACAAAAAATTAATTGGGTACCTGACCTGCCTCCTCAGGGCCAAGTGCGGTAACGGTGGTTCCCAACAAGGGCCCAACGGCTAAATGATCAGAAGAACAAAGGCACACAACACTACACATCTGTCCACTCCCCACACACTTTTTAAATCTCTGGCCTTCACAGAGTTTAGCATTAGTAGAGGCACATGATGCAAGAAAGCAAGTTTATGCAGCATCAGCCAAAAAAAAAAAAAAAAATGCTCCCATTTCACCCCTCCGTTTGTTCCAAATACCTGTTGTTGTTATTTGGTTTTTAGGAGCATTAGCAACTAAGGCCATATTGCTCCGGGTATATGCGGTGGTCATTCCCTGACCTTTCCGCATCCTCCTAATCATCGATCTAATCAAGAAGCGTGTGCTATGCAATGCTGATCCTTCCCACCTGGCTACGGGGGTGCCTCCAAATACCTGTCCAGCTCAGCCTTAAATTTATTTAGGCTATCAACTTCCACAACAAGGAATGGAAGTCTGTTCCACCAACCAACTACCCGCTGGCTAAAGGCAAACTTCTGCACATCTATCCTACATCTGCCTTTCCTCAATTTGAATTTATGCCCTCTCAGGTAATTATTCTGAGCAAGAGGAAGCATTCCATCAGCACTGAGCATGCTTTAACCATTCAAGGCTTTATACATCTCAATCAGATCACCTCGCAGGTGCCTAGTCTCCAGAAACTGTAATTTGCAAAACTTAAGCCTTTCTTCATAAGAGCAACCCTTTGTTCCATTCACTAATCTTGTTGTCCTTCTCTGTACTTGTTCTAACAGCTCTACATACTTCTTAAAATGAGGCCTCCAGACCTGTATACAGCACTCAAGGTGTGGCCTGACCATTGCCTTATACAAGAGGATAATCACCTCCTTATCCCTGCTAGAATAATAGAATAGAGTTCTGTGCTACACAAACAGAGTACACAATGCGGAGATGGCGGAAACCCCTGGTGCTGTCAGACAACTAACACACTTTGCACTTGTCCGAAAATTTCTTAAAATTTTATATTTGGCTTGAAAAATTTGTCAAGCCATCCTAAATTTCATTCAAATTGGACCAATAGAAATCCAACAATTATTATTTCTTTTGTTTGTCCATCCACATGTAATAACTCGACTCCCAGTGGAGGGCTTGAATAAAATTTTGCATTTAGATCAAGTGTCGACCATCCTAAATTTGGCTCTTTTAGAATAATTTCCCAAGCCTTCTAAATTTCACTGAAATCAAATAGAATTATTTTTTTTTTTCACATATCACATCAGGCTATTCATATACCGTATATTGTAACTGAAGCACTGGATACTGTTTGCTTCCAGGTGCTGATTGGAGGAATGAATAGCAATGACTGTGCAGAAACAAAATGCTTTTAATTCGAGCATAAAAGTCATTGCTTTTTGCTCATTTTTTTATTTTATTTATTTATTTTTATAAATCACATATTAGACTAAGATGCGTTTAGGGCTAAAGCCTCAAGCTGCGAGCAAGTTTAGACTATTTAATCTATGTAAGGTAAAATTTAAGATTTTACCATACATAGATTATATACAGTATACATTGGAAATAGATGCAGAAACACAGTCCATTCATTTCTTAAATTTTACCATACACAGATCAGATCATAAATTAAATTTCAGTATATATAGAAAACCCACTAATAAAGGAATGCTTTTACATTTCCATGGTTACCACCCCTATTCATATAAAAAATCAGTCATGTTGAATCAATTTATTAACGCGTTTAAATATTCTTCCTCCCAGATTTTATTAATGACAGAAATAAATGAGTTAACAAAGAGATTTAAAAACAGGGGTTACCCTTTAACTGTTATAAACAAAGTTTTAACTTTAGCATGAAAAAAAATAAGTAAAAACCAAGAAACACATAACGTATGTAAATCTGACACGAACAAAAAACATTTTATTACCATACCTCATGTCACACAATGGTATAACAAACTTAATCAAATATGTAAAGGTGCTGACAAGAAAATCAAAGCCAAACCTATGAATAAATTATATACATTTTTTTAGAAATCGACCTTTAAATACCATCTTTCAATTACAACACGATCTTGTATACAGCATCACATGTAAAAACTGTGATGCGGTTTATGTAGGTTCTACAATGGGGTGGTTCAGAGTCGAGCAAAACAACACGAAGCTTCAGTTCGGGCAGGTCGATCAAATGCATCAGAACTGTCGTTTCATGCAATAAATGAACAACATGTATTCGGTTTTAATGAAGCAAAAATAATAAATATCCAACACAATTACTATAAATTATTTATTGGGGAACCCTCGAGATGAAGTTATGTAAAAATTCAATTAATATTCGTAGACCATTCCTACTATCTAATTAGCATTAGCATTAGTACAGGCATTTGATGCAAGAAAGCAAGCTTATGCAGCATCAGCCAAAAAAAAAAATAATAAAGTAAAAAAAATAAATAAAAAATAACCACTTCCACTTCACCCCTCTGTTCATTCGAAATACCTGTCCAGCTGAGCCTTAAACTTATTTAGGCTATCAACTTCCACGACAAGGGATGGAAGTTTGTTCCACCTACCAACCACCCGCTGGCTAAAGGCAAATTTCCGCACATCTATCCTACATCTGTCTTTCCTCAATTTGAATTTATGCCCTCTCAGGTGATTATTCTGAGCAAGAGGAAGAATCCCATCAGCATTGAGCATGCTCAAACCATTCAAGGCTTTGTACACCTCTATCAGATCACCTCGCTGGTGCCTAGTCTCCAGACACTGTAATTCGCAAAACTTAAGCCTTTCTTCGTAAGAGCACCCCTTTGTTCCATTCACTAATCTTGTTGCCCTTCTCTGTACTCGTTCCAGCAGCTCTACATCCTTCTTGAAATGAGGCCTCCAGGCCTGTATGCATTACTCTAGGTGTGGCCTGACCATTGCCTTATACAAGGGAATAATCACCTCCTTATGCCTGCTAGAAAAATTCCTATATATCATTGACAATACACCATGAGCTACTCTTGCAGCCCGTCTGCACTGCTCAGAGAACTTCATATCTGCCTGCACAACCACCCCAGGTCCCTTTCATTCTCTACCACTATCAGTGTAGTACCACAGAGTTGATACGTTGCTCTGGGGTTGCTGTTTCCCATATGTAGTACTTTACATTTGTCAATGTTAAACTTCATTTGCCACCTCGAAGCCCATCTGCTCAACCTTTCCAAATCCTGTTGCAGCAGCATAGTGTCAGTAGTGTCCTTGACAACCCTGCCAACCTTCGTATCGTCTGCAAACTTGGACATTAAGCTTGATATACCATCATCAATATCATTTATAAATACAGAAAACAATAAAGGACCCAATACTGAACCCTGAGGGACTCCACTAATAACATTAGTCCACGATGAGCAGTGTCCATTGATTACCACTCTCTGTCTTCTCCCCCCTCAACCTTTATCCATAGGAGCAATTTGCCTCCAATGCCACACTGCTCCAATTTGTGCAGCAGTCTTCCATGTGCAACAGTATCAAAAGCCTTTCTAAGATCCAAGTATATAATATCAAAGTTATTCCCTGCATCCAGTTCTTTTGTGACTGCATCATAGTATCCAATCAAATTGGTCAGGCAAGACTTCCCCTTAACAAAACCATGCTGTGTCTGAGCTATAACTGAAGTCTTGTCTAGATGATCCTGCAGTGCTTCTTTAACCAGTGCCTCCATTAATTTTCCGGGAACAGAAGTTAAACTCACAGGTCTATAATTACTTGTGTCAGCCTTTGATCCTCCTTTGTGAATTGGGGTCACATTTGCACATCTCCAGTCCATGGGTACCTCCCCTGAGTCCAAGGAAGCTCTCATAATTATGGCTAAGGGTTTGCTTACTTCCTTTGCTGCCTCCTTTAATATAACTGGATAGATCCCATCCACCCCAGGTGCCTTTCTTGTGTTTATCTTCAACAATTTCTCCTCCACTTTACTCTCAGTTATTACAAGTTGTTGCTGTTGTTTGGTTTTTAGGAGCATTAGCAACTAAGGCCATATTGCTCCGGGATATGCGGTGGTCATTCCCTGAATGACCTTTCCGCATCCTCCTTATTTGGTGGTGACGGGCTCGAACCCCGGTCTAATCAAGAAGCGTGTGCTACGCACTGCTGCTCCATCCCACCTGGCTACGGAGGCGCCGTTATTACAAGATTCTCTAGCTTACTGCTAGAGTTGAATACACCTCTGGCATTCCCCTCGCTGAATAACTCCTCATGTGTGAATGTCGATGCAAAATATTCATTTAGTTTGTTAGCTACCTGAGCAGGGTCATCAACAGTTGACCCATCTGATTCATCCCCTTCCTTCTAGAGTTTACATAAGTAAAGAACTCTTTGCTGTTTTTCTTCGCATGCCTTGCCAAGGATCTCTCGTAATCTGCCTTCGCCTGCCTAACCTCCTTTGTAACTTGTTTACAGATCAACTTGTATCTATCATAGGCTTCTGTGTCACGTGTTAATTTGTATATAATATCGGTGTTTAGATACACCATAGACACTCTTAAAAAAACTACAAAGTAGTTGTTGTGGGCATCATTTGCTCTTTCTCATATTGTGCTCTGCCTTCACGACGAGTTGCCATGATACTGCACTATCTCAAATAAGTAACGCTTCACTAATAGAGAAGACTATTGTTACTTATTCTCAGTGAGTACCACCACCCAGACATGTTTCAAGGCTATTGGCCTATCATCAGTGGGTGGGCAGGTACCCTAGTATTGCAGACATGACGACCCAGTTGTGAAGTTAATCGCACAATATGAGAGATGCCAAAAGGTGTATAAGATAATATTTAAAATAATTAAATGCACATGGCATAATACTTTAAGAGTTTAGTATCTATATAATATCGGTGGCATCTCTCATATTGTGCGATTAACTTCACAACTGGGTCGTCATGTCTGCAATACTAGGGTACCTGCCCACCCACTGATGATAGGCCAATAGCCTTGAAACATGTCTGGGTGGTGGTACTCACTGAGAATAAGTAACAATAGTCTTCTCTATTAGTGAAGCGTTACTTATTTGAGGTAGTGCAGTATCATGGCAACTCGTCGTGAAGGCAGAGCACAATATGAGAAAGAGCAAATGATGCCCACAACAACTACTTTGTAGTTTTTTTAAGAGTGTCTATGGTGTATCTAAACACCGATATTATATAGATACTCTTAAAGTATTATGCCATGTGCATTTAATTATTTTAAATGTTAATTTGTATGTATCCCATGCATTTTTCTTCTCTGCCATATGCCTCATTAGTTCATCTGACATCCATTTAGGCCTAAACCTTGAACAATATTTCTTAGTTGGTATGTAAAGCCTAGTAGCTTCCAAGATAAGTTCTTTGAATGCTTCCCATTTTGAATTTGCTGTTGGTAACATCATCAGTTGATCCCACTGTATAGAATTTAAATACTGTCTCAGTCCATCGTAGTCGCCTTTACGAAAGCAATACCCCTTCCCTTTACCTCTGATGGTAGTTACCTCTTTGAGTAACTCCCACTTCAGAACACTGTGATCACTGCCCTAGTGGTTCATTTATCTGCAGATTCTTAATGCATGAAGAATCACTACTGATAATCAAATCTAGAGTATTACTCCCTCTAGTTGCCTCCCGCACATGCTGATGTAGAAAACAATCATCCAATAAATCCACAAAAGCCTTGCTAGTGTGTGAGTGACCAGCCCCCAAATTCCAGTCAATATCTGGGAAATTAAAATCCCCCATTATAAGACTCTCTGATTTACTGGCCCACTCTATTTCTCCGTACAGTTTCTTATTATACTCATCAGAGTCATTAGGCCTATAGCACACTCCTACTCTCAATTTTGATCTCCCAATGCTTATGTCACACCAAACTGACTCGACACTGCACTGTCCAGCGATGTCGACTGGCTTCACTTCCTTGGATTTTATGTGTTTTTTTAACTAATAGCATAACCCCTCCTCCCTTCCTATCCTTTCTGTAGACATTGTACTCTCCAAATTCCAGTTCTGCATTCCTTATATCTGTGTGACACCACGTCTCTGAAATCCCCACAATATCTGCCTTTGATGTTTTGAGCAATACCTCAAATTCATCAAATTTATTTACTAAACTCCTAGCATTGGTGTACACACAAGTATACATGCACCTGCTCTTCCTCTTAGCCACCCTAACACAACCCATGTGTTCACTTGTACCCCCATGATTCCCAGCAGTCTCTGAAATATCCTGCATCTTATTTTCCAGGCTGCTGCTCATTCCAATAGAAGCAGTGCAAGAATCACTTTCTCCTCTGCCAGTGGCTACTGTTAATCTATTAGTCCTTGTATCCTCCAATCTAGCAGTTTTCCGACCCACCTAACACTGCCTCGATAGCATCAGCAAACATTCTTGCACCCTTTCTATTTAAGTGTATCCCATTCCTGTAGAAGCAGTCGCTCCTGTTAACAAGTACAGACCAGGCTGAAAAAAATTCTACCCCTTGAGCCCTGCACAATCTTTCCAGGGCCGAATTGATCGACAGGGCTCTCATCATATACTCCCTCCTATCGTGTCTGGGCAGAATTGCAGACACTTTCAAATTCAACCCTAATTCCCGTCTTTTTTTCATCAGTGACCTGTACTTGTTAAGTAATTCTGCCGGTCTCCTACTCTTAATATCATTAGTGCCAACGTGTACAACTATATCACCTTTTGTGCCCTTAAAAGATGATATCCGCTCTACAACGTCATCAACCTTTGCCCCTGGCAGACATACCCTGGTCCTGTTCCACCTATCCTTTTTAAGTGATTGGTCATTTATGTGCATGCATGAAGTATGCAAACAAAAATGAAATTTTTCTGGTTAACTTTTTTTGGTTTGTTCTTCTTCCTGTGAACATGTAGTTTCGAAAAGCCTTAGTCCAACTAAAGGAATAAAGAGAATATTGCTCTATATGCAGTTACACTTTTTTATATCAATTTTAATTTTAATTAAATTTTAAATTTAGTTTTAATGTTGTTGAACCTGATTTTTTCCTTACTGGCAGGGGGGGTGGTGGTTGGAACCCTGGGTTGAGTTGGACATCAAATATTGATACCATGGGGTTGTCCCACTACTGTTCTGACAGTGGGGAAGACATTTAATTAATCTTATAATTATATCGTTGTTACAAATTAATCGTTAACGTGTTGGACTAGGAGAGTTGGTCGAAAGAGCCATCCTATAACAAAAAAATAAACGTAATCCCTGTTGCATCTCATAAGATAATAGAATATAGGAATAACTGAGCATTTAATAGCTCTCTATTCTCGAAATTACAAATTTCATACAAATCATGGAAAAAGTTAATTGAATAGATAAAGGAGAATATACTAAAGCATGGAAAATCTAATTTAATACTTTGTAGTAAATATAGTAATGAAAACAGTTGACAAAACATGCTATTTCATCATGTTTTCAAAAACTTTTAATGAGTTAGTTGTTAGTATTCACATTATTGTAAGAAAAAAGTAGGATATTCTTATATTGTATTCTTAAAACAGTTCTTGCTGCACAATAGCAGAGCAAGAACTACAATGGATTTGCATATACCTGTTAGGAAGTTATTCTTCATATAGACTTCAAGAGGTCAGAAAAATAATCATTCATAATAACTGTTTCAATATATGCCAATCTTATGAATAAATAAAATATAGTAAAATCTTATTACAATAATGAGCTTTTCAAGGATGCATGAATCAATTTCATAATTGTTTAATAAATATCACCGGAAGTTATTTCAAATGAATCATTTCTTCTTCAAATAAATTCTGATACATTTCTCTAATATATAGGATTAGTTTAATTAATTTGATTTAATTTATTTTATATATTACTTAAATAACAACTTTAAAATCAATTATAAATAAATAAAATTACAAAATATGTACTACAAAAGTAAAAATATTTGTTCAAAGATTACAATATACAGGCAGTTCTCGCTTTACAAGTCCCCAGGTTTACAATTTTTTTTTTCAAAGTATCAAGTATCAACAAAATTAAAAATATGAACATTAACTGCAAAAAAAATGAATGCTAAACATTTATAAATACCGCATTTCAAACCACACATGTAGCTATACAATACAGTGTATTTACGATATTAATCCAGAGACACCATTGTTTTTTTTTTTTTTTTTGTTTGGTAGTTGTTGGCGCATCAGCTTCTGTGGCCATAATGCACCTCCCAAGGTTTTTTCAGTACTTTGATCCAAGCCCGAGGTGGGATTCGAACCTGTGACCTCTGGGTTGCCGGGCAGGCACATTACCCACCCGGCTAGCCCGGTCGGCAGACACCATCATATCGTGAAATATCGTAATGTGAACCCAATAACACATTGTTTTTTGGTAATTTGTTCCAAGACTTTGGAAGTTGAAATTTTTGCTATATAACTCTCTAAAAAGGTCGTTTTTATAGTGCAAATTGTATTAGTTACTAATCCAAATCAATAAAATGCACTACACTTTCATCATTATCATATGTTCTGTTCTAAAAACCAATTTTGAACGCCTTTGTGACAATTTTCTAAAGCACATTTTTGGAGGTCATGACCATAAAACAATAAAAACAATTTGCACTTTCCAGTTTATTGGGCTTTTCTGTTACTGCAAGCAATTATAAATGGGTAGTAAACTCAATGTTATTGCATTTGCGAAAATACCGATAGCTGGAATTGTGTGGTTTTTTGCGTTATTATGGTGAAATCTGTTTCCCCTTTACTGAAATCTTCAATCGTATAAAAAACATAAATAAATTTTCAGAATCTTCTCTTCGTTCCTTTTTTTTTTAAGCTTTGTAAACTTGTTACTCCGCGTAAATCGTGTTAGTTGCAATTTGTGCATTCCGTTAAAAAATGCTTATGCATGCTATTGAAATTTATAGAGAAAAGAGAAGATTATCTTGGAAACAAATGCCTCTTGAAGCATTTCTGAAGAAGACGACTCCTTGTGCAACAAACCAACGAGTGCCGAGCCAATAATAAGTGATCAACGAGTATGCATTTAGTCGATGATGAAGAATAAACATTCTTTAAAATTTGTGAGTCATAAATAATTTCTTTATTATTATAATTTGCTTGATTTTACAGGCCACGTTTTAATATCTTTGGATAAATCAATCATTGTTTAAACATAAACTAATCAGCAAACTAATTTCATTGTTGAGAACGTAACCCTATTTTTAACATTATGTCTATGGGATTTAATTCCCACTTTACGAGCGCATGCTAGGAATGAATTAACTCGTTAAGTCGAGAACTACCTGTATATTCAATATATTGTAATCATTGAATATACATAAGATACAGTGCATGCCACTTACTTTGATCATGGATAACATTATCATTCATTTAATGTTATCACTTTTACGAAATCCTGATCAGAAGTTTATTAATATACAGAAAAAACATTTACTGTAATCAGTGCTTCAGTGTTTTTTAGAACTATTCTGCTTTATTACAGTTTACACATCTGCAGTGGAAGTGATTATACAACATTCTGAATTGTTCTTTAACTCTGACACATTGCCTAGCAAGTTATTGCTGTTGCTTCATATAGTTCATATGGTTGTAAGTCTTTACTCTGTGAAAGAAAGTACTGTATCTGTACTCCTGTCAATCTGACCATTTTACAATAGAGCATTAACCCTTTTCTAATCCTTGATTTTAATATTTTCTTTACTTGTTTTTAATGGTTTGTATAGTTTTCTATAAACATTAGGGCAGTTTCATTTTTACTGTGACTTTTTCGAAGAAATTGTGGAAAGTCAAATTAAATTATTTATTTAATATTACTTGACTTTAATATTTCCTTTCTGTCCAATTCCATCATTTTATGTACATATTTCTACTCTGCATCAATAAATAATGCTGAACAGCTGCATTCTTGTTTCTCTGGTTACTGTTATCAGTTTAGCACATTTATTGGGTTTTCTTATAAATAACAATATGCTTTCAATTTTTTAAAGCATAATAAGAAATACTGTATCATATAAAGCTTTAATAACCCGAAATTCAGAAATAAAGTGCAGTAACTCTGCACATATTAATATGTCAATTTTTTGTTTTTAATATTTAGCATTTTTTGTGTGAATTAAAATGAAAATTCAACTTTTGTACAATCAAAAATATGTATATTCAAACTGCACTAAGTTAAATTGGATTACTGCTTCTTTCTAGGAGTATTATTTTTTTTAACGAATAAGTGAACATATCTTTGATTTTAGCTTTTTTTTCCCTCCCACTAGAAAAAACATACCAAATAAAATAAGTAGTTACATGAATATATCATCTCACAGAGATTATATATTCATGTAACATTTATATATATAAATATATATTATTTATATATATATGAATTATATTATTTATATATATATGAATTATATTATTTATATATATATGAATTATATTATTTATATATATGAATATATATTATTTATATATATGAATATATATTCATTTATATATTCATGTAACTTTCTTTCTGCTTTTTTGGAGTGACGGGTAAAATGATGCGAGATGCCATATAAAAGTGGATTTGAGCATTACCATTCAAAAATGTAGAAAACTTAAGTGAGGATATAAAATTAAAACTATTCTTTTGCTGCAACTTTTAAAACTGTTTTTTGTTTCAAATGAAGCCTCCCACATCCATATTTACAATATGAGGGTAATTCGTAATTTTCATATAGGTAAACCAATACATTTTAGGCATTGAAAATAATTTGTTGTACCGAATTTTTCATCAGAACTATTTTACTTTAATGAGATTTACAAAGCATCATTAATAAGAGAAACCAGCCAGAACTTAGGAATGTTTTATTAGAGCAAAATTTTTATTAAAATGGGATTTTACTGTAGTTTATTAAAATAATAAATTCAAAAAAAATATACAAATATACTGTACTGTACTGTACTGTACCATTTTTTTTTTTTTTTCAAATACAATATTTAGAATCAGAAGTTGAAATTAATAGACCTGCTTTAAATTAGAAACTTTAAATAAGAATGAATGTGTTTTTTTACAGAATGATCTGGCAGGCTACCAAAGCAAGTGAGATGCAGTTCTGTGAAAATGAAAAGCTGTTTTCCTCTAATCTACCATGCTTAAACATATTCTCCTTTTCCTCCTTCATCAGAGCATTTTTCAATTTAGTAATGAGGACAATCCTACACTGATAGTATATAAGTCCAGTGAAAATGACACAAATAAGAACTAATGTATCAGACATAAAGGATGATGATGACAAACAAACTGGTGAAAGTGATTTTGTACCTAATCTTCTTAGAGATTAATGATGTGCAAAGCTTAATAAAAATATGGGAGATTTTCTTTCTCTCTTTTTTTGTTTGTTTTTGGAGTATCAAATTCAAGGGTTAGTCTATATTAGAATCAATGTAGTATATTTATTACGCATTATATCTTCATTTACTGACAGTAAATAACTTTTTACAATAAGAAAAAAATTCTTTAAAAGTTCTTACCCTCTTCATCATAGACTGCAAAGATGGAGGCATCATCATCACCATGTATTTCTTTATTTAACTGTTTTCTCTTTATTGCATTTTCTTGTTCTCTTTTCTCCAATTTACTAATTACATTTTCTTCTATTTCTTCCTCCTCTTCTTCTAGTTGCATTTCTTCCAATTCTATCTCCTCTTCTTCCTCCTCCTCATCCCCCTCTAATTCTTCTTTTTGCTTTCCCCTTTCATCCTCAGTTTTTTTCACTGCTGTTTCAATAGATTTTGAAGCAGGAATAGTATTTGGAGTACTTTTAACAGAATGTAGTCTTTCGTGTTCCTCAGGTTTCTCCAAATCTTCATCTTCCATTTTTGATTCTTCTTCTTCCTCTTCATCACCTTCTTCCTCTTGGCTTCTTTCTTCTGATGATTCAGTACTGTTCTTTGCAAGCCTTTGTTTATGAGGCCGCTCTGATGATGTTGACCTTGCTCTATCATGTGAACGACTCCTTTTGTTATCAGTATCTTCCAATAATTTTTTCTTCCGAGATCTGCTAGACTGATTAAGAGAACGGACAGATGTTGCTGGAGATGGTGGTGTTTCCATTTGGGAACCTGTTGGCCATATAGGAGGAGCAAAACCTGGCATAAATGGCCCAAATGGATAAAAGTGATGACCTGGAGGATATATGAAAATGCATCATTATTAAACTCAAATATGCAAAAAAGTGATTAATATTTCTATACTACTTTTTATGTTATTTAATAAATCAAAATGATTTTCAAAAAATTATATTTATTCAGTCAGGAATTCTAAAAATACAGTAGGCCCTCAATTTAACAGACTAATTGGGGGAAAGGGTGTCCACTATTGCCGAAAGTCTGTTAAATTGAATGTATTTAAAAACACATATTAATAATGAACTTACAATGTACAGGATGTATTAAAATGTTATTGTAATGTATAAGTATGAATAAAATATTATAGTGTACATTGAGTAATTTATACACGCAACTAAAGCATATGTTAAAAATATAAAAACAAATTTACAACAGGAACCAAATTTTATTTTAATTAAACACGTCAAAAACTATACATTGTAAGTAATGGAGTGTTTCTACCACTTTTTAAAAAATTTTTTCCCTTAAAGCTCACACAAAGTTGTTTCAATCTGAACATTGTTAGTTTTTTTTATTTAAATCCATTTTAGAAGGGGAAAAATACTTTAAAATTCTTAAACTCCATTGAATAAAAAACATATAAAAAACATTAAAAAAGATACATAATATTCAATAGTAATGCTAACTTAATTGAAAGAATCACAATTTTCAGAGTCAGAAACAATTGTCATATGGAGGGAGAGGTATTAATTCCTTGCTGATAGAGGGTTAGTATTAGTAAAGGCACATGATGCAACAAGCAAGCTTATAAGGAGCTTATAGCATCAGCCAAAAAAAAAAAAAAAAAACCCTTCTCATTTCACCCATCCACTCGCTGCAAATGTTTGTCTAGTTCTGCCTTGAATCTATTTAAGCTATCAACGTTTACAATGACAGATGGAAGTTTGTTCCAGCAATCAACCACATGCTGGCTAAAGGCAGACTTCTGCATATCTATCCTACAACTGTCTTTCCTCAATTTGAATTTATGCCCTCTCAGGCGATTATTCTGAGCAAGAGGAAGAATCCCATTAGCATTGAGCATGCTTAAACCATTCAAGGCTTTATACACCTCGCAGGTGCCTAGTCTCCAGGCACTATAATTTGCAAAACTTAAGCCTTTCTTTGTAAGAGCAACCCTTTGTTCCATTCACTAATCTTGTTGCTCTTCTCTGTACTCGTTCCAGCAGCTCTACATCCTTCTTAAAATGAAGTCTCCAGACCAGATTTTCAGAAGGATGGATTGAGCTGACCTTGAATGGATTGAGCACGCTGAATTCTGATGGGATTCTTCCACTTGTTTAGATTACGAACCTAAGGGGGCATAAATTGAAATTGAGGAAGGACAGATGTAGAATAGATGTGCGGAAATTTTCCTTTAGCCAGCGGATGGTTAATGGCTGGAACAAACTTCCATATGTCATTGTGGAAGTCGATAGGTTAAATATATTTAAGGAGGAACTGGACAAATATTTAGAGGGGATTGTTTTGTAAATTTTTTTTGGCTGATGCTGCATAAACTCATATGCTTGCTTTCTCTTTCTTGCATCACATGCCACTACTACTACTACCACCTGGATACAGTACTCAAGGTGTGGCCTGACCATTGCCTCATACAAGGGGATAATCACCTCCTTATCCCTGCTAGAAAAATTCCTGTATATCATTGACAAGACACCATGAGCTACTCTTGCAGACTGTCTGCGCTGCTCAGAAAACTTCATATTTGCCTGCACAATTACCCTCAGGTCCTTTTCATTCTCTACCACTGTCAGTGTAATGCCACACAGTTGATACGTTACTCTGGGGTTAATGTTTCCCATATGCAGTACTTTACATTTGTCAATGTTAAACTTCGGTTGCCACCTCTCAGCCCATCTGCTCAACTTTTCTAGATCTTGTTGCAGCAGCGTACTGTCATTAGTGTCATTAACAAACCTGCTAACCTTTGTATCATCTACAAAATTGGTCAGACAAGACTTCCCCTTAACAAACCCATGCTGTGTCCGAGATATAACTGAAGTCTTGTCTAGATAATCCTGCAGTGCTTCTTTAACCAGTGCCTCCATTAATTTCCCTGGAACAGAAGTTATACTAACAGATCTGTAATTACTTGTGTTGCCCTTTGATCCTCCTTTGTGAATTAGGGTCACATTTGCACATCTTGGGTTCTGGTGAAACAGGTCCAGCTGATGAAGTAGTTTTTTTTTTTTTTTTTTTTTTTTTTTTTTGGTAGTTGTTGGCACATCGGCTTATGTGGCCATAATGCACCTCCCAAGGTTTTTGCAGTACTTTGATCCAAGCCCGAGGCGGGATTCGAACCCGCGACCTATGGGTTGCCAGGCAGGCACTTTACCCACCCGGCTAGCCCGGTCGGTGATGAAGTAGTCTTGAAGAAATTATCAAGCTTCAGTTGCCTTACACCTTGGTGCTGTTTCCTTATTACTGTAGATGGAAATTCTCTAAAATGTTCATAATAAGGAAGCATATCATGGTCCGATGATGATTTGATATAATGTATGATGTCATCCATATGTTGTCTTATAACAGACAATTTAGGATGAGGTGCAACTGTTTCTTCATCTTTGTCATCATAATTGTCCTGTTCTCCTTTTGCCTTCATCATTCTTCAACTTCATCATTTTCGAGCCACTGTTCCACACTCTTTCATTCTCAGTTGCATTTTTGTTGTTGGCCCTCAGAAGAGCGTCCCTAAAATTAGATGCCTGAACTCCCTCAAAAAGTCCATTTCAGGTTCTATGTCATATAACAACTTCTTCCAAGGTAGTAATCTTTGTGGCAAAGGTAGTAATCTTCATGTCTTTCCATGCACCTGCTAAGTTGAAGATAGCAGATCTGATGTTATGCATGCAAATTTTGCAGTGTCCTGGTGCCTGTTGTATCTTCTTCTGCATCTTCTGTTTCTTCCAAAACAACTATCACCTCTTCCAAAAACTTCTTCTTACACACCCTCTTACATGCAATGATTACACTCTGATCCATTGGCTGTATCAGTGAAGTAGTGTTAAGAGGCAGAAAAACACATTTAATTCTCCCATCCCTGCTAACTAAAGGCTGCAGTAAAACAGCCTTTATTTCATGAGAAGGAATTTTCAGTACATGTCTGATAGCGTCGCACATCAGAAATAAAATGGTTAAAGAACCAGTCACAGAAAATATTCATTGTAAACCAGGCATTTTTTGAGTGGGAATATATCATCGGTAACTGGTTCATTAAATCCTTTAAAACACAAGGTTTTTTTGCCTTACCAACTACCACAGGCTTAAGCCAATGCAAGCTATCAGCATTTGCACAAAATAAAACTGCAATTCACTCCTTATTTAGCTTATGACCAGGGGTGCTTGTTTCATGCTTGTAAGCTTGAGTATTTTCAGGAACAGCACGATAAAGCCCAGTCTCGTCAGCATTATAAAGCTGTGATAAAACGAGGCCCTCATTTTAAATGAGGTCATTTAGATATTTTCTGGAAGCCTCTTCTTCATCTGCACCTAAAGATTCACCACAGGTTCTTTTATTAACAATGCCGTGGTGCTTTTGAAAATGCCACAGCCATCCATCACTCCCCTGAAATTTTAGGCCATATGCTTAGCAAGCCTTTCAGCAGCTGACTTTAACTCAACTCCTCTAACAACAACACCACTTAAGCACTGCTGAACAAACTACTTGTACACTGCTTCCTCTAGGTTTTGATCTTTGGCCACTTTCATACGTTTTCTACTACCAACTGTAGAAGTAGTCTTGGAACAACCATCTACATTGTATTTTAATGCAAACTCTAAGTTTTTTTTTAATTTTGCGAATTTCTGAAACTGTTTGCTTTTTGACTCTATAAATCTTGCACACACATGCAACGGTTAAACCACCTTCAAGCTTCTCAATCAGTTCTAATTTTTGTGCAACACTCAAGTTGCACAAAAATTAACAGTTAACACATTTACTTCTTTATCCCACAAGGCCTTATTTAGTTATTATTAATAGACAAATATTACATATTTATTATAAAATATGTAAAATCACAATTACATAAAACACAAAAACAACAGAATAGGACGAACTGCACCATAAGACTGACAATGTTGATGCTTGTTAGTTATTATTTGTTATTTGGTTTTTTTTTAAGAGCATTAGCAACCAAGGCCATATTGCTCTGGGGATATGCGGTGGTCATTCCCTGACCTTTCCGCATCCTCTGTATTTGGTGGTCACAGGCTCGAACCCTGGTCTAATCAAGAAGCATGTGCTATGCACTGCTGCTCCTGCTCACCAATGTTGATGCACACTGCTAATACTCCACTCTATTAACCCCCTCCCTCATCTAGATAATGTAATACCCCGAGCTCACCTAGATGACGTAATACCGGATGCATGATAAGATAATGCTGACTCACTGACCCAACCTTTTAGCTTGCTCTATTCACAAATTAAAAAAAAGTTCTAAATTTTTCCTTTAGGACAGAAATTTTTTGTCCATTAAATCAAGGGCTTACTGTATTTAAAAATTTATTTTTAAAATAATACAATATTAACCAGCTAAATTTTCACATTTTCACATATTGTTTCAGAACTCATGAACCAATTTTGGTTTTAAAAAAGAAATATATTAAACTTTATGGTGTGTGCAAAGCAGCAGTGTAATAATAAATAAATATCAAATTAAATAAATTTATATTTATATATGAGGTTTATGCATCTCATATCAAACTTCACATACAGTCACATGACACAGTGAAAACAACATCTTAGCTTACTTATTAGTGTTCATTTGCACAATGCGATCCAGAGCAAAAATTAATTGCATAATTTAACATTATATGCTCCTGTCACATTGACCTTGATTGCATAGTATGTTTGAATTAATATTTATCAAGATCAGTGAGCAAAACCATACGGCACTGTGAGAATCACTTAAATTTTAGCTGGGTAGTCAGTTAAATTCACTGGGTGGTGTGCCCATTCAATAGGCCCTGGGGAGAACACTCCATATTCTAACCATGGATTAACAAAAATATGGATGGATGGGATAAGAAAAAAAACTTCATGTCAATGATGAACATATGTACTTCTTCAATATATGGTACAGTCTGTCCTCGTATAGCACGATAGTTGTGTTCCTAGAAACTCTCGTGCAATGCAAAATCGTGCAATATAAACAACAGTCCCTATGGAAAAAGTGGGGTTAGGTGCCGACCACCCAAGATTGAACACACATTTGGAACCAAAACATTACCAAATACAATAAATAATCGGGTAATTTTAATCGTTATAAAAAATAATATAATATTTTTTTATTTTTATTATACAATAAATAATAAAAAATATTTATTTTTATTATATTATAAAAAAGTATTTTTTACGAATAAAATACGTATTTTATTCGTAAAAATTTATTATATTAAATAAAATAGTCGTAATAAAATACTTACGTATTTTATAATACGTAAGTATAAATTATAATACGTAAGTCGTAATAAAATGCTTACGTATTTTATTACGTAATAAAATATTGCTTTTGCTTCTATCATAAGCAAACTTGTTTTTTGTTTGATTTTCTATCCAAACAGATGACAGCCGTTCCATCTCTTCCAATTTTTGTGTCTTAATCTAATGGGTTTTAATTACACTTTGAGTTGTTCCCGCTATGAAAGTTGTTTTTATTTTAACCGCATTCTTTGTAATTCTCGGCGTTGCCTCATTTAGGTCTGTAGCATGTGCAATATCACATGGTCTTTCATTTCGCGCAAAGCGTTTCACAATTTCATATTTTTTTTCTCTATCGATAGAGGCGGACTGGCCATAAGCCTTACCCGGGAAATCCCGGTGTGATTTTGGCCATAAACTGTAGTATGAGGCCATTATAAATTTTCCCGGGTAAGAATTTTTGATCCAGTCCACCTCTGTTTATCGATATTGCTTTTCTTTTTCTCTCTGAATCTGTAGTGTCTTCACCAGGACGCTTCCTTTTCACACCTTTTAAGCATTTTACTCATTTTTACGGAATAAAGCACAATTACAAAATGAGGAGGCAGCCTTAATACACATAAACAAAGCTGCGCGCGTATAGCTTGATTTGGTAGTTGTTGGCGCATCGGCTTCTGTGGCCATATTGCACCTCCCAAGGTTTTTTTTTTTTTGCAGTACTTTGATCCAAGCCCGAGGCGGGAATCGAACCCGCGACCTTTGGGTTGCCGGGCAGGTACTTTACCCACTCGGCTAGCCCGGTCGGCTGCGCGTATAGCAACTGAATAACCAACACGAGATACGCTATTAACACCTCACATTTTACTAAAGCACATTTCTGGGGGGTTACTACCATAAAACAATAAAAACAATTTCCAGTTGCGTTTCTGCTAGTGGAATCTGTTATAAACTGGTAGTAAACTCCATCTAATTGCATTTGCGATTATACCGATAGCTGGAATTGTGTTAGTTTTTACGTTATTATGGTGAAATGTGTTTCCACTTCACTGATATAAAACATAAATACATTTTCAGAATCTTCTTCATTCCTATCGTGTTGCGTTCGGTTGGGGTGATTTCCCATTTGACTGCCATTTCTTGTAAATACAAAGGCGAATCGTGCATAAGCGAATTCGGTTCGTGCTATATAAGATAACATTCCCCTATTTATAAATCGTGTATGATCGAATTCGTGTAATGTAAACACGTGTTATACGAGGACCGACTGTATTAGAATAAGTTGATATTTTTTTCAACCTTAAACTGCATACACATGTCATTATTCAATTATACCTTAGGAATTATAGCATATCCTCATTAATTTGAAATCAAACTGTTCAAAATGCAATATATTTTAAAATCGCTACTATTCCCTGACTAGCAACGTACAGTTTTATATGCATTTTAGTATGGTTGATTTGAAATATATCTACAACAAGAATCAAAGTCTGAAGTGGACCCACATGATTTGTGAATAGCTTGTCTAATTCAAAACAACTGCTGAAACTAACTACAGTCAAACATTGTTATAATTATAATGAAATCGAATGGAACTATAATGAAAAATTTGCCACTATACAGTATACACGTCACTTTTAAATTTTATAATTCTATCCACTTTCCCAAAAATTGCATGTGGAACAGGGAAAAATTCCATACCTCAAAGTCATATAATTAAATGAATAACTATGAGATATGTGAAATATTTCTCAATTTCTTGCACCTAATAACAAAAACAGCAGAGTTTCATTTTTTTCACCATAACAGTCATACAGCTGCACTTTAAAACAAAAACTATGTGTTGTTTATTATGTATAATTGTGCCTGCGAAGGGAAGAGAGTAACTATATTTTAGGATATTATTTGCTGTTTGATAACTGTAATTCATGCAAAAAGGATAACATTTCTTCCTTTGGTACTGTCACTTACTCAACAAGCTTCACTCTACTTTAACATGGATGGCTCTTGCAAATTACAACTATGGAAGCTGGTCACAGAATACTTACGTGAACCAGTGGCCAGTTTCACTTCTGTAAATATTGAAAATGAACAGAGAGAAGTACCCAATGTGAGGGTGCAGCTGGAAATGTCTGATTACAATTCTGGAATTTTACCTACGTTGTGTGGTATTAAATTATTTTCTGAGTGTGTAATTTAAGTCACTATTTATGGAAAATATTAAGCACAGAAGCTGCTTCAGGAACTTTCCTCTTGTTCTCAATAATGCTTTGTTAAGCCAAGTTAAAAAACAAAAGCTCGCATAACTCCATGATTGATTCAAAAATTTCTAACATCCTACAAATCACTTTATGTATTTTTTTTTGTTATGCTTTATTGCCCACCTGCCAATCCCCTCTAATATTTTGTCTATTTCTTCCTAAAATTTATTGCAACTAGCTACTTAGCATTAGCAAATGATGCAAGAATGCAAGATTACACAACAGAAGCAGCATTAAAACATAGCTGCCACTTCTCTGACCATCTTTGAAGTCTGTTCCAAGTCATCCTGAAAGAGTGCTGCTTGGTACTGATCATTTATGATGCTGCCAATCTTTACATCATCTGCAAATTTTGACATCACACATTCTATCCCTGTCAATGTCATTCATGAAAATGAGAAACAGCAGTAGTCCAAGAACCAATCCTTGAGAGACCTCACTCCTAGCGTAACACCAATTTGAAAAATATCCATTAATCACAACCTTTTGCCTTCTGCCCTGGAGCCACCCAGCAATCGATTTTAGAATCTTACCAGTAATCCCCACCTGTTCAAGCTTAAACAGTAACCTCTCATGAGGGACTGAGTCAAGTACTTTGCTAAAATCCAAATAAACTATGTCAAAATTGTTCCCTAAATCCAGCTTATGAGTAACTGTGTCAAAATGGCCTACTAACTTAGTTAAGTGTGATTTATCCTAAAATGCATTCAGGGCTTATGCCTCAGGCTGCGAGAGAATTAGAGCACATACAAGTTAGTGCAACTGCATCATATTAGTACGCAGCCAATTCTGAATTAGCAAATTATCAAAAGCAGCATCGTTTAAGTCATATCTCATATCGTGAATACCTTCACGACGAATTGCCATCACATTGCACTACTTTGAATAAGTAACGCTTCACCCAAAGGAGAAGACTGTTGTTAGGAGTTGTTGTTATAGGAGAAGACCTACCCACCCACTGAAGAAGGGCCAAATAGCCCTGAAACGGTGCTGTCTGGGTGGTGGTGATATCCACTGAGAATAAGTAACAACAGTCTTCTCCTTTGGGTGAAGCGCTACTTATTCGAAATAGTGCAATGTCGTGGCAACTCATAGTTAAGGTATTCACAATATGAAATATAATTTAAACAATGCAGCTTTTGCAAATAATTTGCTAATTCAGAATTGGCTGTGTACTAATATGATGCAGTTGCACTAACTTGTATGTGGGTGTGATTTACCCTTAACAAAGCCATGTTTGGTTCCCTCAGAATGCCATATCTATCTAAATGTCCCTGGACCGCACTCTTAATCATCGTCTCTAAGATTTTTCCTACCACTGAAATCAGACTAACCATTCTGTAGTTACCAACTTCACTCTTAGAACTGCTTTTATGTATTGGAAATACACTGACACTTTTCCAATCCAAAGGAATCTCTCCCAAGTCCAAAGATGCCCTCATAATTAACTTAAATGGTTCAATACACTCCCTCATGCTCTCCCTCAAAACTACAGGTACATGCCAACAATTCTGGGAGCCTTACTTGCCTTTATGCTGAAAAGTTTTTCTAATAAATAATCATCTGTAATTACGACATCACTAATTTCATATGGCTCAACCTCACTTGCACAATCTCTTCTCAGCATGAAGGGTCTTTCGTCAGTAAAGGCTGATGCAAAGTACCTATTCAATTTATCCACAACATCAGCTGAGTTATCTAAGACTTTCCTACACAAAGTGCACAAGGGTCCGATCTGATTAGTTTTATTTCTTTGTTGTATTAACATACATGAAAAATTTCTTGTCCCCATTCTTTGTTCTCTTAGCCAATGCTTCCTCACATGCAGTCTTGGCTCTCTGATCTCATTTGTAGTGTTATTATAGATCAACTTGTACCTGTTGTAAGTTTCAGTACTTTTTATTGCTCTGTAACTGTCCCACACCATCTTTTTCTGCTCTATTTGACCAGCCAGCTCTGCAGTGATCCATTTCAGCATTCTTCTCCTGAAATATATTTTTTAAAAGATGTATGCATTGATAGCTTCTGTGATTTTTGCTTTAAAAGTATTCCATAATTCAAATGTATTTCCTTTCCTTCGGCAATCTGCCCAATTCACAGATGCCATATGGCACCTTAAACTTTCAAAGTCCCCTCTTCTGAAATTAAAACCCATGCCTTTACCTTTAGCTATTGCAACATCTTTCTTTATCTTCCAACTGATGATTGCATGATCACTTCCTAACAATGGTTCCTGTACTTTAAGCCCTGTGATGTCATCTAATTTGTTAATAATGATGAGGTCAAGAATATTCTCAACCCTAGTACTTTCTCAAACACGCCCATACAAATAATAATCATCCAGTTTATT
Source organism: Mastigoproctus giganteus (assembly GCF_048544385.1). Classification (NCBI taxonomy): domain Eukaryota; kingdom Metazoa; phylum Arthropoda; class Arachnida; order Uropygi; family Thelyphonidae; genus Mastigoproctus; species Mastigoproctus giganteus. The sequence goes on along the minus strand of NC_143581.1, from coordinate 28,953,512 downwards.
TAAAAATAATGAATAATAAAAAAAAAATGGAATGAGAATGAGAGTGAGAGAGAATATATCTTTTCAAAAACTGAATTATGATCTTTTTGATATGTGTAGAAAAGCTGCTGTTGTTTTATATAAGTGTAACACAGATATTTTGTGGCCACATGAGTAAAGGTTACTAAGTTTATTTCTATAAACAAAAGAGGTTCTTAAATGGTGGTCAGCAAAAGATGTTAAACAGCACTGTCCATTTGTCTATATTTTAGCCTTTCTACAGAAAAATATAAAATATTTTTAAAATATTTCAATTCACCTTTATACTAATAGAATTTTTAATTTCTGTTTTAGTAGGTTAATTTTTTTTTTATTATTTAGATTTACCAGATGCTGAAATCAATTTTACAAGGAAAACCAATTAATACAACTTCATTTTATTTTATTCTATTGCAAATTAACTTTGACAATTAATGCAGTTAGCAAATTCTTAGCACAACTGAATGAGTCCAAAAATAACTGTTTGGGTATTATAAAAGTATATTATTTTTGAATATTAGGACATATTCTAATGACTATTAGTAGGAAATTATTTAATAAAAAGAAACTGAAAATATACAATTTCACACCTAAAAACTTACCAGGATAAACTGCTGGATCATACATTACACTCTGACTACGTTTTGTTCTAATATCTTTACCAACATGACCACTAGTTTCTGTTTGATTTACAGAATTAGGCTGATTATTGCTAGAAGGTTGTTGAGCTAAACTGCCCCAAGAACCAGCAAAAAATGGAGAAAAGTTCATATGAGGATAAGGGGCAAAAGGATGAGGGTAATGTGGGGGAAGATGAGGTTGAGAATAGGGAAATGAAGGTAAAGTAGGCTGGGATGAAGACAAATCAGTCACACTTGAACTGTGATACATTGCTGTCCGATGCTCCACAACAGTTGGTGAGGGGCTGTAATAAACAGAAAATAAAATCAGAATTAGATAGTGACTTTACATCACTTGGTGCAACTAAACTTTATGGTTTAATTTCATCAATCTTACTTTACTTAAATATGTATCAGAACTTCTTAGTTCCAGTTTGAGTGGCAGAGTCACGTTACTAATTTTTGTGAATATATGAATTGCATCTATTATGCAATTAATTTAAAGCTAATCAACATGCTTAACATAAATGTTGTTTCATCAGAATTGCATTTCAGAGTTATTGCTTCTCTTTTCCAGGCTATAAAATTACAACTTATATATACATACTTGGAGGTACTAAGAAAAATTAAGAGCAAAGCAAGCACAGCCATACCAATTAAATGCTAAAGTGATGAAATGAAAGCCTGCAGTCTTTATTTGCAAATATGTGTTTCAACATTGTGTGGTTCTGACATCTAAGTGCATTTTGCTCCTGCTCCACCAGCCCATCCTTCAGCCACCAGCAATTATCCAAGTTCACTTAACCTGGTACACCAACCTTGTTTAGAAAACAGCCAAGTCATGGGTTTTACCTTTTGCTGCTGTTGTTACAGTAGACTCTCGATTTTCCGGGATAGATGGTAAAAATAAAATCCCGGATAATCAATTTCCTGATTAATCCAAAAATATCAAAAAATGTTCAGCAACATACCTAAAAAATATGGCAGTAGATAAAACACAAAAAAACTTACCAAGCAGTTTTCAAACTTTTGAATAATTTATAGTTTTTGTTCAACTGAAAGCACAACTCTCTTGCATTTACCCATTATTTTTGCAAATTCTAAACAAAAAAAATATTTACTATAAAAAAATTTCAACACTCCTGATAAACAACAAAACAAAATTTGTCTTTTTGCAGTGCAACGGCACACAACAATCCATGCCATGCACTAAAACAAACTAAACATTTGTTCTCTTTCTATTGTTTTGTTTGAGCAGCGGGTGTGAGGACAGTGGGGTTGCGGGATGATAGGTACATTTATCTCCCAATCGTGACTTATAATGCCACTTCTTGTGGCTTATTTATGACTTGCAAGACATCTGTTTATACCTATTCTACTATTTATTACTTGAATTTTATGATTTCTGGTGGATATATATTTTTTTTCCTTTGGGGTCTTGAAGTGTACTGGTTAATCCACTTCCCGGTTAATCTGATTCCAGTAAATTGAGTCTGCTGTATTCATACAGCAAGTTAGCATTAAAGGCCTTATTGCATTGTGTACTATATATCTCCAAATGTGCATTCACAGGCCACTTTGCATGTTGTGCAGGTGAAAAAAACTCAGAAGGAGAACCCTACTTCCTTCAAATGAAATTACCTAACTACAACCTCAACTGAAGAAGGCCTTAAGAATTCCTCCAGTCTTGGATGCAATTCAAACCTTCAACTCACCAAATGAGTAACCACTGGCAAATACTAATTACTTTAACAAAGAACTCACCTGATACCACAGCAAAATAGCAACATTGTATTTTCATTTCTGATGTAAACTAACCTTTATACTTCTGTGGGCTACTCATTTTTATTTATGTATTCAAATCTCTTGACATTAACTAGTATTAGGCTAACATGTTATATGTCTCTAGAAATTTCAGTTATTATTATTTCCAGTTTTAATTTTGCATCTTCATTGTATCAACTATATAGTCACAAGCCATTTTTTTTAACTTTCTCATTTTTTTTTATTGTTCTTTCATTCCTTTTCCTTCCCTCATCACTTTATATATACATACATACATACATATATATACTGTAAAGATTAATAGGAGAAGAAGGAGTACGAAAAAGGAAACTGATTATGGACAAAGGTAACTGATAGCCAGAAAGGACCTAATGACCATAATAGTATAATAAGTAAGTAAATAAAAGTAGTAGAGATAAGAGAAGTAAGTAAAGAAAAATTGTAGAAATAAGAAGTAAAAACTGTGAAAGAAGAAAGAAGAGAGAAAAGATGGATATGGGGAAAAAAATTAATACATATATAAAGAAATAAGTCAATATTATTATACCAGATATATACAGGCTGGCCTCGATTAACGCAATTAATTCGTCCCACGAGCGCATCGCGCAAAACAGAAATGCGTTAATCAAATATTAATAATCAATAGGAAAAATTATATTAGCATCTGATAAGTTTGCTCTGAAAGTGACAGACCTGATGCTGCAAAAGATCTAATATCTCATCTATTTCTTTACTTCCAACGATACTGAGTACTGGAAATTTAAAATTTCTGGACAAGTCTACTTTTGTATGTGAAATGTTGGCTCACTCAAAAGGCTGGCTGTTGTATAATTGGTTCTGTCTTGCTTGCTGCATATTACTCAATGCAGTAATAGAAACACAACACAATAAGTTCAGATTGATGTTTGTTTCCACCTACAACATTTTAATTTTCTATAAAAAGGAAAAAAACTTACCTTCCAGGACCCACGAACCCATGATGTGGGGACTGCCTATGAAGAGTTCCAAACTGAAATGAGCCATGATTATCAGATACTGGACTAGGCATCCTTGCATCAAAGGAATCTGTAGGAGTCTGAAACATTTCAGGAGAGTGTCCCCACCTTCCTCTTTCTCCAATACTATTACCACGAGGTCTCTCAAATGTAGGTTGCTCATCCCACCTTTCTGATGGCAATGGCTATACAAAGTAAAACTAACTTAAAACAGCAGTCTCAAATGCATTAAAAGAATATAATTCATTATCAGCCCAGCATCAGGCACACCAATTGTTATCCAACAAAAAAAAAGAAGAAAAAAAAAACTAACTTGAAAATCGTAACAACAATTAGAATTACATCAATGTGATAATATTCTTTCAGTATAGTCATGCTTTTCAATCAGCTGCAATCCAGCAGTTATCATAAACAGTCACAAGTAGGGAGATTGCAGGTTTGAGCCTGTATGCTGCCAAAAATGCATGACCTACTGTAAAACCATGCTGCCGGAAATTCTAGTGGCACAGTTCCCAGAGGGTAGTGCATTTTTCAAGCGGGCTGCCCTTAATTCAATATGCATACAGTCATAAAACATAAAGTAAAAACATATATACAGTAAATATAAAATTGTTCTGGCTTTGGCTATCATCAGAATAAACAGATTTTTTTTATTTATTCCAAAAATACTAAGTATTGTACAAAATGCAACTATGTGCCTACTTGTGAATTCATTTTTGGTGTGCCCACTATTGTGTTAATTTGTAAAATATAAATAAAATGATTAGCAAAGTTATGCATTCACATACTAAAGGAATTTCACTGTTCTCAAAAATACACTTGAACTAATTTAAATTATTTTAGTGAAAAAAAACATTATGGCAGATATACACTCATGAGCCAAAACATTTTGACCCACCCTTGTCTTCACAAGTGAATGTATCCCATAGCACCTAGGAGTGGTCACCAACCAGCACAATATATATAGTGAAGACACATGTAGTGCCTATCAGTTCATTAAAACAAAGCCTGTGCAATGTGAAGGGAAGGACACGATAGAGTTTGAATGGGGAATGATTTGCAGTGCTAGGAGAGTAGGGGGGCACCATCTCAGCAATTGCAGGCATTGTCGGCTGGTCAAGGGCCATTGTACACAACCACCCAACATACTGGGATGGGAAGACCACTACTGGTTGACAGTTAAGGTGAACAACAGTTGATATGCTGTCCAGGTCAACAGACAGGCCATGATCCCTCAATTAATGACTGACAACAGCCAGGGTGCACAAAGAAATGTTTCCGAGCATACCATCCAGCAGATTGGCCTATAGAATAGCCAACCTGTGCATGTGCCCATGCTGACCGACTGTCATTGATATTTCCACCTGTAGTGGGCACGGTAGCACCATTCCTGAACAATGGAAAACTGGAAAAAGTCACCTGGTCTGATGAATCATGGTTCCACCCCAATCATGGAAATGGATGTATGGGTATTTGATGGCAAGCAGGTAAACAACTGCAACCAGACTACACGGTTGGATAAAAACAGGTCAGTGGCGGTGGTATCATGGTTTGTGGGGATATTTTTGTGGACATCATTAGGTCCCCCATCCACATTGAACACAACACCACCACTAGATCTTACCTCAGCATTGTCTTGGACCAAGTTTTGCTCCTCCATGGTGACTGTGTTTCCAGATGGCATGGACTCTTTCACCCAGACAACACCCTGTTTCATAATACTAGCGCTGTGCAGGAATGGTTTGAGGATCATGTCTAAGCATTTCGTGTGCTCTTCTGGCTAAGAAATTTCTACAGCATAAATCCATCAAACATTTGTGAGATGCAGTGGAATGCAGCATTTGTCAGTCCATTCCAGTGCCTTGCTCCATTACCAAACTCTGGGAACTCCTGTTTAGCTGGTTCACAATACCTGAGGACACCTTTGACAGTCTCATGGAGTCAATGTCACACTGAGTGCATGCGATTATCATGGCAAAATACAGCCAAACATGCTATTAGGTTGGTGTTCATAATGGGTATATGCCATGCTGATTGGCATGGCATACACCCATTTGCTATAATTTATGCTTAAATGTTCTTCCCCCACCAAGCAAGTTAGGAAAGATCATTAAGTTCGAGCACATTTGACTGATTTCTTAAATTATAAAGCTATAATTAGGTGCCTCATTGTTGCACTATAAATAAAAGCAGACATCTCTTCAGAGAAGTAATTTATAGGTTCTTTAGGTAAAAAGTCTTTAATTTCCCAAATGAAAATCCTTGCACCATTAATCTACTGTAAGTTGTCATGAATATTTAATGCTTATGATTAAATTATGCTTCTGGATTTAAATACATGATGACTGGAAAGTCACTCACTACTTTTAAAGTTGTGATACACTGGCTAGTATATAGCTGAGTCATCATTCAATCAAAATTAACAGTCATTACAAACCAGAATTAGAGAGAGTCTTAAGTAACATAACCAATCATTTCCTGAATAATCTCCTCCAACTGGTCAACATCATCTGACCACTCTATTTATACATGTCAGCCTATCCATCTGTTAGGAAAAGTGATATTCAGCCAGTTGTACACAGGAATACAGAAGTCAAGTGGAGCCCCATCCTGCAGAAAGAGAACCTGCTGTGAATTTGGCCAATTTCTTAAATTGGGGAAAGCAAATGGCTGTGGCATGTAAAGATATCACAATTTGTTGTATCATACAAAATGAAGGTCCAGTGATCCTGTTAGACGTCATTCTGCAGCATAAGGTAGCTTTTGAATGACTCTGGTTCTTTTCAGTTGTCTCTTGGGGATCATGTGGACCCCCAATAATAGCTATTGTACATGTTGACAAATCCCACAACATGAAAAACAGCTTCATCTGACCACAGGATTCTGTTTAAAAAAAAACAGCATCCTGTGGTCAGATGAAAAAAAAAAAAAACAACTAGTATTGTTATTTAAAATCTGATTAATGCCCATTTCCCAGGGAATGTCTCACCACTAAAAACTAGGCAATGTACACTGAAAGGACAGAATTCATGGGATACCTGGTTCCTGGGCAACACAACACAACACTGTCACCCCTCTCACTAGTGGATGCACCCACCACTTAGCAAGTATATAGGCCCACTGCATTCATGTAGAGGGTAACTTGATGTTAGTATGGATAAACGTCGTGAGTTAACCGACTTTGAAAGAGGGATGATAGTGGGTGTCCAACGCATGGGTCACTCTATCTCAGAGGTGATACAGAAATTGCACTATCCTCGTTTGACAGTATCAAGAGTGTATCAGGAATACGCCAGTTCCGGAATAACATCTCATTGTGGACAGAGAAAGATGATGGATGAATGTGGCCATCAACATCTGTCTCGCATTGTTTCAGCCAATCGGAGAGTGACAGTGGCACAAATCACCGCAGACTTTAACGAGGGAGGTGCCAGAAACGTTTCCACCAAGATCATCTGGTAATCATTAGCTGCAATAGGTTATGAGAGCCACCGACTCACCAGAGTCTCATTGCTAACACCACGACACAGGACTCTATGCTTCAACTGGGTGAAAGAACATCGGCACTGGAACTTGGATGATTGGAGATGGGTCTCCTGGTCCGATGAGTCCTGTTTCCAATTATTTTGAGCAGATGGGAGTGTATTTGGCAGAAAATTGCACAAAGCTATGCAGACCTATCATGTCAACAAGAAACTGTTCAGGCAGATGGACAGTCGATAATGGTTTGGGGCATATTCAACTGCACATTGGGACCTCTGATACATCCAGATGCATCTCTGAATGGTCCAGGTTATGTGTCCATCCTTGCAGACCACCTGCATCCCTTCATGGTCATCATGCACCACAGGGCAATGGACTCTTCCAGCAGGACAATGCACCTCACCACAGAGCCGTGGTGACTAGAACATGGTTCTAAGAGCATTCTGCAGATTTTACCACCATGGAATGGCCTCCCTGTTCACCAGAAATGAACCCTGTGGAGCATCTTTGGGATGCTGTGCTGTGGAAAGGTCCATTTGAGCTTCGGATCTTCCACCCAGAAATGCAATGGAATTATGGACAGCAGTGCAGCAAGCATATATAGAAATAGATAGAAATACCTGTGGAACTCTTTCGTAACTAGTGGACTCAACGCCTCGTCATGTAACTGCCCTTATCCTGGCAAAAGGTGGGCCTACCCATTATTAGGTAGATATTCCATGATTTCTGTCCACTCAATGTATATATACAGGCTGTCCATAAATGATCTTAATGATTTCATTCAGTGGCACATTTAGGAAGGGGGAAGGGATCATAATAAGAAATAATGTTTTATAAACATAATTTATTATGACCTTTGAAGCATTAACATGAAATGCATATTCTCTGGCTAAGTGGCACCTCAAAACATCCCTTTGGCTGGTTGTTAGACAAGCTACCCAGTGGAACTGTCTACTAATAACTACTTCTTGGCCTCTTATAATTGGTGCCAAGGCATGGGTCAAGTAGGCCCATGAGGAAAGATGGCTCTTAGTAAAGTGCACAATTTGTATTCCAACACAGAAATAAACAGATAAAAAGAGCAGAAGTGCAAAGCTGTGAACAATTGGAAAAACAGCATTCTTAAAAATACAATCAATGTCTCTTTTTTTTTCTTTTTTTGTGAAGAATGCAAGGTGTGGCAACCCCACAAAGTAACACATGGCTGCAGGCAATGGCCCCAAAAAAGTGCAAGCATGTTGGGAAGGAATTATAGCGTGGAAAATGTTATGGTATAGAATGGGGCAACTGATAATGTTGTATGACAAGGTGACAGGGGATATCTCAGCTCACGGGAAGGTTTGTTGTTGTTTGTTATTTGGTTTTTAGGAGCATTAGCAACTAAGGCCATATTGCTCCAGGATATGCGGTGGTCATTCCCTGACCTTTCCGCATCCTCCGTATTTGGTGGTGACGGGCTCGAACCCCGGTCTAATCAAGAAGTGTGTGCTACGCACTGCTGATCCTTCCCACCTGGCTACAGAGGCGCCTACACAGGAAGGTGATGCATCCCATAATATGCTATTTTTTTTTCAAGACAACAATGGAAGCTTTCAAGTTAACAATGCCATTAACCATCATGATGGATATGTATGAAAATGGTTTAGTGGAAATGATAGCAATATGCAGTATCTACATTGCCTTCCACAGTCAATGAATTTACCTCTATAACTGCAGAATCTTAATCTTTTCTTATTTTGGTACAGAGCACACAGGTAATATGGCCTTGATTATGTGCTATATCTGCAACTGAGCATGCATGTAGATGGGCTGATTTGAATGGATCTACATGGACTGAAAAACCTTGAACAACTCATGGGAAAGGGACACTATTCCCTTCATCTGAGATACTAACTACAGCAGTAGAGGCTGCAGTTAGTTGATTTCGGTGAATTAAGCTAATTTTAAGAATTTGTTTGCTCTACAATGGGAATTTGAACCCACTATATTATCACAGAGGGGTGCACCCCTTTTGCAGGCATGCCATAATGCATGCACGCTGTAAACCTTTTACTTAGAAAAGGTTTCTAATATTTTGCCAGAATGACCATAAGAAAACTGTGTATCAGGATCCAAGAAGTGCTCTGGACAACTACAGTATTAATCACAGGAATTAATAAAGTGGTTAAAGTAATGAGAAAAATACAGAAAGAGAATTTAATTAATCAATCATTACCTGACCATTTAAATAGTATGGTTTAGGAGGAGGCAGAGGCTGACTATGGCGTTCACTTTTTAATTCTGCCTTACCACTGAGTTCTAAAACTGGAAGGGGAATAAGCTGGTCCTGAGAGCCAGACAGACTCCGAGAATGTTGATCTAAATTCCTAAATCCTGGAGAAGTACTGGTGCGTGGCAAAGTACGTTCAGGGAGAGCAGGAGGCGGCTCTTCATCATCTTGAAAAAAATTGTATATAAAAATAAATTTGAAACATTTAGATTCCAAATTTAAAGCTATGACCTTTTTGGTCTTTTTAATAATTTATTATCTATTAGGATAAGAATATGTTGTTTGAATGCATTGCTGAAGGCCTTATATATTACAGCACTTGTCGTACTTAAAATAAAAATTTATAAGGTTGTTTTATTATAGAAGTAAAATTCCTTATCAAAAAAGTGAAAAGAAGTGAAACAATTTGTTTCATCCCTTGGTCACATAAAATATGACAGACAGGATTATACTATTTTTTAAACACTGTTGATTTTTCAATCAGAAGTGTTTAAAAAATAATAATAAACAATAACACACAGACACAAGTATAATACCACTTTACACACAAAATTTCTCTTACATCTTTTTTTTTACTTGAAAATGTGGACCAGGAAAATTATTTAATTTTATTATAAGTTATAAAAAAAAGTACAGTATTATTCATTTAATTCAGAAGAAGGTTTCAACCAATCTGTTGTTCATGTGAATACAGCCTACAAAACTACTTTTTTGTGCTGCACTCATTTTCTCATGCCTAGTGGTAGTGGTGATTTTGTTAGTTAAACAGGTCACAGTTATGGAATTCAAATAAGAAAATATTCTTACAGTTTTAGAAAATAACGGAACACTACTCAGAAACAACTACATTCATCAATGAGACCTAAAGTAACTACTTTTTTAATCAAATAACATCACCCCATAGATGAATCTGTTATTTATTAAAAATCAAAGGCACTGTGGAAATGGTTTCAGATCTGTTTAGGTCACTCATCAGACTAAAGGTAGCCTCAATTAGTGATTTTGTGTTCTGCAGTTGAATAAATGTATCAAATCTAAACAAGAAAATCTTCCAAGTAAAAAATAACAAAACACTACTCAGAAACAACTACGTTCATCAATAAGAAGTAAAGTAACTAATTTTTTTTAATCAACTAACATGATTTAAAATAAAGTAGTTATTTTCGTTACTTTCGTTATGTTCTTGTTTACACTCTGGCACAACCATCAAGTCAGAGGAGTTCACAAAATATCACGAATACAATCATTATTTATCATATATAGTAGTCACATGAGCTTGAACCACAGTCGACTCAAAGAGCATGTGCTACTGAACTCTTGCTCATAATCGCTTAACTATCTAATATTCCAACTAATAGGATGCATTGCCCTAATTCAGCACTAAATAAAGGAAGGGAATGAATCTGATTGGTCCACTTGACATCGATGGTTCGACTGTTGATGATCCTGCTCAGATAGCAAACAAACTGAATGAGTATTTTGCATCTACATTCACACATGAGGAATTATTAAGGTTTGAAAATGGCAGAAGGTTTCAAATTGTAGCAGGATACTTAATGATTTTGTAATAACTGAAAGCAAAGTGGAGGAGAAATTGTTGAAGTTAAACATAAGAAAAGCACCTGGGGTGGATCGGATCTATCTAGTTATATTAAAGGAGGCAGCAAAGCAACTAAGCAAACCCTTAGCCATAATTATGAGAGCATCCTTGGACTCAGGGGAGGTTCCCACGGACTGGAGATGTGCAAATGTATCCCCAATTCACAAAGGGGGATCGAAGGGTGACACGAGTAATTACAGACCAGTTAGTTTAACTTCTGTTCCGGGTAAAATAATGGAGTCACTGGTTAAAGATGCATTGCAGGATCATCTAGACAAGACTGCGGCAATAATTCAGACACAGCATGGTTTTGTTAAGGGAAAGTTTTGTCTGACAAATTTGATAGGATATTATGATGTGGTTACAAAGGAACTGGATGCAAAAAATAATTTTGATATCATATATTTGGATTTCAGGAAAGCTTTTGACACTGTTGCGCATGGAAGACTATTGTACAAATTGGAGCAGAATGGTATTAAGGGTAAGTTGCTACAATGGATAAAAGGATGGTTAAGTGGGAGAAGACAGAGGGTGGTAATCAATGGGTGCTGCTCGTCGTGGACTAATGTTATTAGTGGAGTCCCACAGGGTTCGGTGTTAGGTCCACTGTTGTTTTGTATATTTATCAATGATATTGATGAAGGTATATCAGGCTCAAAGGTATATCAAACTTAATGTCGAAGTTTGCAGATGATACAAAGGTTGGCAGGGTTGTTAATGACAGTAATGGCAGTGTGCTACTGCAACAGGATCTAGATAATTTGGGCAGATGGGCTAAGAAGTGGCAACTGAAGTTTAACCTTGACAAATGCAAAGTAGTGCATATGGGTAGAAGTAACCCCAGAGAAACATACCAACTGTGTGGTACTATGCTTAAGGTGGTAGAAAATGAAAAAGACCTGGGAGTAATTGTGCAGTCAGATATGAAGTTTTCTTAGCAATGCAGACAGGCTGCCAGGTGATTGTCCATCTGTATAAGGCAATGGTCAGGCCACGCTTTGAGTACTGCATACAGATCTGGAGATCTCATCTTAGGAAGGAAGTAGATTTACTTGAGCGTGTACAGAGAAGGGCAACAAGATTGGTGAGGGGAATGAAGGGATCCTCTTACCAAGAGAGGCTCAAGTTCTGCGAATTGCAGGCTGGAGACTAGGCATCTGCGTGGTGATCTGATTGAGGTGTATAAGGCCTTGAATGGGTTGAGCATGCTGAATTCTGATGGGATCCTTCCACTTGTTTAGATTAAGAACCTAAGGGGGCATAAATTCAAATTAAGAAAAGACAGATGTAGAATAGATGTGCGGGAATTTGCCTTTAGCCAGCGGGTGGTTAATTGCTGGAACAAACTTCCATCTGTCGTTGTGGAAGTTGATAGGTTGAATAAATTTAAGGAGGAACTGGACAGGCATTTGGAGGGAATGGTGTGATATTTTTTTTTTTTGGCTGATGCTGCATAAGCTTATACACTTGCTTTCTTGCATCACATGCCACTACTAACTACTACTACTACTACTACTAAATTGTTGAATTAAGACAACACCAATCGAAAGCCTTACTAAATCTTACCGAGAGTGTGCTCTACAGAATTACTACAATCATTAAATCCGATGGCGCCCATTTCAGATAATAAATTTTGTTTTTCTTAGACTACAATTTCTCTCAATCTCCCAGTACATGCTGGAAAACAACTATATTTGTATATAACTATATTTTTTTTATAATAATGCACGTACTAAGCAGAAAGAGATGAATTGTTCAAAAGATTCCTAGCAGAGGTTTCTTAGCATAAAAATTACACAGACTTGTTGCTATCTGGCAGCACTAACACTACTACTAACAGCATGTTGCAGTATTATTTTTTAGGAAAACATCAAGCACAGACAACTTGCATATAATGAAATGAGCACAGTACGCTATGTTAAGCAGAAACAGTATTTTAATACAATACTACACTAATGATTTGCTATAGGAAATGCACTCTAGAATACCAAGGCAATGAAAAAAGCAAAATACAACCATTAAGATTCCTCAGAGAAAAGAACCGATGTCACAAAGTCACTCAAGTACAAATAACTGAAACTGTATTGTAGTATATTAAAATAGTATTTACATTAATAAAGTATAGATTGGTCATTCCATTATATTATATTATAACTATACAGTATCCTTAAGAAACAACATCAGATTATGGACAACTGCGAAGAAATTCACATAAAAAAATGAAATGATCAAGGTTCCACACCTTTTCTTCTTTTTTATAAACTAGTCATAAATAAATACAACCATTAAATGCTTAATAGTTTTTCAGCACATAATCTTCCTCTTGACTTTCAGCTATTGGTTTCTTTTCTCTTCTTAAGATCCAACTCTTTAGTTTCATCTGAGGCATAAACAGAACAGAGGCGTAACTAGGGTAAGGTGAGTATGCCACAGGTGCAGATTCACCATGTGACAAATGGAGTTAAAGACAGAATAACTGAATTTATAATTTATTTTAAAAATATGAAAAAACATGAATAATTGGATAATAGGTATTTTTTTATAATTATAATTTAAATAATATTATAATTAAAATATTAATTAATATTATCTCTCTATACATTAAAAACGTTTTCCTCCTAGGGATATTTCTTCGAGCCAATGGGAGAAGAGGGCAAGGCAATTACATCACTACAAATGCAATTAATTATTGACAACTGCCTCCATAATGTTCACCAACCTCGTGCACATGCTTCACTGTCTAACATTTGATGTTCCATTGTAAAGTTTTTTGGGTATTCATGAATATTGAATATTTGTAAATAGTTTAGTATTTTGTAAATACTCCTAATTTTGAATATTTGTATAGTTTGTAAATATTTCAGTTAAATAATTTAGTCCTGCTCTTTTGGAAACAACAATATTCCTCATGCATTATGGAACCCGAAGCAAAAGACCTTTGGCTAAAATCAGTTATTTGGGTGCCACTTGTCTCTGCGCAGTGGGCGTGGTCATGGAACAAAGTGATTATATGGTCGAGTTCTGTGATTGGGTGATTATTGTGAATATGTTTTGTTTCTGATTATTTTGTGTTGTCGAGGAGGGGGGGGATACTTAGCTTAGGTAGGGTGTTTATCCCCTTATCCTGCTGTTTTAAAATCGGTAAATGAGTTACCAATTTGAAAACAGCGGCAAGTGGGAGGATAAACACCCTAGGAACGTCAACCTAGGAGGAAAGGGGCGGGCTAAACAGTGATTGGCACCTGCCAATCACTGCCTTCTTCCTGAGTTTTAGTCGAAGTATGGAGTGGTACCCAAGATCTGAAATTTTACCAGGCATTTTCCTAAGTGACCTATGTAGACGCAGGTAAATAATTACATAGTGATATTTATTCGACCTTAAGAAAGAACTACAAATGCACAGGTAAATAATTACATAGGTCATTAGATTAGATTAGATTAGATTAGATATCAATCAGTGCATTTCAACAGGTGTGTCTTTTACATAGAAAAGATTTGACTTATTCCATCATACCTCTACATATTATGTAGAAAAGTGTGCACAAGGGTTGGTGAACAGCAGGCTGAGCCCCCTAGTAATTAATTAAAATATTAATTAATATTAAAATTATAATATAAGTATAATTCAATTATTTTTATGAAAACAAAGGCACATTTCTGATATTTGGCCATAGGTGTCAAAATTTCTGGTTATGCTTCTGACTGAAAATAAGTAACAATATTCTTCTCATTCAAGCAGGTGGCACTGAACAAGCAGTGCCACCTACTTGTTCAGTGGGATTAGAAATTTGGCATAAATTGCGTAAAATTATTAAATTGCAACATCACCATTGTATAAGATCTACCACTTCTATATAGCTGCGTAAGGCTTGGCAAATCGGCAGCTTAAATCCCTAGCCCGGATAAATGGTGAGGATTGATGTCAGGAAGGGCATCCGGTCGTAAAAACTATGCCAAAACAAAAGGTGATTGATGGAAAGTAGATTTGTCAGGGCTACTGAACAAAGGACGGGTCCGGTTAAAGAAGTTAGTTCAGCTAGAGATGAAGAAGGAGTTGAAAAGTGTTAGAATAGGAACATTGAACATTGGGACAATGAATGGAAAGAGCAGAGTGCCGACCCCATATGAACATGGGAAGAAGGTAAGAAGAAGAAGAAGAAGAATTCTTCTCATTACTTATTTCAAGTACAACCAGATGCAACTTGTTTCATTACATCTCATATTCATCATATGAGATTAATGAAACGATGCCGCTATAAAATAACTTCAGCTAATTTACTGCATACATACATGATGCATTTGCACTAACTTATATGCAAGTCAGATAGAAATTAAATTTAGTGTGTAGGGAGTGTGTTGAGGACAGTGCACCCTACACCCCCATCCCAAAGTATTTCAGTCTGACAAAAACAAATTTATAGTACTTGATTTACAATACACAACTGCCACTAAAATCATTTTCAACATCTTCTGAACTAGTATTATTTGATAAAATGGAAAAATCTGTTGATCCAGAACTTGATTTACTAAGAGAAATTTCAATTTCTCAATTGCTGTTATCCACCAATTTTCATCATGAAAATCAATGTAATATAAAAGTAACATCTCTCAAAAGTTTAAGTCTAAGCTAAAACATGTTATTTTGCATACTTGACAATAATAAAATGGCAAAAGCAAATGTAGCTTGTCAAAGAAATCTTAATCTATACATTCACTCGAAAAGTAACATGCATGTTCATATTATCAAAGGATGAAAGTAGACCCATGTAGTCTAGAGTAGCCAAAATTATGACTGTAAAAAAACTTTCAGTATGCATACCATGTATGGGCAAATCAATTTCCAATTGGCACATCTGCCCATACCATATAGGGGGGAGGTCTGAGTTCAATTCCCATCTATGATAGAAGAATTTCTAAACTCTTCTTCAATCAGGGCTGCATTAGGCGATCTTAAGCAGAGGGAGGGCTCCCCCAGTGAATTATTCTGTGTTTTTCAGCTTGCACAACATGCAAATCAACCTGTAAACACACACTTGTATAGACATAATACACAATATGATCTAAGTCACTGATGCACCTAAAATCCAAAAATAACAATAACAACCAAATATGGGTAAGTCAGGCAAGCAGTTAATAAATAAAAAACAAAAAAAATACCAAAGACAGCAGTATCTTACCCAAAGATAGATCATGTTCCATTGATAAAGAGTCGAAATTTGCATCTTTTGGAAGAGCTGGAAGGGGTCGTGTACTCATAAATCGCTTGATACTATTCAATCTCTCTGACCATGTGAATTCTTTTTTAGGCAATGGAGGACTCTAATAAAAGGGGAAAAATTACAAACTAATATTTATGTACAATTTGAACTGTCCTTAATGATGTTTATTCATTATTTCATTATAAAATAGTAAGAATGCTAATAATATAATAATGCAAACCAATTACAGTTGAGTAATGATAATTCAAGTCTCATTAATCTGCAGTCTGCTTAAATCAAGGTTTTTTTTTCCTAGATCACATCTAGCAAAAAAAACTGTACCCACATAATAGCTTCATGGCATAGGTACCAAAACAAAAATAAGTAAATTAAGTCTTTTTCTCATTAAAAACTATCTACACACTAGCTGAAGAATTTTAAAGCACTTCTAATTGAATAACTTGCTACAGAGCTAAAGTATGAGTAAATATATATTAGCATTAGCATTAGTAGAGGTATATGATGCAAGAAAGCAAGCTTATGCAGTATCAGCAAAAAAAAAAAAAAAAAAAAAAACCTGCTCCCATTCCACCCCTCCGTTCGTTCCAAATACCTGTCCAGCTCAGCCTTAAATTTATTTAAGGCTATCAACTTCAACAACAAAAGATGGAAGTCTGTTCCACCAACCAACTACCTGCTGGCTAAAGGCAAACTTCCGCACATCTATCCTACATCTGTCTTTCCTAATTTGAATTTATGCCCTCTAAGGTGGTTATTCTGAGCAAGAGGAAGAATCCGTTCGGTATTGAGCATGCTGAAACCATTCAAGGCTTTATACACCTATATCAGATCACCTCACCGGTGCCTAGTCTCCAGACACTGTAATTTGCAAAATTTAAGCCTTTCTTCGTAAGAGCAACCCTTTGTTCCATTCATTAGACTTGTTATCCTTCTCTGTACTCGTTCCAACAGCTCTACATCCTTTTTAAAATGAGGCCTCCAGACCTGTATACAGTATTCAAGGTGTGGCCTGACCATTGCCTTATACAAGGGAATAATCAACTACTGCTCATCTCAGATGTCCAAATTATTTGCTGTATGATTCCTTTCGCCTCAAAGGTGGTACTTGTGCATATGTCCATTCTGATATTCCCTGTCAGAGACTTGGCAATTTGGAATCTCCTCTCTTTGATCTTCTCTGGCTTAAAATCTCTCTACCTCATTGTGTAAAATTCATCTGTTGTCTCTACCGTTCTCCCAACTCCACTAATCACTTGGAGCTCTTTGACTTCCTCTCTTTGCAACTTGACTTTCTCCAGTCCAACTTTCCTAACAGTGAGGTAATTTTCCTTGGTGATTTTAACGTTCACAACTCCAGCTGGCTTCCGTTTTCTAGTCACACCGACCCAGCAGGTCGAGATGCTGAGGCTTTTGCAATTACTAATGACCTAGCACAGATTGTTCATTTACCTACAAGAATACCGGACAATCCTAATCATACAGCCAATACGCTTGATCTTTTTCTCACAAACAACCCTTCTAAGTACAAGGTTGAAGTGAGAGGTCCTTTAGGCACTTCAGATCACAACTTGGTGATTGTCTCTTCTCCAATGGAACCTTTATCTCATGGCTATTCCCAACCTCGTATTGTTTGGCATTACAAGAATGCAAAATGGGATGACCTGCGTGACTTCTTTTCTTCTTTTCCTTGGTCTGATTACTGTTTCAAAACTTCTGATGTCAACGTTTGCTCAGATCATGTCAGTGAAATTATTCTTGCAGGAATGGAATCCTTTATCCCACACTCCACTTTAAAATCTCGTCCTTTATCTAAACCTTGGTTTTCCAATAAATGTGCTAAGGCTGTCCAAGAGAAGAATGCTGCATATCGTAATTGGCTTGTTTCTAATTCTTCAGTTTCATTTTCTGCCTACACCAAAGCTCGCAACAATTGTAAAGCAGTTATTAATCAGTCCAAACTAGAGTTTGAACAGGCTAAGAGTAGAAAACTTGCTTCTTGCCCTAATGGTAGCCGAGCATTCTAGTCTCTTGCCAAAGCTATTGGCCGCAACTTTTGCCCATCTCTGCTCCCATCTCTGTCCAAACCAGATGGTTCTGTTGTCACTTCAGCCAAAGGATAAAGCTGACCTGCTAGCATCCCATTTTTCTTCAAGCTCATGTATTAATGATCTTGGTAAAACACCTCCCACCATTCCTAACAAGCTCCATTCAATGCCTCCTGTGGTCTTCCGTCAAAAGGATATCAGAAGGATTTTGATGAATCTTGATGCTAAGAAAGCTCCAGGTTCTGATGGTATTTCTCCACTTGTTCTCAAAACCTGTGCTCCTGAACTTACTCCTATTCTTTGCCGCCTTTTTTCACTTTCTTATTCCAAAGGTGTTTTTCCTTCTGCTTGGAAATTTGCTCATATCCAGCCAGTTCCTAAAAAGGGTGACAAATCCCTCCCATCCAATTATCGTCCCATTGCAATTACTTCTACTCTTTCTAAAGTAATGGAGAAATCAATTAACCGCCAACTCTTAAACTACCTAGAAACCTTCCATCTGATCAACGATCGCCAGTATGGATTCCGTCAGTGTCGATCCACTGGTGATATTCTGGCTTATGTTACCCATTTATCGACTAATTCAATGGAAAGGTTCGGTGAAACACAAGTAGTTGCTCTTGACATCTCAAAGGCTTTTGATCGTGTTTGGCATAAAGGTCTTCTAAACAAGCTTCCATCTTATGGTTTGCCAACTATTTTTAGTAATTGGTTATCCAGTTTTCTCTCTGATCGCTCACTGAGGGTGATGGTAGATGGCTCTCTGTCTTCTAACTTCTCCACTAATGTCGGTGTCCCCCAAGGTTCAGTTCTTTCCCCCACTCTTTTCCTCTTGTATATCAATGACCTTCTCCCATTGACTGGAAATCCTATCCATAGTTTTGCCGATGATAGCACATTGCATTCAACTTTCCATTTTGAGAAACCTTGTCCAGCTCAATCAGCTTCAAGTTCTCAAAAATCTGCTGCCAATTCCTTAAATGCCGATCTTCAGGTAATTCTCCAGTGGGGCAAAGACAACTTAGTTGATTTCAACCCTTCTAAAACTCAATCTTGTCTTATATCTCGCAAAAAGGATTCTTCTGCTCCTATGCTTATTTTTAGTGACACTCCGATTTCTAGGCAAAATGATATATCTCTTTTGGGGATTACCCTGACTTCTAATCTCTCTCTCTCTTGGCACAAGCATATTACAAATATTGCTTCCTCTGCATCTAAAAAACTTGGTTTTCTCTTTCGCTCTCGGCGTTACTTTTCTCCCAAACAGCTGCTCACTCTGTATAAATCACAAATCCGCCCTGCCATGGAATATTGTTCCCACATCTGGGGTGGTGCCCCCAAAACCTCTCTCAGGCTTCTTGATTCCATTCAGAAGAGGGCAGTTAGGTTAATTAATGATTCATCACTAACAGAGTCTCTCCACTCGCTTTCTCATAGACGCACTGTTTCTGCTGCATGCCTCTTCTACAGATACTTCCATAAGGCACTGTTCTTCTGAATTGGCTTCTATAATTCCCGCTCTCTCTTTCAAAACAGTCCGAACACGTGCCGCCACCAGCCAACATCCATTTACTGTCCAACTTCAAACCCACAGAACCAACTTTTCATCTTTCTCATTTATTCATTCAACTGCCGTTTTCTGGAACAACCTTCCTTCATACGTATTTCCTGAAAATTACAATCTACAGAAGTTGAAGTCCAGTGTCAACAAATATCTTCTTTCGTCTTCTCAACCTCCAACCCAAGCACGGTACTAAGTACTATAGGTTATAATACCTCTCGTGTTTGGGGTTCTCATAAAAAAAAAAAAAAAAAAAAAAAAATCACCTCCTTCCTGCTAGAAAAATTCCTGTATATCATTGACATGACACTATGAGCTACTCTTGCAGACCATCTGCACTGCTCAGAAAACTTCATATCTGGCTGCACAATTACTCCCTGGTCCTTTTTGTTCTCTACCACTGTCAGTGTAGTACCACAGAGTTGATACATCACTCTGGGGTTACTGCTTCCCATATGTAGTACTTTACATTTGTCAATGTTAAACTTCATTTGCCACCTCTCAGCCCATCTGATCAACTTTTCTAGATCCTGTTGCAGCAGTGTACTGTCATTAGTGTCCTTAACAACCCTGCCAACTTTCGTATCGTCTGCAAACTTCGACATTAAGCTTGATATACCATCATCAATATCATTTATAAATACAGAAAACAACAATGGACCCAACACTGAACCCTGAGGGACTCCACTAATAACATTAGTCCACGATGAGCAGTGTCCATTGATTACCACTCTCTTGTCTTCTCTCACTCAACCATCCCTTTATCCATAGCAGTAATTTGCCTCCAATGCCACACTGCTCCAATTTGTTCAGCAGTCCTCCACATGCGCAACAGTATCAAAAACCTTTCTAAGATCCAAATATATGATATCAAAGTTATTCCCTGCATCCAGTTCCTTTGTGACCACATCATAGTATCCAATCAAATTGGTCAGGCAAGACTTTCCCTTAACAAAACCATGCTGTATCCGAGCTATAACTGAAGTCTTGTCTAGATGATCCTGCAGTGCTTCTTTAACCAGTGCCTCCATTAATTTTCCTGGAACAGAAGTTAAACTCAAAGGTCTATAATTACTTGTGTCAGCCTTTGATCCTCCTTTGTGAATTTGGGTCACATTTGCACATCTCCAGTCTATGGGTACCTCCCCTGAATCCAAAGAAGCTCTCATAATTATGGCTAAGGATTTGCTTACTTCCTTTGCTGCCTCCTTTAATATAACTGGATAGATCCCATCCACCCCAGTGCCTTTTTTATGTTTATCTTCAACAATTTCTCCTCCACTTTCCTCTCAGTTATTACAAAATCATTTAGCTCACTGCCAGAGTTTAATTCACCTCTGGCATTCCTCTCCCTGAATAACTCCTCATGGGTGTTATATTTTGTACCTGTTTGTTTTCATATGATTTTTCATTATTTATATAATTTTATTACCTTTTTTTTTCATTAGTTAAGTTTGTTTTTTATTAATTTTAATAAATAAAATTACAAAATATATTTATATTTTTATCATTCTGTATAATTCAAGTTGGTTCTCATTTATATTGGATTATTGAGATTCTACTACAGTAACAATACAGAAATATTCAATTATCCTTGATATCTATCATTGGACAGTGAAATTTTCCTTAACAAATGCCTCTCTAAAAGGAATACCTCTTGTTCTGTCTTTGGATTTTTACAGAAGTCTCTCTAATACAGATGCAGGGACATTTTCAAGGGTAATTGACAAATGCATTTTCAATGGTCAACATGAAGGCAAATGAAGGTTAAGGTCATTACAGTAAGACTAATTATAATTGGTTGGCTGTGGATTATTCATGGAACAAGCAGCATAATACAACGTTAATACTCTCACCACTGATGGTAAGGAATGTTTGCAAACTTGTTTGGGATGGTGTCCGATGCAGTTCCACCACTGTGCAAAAGTGTTAACCAGTAGCCCATGATGATTTTCCTTTACAAATACAGGATATCCACAAACCTCCTTTACAAAACTAAAACACTATTGTGTGAATAGGGTATATGATACAAATCTGAAACCACTTCAGGTGATAGAGTATATCTTAAAGTTTTCATTTTATTCACCAAATGGAAAAGCATAAAATTGTAATCAAAAGCTGAATTTACTCACCCTGAGAGAGCACAGTGCATACTCTGGTTCAATGAGCTGCAGTTTGCCACTGCTGTTATCTGTAAAGTTTGAACACAGTTTAAAAAGAAGCCACCAAGTACACCTACAATTCTGCAATGATACAGAAAATTCATAAAGGATATCTGTGCGTGCAATCATCCTGGCAGAGATGGTGGTCAAACAAAAGCCAGTGATGGAGCAGTGGAAAACTGGTTTCAGGAATTTTTACACAAAGCCCGGAGAAACCCAAATGACATGCCAGCTTAACATGTCGAGCTTAACCTGTCAAGGTCAACAGTATGTAATGTGTTATGTCACTGTCTGAGCATGAAACTATACAAGTCACAGCTTGTACAGAAGCCATTCATCAACAACAAAACCAAGAGGATGGAATTTTGTTGGTAAATTTCTCTGATTAGTTTTGCACTTATGATGCCATTTACTACAGCACACACACATTTTCTAAGTGGTGAATAAAAAGCTCAAGAAATCCTCTGTCGTTGGGAAGTGGTTTCAGATTTGCATCATGTATCGAAGAAGGTAAAGAAAGCCAACATAAGAACCACAGCAAACTTCGGGAAACTTACTGGACAAACTGGTTTCTTGCTACCGCAGTTTCTCCCTGCAATCTTGTTAAACAGACAGTGTGTGTTATCAGTAGAAGTCGATGAAAATATATTTATTAGTTTTTTCTCATTATTAAAAGCAAATTACTGGAGTTCATCAGTGTTTTTGCAGTTGAAATTTACTTATGAGTACACCCTCCAGACTGCCTCAGACCTTGGGGTGTTTATCCCTCTTCCCGCTGTTTTAAAATAGGAAAATGACTTCTACAGATGGTGTGTGTTATCGGTAGTAGCAGTAGAAGTCATTTTCCTATTTTAAAACAGTGGGCAGGGGGTATAGCCACCCTAAGAATGAGGCAGTCTGGTGAGTGTACCCGTAAGTAAATTTCAGCCACGAAAACACTCATGAACTCCAATAATCTGCTTTTAATAAAGTAACATGCAGTAACATTTTAGTTTTGTAAAGGAGAATGTCCATTTTAGAGAGGTTTGTGGACATCCTGCACAAAGAATAAAAATGTTATGTGATGCTTGACATTACTTTCATAACAGATAGGAGACACAATAGGAGGGAGTATATGATGAGAGCCTTGTCGATCAATTCGGCCCTGGAAAGATTGTGCAAGGCTGAAGGGGTAGAATTTTTTTCAGCCTGGACTGTACTTGTTAACAGGAGAGATTGCTTCTACAGGGATGGGATACACTTAAATAGAAAGGGTGCAAGAATATTTGCTGATGCTATCGAGGCAGTGTTAGGTGGGTCGGAAAACTGCTAGCTTGGGGGGAGACAAAGACTAATGGATTAACAGTAGCCACGGGCAGAGGTGAAAGAGATTCTTGCACTGCTTCTATTGGAATGAGCAGAAGCCTGAAAAACAAGATGCAGGATATTTCAGAGACTGCTGGAAGTCATTGCGGTACAAGTAAACACATGGGTTGTGTTAGGGTAGCTAAGAATAGAAACAGGTGCATGTATACTTGCGTGTACACTAATGCTAGGAGTTTAGTAAATAAATTTGATGAATTTGAGGTATTACTCAAAACATCAAAGGCAGATATTGTTGGGATATCAGAGACGTGGTGTCACACAGATATAAGGAATGCAGAACTGGAATTTGGGGAGTACAACATCTACAGAAAGGATAGACAGGATAGGAAGGGAGGAGGGGTTATGCTATTAGTTAAAAAACACATAAAATCCAAGGAAGTGAAGCCAGTTGACATCGCTGGACAGTGCAGTGTTGAGTCAGTTTGGTGTGACATAAGCATAGGTAAATCAAAATTGAGAGTAGGAGTGTGCTATAGGCCTAATGACTCTGATGAGTATAATAAGGAACTGTACAGGGAAACAGAGTGGGCCAGTAAATCAGAGAGTCTTATAATGGGGGATTTTAATTTCCCAGATATTGACTGGAATTTGTGGGTTGGTCACTCACACACTAGCAAGGCTTTTGTGGATTTATTGGATGATTGTTTTCTACACCAGCATGTTCGGGAGGCAACTAGAGGGAGTAATACTCTTGATCTGATTATCAGTAGTGATTCTTCATGCATTAGGAATCTGCAGATAAATGAACCACTGGGTGGCAGTGATCACAGTGTGCTGAAGTGGGATTTACTCAAGGAGGTAACTACCATCAGAGGTAAAGGGAAGGGTTTTTGCTTTCGTAAAGGAGACTATGCTGGTCTGAGACAGTATTTAAATTCTATACAGTGGGACCAACTGATGATGTTACCAACAGCAAATTCAAAATGGGAAGCATTCAAGGAACTAATCTTGGAAGCTACCAGGCTTTACATACCAACCAAGAAATATTGTTCAAGGTTCAGGCCTAAATGGTTGTCAGATGAACTAATGAGACATATGGCAGAGAAGAAAAATGCATGGGATACATACAAATTAATGGGTGACGTGGAAGCCTATGATAGATATAAGTTGGCCTGTAACCAAGTCACAAAGGAGATTAGGCAGGCAAAGGCAGATTATGACAAATCCTTGGCAAAGGATGCAAAGAAAAACAGAAAAGAGTTCTTTACCTATTTAAACTCAAGAAGGAAAGGGATGAATCAGATTGGTCCACTGGATGTTGATGGTTCAACAGTTGAGGATCCAGCTCAGGTGGCTAACAATCTAAACGAGTATTTTGCATCTACATTCACACATGAGGAGTTATTCAGGAAGGGGAATGTCGTAGGTGAAGTAAACATTGGCAGTGAGCTAGATGATTTTCTAATAACTGAGAGGAAAGTGGAGGAGAAATTGTTGAGGATAAACATAAAAAAGGCACCCGGGGTGGATGGGATCTATCCAGTTATATTAAAGGAGGCAGCAAAGGAAGTAAGCAAACCCCTAGCCATAATTATGAGAGCTTCTTTGGACTCAGGGGAGGTACCCATGGACTGGAGATGTGCAAATGTAACCCCAATTCACAAAGGAGGATCAAAGGCTGACACAAGTAATTATAGACCTGTTAGTTTAACTTCGGTTCCAGGAAAATTAATGGAGGCACTGGTTAAAGAAGCACTGCAGGATCATCTGGACAAGAATTCAGTTATAGCTCAGACACAGCATGGGTTTGTTAAGGGCAGGTCTTGTCTGACCAATTTGATTGGATACTATGATGTAGTCACAAAAGAACTGGATGCAGGGAATAACTTTGATATTATATATTTGGATCTTAGAAAGGCTTTTGATACTGTTGCGCATGGAAGACTGCTGCACAAATTGGAGAAGTGTGGCATTCGAGGCAAATTGCTGCTATGGATAAAGGGATGGTTGAGTGGCAGAAGACAGAGAGTGGTAATCAATGGACACTGCTCAACGTGGACTAATGTTATTAGTGGAGTTCCTCAGGGTTCAGTGTTGGGTCCATTGTTGTTTTCTGTATTTATAAATGATATTGATGATGGTGTATCAGGCTTAATGTCCAAGTTTGCAGACGATACAAAGGTTGGCAGGGTTGTTAAGGACACTACTGATACTATGCTGCTGCAACAGGATCTGGAAAGGTTGAGCAGATGGGCTGAGAGGTGGCAAATGAAGTTTAACATTGACAAATGTAAAGTACTACATATGGGAAACAGTAACCCCAGATCAACGTATCAACTCTGTGGTACTACGCTGACAGTGGTAGAGAATGAAAAGGACCTGGGGGTAATTGTGCAGGCAGATATGAAGTTCTCTGAGCAGTGCAGACGAGCTGCAAGAGTAGCTCATGGTGTCTTGTCAATGATATACAGGAATTTTTCTAGCAGGGACAGGGATGTGATTATTCCCTTGTATAAGGCATTGGTCAGGCCACACCTTGAGTACTGTATACAGGTCTGGAGGCCTCATTTCAAGAAGGATGTAGAGCTGCTGGAACGAGTACAGAGAAGGGCAACAAGATTAGTGAATGGAACAAAGGGTTGCTCTTATGAAGAAAGGCTTAAGTTTTGCAAATTACAGAGCCTGGAGACTAGGCATCGCCGAGGTGATCTGATAGAGGTGTACAAGGCTTTGAATGGCTTGAGCATGCTCAATGCCGATGGAATTCTTCCTCTTGCTCAGAATAATCACCTGAGAGGGCATAAATTCAAATTGAGGAAGGACGGATGTCGGATAGATGTGCGGAAATTCGCCTTTAGCCAGCGGGCAGTTGGTTTGTGGAATAGACTTCCATCGCTTGTTGTTGAAGTTGATAGCCTAAACAAATTTAAGGCTCAGCTGGACAGGTATTTCGAACGAATTGAGGGGTGAAATGGGAGTAGTGGTTGTTTTTTTTTTTTTTTTTTTTCTTTTTTTTTGGCTGATGCTGAATAAGCTTGCTTTCTTGCATCATATGCCTCTACTAATGCTAATGCTAATGCTAACAGCTTTAGCAACAGCAGCATCTAGCTTTTTGACTAAAGGTAAATGACAATTTTCCCATGTCAATACTTATCACTTCCCATGGCAGTGAGAAAAGGTGGTTATTTAAGAAGCTACATATGAAGTTTGTTCTTTTTCTTTTTCAAAGAATTTTTCTTTGGAATACTAGTCAAAATTTTCCTGGTCAAAATCATTTATTGCAAACTAATTTTTTAAAAAAATTAAATTTCTTGCTGTTTGTGGCAGGACTGAAAATTATGCAGAAATTTAAAAAAGGGAAAGGTTCTGACTCATTAAAGGGAAGGGTTCTGACTCATTAAAGGGAAGGGTTCTGACTCATTAAAGGGAAGGGTTCTGACTCATTAAAGGGAGGGGTGTATCCTATTACATTAAATATTCTATGTGAGCAAAAATTATGAACATGGATTAAAACTAGTAAGTGATGTAATCATCCATAAAGAAAATGGAATTGCTAAAATCAAATGATCTAAACAAAAACATTTAATTTCATTTTTACTAAGTGTTAATTATGTGTTTGCTAAAAGTTGTGTTATTTATTAAAAGCTAATTAATTGAAACACATACATACAATGATAATAAATAAAACAAAAAACAAAGTAAGCAACCAGTTACAATGAATTTCATTTTTCAAAAGTAATGAAACTGATTACATTGACCTCAAAGTGGATACCTCCCAATAGTGGACACTTTCTTCTGACCTAATGGTGCATGTTTTAAAGAGTTTCACTGTGTCAATAAGTTCAGCAGAAAAAGCTGAACTTACTGACATTATGAACTCTGAGAACATAGGCCTTTCGGTTTCGAGAGTTTCACACTGTATAAAAGTTAAGCAATAAATCTCCATAATACAGCTGAATCTCTAAGAACGAAGAGTCCATTATCCAACATCATCATTTTCTAACTATTTTTGGAAAATGGGTGAATCCTGTAAAACCACTTGGAAATCATTAAATTTAGTACTTGGATTAGCCACTCACTCACTCAAGTGGTTTGTTGTTTGTTGTTATTTGGTTTTTAGGAGCATTAGCAACTAAGGCCATATTGCTCCAGGGATATGCGGTGGTCATTCCCTGACCTTTCCACATCCTCCATATTTGGTGGTCACGGGCTCAAACCATGGTCTAATCAAGAAGCGTGTGCTACGCACTGCTACTCCTGCTGCTCCGACTCAAGTGGTGCGTTAGAGTTTTCTCTCAGTTAGTACTTCCAGCTATAGCTTGTAGAATCTTTCATTTCTAAATCCACCTTACCAGTATATATGGCCTGCATATTTTGCTTAAATATGCTGCCAAAAGAAAAACAAATGGCCCATTGGTACTTGTTTCACTTGTTGCAACACAGGCTCTCAACAGAACAGCTCAAAAGTTTGGGAACCCAACAAGAAAAAACTTTATTCATTCACAAACACTATTCAGAGTGTCTGCATCCCTGTGATATCTTAAAAGTACTAGCTATACAGAGGGTGGTAAACATTCTGAATACCATTATATGTCATCAATCTAACTGATTATTTTCAGTTGTGATGAAAGCTAAAGGCATCTTTGACCTTGCATCATCTTCAAGACTAGCTATCCCTGCCAAAACAGAATTCAGATACTCACCTCTTTGCTTTTGCTCACGATGGGCAAATCACTTAATGTATTCATCATATCCTTACATATGCTGTTGGATGTTAACACTTTCTTAGAAAGTCATTCAATGACTACATGCCTCTATTATATTACTGTATTATTTTAATTGTTCCTATATTATTGTTCAAATTTGGTGGCTACACAAAAACAGATAAAAAATTATGCAAAAAGCATTTAGGGATTGTAGTCACTCAATTTTAGCTAGGCTCAAACCTTTCAGTTATCTCCTGTCCAAAAAGGCAGGAAAAGGAACTCAATCATCAGACCCTCCACTCTTCACAGAGACTACAGAAAACCAAAAAAAACTTTTACATATCTGCACATATAAACTTACCTCACTTGCAGGACTAGATGAACCACCTCTCTTAAATGGGTTAAGGAATGACTTTGGTTTCTTTTTTCTAGGTGGTGGAAGGGGCATTTTTGATGGATCTCCAGGAGCTATTGACTGTTTAAGAGGTAATGCAGGACGAGCATTTGAGACAATACTATCTACAGCTTTTCGCAAATGAAAACGTCGCTTGGGATGTCGGTGATACATATCATCACAAGACAGGCAAAAAATCTGACTGTTACATTTATCACAGCGAACAGCTGGCGAGGATGATCCACAAAGATCGCAACGACTGCCATCTCTTGGCCTTTCAGCTGGAGAAAAAAAAAAAAAAAAACAATATTCTTCAAATCAAATGAATAACTCCATATCTACAGGTATCTGTAATAGGTTAATACTTCTGAGATTTCAGAAAGATGTCAGTTTAATTAAGTAAAACAATAAGGACTATTTCCTATTTCACTAACAAAAAACAAATACAAGTAATCGTCTGAAAAGAGGTGTAGGTGTAGTATGTAAGAGATGTGCACAACAGAAACCATAATTTGCTCACAAAAGCAAAACCATAACAGCTAGAAGACAACACTTCATATATATTTATGAACATGTGATGTCAGCATAAATATGGTAGCAATGATAGAAATGTGGCCAACAGATAAGGCTTGCTGGACTATATAGTGAATTCCATTCACTATATAGTCTAGCAAAAAGAAAATTTATTTTTTGACTGATAAAATATTAGTCAGGAAAAAATTTTCAAATGATGGCATAATAGTACAGATGGCAGTAGCCTAACTCTGATTACTTTGCAGATTGCATCAGTGTCAATAAATGAATTTGCACTGTAGCTTTATATACCTTACTTTCTGAACAACTCTAATAATACTAATACAATTTTATTCATCAAACCAAAACTTATTCACTTGTTAAGTAAACCAACTTAGATACTACGAGGGGGGGGGGGTTCAAAAGAGATTCATATTCACCCAGAAGTATTTGTGATGGAAAGTTGAAACAAACATCATGTATTACACTTTTTCAACATAGACACCAGACAAAATGACACATTTCTGCCACTTTTCAATACACTTTTGCAGGCCAGTTTTGTAGAAGTCCTCTGATTGTTCTTCAAACCACAACTTGGCAGCAGAAATCACCTCATCATCAGCAGTAAAGTATTTTTCACAAAGAAAGGAGTTCAGGCAGATAAGAGGAAGAAATCTGATGGTGCAAGGTCGGTGGAATCAGCAGTATGTGGCAATATTTTGGTTTTATCTGGAACATCAACAATATTTCATGTGCACCTTGATTGCACCCTATCCTTCTTCTTCTGGTAAGGGGTCAGAAGTCTGGGAACCAATCTAGCAGTCACTTTACTCATATGAAACTGTAGTTGGAAGATGTTCTCCACAGGCACTACGCTAGTGTGGAGCTCTGCGGCTAGTTCTTGCCTCTAATACTGCAATCTTCCAGGATTAATGCCTCTATTTATTTTTGCAGCACTCCCTTCTGTTATAACAGTTTCTAGGCATCCTGGGATTTCTTCATCATGGCCTGAGTTTCTCCCACATTTGTATTATTATAGAAGAGGAGCCAAATCACTGATCTGTATTAGTATTAGCAGTAGTAGAGGCATATGATGCAAGAAAGGAAGCTTATACAGCATCAGCCAAAAAAAAAAAAAAAAACCATTACACACATCCATTCGCTCCAAAAGTTTGCCCAGTTTTTCCTTGAATTTATTTAAGCTATCAACTTCCACGACAGATGGAAGTTTGTTCCAGCAATCAACTACTCACTGGCTAATGGCAACTTTCTGCACATCTATTCTACAACTGTCTTTCCTCAATTTAAATTTTTGCCCACTCAGGTGAGTAATCTGAGCAAGAGGAAGAATCCCATCAGCACTGAGCCTGCTCAACCCATTCAAGGTCTTATACACCTCAATCAGATCACCTTCAAGTGCCTAGTCTCCAGACTCTGCAATTTGTAGAACTTAAGCCTTTCTTGGTAAGACCACCCCTTCGTTCTCCTCACCAATCTTGTTACCCGTCTCTGCACACATCTTAGCAATTCTACATCCTTCCTAAAATGAGGCCTCCAGACCAGTACTCAATGTATGGCCTGACCATTGCTTGATACAAAGGGATAATCACCTCCTTTTCCTACTAGCAAAATTCCTGTATATCATTGAAAATATTCCATAACCTGCTCTGGCAGCCTATCTGCACTGCTAAGAAAACTTCATATCTGACTGCACAATTACCCCTAGGTCCTTTTCATTCTCTACCACCCTGAGTGTAGTAGCACACAGTTGATAAGTTACTCTGGGGTTACTACTACTCATATGCAGTACTTTACATTTGTCAATGTTAAACATCAGTTGCCACCTCTCAGCCCCTTTTCTAGATCCTGTTGCACTACAGCATACTGTCATTAACAACCCTGCCAACCTTTGTATTGTCTGCAAACTTGGACATTAAGTCCATTACTACCTTCAGTGCTTCAAAGAAAAAAAAAATGAATTGTCAAATTGAAACCAAAATTTGTGTGGTTGCTATAGAGATTTCAAAGTATCAAACAACAACAACAACAAAAAAATCATCTTTCTATCACAACTACTTCTGAGAGAATACAAATATTTTTTGAACCCTCCCTTGTAAACAAGTATATAAAGAAAAGAGAAAACAAAACAAAATTCCAAGGTAACAAACTGGAGTCAGGGATTTTACTAATAATTAGTTCCAGCAGATTTAGAAGGAAAAATAACAAGTAATCAATAATAGATAATTGAAAATTTTGAAAAATCAAAAACTTTCTTGTTAAAAATTTCAACTTAGGAATAGATCCAATATTTTCTTGTTTTAAAAAATTTGTCTATTGTATTATTAATTATATATGAAGAATGCCTATATTAGCTACATATAACTTCTTGTAAACACTAACCAATTCAAAAGAAAGCTTATTATCAAGGATTACAAAATATTTACAATTAAAACTCATTAAATTAAATAGAATATATTAGATAAATGCAATTAAAATATACTGGTTAAAATCACTAAAAATATACAAGAAAAAACTAAAAAAATACAATAAATAAGTGCACAATAGTTTTTGGCCACTGTAGGCAGCCTTTATCATCAACTAAAGTAAAAGTGGTTAGAAGTGGATTAAATACAGAGTGACTATAGTTGATCATATGTGCAAGCAAGAGTCATGGAGAGAAGGGGAAGGGAAGAAAGAGCGATGTGATAAACTAGAATGGAAAGTAAGTCTATGTGGCAGGTGAAGTAAGAGGAGGAAATGGAGGAGTGGAATGATGGAGGCATCTACTTACCTCAAGTAACAATAAAGGCTCAAAAGTGGGGTGTATGCATGTACTGTGGTCCCTATTAATTGAAACCTAAGTGGTAATGATGCAAGCAAATTACAACTAGCAGGTGAATCTTAAAGCCATGGGCATAATCTATTATATTAACATCACTTGGTATGAGGTTATGGCCCTCCTGCCAATAATGTGCAGCTACCACTAATTAGGCAAATTCAGTATTTTTGATAGCATTGCAGCAGTCTTTAAGTCGATCCTTCAGGCAACAGATCACCTGACTGACATAGCCCACATTACAATCCCTGCAGGGACTAAGAAAAATTACTCCACTCCTCTTCATTGGTGAAATGGGTGCTTTTAGAAGGGGATATATGGTCTGTAATTTCCTACATGGAGTTTTTATAGCTTGGATGTTATAACTCTGTAAGATTCTGGCTATACCCAGACATTCTGGGGTAAAAAGAAATGCAAGCAATACTAGTAGGGAGAGTTCCCACATGTTGAGGATGAGCAGTTTGTAATGCAGTATTACTATTATGCACCCAAGCTAAAGTTAGATTCTGCTCCTGCTGATCTGAGGTGTCACATTTAGGAGTTCCTTGTGCAACTGACTTAGTTTGTCCAAGCAGTATACAAGTGAAAGTTTATTGAGTGAGTGCTAGGGAATACACAGCCAAGCAATAGTCTATTCCATAGGCAGAAACAACGGTCTGAAAGGGAAAATTGTGAGCAGTGGGCTACCTCTTTCATGCTCCTGGTGATTTGAAAAAGCAAAATTTTTTTGGTTAAAGTACATGTTTATATGTATGTGCATTCCATGTAGGGTGGCACCTGAAAGTCACTTAAAATCCAGCATAAGAAACAACACTCTTCTGAGCCAGTTAAGTTATGGTGGTAACACCTTTAATGTTAGGTTATTTACTTTAGAGAAAATTGTGTACAGAGTTTGGATAACCAATGAAACAACAAAAAAATACTATTTAGTATTTAGTTAAGCAATCTGCAGAAACAGGCTGCTTTCTCAACCACTCAAGACATTTTTTATATATGATTATTCATGCTTTGTGAGCAACACTACAAGCTTTTTTAGGAATATATATGGATAGGCAACCAGCATGTGCTCTCCACTGGGTGTAACCCAGAAGAAGGCAACCATTTTCTTTGAATTTAAGGTCAAACAGTATTTTTTGTTGGTGCATTATTTTATGGTTAAAAGTACACATTCTGTGTACTTTTAACCCAGTGAAATTTCACTGTGAAAAAATAATACAAAAATGGAAGAAATTTTCATTTCTGTAGTACTCTTTCATGGTGAAAACTTTCTGCTGCATACTAAAAGCTGCAACAATGTTAGGGGTTAAATGATGAAGTTCCAAAATTGCAAAATAAATTCAAAATTTTATAAATTTTCAGTTGCAAGGATGCAAAGTTATAAAAATAAGTAGCTAAAATGGTTTGATGAATAAAAAAAATTCATGCTATAATATTCATAATTTTAAAATATATGAAAGAATAAAATAATATATATTGTTTACAAATGTTTTGAGGCACAGTAGAACCTCAAAAATCTGGAATTCAAAAATCCAGAACTTTCTATTTCTCTGACAGTAGTTGACTGTATAACAGCAGAGGGAAAGTGGGAAAGTAGGCTAGCCAGACTTAAAAAAAAAAACACCACAGGTGCCAAATTTATGCATTTCTTTCCAGTATAATTTGCAAACACCAATTTTTTTCTGTTTTACATATTTCCTAGACTGTATGTCATTGTTACTATATATCTGCAATGTATAAAATCACTCATTTTGCAAGACATTCAATACAAGTTCACAGTATAGTACTTAATAGTACAATAGTATGTATATAGTTTTTAAAGTGATTCAACTGCTGAAATTATATTGCACTATTTAAAATATTAGACAACTGCAACACCCATACCATAAATAGCATTCAAACCTGAAACCTTTATTTCTTAGTCAAGTATGTCACCCATTGGATCAATGTGGCAATACAGGTTAATATTTTGGCTTAATGCTGATGACTCATTCTGTGGAGATTATACAGATCAGAACTACTGTATTATCTAATAAAAATAAGTTACCCTCAAATACTTAGGCTATATACATAACCTTAAAAAAATTGGAATTTCCAAAAATCCAGAAAAAAATGGCTGGCTGAAGTATCTAGCTCTTTTAAGTATCTGAATATACAAGGAACAGCAGAGAAATGAGCAATTATAAAAACTGATTTTCATACACATCACTGTAGTATGGGTAATTCAGCCAGCTGTGTTGAATTGTCAGCATCGTAGCATTTAGTAACCATGGAACAGTGGACTGCACAAAGTAAATTCATCATTAAAATGTATTATAAAAATTAAAATAGTACTCAATGCTTATTTCACTGCTATTTCAAAATCAGCTATAATAATCCAGGACCATCCAATTATGCCAGTGTCTTCAATATTAGACAACTGCAACACTCATACCAGAAATAAGAACTTTTGAGAAAAGTGGTTCTGCTCTAAAGAAGATGCCTCCAGGCAAAGAAAGAAAAAGAAAATAAAAATAAAAAGAAGTGTATAAATGGCATAAAACATCACTGTCAGCAGGACCACTCCAAAAAATGAGAGCACAATATTCTACAGGTCAACATCAGTTTCGTTAAACGTTTCAAACAGAAGTTTGCAATGCATTTTACATAAAGCCTTAAATAAATTTAAATCTTCTGCAAATCATATATATAAACACTTCTCCACATTTCTCAAATATTTGGATCTGTTCCAGTTGGTAAGCTGGATCAGATGATTGTGCCTCTCAACAAGAAGGAGACTTGCTATTTAAGCTTGTTTCAGAGGAGACTTTCCCTTCATTTTTTGGCATTCACCATGGCTTCATTTTTTTTGGTATTTGTTGTGATGTATTTTTACAAGCGATCGATTTTTTCTTTTTTTTTTACTTTTTCTCCCCTAAGCATGGCATATATCAGGTGGCTATCCTTCACAGAAAACATCAAGCATCAAATATCATCTGACATACAATATCTCTGAAGTTAATATTCACCTGCTATCATTCCTGAATACGTGAAAATGACATATCTTGTCTTTTATTTAAAAACTTTTGCATGTCCATCATCACCTACAGCTGTTTTCCACTTTTCTGTCAAATCATCTACTTTAAATTATTGTTTTCATTGTCAAAATAATTAACATAAACTCTTCTGCCAAAGAATACAAACAAGCATTTTTTTTAATATGTCCTACCTTACTTTGGTAACCCCACTCAGGGTACATAAGTTTAAAAAAACAAAAAACAATATATATATATATATATTGTTTTTACAAATTTAAATTTGTAAAAACAATACCATTTGTAAAAACTTATACCATTAGCCATTACAAATGGCTAATGGTATAAGAGGAGCAGTCAAAAAAGATCTGTATTCACCAAGAAATAGTTGTAATAGAAAGATGATTTTTTTTTTTGTTTGATACCTTGAAATCTCTAAAGCAACCACACGAATTTTGGTTTTGATATGATAATTCTTTTTTCTTTTTTTTTTTGCAGCGCTGAAAGAAGTGAAGTAAAGTTTTACAATGGATAAAGTAGAATAAAGATCAGTGATTATTCGGTTTCTCTCTCTACAAGGGAAAACACCCAAAACAATCCATGAAGAAATGGTCACTGTTTATTAAGAAGACTGCTCAGGTTACAGTGTTGTTGCACATTAATATAAACAATTCAAATGTGGAAGAAACTCGGGCAACGATGAAGAAATCCCAGTATGCCTAAAAATTGCTGTAACAGAAGAGAGTGTTGCAAAAATTGTGGCATTAATCCTGAAAGATCACCACATTAGCAACAAAGAACTAGCTGCAGAGCTCCAAATTAGTGTAGAGTCTGTGGAGAACATCATCCACTAACAGTTGCATATATGAGTAAATTTTACATTCAGTATCTTTAAAGAATCTGTTAAGTTGTTTGTGCCACTGTTCAACATATGCGACAGAAATAAAGTATTTTTTGATATTACTATTGCTGGATGGTGTATTTTTTTTGTATTTTAATATTCTGCTGGTTAATATTTGTATTTCTGAGCCCAAAACAGATTCTGTCATTGAATATTTATAAGAATTGAAACAGTGAATAGTGACACAAACAA
This sequence comes from Mastigoproctus giganteus, assembly GCF_048544385.1. Taxonomy (NCBI): domain Eukaryota; kingdom Metazoa; phylum Arthropoda; class Arachnida; order Uropygi; family Thelyphonidae; genus Mastigoproctus; species Mastigoproctus giganteus. The sequence goes on along the minus strand of NC_143581.1, from coordinate 28,917,897 downwards.
CTTAACAGATTCTTTAATGATACTGAATTTAAAATTTATCCTCAGCTTGTACCCTAATTCTATCTATTGTAGCCTGTTTTAAGAGTCTGCTGGTTAATATTTGTATTTCTGAGCCCAAAACAGATTCTGTCATTGAATATTTATAAGAATTGAAACAGTGAATAGTGACACAAACAACTTAACAGATTCTTTAATGATACTGAATTTAAAATTGTAGCCAGGCCAATACAGAAATTACACACTATACTGAACAATCACTCAGTCCTTTCCTCGTTCGCGACACAAATACATGACCTAGTATACAACATTTCTTGCGGTGATTGCGACTCACCTTATCAGGGTTTCCTTTGAATTTTCGTGTTAATCAACATGCGGCCTCTGTTCGTGCTTCTCGTTCAGCAGAGTCCGAATTAGCCTTTCATGCCGTTAATGAAAAACATACTTTTTTATTTAACGAGGCCAAAATATTTAGTATTCAACGTAATTATACGAGACTATTAATTGCAGAAACCGTCGAAATTAAATTACATAAGAATTCTGTTAATGTTCGCCGGCCATATCTAATCTCCAACTCGTAGTCCTTTATGCACATGCGCGAAGACAAATAATCCTTATTTAAGTTCCATGCTCACCCCTATTCAGTAATTTTCATTCCTGTGATCATGACATACGGTCGAAAAGCATTGTCAGCTTCAGGAAGGAAAATCGTTTTGCATTTTTTTCGTTAAATTAATTTTTTACTTAATTTTTAATTGCGGTAAATCAATTTTTAATTGTGTTCATTTGATTTTTAATTATTGTTAATTATTTTTTACTGTAATGTAAGATTTTCAATTTTTTAAATTGTTTTTGTTTTAATTTCTGGAGAGTATCATATGGAAGTGTTCTACATATCATATTGAGGTAAACTTCTCTTATTCTTTTAGAAATATTGATATTAACGTAGAACGTATTGAGCATTATAGCTCTGGTTCATACTATTAAAGTTTTTACATGTATGTTAAAATTATAACAATTCAATTCAAGAGATGATGTATTTGATTATTTATTAACAGATAGCAGTTACCAACCGCCATGAATGAAACACGAACTAACATCAAATAAAGCCTGATATTTCTGGAAATAAACTTAAGAATTTTGTTTTAGTTTCAATATGTAGGAGCTAACATCTTTATGTTAACATCATTAATCAAGCTTAATATAACACAAAATATAGATAAAAAACACACTTCATATTAGAATACTGTAAAGCAAAGCTCTTTATGTGAATTTTGATTATTATTCTCTCTTTCACACACACACACGCACGCACGCACGCACAAAGATCCATTGTGGCCCAACAGCTCTGGACATAGACCAAACAATTATTCATGCACCACTGAAAACATGTTTAATAATGCAATAATTAATTTTCTCAAATCTCTTTTAGAGTTATCTAATAAAATGCCACCACTTACTTCATTTTCCCAAAGATAAAGAAGATTATGGAGAATGAAAACCCAGAGAGAGAGAGAGAGAGAGAGAGTAAAAGCTTCTCCCCCATCCCCACTTGTGAGGTGAATAGCTTAATTATATGATAAAATCTTAGATTATACTTCCAGATGGCCATACTTCCCTTCCTAATTCCCAAATTTTATACCCATGACGTTGAAATCAAGTAAAAATCAAAAATCAAATCTATTTTCTATAGCCGATGTAAGCAACTGTAACTTTTCTATGTTTCTTTTATTTAATGTTTATATATATATATGTGCTTTAAGTTGTTATTAGATTTATAACTTTACTATTTATGTTTCTGTTTTAATGCTATTAGTCTGTAATGGACTGTATATTAGTTTTGTAAATGATTTTGTTCTCAGTAAACCCCTCTATCTTTTGGAGTATGTATGGGTGGATCTCTTTTTAATTATTCACATACAAAGAAACAGATATTTATTTTATTTTCCAATTACTTGTTACAAAGAAAAACCAAAAAGGATTTTAACTCTAGGACAAAGTACTAGTCTAACACAGTATCATTGTTTTGGTTCAGATACAAGAATATCTGGCACACTTTCAATGTTTTCTTCCTTAAGCAGGTTTGCCAAAAAGGAAACAATTATTCATGTTAGAGTGGGAAAAAGGGTTAACTAAACATACTACACTTTCTAGAGACCATCCAATCTCAAATTCTTCTAGACTTACTGATTTCTTTATTGTTTAATTTTTATTATCCAAGAATGCAATTTTTACATCACAATATTTTTAACACTGACACAACCATATTTAAAACTCTATTCATACATTTAAAACTCTATTCTACAGCAAGGAGATGGCATTCTGAACAATGCTTGCATTACCCTATTCTATTAACGCAACTAACTTCTTTTCTTTTCTTGAATAAAACAAACAATAAAAATAACTCCCTGTTTGCACTCCAAGACAGCTATACAAAGCAAGAGGAGGTTACAAACTTCAGCCATTACCATAGTATTCACACACAGTGCTCAGTCAACAGTGGAATACATATTTTGTGGCATTACGTGGATTTGAACACAATGTACCAAGCTTCACTCTGATCACTTGGTCACAACTGGTTTCGATTTTTTTTTATTATTATTCATACTCCCAATTTTATACAGTACTTGAAGGTGGGGTATATTTATATAATAGAATACTTTACTGCCAATTTAAAAAACAATAATTAAAGCAACAACACCCCAAAAAAGAGATTTACAGAGGATTAAAGCAAAGGTTTTGTGACACTAGATAATTAGCAATTGCTCATAGTACTAGCAGCCAAAAAGTCCTCGTGAATGGTCTTAATCATGGATGTCTAGAATTTTTTTTGTTGATTAACTATAAATTGATATCCAGTTCATATGTTACAGAAAACCAGAGCCATGTTTTATAAAACACAAATTTTTTTTTTTTTGCAAAATTGATTTATAGCTTGGGAACAGCCTAGATGGATGCCAATGGAATCCTCCTATGAAAAATATAAACAACCAATTGTCACTAGCTAACAAAAGTTTCAGTAGGCACACTGAAAACAAGGTGGTTTTAAGTAGCAACACCCCAAAATATTGTTTACTCAAAAGAGTTTGTGTGCATAGGTAGACACACTCACCTTTGTTCATAAATGAAATTGGACAAATGAAATAATATTATTATTAGTAGTAGTAATGGCATATAATACAAGAAAGCAAGCAAGCTTATAAAGCATCAGCTAAAAAAAAAAAACCCTCCCATATCACCTGTCCATCCCCTCCAATAATTTGTCTTAATTCTTCCTTGAATTTATTGAAACTATCCACTTCCACAACAACAGATGGAAGTTTGTTTCAACAACCAACTACCTGCTGGCTCAAAGCAAACTTCCACACATCTATCCTGCAACCATCCTTCCCCAATTTGAATTTATGTCCCCTTATATGTGCAGTCTGAACAAGAAAAAGAATACCATCAACACTGAGCTTGCTTAATCTATTCAAAGCCTTAAACACCTGAATCAGATCACCTCGCAAATGCCTATCTCCAGATGCTGCAATTTGCAGAACCGAAGCCGTCTTAGTAAAACCATTCTTTTAAAAAAGAAATTTATCTATGCTTATAAAACATACCTCCGTTTTCAGAACCCAGTAGAATTGATGTCTGAACAAACTTGGAGATTGCACAACACAGTACTGAATTAATACATTAGGAAATATTCTAAAAAAGTGACAAGATGTTTAATAGATTGAGAGACAGAAGACCAAACAGAAACACAAAAACATAGGCAAGACATAAAAATATTTCAGAATAATTCCTCCATGAGAGAATGTTCTAGAAGGCTTAAAGAATTGATACCCTTAGCCTAGAGCACGGCAAGGAATAATTTAGTCTAGAATCAAAATGTACACAGCATTGGAGAGGTTCTGATAAATTTGAAATAGGAACAAAAAAAAAAAAAAAGCCTTAGAAAGATGAGGGAACAAAAACTATAAAAAATCACATCTGTATAGGAACAATAGGCATTATTAAGGGGGAAAAAAAGGGAAATAAAATTGCACAAAAGAACTGTCAGAACTTGAATATAAGAACCAGAATATGTAAGAACTAGAATAACTTGAATATAAGAATCGGAATATGTAAGAACTAGGATAACTTGAATATGTAAGAATCAGTGTGGTCTTGAAAAGACCACACTGGTTCTTACATTCGTAATGTGAAAGAGCATTCTCTCAAGGTGGATTTTTATCAATGATTTTATTTTCCTTAATTTTGGTACCTTTTCTTACTAAAAATAAGGAATCTTTTACATATGCATTGCTTGGGATTATATTTGATGTGAAACTTCTTTTGTTTGAACAACATTGTACAAAATTACACTAAATTATTCTTAGTTTTGTAAGAATTCTGACTTTTGTAAGAAAAGTCAGAAAAGCCAGAAAAATATACTCATTACGAATGAGTTAGTGAAGATTACAATGACTCAGATATTGAAAAAATATTTTTTAATATTTGTAAGATCAGCTGTAATTTTTGCATTGTCCATTTGGGTTATTTCTATCAATAGCAATTGTAACTGTTTTAGGAGCTGAATTTTGGGCACCAATCTTAAAGCTGGATTCTCATACTTGGAATCAAAATCTGAAAGTTTAAACAATCTATAAATGTTCAGTTCCAAACATAATTGATATATGGAGCTTATTTGCTATTAAATTCATTATCAGAATCTTAACAGCAGAAGACGATAGCTTGAATCTTTTCCTCTTTTGAAATGGTGAATTCTTGAAAAAAAGACTGACGGCTGGACCATCCTTGTGTGTTTCCTTCTCAAGAACTGCCAAAATGGACAATTTTTAAAAATAAATCAAAAATTAATAAAACTGTTTTTAACTGATAAGATCTATGATGGAAAATAGACGGTGTGTACAGTAGATCAATTGAGAGACTCACTAAGAAACAATTTGACTTGATTTTTATGTTGTAAAACCGCTAGATCACTGTGAAGGAATATCACAACATTTTGTTCTATTTTTGTAATTACTTGCACAATTATTTTTGTGTTTAGTGGACAATAAATTGCATTTATGTAAACATATATATCTTGCTTAATGACAGGATCAAGTTCCTTTATAATGAGTTAAACAAAATGTTGTTAAGTGAATGGTGATTGCCCATATATTCCCATGTTATAATGATAGATACACTTCTTGAAAAAAAATCAGGTATAAAATTTTAAATTAATAGTTGGAATAATAATAATAGTTTAAATATAAAAGGAAAGAAGTAAACCTGCATATTTTGCATAAATGACATAATAAAAGCTTCCTAGCTATACAACAGTAATAATAAGAGAGGATTGAAACTTTGTGGATTGTTGATTTAATTAATATGGATCGAATCAGGCTGATCAGATTTATAAACATGGAAAAAAAGGAAAATTATAAAATACAAGAAGTTTGTAGGTGATTGACATTGTGAAAATGTTATTTTTGTTATTTTGGTTTTTTTAGGAGCATTAGCAACTAAGGCCATATTGCTCCGGGATATGCGGTGGTCATTCCCTGACCTTTCCGCATCCTCCGTATTTGGTGGTGACGGGCTCGAACCCCAGTCTAATCAAGAAGCGTGTGCTATGCACTGCTGCTCCTTCCCACCTGGCTACGGAGGTGCCTCTATTGTGAAAAATATGAGTCTAATAACATCTACATACTTCTTCCTCTGCTTGTACAATAGCTGGCAACATTCATATGCCCTTTATGTGCCAGTTAAATCTGCTGCTCCTTTGCTTGTGTTCATCTTTCTCAGCAAATACAGCAATTGTAGCTTCTAGCATGTCCTTAGCTGCTATTAATTTTTGGGACTGCAGCATTAACATTTCTTCAACCTTGCTTTGCATTCTTTGCTTTCCAAGTTCAAGAAGTAAAGTCTTTGGTAGTCAAATTTTTACAATGAGATTCAAGTAAATCAACAAAATCAGCTTACCCACCATTACCCAAGCCAGACTTTTTTTGCAGTCCCCACTATATATTTCTTTTTTTATATTATGTGCTGGCTCTCCACATCCAAGGTAATTCTGAATACAACTAGACCACAGTTTTCACCAAGCTCCAGTCATATTTTCATGTCTTAACTTCGTTCTTTCATGACTGTTTTTGGACCCATTTAAAAAAAAAAAAAAAACTATTGAAGGGAAACCAAAAAACAAATAAATAAAATTAATATATATTTATTTGAAAAATACACCAATGAGATTTTTAGACTAAACTGAGGGCAGGAAACAACTATCCGATTAAAGAAAGGGAGAAAAAAAAAAAAAAGCATAAAAATGGTAGTACTTAGTCCAATTTTAATATGAATTCAAAAAATTCCCAAATATGATAAAAAAAGTAATGATGACAAATAGCCTAAACCTAAATATATGCCAGATTTCATTAATAAATGATAAATTGATGTATGAATTTTTTCTCTCACTGAGAGCCACAACTTTTCACTACTTTTCATGTGCTGATATTTTCTTTAATGAATAACTTTTATTATAGTCAACTATTTTCAGGGGTCAGTAACATCTCCCTAATATCACTAAATATATAAATTAACTACACTAAATGATGTAATTTGTGGCTAATTAATAAACTTTATTGAAACTTAAAGTGAAATAAATTGCACCTAGGCAAAGTCCTAGAATCAACTACTGTTTTCAAGACAAAGAAAACAAGTAACAAAAGGACTATTAATGCATACTGATATATGAATTACTTGTCCTGTATATCAAAACACATAATTAGTCCTACTGTTACTATCTTTATTCACCTTTTATCTTGAAAGAAGTACCCAAAGTGGTTTTCCAAAATGCTGACAATCTGTATTCACGCTTTAATGATTTAGTTTCAGTCTTTTCTGATGCAATTTATTTCACCTTAATGCAATTTATTTTAATAAACTTAAATAATAAGCAAAAAATTACATGAGTTAGAGTAATTCATTTATCTACTTAGTGATATGCTTAATCTCATGTATATCTTTCACATAATGTTTTAACATCTAATTAAGTAGTTAATACCACTTCCATCAAGGTTGAACTTTTGTTAATTGTATAAATAATATAATAAAAATTTCCTCTAATAAGTATTATTACCTCTATATTCACTCCTTCCAAACATTTTTTCACTACCTTCTTCTTCCTCTTCCTCAGATTCAGAGAGATTATTAAAAAGTTCTAGAACTGTAATGGGAATGAGTGGAGATTTACAATCTTTGGATTCCTGAAAGTTAGGAAATAATAATTATATAAGTTTATTTCAAAAATAATTTAGCAACTGAATATAAAAGGAATATTAAACACATTTTCATATAAAATAAAACTTAAGACAATAAAAACTTCATATTAATACACGTGTATCTGAAGCTTAAGATGAGTTTATGCCCATGGTTTCACAGGATAAAAGTAACCTTATATTTAACAAGGCAGCAATGCCACAGATCCACATGAAAAATATCTGTTGCATGTTAATTGCCAGTTCAAGTTGAACCAATTCCTCTGGCTAGCTTCCTAAATACACACAAAGTTTTATTTGCGTGTTGTTTGCTCAGAGTTAAGTGAAACTGGCAAAAGAGTAACATCTCCACGTGTGTCAGTTTGAATTTTCAGGCACTTAATAGTTTTATGAACTTGGAAATGGAAGAGACTAATAACTATTGTATACAAACATCTTAATTTCATGTTTATATTTTGTACTTTTAGTGGGGTTTTTTTTTTTCCAATTAACAAAATTTTAACAGCATTAACAAAAGTTTTGATTTTTTGATAATAACCATAAAAAACACAGCATTTTTAAATTTAAATTTTTCATTAAAAATAAATAATTATATTTAATAGGTATTTTAATTGATTATGAAAAACCAAGCATTGGTATAATCCAAGCAGAATTTTTAAAAATCAAAAACATTTTTCAGAAATGAAAAAGAAAGGTGGGTATATCAGGCCCATCACCTGTGTGTGTGTGTGTGTGTGTGTGTGTGTGTGTGTGTGTGTGTGTGCGTGCGCGTGCGCGCATTGTGGCAACCTCACAATGGTGTGTGTAAAACTCAAGGAAGTCATCATAATCACCACTAGATTTGCATTCCATACAATAATTGCAGTTTTTGGAGAAATGACACACTGAAGGATCCTGTAAATGAGGGGATAACCCATGTCTCGAGATCAAACGGCTCCTGTACTAATATTAGATCAATAATCCTCTCTTCCACCAACTGAGTCTATTGTAATGCTACATTTTTCCCCCTCTGACATCTGACCTGAAGAAACAATAAATTTGAACAATTATCATTGTTAATCATAATCAGTTCTTTGTTTGATAGCTTCTAATATCTTCTTGTATTTTGTGCATTCAGTCAATGGCAGAATGCTCAGAGGGAAAATTCTTCCTCAGCAATTAACCCATCTTTCAGGCTCATTTCATATGGGCCAGTTTTTATAAGAATGGTCTTCAGCCAAACAATGCTTACAGAATTACTCATCCTCAGAAAATTTTGCTATATGGCCATAATCATGACATTTAAATCAATGTGCGGCGGTGGCAATATATAATATATTTTGTTCTATACAAACATCAGTTGCTGTAAACTTTACCATTTTTGATGAAATACTCTCTTAATAGTAATAAAAATGTTAATAACTGCAGATTCCAGTTATTAACATTTTTATTCCGAACTTTATTAATGGATTTTCTCTGCAACTGTAATTTTCGGTCTCCTCAATTCTATTTGCTGTTTTCCTTCTTTCTGATAGACTTTCTCTAAGCAATTCAGTCTTTTATACCATTAAAACATTTAGTTTATTTACAATTATACAGTATGCATTTACAGTTCATTTTTATTATCCTCAGTATTTCATGAATTATTTCCAAAGATTTTACTTCTTCTTCTATATTCCATCCCCACTCCCCCAAAATATTTTAAAATAATTAAAAATTTGTTTTATTCAGAAAGTATATCTCCATAAAAAAATAAAACTTCTAAAGTTTCTTATCATCATTCTTGTAGATCAGCCAATATCTTTATAATAATACTGAACAAATCTCTTTTCAAATTTTTCATTAAAAATAAATAATTCATTTAATAAGTATTTTAATTGATTATAAAAGCCAAGCATTGGTATAATCCAAGCAGAATTTTTAAAAATCAAAAACATTTTTCAGAAATAAAAAATAAATAGGTGAGTATATCAGGCTCAGCACCTGTGTGTCTCCTTTCAGGCATATTTCAGTGTTTTTTTTTTTTTTTTTTCTAATAAACAATTTTGCCTTCTTATGAAGAATAAGAGAAATAAATGGATTATTCTATAGACTAGAAATTCTCCCATATTATCACTGAAATTTAAATATAGCTTTAAACAGAGAGTGATAGCACTAATAATGTTATGTTTGTATTTCTTAAAAGCCAGTTCATGGATTATCTTTCACTGGCAGAAGTTACCTACTTGAAGTCTGTTTCTAAATTTTGTTTCACTCAGCTGGAGCCAGACTGCAACATCCCCCCCCCTCAAGTCACTAACCTTGAGGTCCTAAACCATGTACATTACTTTATCACTTACAATAATGTTTGAGTATTTTTATCTTCTATTGCTTCAAGGTTTTTCAATTCTTTTGGTATTTATAAAGAAATGGAATATTTTCATCTCAGTTGAATTACCTCATGTGACAGGCTTGAGGTAAAAAAAAAAAAAGAATGTACACATGCACTGTCCATTATATCATGAAAGTCTAGAGTCTAAATAAATAATCTTAAACAGTCCTGAATTATGCATGCAAGAACAAATGTGCAGTCACAATAAGTAGCTTATTTGGCATGATGGAAATGCTTTAATGTTAACGAAATGACATAAAATATTAATGACATAAAATAATATAAATGTAAAACAACAGAGAATAAAAATATAATAAAATTGAAAACACATGAATCTCAAGAAATAGCAATGATAGTTATATGATTTAAGCTTGATATCTATGCATCTGTATACACTAGGATATCACAGCATTTTGTTTTAATTTTTATAATTTTTTAAATATATTTTATACCATCATATTATTATATTTTGTAAAATACAAATTATAAAAAAAATTTCAATCTATTTTTCCAATTTTATTATATTTTCTAATTATTTCACATTTCCATTTCATTACAGTATGCAGATATGGTTATGCACATTATATTAGCAAGCATGTCTGCTGCCACAAACAATACACTGTCCATTATCAACTGTTGTGCTTGCAATAAACTGCAATAAAACTACTCTGGCAGCAGTTATGCAGGGTTTAAATGGAAATTTATATCCTGTATGACTGGGTAATATAAAATCCAGTTCCTTTACTTAACTGAAAGAATATAAATGGAAATTTAACATTTTTAAGAAATTATGGCACACATCAATTCTTATATTGTTAATTTCTTCATAATTGCATGTAATACTTCCATGCCACATCTCCCATCAGTAACTAAAAGAAAAAGATTAACCTAACAGAGAATCTAAATTACAAGGGAAAAATAACAATAATAAATAAATTGCCAAAAAGAATCAACATTCAGCCCAGACAGCTTTCCTTTATTCATTCAAAATACCTATAGCCCATTCTTAGTAGGTCCTGTGCTCTGTCCCCCATCTTCTAAGAGAAAATGGAGACAGCTTCACACTCAGATATCTGGAGTCAATATACAGTGAAACTAATTCTGAAGGTTAAACACACCAAGCCTCCTAAAGAACTATGATCTATTTCTATTGGATGCTCATTACTTACTAGTTTTGAAAAACTTATTTATTCCATCTTGTAAACCACTGTTTTAGCCATATACCTCAGCATCTACATACAGTTATCAAGAAACAGTTGAAAAAGTCCAAAAACTCCTTTACATATTATTTAGAATTCAGCATGCCCTTCACATGAGAAAGCACAGCTCTTTCTTGACTTTAAATCTGCATTTGATTGAATCTCCATTGCAGAAAATTTATCCATTCTACAACAGTATTTCAACATCCAAGGAAATCTAGAAATCACCAGAACCATTCTTCAACAGCAGTGCATTATGGTTTGTTACCACAACATCCAAATTAGACAAAATATAAACATGGGTGTTCCATAAGGAAGCATGCTGTCTGTGCTGCTCTCTGCAGCTACTCTAGAAACCCTTCTTATTCACTAATTCTGATTCTCATCCTATGTCAGTGATATTAAATTTTATGCTGAGATGTTATAGACAGCATTCCTATAGATTAATTTCAAAATGTCAACGTTGTTAAATCTGCCCAAATGTCCTTCACAAGAAAAAAGGCTCCATACAAAATACTTTCATTAACAGAATACAAACAAACACCAACATGGGTCTAACCAGGAACGAAAGTCTTACATTTCAAATCATTTTTTGACAGTATAGAAATACAGCAAAAAGACCTTATCCCAGTTATGTTATGCATCTGCATAAGGTCATCTGCTCCCCAATCTTACATTTGGAAATTCCTTGCCACAAAAAAAAAAAAAAAAAAAAAAAATACTAAAAATTCCTTTACCACCTCAAAGTCAATCTTTGCAACACTCAACATTACCCCATAGAAACAAATAATAACAGAAAGGAACAACATCACTCTTGCTCAGATCCTTACTTGTCTAATAGATGCGCCTACTGCATATAAATTTATAGATGAAGTTCAACTCAGAAGAGCTGTCATAGATGAATATCCAGTTCTCCAGCCTAAGCCCACCCAACTGGGTTTCCTACAAGATTTGTTTTCAACAAATGCCTTACACTATATCTTGAAACAGGCCTCTGAGGTTGGGAAAACTCATGTCACAATAATAAACTCATACACCAACTGTTTAAATTGAATTAAAAAAATTAAGAAAATTTTTAATACTGTAAAATAAAATATAGTACAAACAATCTTTACAATAAATATAAAACTTAAAATGGATTAAAATAAATATATAAAAATAAATATATAAAACAATTAAAATATAGGATAAAAGCGCTAAAACTAGACTGTAGCTTTTGGAAGCATCTGTTTTCTTTCTCAACAGTAAGTTAAAACTTACACAACACATATAAAACTTACTGTTGAGAAAGGAAGTGGATGCTTCCGAAACCTACAGTCTAGTTTTAGCACTTTTATCCTATATTTTTTTAATTGTTTTATATATTTATTTTTATATATTTATTTTTATATATTTATTTTAATCCATTTTAAGTTTTATATTTATTGTAAATAGATTGTTTGTACTATATTTTATTTTACAGTATTAAAAATTTTCTTAATTTTCTTAATTCAATTTAAACGGTTGTTGTATGAGTTTATTATTGTGACACAAATGCCTTACACTTGTGGAACACACTTAACCGTAACTCTGAAAAACATTGTAGTGATAAAGAGTACAGAAATACAGTGACTGCAGAAATCTATAAGATGACAGAATTTTAGTTGTCCACCAGTCCAGATCTTAGTCCTACAGTTCAGAGAACCTCCATAACTGTGCAACCTTCCCTGAAGGCAAACTTTTTGTTTAGAACTATATAAAATGTATATAGTTCTTTATAAAGAACTATATAAAGAAGTTAAACTTCTAATCCAAATTTTATATAGTTCTGAACAAATAGCAATATTATAAAAATTAATTTACTTGTGTTATTCAATATGAGGCCCATAAGCTGTTATGTGACGTATCTCTGGTAACAATTAATGTAATTGGTACCGATTGGTAACCTGCTATAATAATTTCCAAAATAACACACAACATTCACCTTCCTATCATTATGACATACAGGAGAGAGTTATGTAGCTAAACAGTTAAATAAATAAATCCAGTCAGAGCAATAGCACTAAAAATAAATATACCACAAAATAACACTAAATATACCATAAAAATAATGGTATATTAATGCTGTATTACTATGCCATTCTGCGACAATCTGAGGACAGTTTCTCAGAGTTAGACATAATTTCCCTTTAACAAAAATCCATACTGGTTTTTTAGGTAAAATTCTATTCATGTCACTGCTCTTCACATACAACCTTATTCATGGAATGTATAATTTTTCCCTGCCAAATAAGTTAAACTAAGAGGACTGACATTCATTTTAATGCCTTAATTCCAACAATCTGCTACATTTTGCAACATGTTCTAATAATTTTTACAATTTTATGTGGTACTGTCAGTGATGAAGGAACCAATATTAAAAAATATTTCACTTGCAATATCACTGTTTTGTTAAATTAATATGCAAATCATGTTTCTTGCAGTTAAAAAATGTCTCTTCTTAAACTATCATGCTTGATATGTTACACAAATGAAGTTAAAATGTTCCTTTGAAAGTACTGAAAGGAAGTAAAACCAAGTTGTGATGCTTTTAACTTGCTAATGTTTTCAATCAAGACCTATAAAATATAGGAAGCCAGATGGCAGCTTATCAAATGGTATATAAATCCAGTATGTGGATTGTAACTTTTATTTTCTTTTGCACTTCAGAAAAAGATAGCCTTCATCTCATTCTGCAAGATTCTTGAACTTAAATGAGTCATTCCCAATAAAAACATTGTCAGCAATGCAGGGATTCTCAAAATAGTCAAAAGGCAGACAATAACCAACATGCTTCTTTATTTTTTTTTTGTCTGGCAAATATAAACATATGAGGTTGGAATTCCAATGCACCTACAGAATTATATGCTGTCAAAATAGATCTTGCAGTTAAAATGTTACCTCACTTTAACTGCCAAAAAAAACACCAAAAAATAGAAGTTTAAAATATTTATAATGTACTTAAACCTTGACTTTAAAAATATTTTGAAGGGATTTAGAATTAGTCTTTGTCCTTTCCCTTCCTTATGTTAAAGTTGTTGGTTAAATAATTATCAATATTTGATACCACAAAAAAGGTGTAATATCAGTATTTCTGGTTAATTTATTTGATGTTCACAATTTAGGAGTTTTAAAAAATAATACAATGGTGGAAATTGCTATACTGAATTTTGAAGTTTAAAAAGATTCAAACAAATTTTTGATTGTTTTGTTGATAATGGGATTAAATTAATTCCATTACTTTAACAAATATAATAATAATAAAATGCTATACAATAACAATTTCAATAATTCAAATATTTACAATAATTCTAATAACTAATTGCAATAATTGGTTATTAGAATTATTCCAATTAGTAAGTGAATAAGTTCACAAATGAACATACAAAAAAATTAACAAAACTGTGAAGAAAAAAAAAAAAAAAACATGGATAGTCTGAAGAAGCCTTTTTTTTTTCTAATTATACAACCAATGAATAAAACATGTAAATAGTCAAGGTCATTATTCTGAAAAATTCAGTGTGCAATTATCTGTAAATACCTTAATTAGCATTAGCATTAGTGGTGGCATATGATGCACAAAAGTGAGTTTATACAGCATCAATTAAAAAAAAAAAAATTCAACCTTTCCCATTTCACTCCAAGTCTGTCCAGTTCTTCCTTGAATCTATTTAAGCTATTAACTTCCACAATGACAGATGGAAGTTTGTTCTACCAATCAACCACTCACTGGCTGAATGCAAATTTCTGCACATCTATTCTGCAACTGTCTTTCCTCAATTTGAATTTATGCAAAGTCATGTGCATAAACTGAGAAAGAGGGAGAATCCCATCAGCATTGAGCTTGCTCAAACCATTCAAAGCCTTATGACACCTCAATCAGATTATCTTAAGTTCTGCAATTTGCAGAACTTAAGCCTTTCTTGAAAAGAGCACCCCTTTGTTCCCCTCATCAATCTCATTGCCCTTCTCTGTACTTATTTCCACAGCTCTACATCCTTCTTAAAATGAGGCCTCCAGACCTGTATGCAGTACTCGAGGTGTGGCCTGGCCATTGCCTTATACAAGGGGGTAATCACCTTCTTATCCCTGTTAGCAAAGTTCCTGTATATCACTGACAAGACTCCAGGAGTTACTCTTACAGACCATCTGCACTGCTCAGAAAACTTCATTTCTGCCTGCACAATTACCCCCAGGTCCTTTTCATTCTCTACCAATGTCAGTGTGGTACCACAGAGTTAATACATTACTCTGGGATTACTGCTGCCCGTATACAGTATTTTGCATTTGTCAACATTAAACTTCAGTTGCCACCTCTCATTCCATCTGCCCAACTTTTCTAGATCCTGTTGCAGCATTTCAATGAGTCATTCCCAATAAAAACATTTTCAGCAATGTAGGGATTCCCAAAATAGCCAACACTTTTTCATCTGCAAACATGGACATTAAGCCTGATATACCTTGTTCAATTTCATTGATAAAAATTGAAAACAACAAGGGTCCCAATACCGAACTTTGGGGACTCCGATGCTAACAACATTAGTTCATGAAGAGCAGTGTCCACTGACTACCATTCTCTGTCTCCTCCCACTCAACCAGCCCTTTATCCATAACAGTAACTTGCCCTTAATGCCACACTGCTCCAATTTGTACAGCAGTCTTTTATGTGCAACAGTATCAAAAGCTTTCCTGAAATCCAAGTATATGATATCAAAATTATTTTTTGCATCCAGTTCTTTTGTGACCACATCATAGTAACCAACCAAATTGGTCAAACAAGATTTCCCCCTTAACAAATCCATGTTATTTTTGAAGTATAATTGTGGCCTTGTCTAGATGATCCTGCATTCCCTCTTTTACCAGTGATGCCATTATTTTCCATGGAACAGAAGTTAAACTAACAGGTCTGTAATTACTTGTGTCCCCTTTGATCTTCCTTTGTGAATTGGGGAATACCTTTGCACATCTCCAGTCCACGGGGCCCCCTTCCCCCTGAATTCAAGGATGCTCTGATAATTATGGCTAAAGGTTTGCTTACTTGCTTACTTCCTTAATATAACTGGATAGATCCCCTTCACCCCACATGCCTTTCTTATGTTTAACTTCAACAATTTCTCTCCCACTTTTCTCTCAGTTATTAAAAATCATTTAGTTTCCAGTTAGAGTGCAATAAACTTCTAGCATCCCTTTTCCTAAAGAATTTCTCATGTGTGAATGTAGATGCAAAATACTCATTCAGTTTTTCAGCTACCTGAGCAGGATGATCAACAGTCGAATCACTGATATCAAGTTGACCAATCTGATTCATCACCTTCCTTCTAGAGTTTATATAAGTAAAGAAGTCTTTGCTGTTTTTCTTTGCATCCTCTGTCAAAGATTTCATCAATTATGAAATCTTGAACTCTCACAATTATCTGAGCATCTATTAATTGAGCTGAATAACTAAAACAAAAAATAAAGAAAAGAAAAGGAATTCTGACATTCAGATACCAAGATCAATAATGTCTGCTGAAACTTGTAAATGACAGCAATCATATTAATTGTCTAAAAAATGTTTCTGGAAAGTGTAACAACCAGAATGCCTTGGCATATGGTGCAATATGGCTTTTAAATTCTCATGTGTTCTATAAATAATAACAGGAGTTTAATATTAAAAAGTAAACTTATCAGCCAGTGCATTTACAAATTTTTTTAACAGTTTTATTAAATGTCATAAGCAAGAATAAAATTATAATTTATTAATTTAGCGTATACTTTATATATTACACATACTACTGTAATTGTCAAATTTCCACTGCTTTGATTTCAATGAAGTTGGAAACAGCTCAACTACTCTTTCTAAAAAACAAAAAATAAAATTTCATGAAAATTCATCAACTGGAGGCAGTGCCAGACGAAGGTATTTTCGTGCCCTGGGCAAAAAGATTTTTCAGCACCCCCCTTTACTAAGGATATATATGTATTTTTCATGATTTGTAAAATTTGGCACCCCTTAAAGAATGCCACCCCAGGCAAGAGCCCTGCTAACCCGTGCCTTAATCCGTCACTGACTGGAGGCAAAATTGTTATATGTGAATGAATTAACATACTGAAGCCAATAAGTTCTTTATGAATTTGCAAATGTAGCTAAAAAGTAAACTCTCCATAAAACCACAAGAGTCCAATTTTTCCATAAATTTTACAAAATCATAATAGTTGGCTGGTAAGACAAACAGCAAA
Organism: Mastigoproctus giganteus; assembly: GCF_048544385.1. Lineage (NCBI taxonomy): Eukaryota > Metazoa > Arthropoda > Arachnida > Uropygi > Thelyphonidae > Mastigoproctus > Mastigoproctus giganteus. Next base: position 28,900,867 of record NC_143581.1, on the reverse strand, counting down.
GCAATCATTTATCCATGAAGCACAATGTGGTCAGTTAGTGATACACTGATAGGCTGCAATGTTGAAGCTGAGCTGTGGGAATATCAGCACGTGCATGATCTCTGTGATTGTCCATATTCCAATAATATCACGAGCTATTTAATAAAGAAATATGAAGCCATATGTGTGACATACCTTACATTACGTTATTCACAAATTATTTTAAAACAAATTGAAAATCCATTAGATAAAAGCTTAGATAATTGGTATTTTAGTCATTAATATAAAATTTCCATCAATATATAAAAAACATTCAATCCTAATTGACAGCATCAGATAAAGAAAAACTAACCAATGTGAAGAACTTTATTCTGGTTTCCCGACCTCAAACCATTCCATTAGGCTACAGTACTAAAGCTTTTAACAACCACTGTTGTTTGGAATTATTTTATATATGCAAAGTAAATATTAAATAACAACTTGGGTTTGAGGCCTTATATCTCTCAAAAATACTTGTCTGAAAGAGCCAAAACTTTGGAATATTCCAATATATTAGGCACATGCTTAAGATATTCAGTGTTAGATTTCCATAACTGTGTGGCAACATGTGTAGAATGTCTGTTTATTAATATTTACATACAACAAAACAATCATTTATCCATGAAGTATAATGTGGTCAGTTAGTGATGCACTGACACATGATAGGCTGCAATGTTGAAGCTGTGCTGTGGGTATATCAACATGTGCATAATCTCTGTGATTGCCCATATTCCAATAATACCATGAGCTACTTAGTAAAGAAATATAAAGCCATATGTGTGACATACTACATTAAGGATAACCTTGAACCAGTATAAAAACTGCTGAAATCTTTTCTGAAGCAAAGGAGCAGAAATCAAGAGTGCCACAACCAAGTCAGAATCCATTTACTGTCCAACTCCAAACTCATAGGAACAACTTTCCTTCTTCTTCTTCTTCCTCATTTATCCCTTCAATTTGTTTTCTGGAACAACCTTTCTCCCCATCTCTTTCTCAAAAATTGCAATCTACAGAAATTTAGTCTAATATCAACAAGTATTTTCAGTCTTTTCATCCTTAAACCAATGCATGATGACTAAGTGCTAAAGTTCTAATAACTTTCATGTTTGGGAATTTTCATTTAAATGGTATTTGTTGTAATGGGATGTTTACTGTATGTACATAACAGTGCTCTGATTTAAAAAAAAAAAAAAAAAAGTCATTTTGTGTTTTTCAGAAAATAAACTATAATTTAAAAGCATTATATGTAAAATGTTCTATAACCAGTTATTTTTTCTGCTTTTGTGGCATTCATTAAATTTATAAAGAGTACATAAACTGCAGATATAAAAATAACAAAGTGGGGGTGGGAGAATGTCAGTCCATTAGTGAGATTCAGCCCACCACACCTGTTTCAACCCACAGAGCTGTTGTGAACAGCTCTGTGGATTGAACTTTTGCTTTTCACTTTTATCTTTTTTGTGCAAGAACAAATTTTGTAACTTTGTATTAATTTGATATTATTACTTTACTGTCTCTATTAAATACTTTATTTTATTTAAATTTTAATACAAAATAAGGTAAAGCCTAATTACACTGCAAGATGATTTATAAATAGAAATGTTCCAACAAATACTACAATTTACATAATTTTCACCGAACACCAAATAATTATTTTTAAACCTTTAAATGGGCTTATATTAATAAGAAAATATTAAAACTTTAAAATAATCCACAATTAATAATAATTATAAACAATAATTATTTCCAAAATAAAAAATAAAGGTCCATAAAACAAAATTCAAGCTCATTAAAAATATTTTGTATTTTAAACAATGAACTAAAATATATTATTGTTATATGTTTATACTGCTGCTCCTTTTGGTCTTTACAGTATAACTTTGTCTCCCCCCAAAACCAGGGGTAAGAAATCTCCTTTTGTGATTCACTACCCTTCAAATAGTCCTATTAACTGAAAAAACTTCCCCCACCCCTGCCATTAACTGTATTACATAATATGGTCTTCATTTATCATATTAAAAAAAAAAATTTTTAAAGTATGCATACAAGGTTGGGTAAGTGACTCCAAGCATCTTATTTTATCTAACTCAAATCCAATAAATACTAACAGTACTGAAGTATTACTGATCTAAGACAACAGATTTAATTATCTATAAAAAAAAAAAGAATGCTTAATTTCAATTCGGGTAACTTTATTTTGCTAGCTACCTTAAATTTTACTTCTTCCAAAATAATCTGAAATAACATTCACTATATTTGGAATAAACAAGTATGGTATAACATAAAAAAATAATGAACATGTTAAATAAAACAGAACAAAAATTTATCATGTTTAATAAGATTTTTTTTAGTTTTCTTTTTTTAAACATAAGATCAAAATTGTTGAAACATCATTATATAGTCTTTGTGTTGAAGTCATTAACTTTACAGATCAATGAACTGTAGCTGAAAACACTGTGATGTAAATAAGTCACTCTGATATAAATAATGAGTGGTATTAAGATCATTCAGTTTTTTGTACAAAACTTTTTAAGGCAATCTTAAATGTACTTTCATATATTCTTTTGATATACCAAATACTTCACATACTGTAAAATGAACAGTGCTACTTGAAAATATTTCCAGGCTACAAAATAACAATGAAATTTAAAGTTTTATAAATAAATAAAAATTATAATGAATAAAAAAACAATTACCTTTCAACAAAATTCAAGAAAAACACATATTAAACATTCATAAATTCCATCTTTGTAACTTACAGATTTTATATCTATGGCTTATTCTTCAGGCATACCAAAATACCATGCCTATACCTTGCACAGAAACCACAACACACAAAGATCACTCACTTTTATAAACACAAGCACATATTTAAAATACTGAAAAACTGTACTTCAACAATTATGAAATACAGAGTGTGGTCACTTATTAGTCAATAATAAAACAAAACAAAAAAAAGGAGGAAGAGAGAAAGAGAAAAAACTAATGAAGGCAAAGAGAGTGAAAGGCCAGCCAGCTATATTTACAGTGATGTGCCAGTCAGGATGGCTTGCCTGGTTATACAAGCAATGGCCCACTACAGCCTAGACAGGGGAGGTAAGCCTCAGTTAAACTTAGACTACAGTAACTGTTGGCTCTGAGTCAAAAAAGAAGAACTTCAGTATCTTAAAATATGCTTGCTTGTAACTGAGTCATTACCTTACTGACTTGGATATGCAGAATATTTTTGAAGAAATAATGTAAATAAAGCAAATCAGAACATCAGCTAATGAATTAGATGTTTCTGATTAAATAAAATAAAGCTTATATATAAGAAAAAAATTATTTTTGAGAAAAAGAAAAGTTAAAAAATACCTCCTTATGAAACACTAAGTTTAAAATCCTCTCAAGGTTATAAATCTTAAATAATTCCTACAAATTCGTATGAAAACTTCTTGATTTTCTGAGATTAACACAAGAAGTTGCTAATAACAGCTTACACTAGAGAAGCATTCCATGTTTTAGAGCTCAAAGCCACTATTATATGGAACAGCTTTGAATTTAAAACAAATCTTTAAAACAAATGTTTATTTTACTGCAAAATAACATTGCAAACTGCAATGTTTTATAGTCAAAATTTACAGTTCCATGAAAAGAAAACAAATTAAATTAATTAGTTACTTATTTATGCATATTTATACAGCTTTTAATTATTTAATTATATTCTAAAATAAATCATTTAACCTAAGTAAAGGAACCTTTAGAAAATAAGTAATGCTTTTTTTACTATTTTTCCATAAAAAAAAAAAAAAAAAAGTAAATTGCAGCCATTATCAACCCACTGCAGGATGGAAGCCTCCTCAACAATTCATGCTGAGGGAAAATGGACCATAATCTGCCACGCTGGTCCAGTGCGGGTTGGCAGATCGACAGTATTCAGCAGTCAGGGGCTTGAACCCCGGTCTACTCAAAGAGCGGGTGCCATTGCACTCCCGCTCCTGACCACTTGGCTACGGAGGCCATATTTTTCCATATTTCAAGATAATTCATAAATACAAAAACTTTTGAATTTAATTTAATATTCAAATTAAATGAAATTAAATAATTAATAAAGCTTGTAATTTTCACTTTTTACTTTCTGGTTTCAAATAATAAACTTAATTTTTTTTTTTTAAACCCAGCTCTTTGCAGCCATTGGGTGATATATAAATTGTACAAATTGTTTCCAGATTATGTAAGGTCTAGAATGAACGACAGAAAGAAACAAATCCAATTTTTCTGAAACTAAACAAAATCACTGGTACAGGTTATGCTTCTGTAGAATCCTTAAGTTATTCAAATAAATATGTTGAGAAAAGGATGAAAGTTGGTTGTTTATAATGAATTAATTAAATGTGAATTAAACTAATTGAATGAATTAAATAAATTGAATTGGACTGAACTGAATTATTGAAGTGAAGTGAACTAATTAGACCACATGAAATGTTGTTATCAAATGAATTTTATTGTGCAAGTAAAACTCCCACACACTAGAACTATACAACATTCTCTCAGGTATGCCAAGCTGGGCTTACTACCTGGGAGTCTAAAATGCTGATTGGACTGATATTCACACTCAAGTCTAGTGGATCTAATTTTGGCAAAATCCGGTCAGTCTGTGACAGCCATATCCTATGCTTGCACCTTCATTATGGTGGGACTGTTAGTAACCCTGGGTATAACCCCCATGTTCAAGTCATGAAATATGGTACCTAGCATACTGGAGGTAACCACTCGGGTGCGAACCAACGTAAGCAGAGGTCAAGGTATGGTGCCTACACCACAAGGAGGAATGCCACCCCTCTGTGTTACCAGGCAATACTAGGTGGTAGATGACTCTCATAAACTGGTGCAATATCACCACTTTGCTTATTGGAAGCTTGAAGTGGCGGAACCATGTTTAGTCTCCAGAGCAAAGCTCTGCAACCCCTCCATTTCTTTCATCATGCAATATGAATGATGTCCTTTGAGGTTATGATGGACATCGTGGCAAGATCCAATCTTCCTTACATTTTTAAGGTACAGCTCTAAAATGGTGTTCCTCGCTGGCCACTAGATAGTCCACTGGACAAAACCTGTTAATAACTCTCTAGGAGGCTTCTGGATCAGCTAGTGTGTAATCTCAATGCCTCTTCTCTGCTAGATAGTGACTGGAAGGAGTCTGAGTACAGTGTATGCAGGGCACCACTGTCGAGGCCACATTATTGTCAAACTAATAGAACAAACTTATCTGTGAAAAGATCTAAATCTCCTAAACACATCCTCATCCATTTCACAAATATACATGCTCTCAGTTCTAATCTCAATAATGTTCATTTCCGCTTACAGTCTGCCAAACCCCATGCACTTTTTCTGACAAAATCCCAGTTATCAGTTAATTCAACCACTGCTCAAATCAGTTGTCCGAATTATTTGCTGTACGATTCCTTTTGCTTCAAAGGTGGTACATGTGCATATATCCATTCTCATATTCCCTGTCAGAGTCTTAGTAATTTGGAATCTTCTCTTTTCAATCTTCTCAAGTTTAAAATCTCTCTACCACATTCTGCCAAATTCACCTGTTTCCTCTATCATTCTCCCAACTCCACTAATCACTTGGAACTCTCTGACTTCTTCTCTTTGAAACTTGATTTTCTCCAGTCGAACTTTCCTAATGGTGAAGTAATTTTTCTTGGTGATTTTAATGTTCACAACTCCAGCTGGCTTCGCTTTTCTAGTCACATGGCCCCAGATGGTCGAGATACTGAGGTTTTTGCAATTACTAATGACCTCACACAGACTGTTCATTTACCTACCAGAATACCAGACAATCCTAACCATGCAGCCAGCACACCTGATCTTTTTCTCACAAGTAATCCTTCTAAGTATACGGTCAAGGTGAGTGGACCTCTAGGCACCTAAGATCACAAATTGGTGATGGTCTCTTCTCTAATGGACCCTTTCTCTCATGGCCATTCTCAACCTTGTGTTGTTTGGCATTACAAGAATATAAAATGAGATGATCTGCAAGATTTCTTCTTTTCCTTGGTCGGATCACTGTTTCGAATCTTCTGATGTCAATGTTTGCTCAGATCGTGTCAATAAAATTATTCTTATAGGGATGAAATCCATTGTTCCACACTCCACCTTAAAATCTAGTCCTTTATCTAAAACTCAGTTTTTCAATAAATGTGGTAAGGCTGTTCAGGAAAAGAATGTTTCATTCTGTAATTGGCTTGTATCCAAATCTCCAGGTTCATTTTCTGCCTACACCAAAGCTTGCAACAATTGTAGAGCAGTTATTAATCAGTCCAAACTAGATTTGAACAGGCTAAGAATAGAAGATTTGCTTTTTGTCCAATGGCAGTTGAGCATTCTGGTCTCTTGCCAAAGCTATTGGCCGCAACTTTTGCCCATCTCTATTTCCATATCTGTCAAGGCCAGATGCTTCTATTGCTAATTCAGCCAAAGACAAAGCTGACCTGCTGGCATCCTACTTTTCTTCCAACTCATGTATTGATGATCTTGATAAACAACCTCCTACCATTCCCAGTACACTACATTCAATGCCTCCTGTGGTCTTCCGTCAAAATTACGTCAAAAGGATTTTGAACAATCTTGACACTAAGAAAGCACCAGGTCCTGATTGTATTTCTCCACTTGTTCTCAAAACCTGTGCTCCTGAACTTACTCCTGTTCTGTGTCGTCTTTTTTCACTTTCTTATTCCAAAGGTATTTTCCCTTCTGCTTGGAAATTTGCTCATATTCAGCCAGTCCTAAAAAGGGTGAAAAATCCCTCCCATCCAATTATCATCCCACTGCACCTACTACTACTCTTTCTAAAATAATGGAGAAATTAATTCACTGCCAACTCTTAATCTATCTTGAAACCTTCCATCTGATCAATGATCACCATTATGGATTCCATCAGTGTCGATCCACTGGTGACATTCTGGCTTATGTTACTCATCTATGGACAAATTCAATGGAAAAGTCTGGTGAAACTCAAGCAGTTGCTCTTGATATTTAAAAGGCTTTTGATCATGTTTGACATAAAGATCTAAATAAGCTTCCATCTTATAGTTTGCCAACTGTTTTTGTAATTGGATATCAAGTTTTCTCTCTGGCCACTCACTGCGGGTGATGGTAGGTGGCTCTCTGTCTTCTAACTTCTTCACTAATACTGGTGATCCCCAAGGTTCAGTTGTTTTCCCTCACTCTTTTCCTCTTGTATATTAATGACTTTCTTCCATTAACTGAAAATCCTATCCATAGTTTTGCTGATGATACAAACAGCTTCGACTTCTCAAATATCCACTACCAATTCTTTAAATGCTGATCTCCAGGTAATTCTCCAGTGGGGTAAAGACAACTTAGTTGATTTCAATCCTTCTAAAACTCAGTCCTGTCTTATATCTCACAAAAAGGATTCTTCTGTTCCTATGCTTATCTTTGGTGACACTCCGATTTCTAGGCAAGATGACATATCTCTTTTGTGGATTACCCTGACTTCTAATCTCTCTTGGCACAAGCACATTACAAATATTGCTTCCTCTGCATCTAAAAGAAACTTGGTTTTCTCTTTCACTCTTGGTGTTACTTTTCTTCCAAACAGCTGTTCTCTCTGCACAAATTGCAAATCCGCCCTACCATGGAATATTGTTCCCATGTCTGGGGCGGTGCCCCCAAAACCTCTTAGGCTTCAAGATTCCATTCAGAAGAGGACAGTTAGGTTAATTAATGACTCATTTCTAACAGTCTCTCCACTCTCTGTCTCATAGACGTACTGTTTCTGCTGCTTGCCTTATCTATGGATATTTCCATGGGCATTGTTCTGAATTGGCTTCTATAATTCCCACTCTCTCTTCCAAACCAGTCCAAACATGTGCCACAACCAGTCAACATCCTTTTACTGTCCAATTTCAAACCCACAGAACTGATTTTTCTTCTTCCTCATTTATTCATTCAACTTCCATTTTCTGGAACAACTTTCTTTCCTTCGTACATATTTCCTGAAAATTACGATCTACAGAATTGAAGTGTAATGTCAACAAGTATCTTGTTTCATCTTCTCAACCTTAGCCCGAACTAAGTACTATAGGTTGTAATACCTCTCATAAAAAAAAAAAACATTTCTGGATTCCATGCTGAATTCTGTCATCAGATCCATTTTAGATAATAGCAATTCCAAAATAACTTACTTGATGGGGGCTGAACCAAAAACAGCAGAGGTCAAAAGATATTTTGGAGTTACGATATTGTTGGACATGAAGTTCACCAAGCAGTGTAGATAGGTGGCAAGGAAGACTCATGATGTCCTATCAATGATTTATCAAAGAGATAGGGGAGGTCATAATACTGCTGTTTAAGGCAACTGTGAGACTACACTTGGAACAATGTATCTACGTATGGAGACTATACCTAAAAGACCACAAGCTCCTTGAAAGGTCCAAAGACAGGCAACATGCCTAGTGAGATCGGCAAAAAGGTGTTAATATAAGGAAAGACTTTGAATATGTGAGATGCCGAGCCTGGAAAATAGATACCTTACAGATTATTATGCTCTGAGAGGTGAAAGTAAAATGAATGAGGGTAAAATTTTCACTCTTATACATGATTTCAACACTAAGGACTATAAATTCAAATTGCAGGAAGGAGAGGTTTAGACTGGATTGCAGTAAGTCTTCTTTCATCTGGCAAATTGTTGATTACTGAAATAATTTGCCTTTATAGGTGGTTGAGGCTGACAGCTTGGCAAAATCAAAGCTCAGCTGGATAGATACCCATGAGAAGAGGGAGTCAAACTGGTAGTTTCTTAATTATCACATTATTCACCACACTAGCTAAACTTGTAATAAAAAATAACAAAATAAACTGATGCTCTGATTTGAGTGAGACTATTCATGTACCAGAAAAGCTGGAGCCAGAACAAAAACATCAGTGGCAAAATTAACGGAACAAAATGCTGGAGTGCATGTTTTCCACAAACACAATCCTGTAAGCAAACATATACCGAATAAATAGAGAAGTTCAGAGAAGACAAAAGATAGAGAAAACAGTTACTAAAAGAATCATACAAGACAGGATAAATAAAAGAAAAGGCAAGCAGATATGAACAGTGACAAAAAGTAAAATCATGCTGTATATGATGACAACTGTAATGATGTAGTACAGTTCATAAGTGTATAAAATAAGCAGACTTAAGATAAGATTGATGAACTGTACATTAGCATCCCCAGGGGCTCACATCTGGTGAGTATGGGCTTGGCACACCCAGGGTCCTGAGATGGATATCATCATTCTTCTCTTTTTTGGTGATTCCCTTCTCTCTCTCAGGGTAATTCAGAAATTTTTTTTTTTTCGGCTGGTGCAGCATAAGCCTCAGGCTTCCTTGCACCATATGGCTAATAATAATAATAATAATAATTAGTAGATGCATATGATGCAAGAAAGCAAGCTTATACAGCATCAGCATCAGCCAAAAAAAAAAAAAAAAAAAAAACTTCCCATTTCACCCATCCATTCACTCCAAAAGTTTGTCCACTTCTTCCTTGAATTTATTTAAACTATCAACTTCCACAATGACAGATGGAAGTTTGTTTCAGCAATCAACCACCCACTGGCTAAAGGCAAATTTCCGCACATTTATTCAACAACTGTATTTCCTCAATTTCAGTTTATGCCCCCTCAGGTTTGTAATCTGAACAAGAGGAAGAATCCCATCAGCATTGAGCCTGCTGAATCCATTCAAGGCCTTATACACCTCAATCAGATCATCTTGCAGGTGCCTAGTCTCCAGACACTGCAATTTGCAGAACTTAAGCCTTTCTTCATAAGAGCACTACTTTGTTCCCCTCACCAGTCTTGTTGCCTTTCTCTGTACTCGTTCTAGCAACTCTACACCTTCCTAAAATGAGGCTTCCAGACCTGTACACAGTACTCAAGGTGTGGCCTGACCATTGCCTTATACAAGGGGATAACATGATATACATTAAAAGAATCTGATATGTTAAGCTAATTTAAAATCTATAAAGGAAATGAAGGAAGTAAAGTTAAGCAGTTAAAATGAATTTCAACCACATATTAATTGATAAACTATTATATAAAAGGAAAAAAATGAATTTGTGATAAATACATATAATGTAACAAAAATTTTAACCCTCCAATTCCTTGTGGCTGTAAAGGGGTGATTGTACTAGAGCAATTAAATATATAAATACAACTTAATTTATTCAGTATTCAAATAAACTTTTATTATTTCCCATTTAACAAAAGTAGTGTAATAATATAATAATTAAGCAATGCAATGCATCAAAGAAACAAAATAACACCTGTTAAAAATTATTCTAGCCTTCCAACATTTTCTTTGAAAAACTGTATTTCTGTGGATACTAGAGAAATACCATTTCAGAAAACTAAATAAACTACTAGTTAGACTAATGATAAATATAACAATTAATTTATTATATAAGGTTAAAAATAATACAATGAAACTTGTAAATTATAATATAATGCAATTAATGAATAATGTAACAAAACTACAATTATTAATTATTTTTTTATTCATATTAGCTCATATGCATAATGCTCCTATTGTCTTCACGATATCTATCTGTCTGTCTGTCCATCCATCCATCTGTCTGCATATAATAACTTCACTCCTAGTGGATGAATTTTCATAAAATTTTATAATTGGGCCTTTTAAAAAGATGAGTCAATCCAAATTTCATTAAAATCGGACCAATAGAAATCTGGTGATTATTATTATTTTTCCATCCATAACTCTCAGTGGATGGTCATGAAATTCTACACTTGGGTCTTGCAGAAAAGTTTGTAGAGCCATCCCAATTTTTTTTTAAAATCAGATCAATAGAAATCCAGCAATTATTATTTCTTTGTCCATTTATAAGCACATAATAACTCTACTCTCAGTGAATGAATTTTTGTGAAATTTTATATTTAGATCACTCAGAAAGATCCGTTCAGAATTATATAATTTCATTAAAATTAGACCAATAGAAACCTGGCAGTTATTTTTATTTTTTTTTTCATACATATCACATAGGCTATCCATATATTGTATATTGTAGCCAAAACACTGGATAGTATGTTTGTTGCCATGCACCAAAACAAAAGTTTCTTGGTTCACACATAAAGGCTGTTGCTTTTTTTTTTGCCCTTTTGTTTTTGCTATAAATCATGAATTATTACTATTTGCTAATGCACCTAAAATGTAACACACTGTGCACATTAACTTTTTTCATATTTTCTTTTAACATTCAACATATTTACCATAGATATTTGGGTACAAGTTGACTTCAATTATAAGTCAACCCCTAGTTTTGAGATTTGATAAATCAGAAAATTTATCGACTCGTGTATAAGTTGATATCAGAAAATGCTCTGAGGACATTGTTGACATTGCCAGATTTTGTATAATTTGGAATAACAAAATGGGTGAAGTGTGCAAAACAATTTGATTCAAAACATTTTTTTGATACTAAATGAATGGAATATTTATATTAATGTATTTTATAAAATTAAAGATGCTGTTTATCACTTATCTTAATATTAAATTATTAAACAATTATTTGAAATTGTTTGAAAAACTGTGCAACAAAAATTAGTAGCAGCTAGATATGCAATAATCTGTGCATTGCACTCACTCAATAAAGAACTGTGAACAAGATGAATTTTTCTCATTAACATTAAAAAAGCATTTAAATATTATTTTAAGTAATAATAGGTATTTAAAATATTTTATTATTGGGGTCTACTTGCTTAAAAGATGGTGTTCTCCAAACCTCTCTTGAACTTATAGATGTCATTCAAAAGAGGGCAGTCAGGTTAATTAATGATGGGTTTCTTACAAAGTCTCTCCACTTTGCATCTTGTAGATGTTCAGTTTCTGTCCAACTCCAAATTCACAGAACAAACTTTTTCTCTTCCCTATTTATCTCTTCTGCTTTTGGTTTCTGGGACAACCTTCCTTCACATTTATTTCCTGAAAACTGCAATCTACAGAATTCATGTATAACAAAATTTGTCTGTCTTCTCAAACTACAACCCATACATGGAACTAAATACTATAGGTTCTAATACCTTTTGTATTTGGGGTGTTCATAAAAAAATTATTAATATATTTTATTTTAATTAATTTTTTTTAACTAGTGCTGCAAAAGCCTGGGGTTATCTTTGCACCATGTAGCTAATACTACACTATTAATATAACTTTTTCTCCATATGTATAAAACTGACATGGCCCATATATAAGGCAACACTTTTCATTTTGGAAATCAAAAGTCTTCGATTGTACTCGAGCATCTATGTTATCTCACTTGTAAACCTTCCTAAGAAGCCTCCGTTCTGGAATCACCATTATATATTATTTTATTTACTTCTTTAACTCTTGGTAAATAAAGAATATATACACACGATCACACACTGCCAAAAGAGACCGAATGCCTGCAAGCCTTCAAAGAACCTTTTATTAATACAATATTTATCGATAAAATATTCCCTTTGGCCTTAATTACATACTGTACCTTCACTGGTAGACTGAAAAACTATATACCATAATTCGGCACCACAATACAGCTTTCAAATTTTCCAACAACCAATTACAATAGATAGTACCCCAGGCAATTAGCACAGTGCACTGCATGCTGTGCAGATCCCTACATATTGTCCTTGTACTAATATCAGTTCCTGTGGCAACTATGAATGAACTCCTGGTTGATAGTATTCAATAAGGACATGGGATCTACGTACCACTCCTCTAAGCACCCTCCAGTTTCTTTACATCAATTGCTGCAGTCTACCCAAATATTTGTCTTGGAAGTAACAGAGCTAAGAAGTTTCCATTTGGTAATTATGATGGCCATCACTGATCTACGATGTTGCAGTTTTGCTGCAATGGCACAAACAGATTGATTGCTAATACTGCATCCTACAATGACTCTCCCCATTGTGAGCTGCTAAACTCAATACTTCAACTCATTTATTGTACTTCACTGATCTGCTCACTTCTAGTGTGAGTGCAGTTTTTTAATAATTATTCCAGACACATGGATGGTGGTTGTGGTTCATTTATCCCAAATCCCAGGATGGCCAGATACTCTTGGCAACATAGTGTACTTATATACATAAACTTAAATATAAGCGATAATGAAATCAAACTGAAGTTGTTGAAAAGTTGAAAACAATAAATAATGAAAAAGCAAAAGCCATGATATGCAATGGTAAGTGACTCTAAATATTTTATGTGCTATATTTTTGAGATACAGACACTTGGATACATATATGCTGATATTTTCTGCTAGTAAAGTTGTTCTAAGTTTGTATGTGGAATTAAATATATCAATATTTCATGGTGTTCTGCAAAGAGCATCCTGGCTTCCAGGTGCTCTGTCACCTGAACAAGTTAAGGAGCTACCTTATTAACTTAATACACAAACACTGTTGGAAATGGTCAATTTGTCATGAATAATTAAACAAATGTAATTTTATTCTTCTAGAAATGTTAATCATGAGGTTATAATGTAAAGAATGTGTCTGTCTACATCCGACTAATAATGATGTTTAACATGTTCTCTGCCACTTATATTTGTGAGAGTCCTTTCTGTATGCCTTGGGATGCCTCTCTTAGGGCACTGGAACAAGTAGGCACTGCTTTTTAATAAATGGATTCATCTGTGAAGAATCATCCCCCCAAGTAACACAGACATCTGTTGTTTGTAGCATTCTTAACATCAATAGATGCATCTGAATGAGATTCAGAATCCACACCATTTGAATAGAATTCTATTTCAAGTATCAGATGATATATTATAAAGAGCTGATTCAATGTTATCAGCTTCAATGTACTGTCCATCCCTGTTCCTTTTCAGTTCTGATGTCCCAATGTGTGGATCGATTAATAACAGCCCTTTAAAGTAAAATTTTATAGGAAAACACTTTTTAAGCAACATTTTATCAGTAGGCATATTAAGGACAATGTTTCGTTTTTCACAAACTAAAGAATTAAATTCTGCAAGCAAAATCTTCAAAAATTTTTACCTTTTCTTCTTCTGGAAAATACTAAACTAGATAAAATAACTTCAACATAAGCAAAGAACATATGAAACTGTGAATCAAGTATACAGCTGTTATGGCACTCTCTAGACAGTGTAATTGACACTAAGCAAAATCCAAGCTGTAATATAACAGCCCATAGCATCAATCAGTGTGCCAATATCACTTAGTTGTTCACTTCATGTGCTTTTCATTTTACAGTGCTCATTTATTGACTGCAATTCAATGCATGCATATTTGTGTTGAGGCACAAAAATTGCAGTTTGTTTTTCAGCAAATTTGTGTTCCGGCAGAATGTGTTAAGGGACTCCAAGTTTGTAAACATATTCATTTTCACGTGGATTTATATTTTATTTACAGCTCGACTTTGAGCTGATAAAAAAATCATTAATTTCTTTATTAATTATTAATTTACTTTTTAATATTAATTACTTTATCAATTTATATTCACTTGAAGACAGTGCAAAATAGTCACTTCAAGTCAAGAGAAATTACAGTAATGGCAGTGTGCTACTGCAACAGAATCTAGAAAATTTGGGCAGATGGACTGAGAAGTGGCAACTGAAGTTTAACATCGACAAATGCAAAGTCCTGCATATGGGTAGAAGTAATCCCAGAGAAACGTACCAACTGTGTGGTACTACACTTAAGGTGGTAGAAAATGAAAAAGACCTGGGAATAATTGTGCAGTCAGATATGAAGTTTTCTGAGCAATGCAGACAGGCTGCCAGGGCAGGTCATAGGGTTTTGCCAATGATATACAGGAATTTTGCTAGCAGGGAAAAGGAGGTGATTATCCCTCTGTATAAGGCAATGGTCAGGCCACGCCTTGAGTATGTAGATTTGCTTGAGCGTGTACAGAGAAGGGCAAGAAGGTTGGTGAAGGGATCCTCTTACGAAGAGAGGCTTAAGTTCTGAAAATTGCAGCAGTTGGAGACTAGGCACCTGCGTGGTGATCTGATTGAGGTATATAAGGCCTTGAATGGGTTGAGCACGCTGAATTTTGATGGGATTCTTCCACTTGTTCAGATTACAAACCTAAGGGGGCATAAATTCAAATTGAGGAAAGACAGATGTAGAATAGATGTGCGGAAATTTGCCTTTAGCCAGCGGGTGGTTAAATGCTGGAACAAACTTCCATCTGTCGTTGTTAGGTTAAATAAATTTAAGGAGGAACTGGACAAACATTTAGAAGGAATTGTGTAAATTTTTTTTATTTTATTATTTATTATTTATTTTTTTTGGCTGATGCTGCAAAAGCTCATACACTTGCTTTCTTGCATCACACACCACTACTACTACTACTACTCGATGCCTCCATAGTTAGGTGGGCAGGAGCAGCAGTGCGTAGTACACGCTTCTTGATTAGACTAGGGTTCGAGCTCGTGACCACCAAATACGAAGGATGCGGAAAGGTCAGGGAATGACCACTGCATATCCCCAGAGCAATATGGCCTTAGTTGCTAATACTCCTAAATAACAAACAAACAAAGAAATACTACTACTACTTGTTTATACTAAGTCAGCAAGGTCTAAATTAAGAATACAGCTACAAATGTCAGCCTATTATTTTGTATAAAGTAAGCATATTTGACCCACATCTTCACAGTAAAGAAAGTGGACAAAGTTCATAAACTTTAAATTGTTTACTTTTCAAAGGGTTCTTGGTTTTTGCTATTTTTTTTATGCAATATAAACAAAAAATAATTTTTTTTAGAAATCTTATATTTGTTGTAATCAAATTTCCCTTAGTTATTGTTCATGACTGCCAATTTTGAAAATTTCAATAAAAAGGTTTGAAAATTCCAATAAAAATTATGCCAGAATATTATTTTTTACCTGATTAATAATGAGGTAAAATAAAAACATCAATCCAACTAAATTTAAACATAGTTGAGCACATATCATAAGAGGCTTAAATGGTAATAAAAATAATGATGCAAAACAAATACATATATAATCTCAGGCTCCTTTGAAATACTGTCTAAAACATAAGAAACATGTTTATATAAAACAAGTTAATAAATGCCTCTTAACAAAAGAATCACAGTACCAACATAAACTCATATCACTTCCTTGTTCATTCACCCATCTTTTGACAAGCCTGTGCAACAATGAAGTTTCTCTTTCTTTATCTTTACTGAAAAAAGCACTGGCACAAATCCAAGTTTCTAAATAGCTATACAAATCTAATTTAATATGTGGCTACTTCCAGCTGGGATTTCTGTTGATGTGCCTCACGTACTAGAGATATGGCACTGCAGAACTAGGAGCTTAAAATGGATGTCCCTTAGTTTTATGTAGGAGGAGAAATGGTACATTTAAGAGTTAATCCTCCTAGTAACAAGGACTAATACTGCTTTTTTAAATTATTTTCATTTCTGAAAGTGTAACATGGCAATAAAAAAATATTCCTCTGATTCTTTCAAGAAAAATATGTTATAAACTGCAGTAATATTCCTTTAAAAGACTTTAATTAAAATAAAAATGAAATATAACCTATCATTTACAAAACTACTGGTCACAAAATTTCACCATTGTAAATGTTTAAACTAACTTGATAAAAGCGTAATTATAAATTTACTATAAAGCAAATTATAGTATAAATCGTAAAAATATTTTTCACTCGTGTGTTTTGCTTTTCCAAAGTTCATAAGCATAAATACCCATATTATTTCTGATAATAAATTATTTCACAATCATTCAGCTAAGTCCTAAATAATTTTCTAAACTGCATTAACTAAGAAAATGTTCTAGATTTTTAGTTTGTTTCTATTTATTACTTTATTACTATGGAACAGGATGGGCAATTCTTAATTAACTAAATTTCTTTACAGATGGTCTTAGATGATAAATCTGAATAGAAAATGTGTAATCAATATAGACTCTCAAATACAACTTTTTGTGTAATAGTGCAGCACAAAGTTTCTGACCCACATAAATGAAATTTAAGAAGTGAAATGTGTAAAAGATGATACAGGTTATTCATAATGACGCTTTTATTTAAATCCTGCTGACACTGCAACGCCCTCAAGCAATCAATCACCCATTGGCTAAAGGCTAACTTCCGCACATCTATTCTGCAACTATCCTTCCTCAATTTGAATTTATGACCCCTCATGTGCGTAGTCTGAACAAGAATCCCATCAGCCCTGAGCTCGATCAATTCATTCAAAGCCTTAAACGCCTCAATATTCAACATCAAATATTTACATTATGTGTACTGTGTTTTACTGTCTCAATTTTGTTTTCAGATATAAATATTCATTAACCTATTGTAACATTATGTGATTTGCCTATAAAATAATGTTTTTTTCTATAATCATAATGATCTACTATACGTACTCCAGATTGCTCTACTTTTGTCAATTTAATAATAATAACAACATTGTCCTTTACTCTACACATGAATATACAGTTCAAGATATTCCTTTGATTAACATTGGGATATATGCTTTTGTCATTTTATTACTGCCAAATATAAGAAACAATAATGTTTTACGTTTTTTTCTTCTGAAAGTAGTTTGTTAGTTGTGTTGTTTGTTATTTGGTTTTTAGGAGCATTAGCAACTAAGGCCATATTGCTCTGGGAATATGCGGTGATCATTCCCTGACCTTTCCGCATCCTCCGTATTTGGTAGTGATGGGCTCGAACCCCGCTCTAATCAAGAAGCATGTGCTACGCACTGCTGCTCCTTCCCACCTGGCTACAGAGGCGCCTTCTGAAAGTAGTTATCATAGTTGCTTTTATGTTATGCTGATTTTCATAACAAAAACTGATAGATAACAGTACTTTAGAAATGGATTTTTCTCTTCGTGAACCAGGTTCTGGATCAACAGAACGTAATTCTGGTTTAAATAGTCTCATAAGCTAGAATATTTTTTTTTAATACTGTTAAGTAGTTAAATATGATATTTTTTACTATGTATAACATCTGTATAGATGTGAGCATTCACAAGCCAATTTACATGTTGTGCAGGATGAAAAACTCGCTCCACTCGAGATCAGTTAACCACAGTCCCAATAAGAGGAAATTACAGATTCTTCAAATCTCTGGAGAGACTGAAGCCCAAATCCACTATACTGTCATGGCCTGTGCTGCTGTATCATGAACTTGTTGTCACAGGTCCACTTTGGAATACACCTATTTAGATATAAAATTTACTTCCACAGTTCTAAAATCTGATGATGCGCAAATCATGTCACATATGCCCCATAACTATTCCATTATTGTGGGAACTGTTGGCTAAACATGTACACTTGGCACCTAAAGTAGGGTAATGTCTCATTATGCATGAACTGCATATAGAAATGTGTAGCAAATAGGATAATCTACAGAAATTTGGGTAACAGATCATGGCATGCTCCCACAATTTGGAATAAGGTAGCTTGGCACATTTGACCAAAGTGAACTCTATTTAGTGTCTTTCTCTGAAACCAAATGACTACTCTCGATAAACTTTTGCCATTGACAGCAGTCATATTCATTAACAGTCTCAATAATGATACTGAATTTTTCACTAATGATCTGAAATATTTTAAGTGTGTGCTTATAATACATCAGATGGTTTGAAAGACTATATCAAATGCTGTAAATATGTGAATACCCATATATTTTATAGTAATATTTATACATTATTTTCTTCTGTTAAGTGTGTTATTTACTTTATTTCCATGAATGTCCATCTGGCTAGCATGAATCATTCAATGAATCATCAACAGAATACCATTAGTCTTCCTTGCTGCTTGCCTGAACTGCACAGAGAAGTTCATATCTTCATGACTCATCAGTCCTAAATCTCATTTTTTCTTCTACAGTTTTTATTTCAACCCTTCCAAGTGAATAAATTATTCTGGGGATATTATTTCCCATGTGTAAAATCTCAAATTTTATAGCATTGAAACATAGCTGCCACTTAGCTGACCATTCCTAAAACCTATCCAAGTCATCCTAAAGGAACATTAGCATTAGTTTTAGTTGAGGCATATGATGCAAGAAAGCAAGCTTATAGAGCATCAGCCAAAAAAAAAAAAAAAAAAAAACCTTCATCCATTCGGTCACTCCAAATGTTTGTCTGGGTCAGCCTTAAATTTATTTAAGCTATCAACTTCCATAACAACAACAGATGGAAGTCTGTTCCAGCATTAACTACCCGCTGGCTAAAGGCAAACTTCCGCACATCTATTTTACAACTGTCTTTCCTCAATTTGAATCTATGCCCCCTCAAGGTCTTAATCTGAGCAAGGGGAAGTATGCCATCAGCACGGAGCCTGCTGAAACCATTCAAGGCCTTGTACACCTCAATCAGATCACCTTGCAGGTGCCTACTCTCCAGATGCTGCAACTTACAGAATTTAAGCCTCTCCTGGTAAGAGAACCCCTTTGTTCTGCTCAACAATCTTGTTGCCCTTCTCTGTACCCATTCCAGCAACTCTACATCCTTCCTAAAATGAGGCTGCCAGACCTGTACACAGTACTCAAGGTGTGGCCTGACCAAGGTGGTGATTATACAAAGGTATAATCACCTCCTTGTCTCTGCAAGCAAAATTCCAATATATCACTGACAAAACTCTATGACCTGCTCTGGTAGCCCGTCTGTAGTGCTCAGAGAACTTCATATCTGACTGCACAATTACGCCCCAGGCTTTTTCATTCTCCACCTCCCTGAGTACCACACAGCTGGTACGTTTCTCTTGGGTTACTGCTACCCACATGCAGTACTTTGATTTGTCATTATTAAACTTCAGTTGCCACTTCTCGGCCCATCTACTTAACTTTTCTAGATCCTGTTGCAGTAGCATGCTGTCTTTACTATCATTAACAACCCTGCCAACCTTTGTATCAATCTGCAAACTTGGACATTAAGCCTGATATACCTTCATTGATATCATTAATAAATATGCAAAACAACAATGGGCCCAGCACCGAACCCTGGGGGACTCCACTAATAACATTAATCCACGTAGAGCATTGACCATTTATTACCACTCTTTCTCATCTCCCACTGAACTATCCCTTTATCCATTGTAGCAACTTGTCCTTAATGCCATACCGCTCCAATTTGTACAGCAGTCTTCCATGTGTAACAGTATCAAAGGCTTTCCTAAAATCCAATTATATGATATCAAAATTATTTTTTGCATCCAGTTCCTTTGTGACCACATCATAATATCCAATCAAACTGAGCAGACAAGACCTCCCTTTAACAACCCCATGCTGTGTCTGAACTATTACTGCAATCTTGTCTAGATGATCCTGCATCACTTCTTTAACCAGTGACTCCATTATTTTCCCCAGAACAGAAGTTAAACTAACAGGTCTAATTGTTTGCATTACTCTTTGAACCCCCTTTATGAATTGGGGATCCATTTGCAACTCCAATCAATGGGGACCTCCCTTTATATAAAGATCCTCACATAATTATGGCTAAGGGTTCACTTACTTAACTCACTGCCTCCTTCAATATAACTGGATAGATTCCATCTGCCTTTTTTATATTTAACTTCAACAAATTCTCCTCCACTTTGCTTCTGACAAACTTCTGGCATGCCTTTTCCTAAAGAATTCCTCATGTGTGAATATAGATGCAGAATGCTCATTCAGTTTGTCAGATATCTGAGCAGGATTATCAACAGTCGAACCAACAAAATCAAGTGGACCAATCTAATCCATCCCCTTCCTTCTAGAGTTTACATAAGTAAAGAAGTCTTTGTTTTTCTTTGCATCCTTTGCCAAGGATTTCTCTTAATCAGCCTTCGCTTGCCTGACCTCCTTTCTGACTGATTACAGACTAGCTTATATCTGCCATAGGCTTCTGTGTCACCTGCTAATTTATATGCATCCCCGCATTTTTCTTCTCTGCCACGAGCCTCATTAGTTCATCTGATATCTATTTAGGCCTAAATCTTGAACAATATTTCTTAGTTGGTATGAAAAGTCTTGTAGCTTCCAAGATTAATTCCCTGAAGACCTCCCATTTAGAATTCACTGTTTTTAACATCACCAGTTGATCTCACCGTATAGAATTCAAAAACTGCCTGAGACCACTGCAGTCACCTTTACAAAAACAAAAACTCTTCCCTTTACCCTTGATGGTAGTAACATCTTTAAGTAATTCCCACATCAGTACATTGTGATCACTGTCACTTAGTGGTTCCTTTATCTTCAAATTCCTGATGCACAAGTCATCACTGCCGATAATCAGATCAAGAGTATTACCCCCCTCTGGTTGCCCCTCGAACATGTTGCTGTAGAAAACAATCCTCCAATAAATCCACAAAAGTCTTGCTAGCATGCAAGTAACTAACCCACAAGTTCCAGTCAATATCTGGAAAGTTAAAATCCCCATTACTAGACATTCTGATTGACTGGCCCACTCTATTTCTCTGCACAATTGTTCACTGTACTCATCAGAGTCATTAGACCTATAACACACTCCTACTCTCATTTTCCCTTTCCCAGTGTTTATGTCACACCAAACTGACTCAACATTGCACTGTCTAACCATGTCAATTGGATGCACTTCCTTAGATTTTATGTATTTCCTTAGATAACATTTTATGCTGTTCAAAAAGCCATAGAAGCTAGTTAGAAACCCCACTACCTATCAAATAGACTGGTGTTCTGCAACCTTTAAGCTGTCATGTCATGTCACGTTCTGGTTGTTAATCATCCCCACCCTAATCTCTTCAATTGCAAATTTTTATACAGTGGATTCCAGTTATTTGGGCCATTGGTTAATCGGGGCAGCCGTTTATTTGGGGCAAATCTTAAAAAACAGAAATCAATTGAGAAAATGGCCAGGGTTTACTTCGCTTAATTGGGACAGCATGCCGTTTAATTGGGGCAGGAGACCGCAGCACTGGAGATTACCCTACGATTGTCTCCGATGGTACCACGTGGTTCAGTCGAAATTCTGGAGGTCACAACCGTAAAACAATTAGCAGTCACCTATTTATTGGGCTTTTCTGTTAGTGAAGTCTATCATAAATGGACAGTAAACTCGATCTTACTGAATTTGCGATAATACCGACAGCTGGAATTCTGTGGGTTATTATGGTGAAATGTGTTTACACTTCCATGAAATCTTCAATCATATAAAAAAATTAATTTTCAGATCTTCTCTTCATTCCTATTTTTAAAGCTTTGTAACTCGTTACTCGGTTCTCACTTGTGCGTATTGTGTTACTTGCAATGTGTGTGTGTGTGTGCTGTGTTCTTTGTTATTGATTGCTTATCTTTTTACTGTTTTAAGTTTTAACCCCCCCCCACAAATGTCAACTGGTTTAGTTAGTATGTACATATTACAGTACATATTAATTATTCCCATTGTCACGTATATTCTTCCGATTTTCACGTATCATTTAATTTTTTAATTGGTAAGGTAATAAAGGGTAAATTTGTGCTTAATATATCTTTGCTTTTACAGCCTGTGGATAATATTCCTCCTATTTTCGCTAATTAGAATCGCTGTTTAATAGAATTAAAATTCAATTCACAAACGTGATTGCAATGACCGGCGCTTACTTCACATCGTATAGTGAACGGTACTTTACTATGTTGAGTTCGTCGTAACGTGATTTGATTGTACAGTGAACCAATTGTAAAGGGGGGGGGGGGTACATTGTATTTTTAACTATTTACATGAAACTTTGGATAATTGGGGCAGCCGGTTAATCGGGCCAAAATGCACTAGTCCCGATGTATCCCAAATAACCGGAATGGACTGTATTACATTCTGTATCCCTTTCATTTAATAAAAACAGGAGCAGTCAAATCATTACTTTTAGGGACACACTTCTAACATAGCATATTATGAAGTGTAACCATATGCTAAGATCTATCAACATCTTAGATCATATTGCATCAATATATTATGTCTGTACATGTGTATGTTCACAGGAAAATCCAGATATTGTACTGATTGAAAAATCTGGAGCAGTTCAGAGAGGAAACCCTATCCCTCCACCTCAAATTGGTTAACTACAGCCTGAATGAAGAGGCCTTTAATTCTTTCAGCCTCTAATGAGAATCAAACTCACACCTCTCCAAACAGGTGTCAAGTGATTAGTTGGTTGGTTGTTTGCTGTTTTATGGGGCATTGCCAAACACGTCATAATACACCAAGTCAAAGTGTCAAAACCACTATACAGGTTTTGTCACTTACTATAGAGGACCCTGTCCTGTAGTTAACCCAAAATTCAAAGAAGGATTTTTACCAATGATCCCAGTATGTATCCCAATCCTTCTAGTGTAGAATAGAATCAAATGCTTTGCTAAAGTCTAAATAAACAATCTCAAACACGGTGATCCAGTCATAATAGTTTATCAGGGTTAATTAAAAGAGAATTTTGCTTTTCTATCTACTTTTTACTTTTTTTTTCTTTTTTGTTTCACAGATGTGCAGTGCACACCAGAGTGACAAAACTCTTTGTGGCATATGGTGAAATGCTGTGGTGTGCGTGTGTGCTAATTCTTGTATTTTGCATCCCTTAGGAATAAATGGAGGTATAGTGAAAATATCGTAATGCAAACTGAAAAACACATTGTTTTTTTTTGGTAATTCGTTCTAAGACCTCAGAAGATGAAATTTTTGCTATATAACTAAGCTATTTATCTCTCTAAAAGGTCATTTTTATAATGAAAATTGCACTACCCTTTCAACGTTATCATAATCTTCAATTATAAGAATCAATTTTGAATGCCTTTGTGATATTGTTCTAAAGCACAATTCTGGAGTTCACTACCATAAAAGCAGTTTGCACTTTCCAGTTTATTGGGCTTTTCTCTTAGTGCATCTAATTATAAACGGGTTGTAAACTCAATCTTATTGAATTTGCAATAATCCCGATAAGTGGAATTGTGTGTGTTTTTACGTTATTATGGTGAAATCTGTTTCTCCTTCACTGAAATCTTCAATCACATAAAAAACATAAATAAATTTTCAGTATCTTTTCTTCATTCCTATTTACTTATTAAAAATGAAGGGAAAGTGACCAATGGAAAGTGCAAGTGCTAGGAAATGGAACAAAATTGATTTATAAATGAAGATGATTAATTAAGAAGTACAAAGCAGAACAAAGTTTGTCATCTATTGTATGGAAATAGGTCTCACTGCTTCAACAGCAAATACTATTTCAAAGGACAGTGAGCATATAAAAGAACATGATAATGGAACAACATATTTCACACCAGCACCAGTACACCCCAACAGTGATCACAAAACAGTGTTCAGGTGCTATATCAAAGATGGAAAAGCTATTAATAATATGGATGGAAAATCAGATTCAAAAGCACTGAATCTAAAGGCCATTCAAGCAAGAAGTATTTATGAAGATAACAATAAGTACGGTAAACCCCAAGCCAAGTTCGTGGCAAGCAATGGGTGGTTTAATAGGTTCAAGCATCACGCTGGTTTCTAGAACATTAAAGTATGTGGTGAAGTCGCCAGTGACAATTCTGCAACTGTTTGTTTGTTGTTTGGTTTTTAGGAGCATTAGCAACTAAGGCCATATTGCTCCGGGGATATGTGGTGGTCATTCCCGGACCTTTCCGCATCCTCCGTATTTGGTGTTCTGCAACTGCAGAAAAATTTTGTGATGTGTTGGGGGGGGGGGGGGGAAACCTTCTAAATCTCCACAGCAGCATATTTTTCAGCTGGAGGGTTATTCTGGCAACAATGTTCGAAAAGTAAAACTTGCTAATGTTATGCCTGTCTCCTCTCTCTTTTTGTAATTTTATAATTTTGAAATTTTTGCAATTTTTTCTGCACATGAGATAAAAAAATTGAATAAATAATTCTATTTACATGTTCGTGGAACATTTCTTTTTTGCTTCAATCAAATTCAGCACACAGTTGCGAGTGCAAAATTTCCCTAAATGCTTATTTAGGGAAATTCCGACTTATGTAGCGTTCCGCAGAACGGAACCCTTACGTTAGTTGGGGAGTGGCTGTATATACTCACACATCAAATAGCATTTGTTTGTAATACAATTGCAGTAGACTTTCAGAATAATGGCACCTTTGGGATACCATTATTTTTATTTTTCCGTTATTTAGAAAGTTTTATTTTAAATTTTATATATTTAATGCAGAAATAATAAGGCTAAATAAGAAACAGAGATTAAGAATTCAATTTTATTAGCTGCACATAAAAAACATAAACATGTTGACAATCCAATGTTATATTCGGCCATTAATACACTCCTACTTACTCCCTGTTCTATTTTCTTTACTGTATAAAGTTTAGTCTGTGTGGGTAGCACAATGATATCATCACCGTCTTTCCCACACCGGGTGGAAAAGGCCCGGATTTGAATACAGTCAATGATGCGAAGCACTTTTTTGGCCTTTTTTTCACTCCATGGCTGAGTTAGTCAGTGCCAAGTGTAGGGGTTTTTCATCCAGCAAAACAGGCAAATCGACCAGATAACACATGAAATTTACAGACACAATACACATGGATAGTTGAATTAACATTCTGGATAACCCAAATGTAATAGTTTGGATTATATCAAGTTTGTCACTAAGCTTTAATGTTGTTCTTCTTTTCTTCTCTGTATGAGGTTTATTAACTTTAGGAGCCATAGTGAGGGGTTTTCAATTTAAAATAAATGTAAAACAGCAGTATAATCCGTGATATCAGTACAGAATTCACTTTCAATATGGTGAATGTAAACAAATGCAGTAATCACGTGACTTGCCATTTTCTTTTTTAGGCACTGCAAGACATCTGCGCTGTATGCAAACATCTGATCTCAATGTGCCGTTAGCTTGAATGTTCCATTATTTGGAGTGCTATTATTTCACAAGTCTACTGCATAAAGGTATAATAATAATATTGAAGCTGCCAGCTTTTAAGATAACTGGATAAAAATACCCCTGTGAGGCAATCCTAAAACCATCTTGTACTACAAATTTATTTGTATCAGACTATAAACAAGGGTTAAAAATAGGTAGTGCATTTATTATCAGTGGCTGTCATACTGAAACAAGAAGGCATATTAAAATAAAAATTAATCCCATCAGGGATTGTTTTATTACCATTTTACCTGTATGGTAAATTTGGTTACTGGGTCAAACACAAAAGTTACTGAGGAACTGGGGTTGGGGAGGAACATAACTAGATTTGAAAATTTTAAACTACAGCTAAAACAAATTTGGTAGAGTTAATTACATAGAGCTGGAAATACATGCAATTAAAACTTTATAGAAATGGCAATCGGTTTATAATAAAATAAGTCATCCTAAACAAAAACTGAAGGTAAATTTGTTTAATTATTTTATTCATAAAAAATTATTTTTACAGAGTAAGCATTGCCAATCACATTTCAAAACAACCACAGTGACTTCAATATTAAATTGTCACTAACTATTTATTCAGAATAAAAAGACTAAAATTTAACGATTTGTAATAAAGAAAAAAAAAAAAACTTTGACCAGGTTAGCACACCTCATCACAGATAACTTAGTATTTAAATAACCAAACCAACCTTCAAGGGTGTCATTAAAATATTAAAATGTAACAATTAGACTAATCTGAATAATTCATTTAATTTTCTTATATAAAATGAATAATTTATTACAATGTAAAGTGCAGCCATTATCAACCCACTACAGGATGGAAGCCTCCTCAACAATTCATGCTGAGGGAAATGGACCATAATCTGCCACGCTAGTCCAGTGCGGGTTGTTGGCAGATCGACCATATTCAGCAGTCAGGGGCTTGAACCCCGGTTTACTCAAAGAGCGTGTGCTACTGCACTCCCACTCCTGACCACTCGGCTACGGAGGCCATTATTATAATGTAAATAATATCAATTTTAAAATCAACAATTTTAATGGCATTCTACACTGATTTCAAATTACATTGTCATCACTAATAGTGCAGAAACAAACAATTTAGATGTTAACAGCTTGTAATATGGTAAAAAGAAAGTTAACAAAATAACTTAAAAGGCCATACTTCTGCTTTCAGCATTCACTAATTAAAATGCACAAGATGTTCTACTGAATTTCTTCACATCGGTATTTGACATCAAACGTTGTTTGTGAGCAATATGGAAAAGCATAATTTTTTTATTTTTGCATATTATTTAAAGTTTTACATCTGTAGTTATTATAACTACAGCCTCTTAAATAGTAAGAGGAAAAATTCAAATAAGAACTAAAAAAAATTTACAAAGAAATGAAACAATTTATTATCTGACAATGGTAATAATAATAATTGCAATCCGACTTGCTAGCTGGAGATTTCAGGATTAGAAGGTTCCCCTCATGCAATCATGAGGCGGCACAGAATGGCACTCCTGCAGCAGTCAGTGTGTATTATGTCTGTGGGAAAGTGTTCTCTGGCCAATTTGCACATTGTGATGGCTGAAAAAAAAAAAAAAAAAAAAAAAAAGGAAAAACTCATGGGAGGAACCTTACTCCCTCTGCCTTACAGTGACTAACTATGACATCAACTGAAGAGGACTAGAAATTCCTCAATCTTCAACAGGAATAAAACCCTGACCTTTCCAAATGAATGTAAGATGGCAATGTATCCTGCCAACTAAGCTATCACAGAGAACACCTGACAATGGCAACTCACTTTTAACTTGAATAGTAATGAAGTTTCAGAAAAGATTAAACAAGCCTTGAAAGTGACAGATTTAAAGAATGGTCAATCATCACCTAAGAAAACATATCCCAACACTTTTGTATTTTTGTTTCATAAAGTAAAAATAATTTCATAAAATTTAACTAACAATAACATACTTTTATTGCATAAAAATTCAATTAATGCAATTTAGCACAGCACTAGAAATGTTGACCGAAAGCAGTGGTTTCAACACTTTAGCTTATAAAGGGCGAATGCATCAAAATTTCACTGTATCACTTTATATGTCTTAACTTAATCTGTTAAAACATACATTCATCCCTCCCCCCCCCCCAATCTTCCAATGGCAATGATTTCCAAAACGGAGTCCTGCAGCTTATAAACAGGGATGATTTCGGCACTCCATAGGAAAGAAAAAATCAAGAGGAGAGTCAATAAAAAATGCTTCTTGGTACTGATTTTCTATATCTTTCTTTTCAAACATGTCTTTTCTTTTCAAAATTTCAGCATATAATAAACTACAAGATGTCGCCACCTTGTACCTGAAACACTTTAGAATCTCAAGTGCACCCTATGAAATGAAAAACAACATCATTATACATTTTTAGTACATAACTTTCACAAAGCTGATCAAATTCAAAACACACTGCTGCAACCAACAGAAAAATCCTTCAAATAATGCTAGGGATACATAGGTGCATCTCATATTATTAAAAAACGAAAATGCTTTACACTGGCATAGTCATCAAATAAATAAATAAACTTTCTGTTTATACTCTGGGATGACCACATGGTCAGAGGAGTTTGCAAGATAGAGAGAATACAATAAATAGCACTGTATTCAGCAGTCATGGACTTGGTCATTCAAAGCACATGTACTTATGCACCCTCGCGCTGATCACTTGGCTTTAGCAGTCATAATTTTAATGTAGATATCAAATTAAACGTAAATTTTCTTTGTAAGGGATTAAACTAAAACTAGCATAGACGTGAAATATCCTTCAAGTTTTTTCATCTACTTTTGTTATAAAAACAAATTTACTTTGAAACAAAAGAATTTTTAGTCACCATATTAAAAATGGCAAACTGGCCCCTCCCTCAACTTCTTGATTAGACCGGGGTTCGAGCCCGTAACCACCAAATACGGAAAGGTCAGGGAATGACCACCGCATATTCCTGGAGCAATATAGCCTTAGTTGCTAATGCTCCTAAAAACCAAATAACAACAACAACCCTCCCTCAAAAGTAATGATGTGAGCAATATAGTTAATATCCAAGATAGCAATATCTCATTCCTGACAAATGAGCAGTCACACCCCTAACATCAAAAAGTATCATTTTAAATGTAAAGGTTATAACAATTCCAATAATCAATTCTACAGAACTGACCACTTGAGCTAACACTGCCAAATGAAAGTTTCTTAATCAAATATCCATCTTTTAACATAATCTCATAAATAAGTAAAGAATAATATTACCTGTTCTGGTTTAAGTGTGATACTTGCATTTTCACAAAACTGATCAATTGAAGCATCAGGAGGTGAAAATAGAGGATTTAAAATTTCTAAAATCCTCTGAGGACCAGGATGATTTGCTTTCCAAAATGCAGTAAGTTCAGCTTCAGCCAGAAGAAGTTCAACTATTATAATTCCAATTATATATCTGGGAGGTTCTGGAGAATTTTCAGCATATAATAAACTATTGGATGTCTCCAACTTGTAACCGAAACACTTTAGAATCTCACGTGCACCCTATAAAATGGAAAACATAATTATACATTTTTAGTACATAACAAACAAGCTTATAAATGATAAAAATATAAATACACACCACCCCATAAAAAAGTAGAAGGACACACAGAAAGCCTACCAAAGAGCTTGGAGTGTGCCTCTTCACCAATGAATGACCTTGATTGACTGCATTAATCTGGATATAGCCCTACTGCAAAACTGACTAGTTGAGCTACTGATATGCAATGTCCTTGTATGGCCTTTACCCAATGTCCCAAAACACATGTTCTGCAGGGTTAAATTAGAAATCTGTGCCAGCTGCTCCAACTTTTCTATATTCATATCCACAAACTATTCTCAAACAAATGTGGGTCTGTACCAAAGAACTACAATATCATAGGGAGCATGGAATCATAAGAAGCCATGGGAACTCGCATTCTGGATTTCAAATGTGTGTGTGTACACAAAGTACTATGCTTCCTACACCACTTCTGAAACCTCACTACATAACATATTAAACTATGAAATCCATAGAATTCAAGTAAGAAAAAATAAAGCCTTCCTTGACCTATGTGGATTATACCAGAATCAATGTCTGAGACACAGCCAGAAGGTAAATGGCAAGAAATCTCCAAATCACCCAAATGACACTGCTCAATGACGATTAGACTCGATTCATTCAAGAGACCTTCCCAAGAATTATAAATATTCTAAACATTTTACAGATTTATTTCTGACCTATGGTCAAATGACCCCAACTATAAGGTGGTAACACTATAGAAACTAAATATGTACAATGGAATGCAACTGAAATGTCAAATTTGTCAGTCCTGTAATTCCAATGCCTAAAGTTTCCCTTAACGGGGAATGGAAGACCAGTTACTCAAAACAAGCACATAAGCAAGCTTTCACACAGTATTCTCACTCATCACACACACCCCTTCTTTCCTTGTTAAAAACTGTAAAAGTGCCTAAAACCTTTTCTGAACATGTCAAAATTACAATAAATGTGATTCCAAATCTAAACTGAAAAGTGAATGTTCAGTCAATGACAAAGCCTTAACAAATCAGATAGGCCATTCACTATCTGAAATATCTTCTCATAACATAAATCTTGAATAACAGAACCCAACATTTTCACTTTTTACAGGATATTTGGCTTCCTTATTAGCCAATTTTCCAGGAAAATAGATTTACACATGCTTAGTGAGTCTATCTACGGGAGAGGGTTGCTCATATAAGAAAAGACTGAATATGTGCAATGCAGAGCTTAGTAAACAAGGTGCTTTAGAGAGTTCTGTAAGAAATTTTCCTTTAACTAGAAAGCGATTAATTATAATTATGATAAAAGTTGTCTTTATGGGTAGTTGAGGACAAAAGCTTCAGGAAATTCAAAGCCCCTGATGGATCAGTACCCATAAGAGGAAAACACAAAGGATAGGTTTTTTTTGGTAGTTGCAGCAAAATCCTCCAGCTTTTTTTGCATTATATAGCCAATACTACCTACTATTATTATTATTTGCAGCAGTTGCAATAAAAATTAAGCATGTAAAAAGCAACTTTTAAAAGTTTTTATTAAACAAAATACAGCAGAGTAATATGTTTAAAATATATTAGCATTAGTAGAGGCATTTGATGCAAGAAAGCAAGCTTATGCAGCATCAGCCAAAAAATAAAATAAATAAAATAAATAAATAAATAAAAAATAACCACTTCCACTTCACCCCTCTGTTCGTTCGAAATACCTGTCCAACTGAGCCTTAAACTTATTTAGGCTATCAACTTCCACGACAAGGGATGGAAGTCTATTCCAGCAACCAACCACCTGCTGGCTAAAGGCAAATTTCCTCACGTCTATCCTACATCTGTCTATCCATCATTGAATTTATGCCCTCTGAGGTGATTATTCTGAGCAAGAGGAAGAATCCCATCAGCATTGAGCATGCTCAAACCATTCAAGGCTTTATACACCTCTATCAGATCACCTCGCTGGTGCCTAGTCTCCAGACACTGTAATTTGCAAAATATAAGCCTTTCTTCGTAAGAGCACCCCTTTGTTCCATTCACTAATCTTGTTGCCCTTCTCTGTACTCGTTCCAGCATCTCTACATCTTTCTTGAAATGAGGCCTCCAGACCTGTATACAGTATTCTAAGTGCGGTCTGACCATTGCCTTATACAAGGGAATAATCACCTCCTTATCCCTGCTAGAAAAATTCCAATATATCATTGACAATACACCATGAGCTACTCTTGCAGCCCGTCTGCATTGCTCAGAAGACTTCATATCTGCCTGCACAACCACCCCCAGGTCCCTTTCTTTCTCTACTACTGTCAGTGTAGTACCACAGAGTTGATACGTTGCTCTGGGGTTGCTGTTTCCCATATGTAGTACTTTACATTTGTCAATGTTAAACTTCATTTGCCACCTCTCAGCCCATCTGCTCAACCTTTCCAGATCCTGTTGCAGTAGCATAGTGTCAGTAGTGTCCTTAACAACCCTGCCAACTTTCGTATCGTCTGCAAACTTGGACATTAAGCTTGATATACCATCATCAATATCATTTATAAATACAGAAAACAATAATGGACCCAATACTGAACCCTGAGGGACTCCACTAATAACATTAGTCCACGATGAGCAGTGTCCATTGATTACCACTCTCTGTCTTCTCCCCCTCAACCACCCCTTTATCCATAGCAGCAGCTTGCCTCCAATGCCACACTGCTCCAATTTGTGCAGCAGTCTTCCATGTGCAACAGTATCAAATGCCTTTCTAAGATCCAAGTATATAATATCAAAGTTATTCCCTGCATCCAGTTATTTTGTGACTGCATCATAGTATCCAATCAAATTGGTCAGGCAAGACTTCTCCTTAACAAAACCATGCTGTGTCTGAGCTATAACTGAAGTTTTGTCTAGATGATCCTGCAGTGCTTCTTTAACCAGTGCCTCCATTAATTTTCCAGGAACAGAAGTTAAACTAACAGGTCTATAATTACTTGTGTTGCCCTTTGATCCTCCTTTGTGAATTGGGGTCACATTTGCACATTCCAGTCCATGGGTACCTCCCCTGAGTCCAAAGAAGCTCTCATAATTATGGCTATGGGTTTGCTTACTTCCTTTGCTGCCTCCTTTAATATAACTGGATAGATCCCATCCACCCCAGGTGCCTTTCTTACGTTTATCTTCAGCAATTTCTCCTTCACTTTACTTTCAGTTATTACAAGATTATCTAGCTTGCTGCCAGAGTTGAATACACCTCTGGCATTCCCCTCCCTGAATAACTCCTCATGTGTGAATGCAGATGCACAATATTCATTTAGTTTGTTAGCTACTTCTACTATTTGAATCTAATTTGAATCTACTATTTGAAACTAAATTAAAATAGTAGAAATCCACTTCTACTATTTGAAACATCTCTGAAACACCTGTTTCATGATGCTGTTCAACACTTTCTGCAACTAAATTTGAATCTTACTCCTCCTTTTAAATAGATTTTGATTTTGGGAAACAGGAAGAAGTTACAGGGAGCTAGGTCATAAAAATAGGGAGGGTGTGGGACCATCGCCATTTTATCCTTGGTTAAAAACTACTGAACTGACAAAGCCCTGTGGACTGACACACTGTCACAATGTAGAAGCCAATCCTGAGTGTGCCAACTGTCTGGGCATTTTCTCCTGATATGCTTCCTAAAATATCTTAGGACACTGATATAGAACTGGTGATTTACAGTTTAGCCTGATGGAGGGAACATCTGATGAATGATTCCCACACTATTGAAGAAAACAATCAGCATCTTCTTGATGTTTCATCTGACTTGCCTTGCCTTTTTTCTTTTGGATGTGGAGATGGACTTTTCTACTGGGAGGAATGTTGCTTTGTTTCTGGGCCATAACCACAAATCCAGCTTTCATCCCCTGTTATCACCTTGTAAATGAAGTTTCTGTCTTGTTCTTGTATGTCCCTGCACACAGAAAGCTGGCTCTGTTTCTGTTCATTACTTAGCAAAGGGTGGCACTAATTTTGCAGAAATTCACCTATGTTTAAATTTTCGATTAACATGTATCAGCATTTACCGTATAACAGGATTAGAATATCACAAATATTATTAACTGTAGTATGCTGTCTACTTCATGAATGACTTGATGCACTTTTTTCAACATTTTCATCAGTGCAACATGACAATGGATGACCTAAGTGCTCAAATTGCTCTGCCGATGTTTGGCTGCCTTGAAAACACAAATGCCATTGAAAAGTGTGTGTTTCCATAGCATTATCATCATCATCACCAAATGCTTGTCTCCAAAGCTATTATCCCAAGCTTATGACAAAATTTGATGCAACTGACTGTTCCTTAACATCCACCAACTTACATGGCTACAAAAATCACAAGAAACACACTTAAGCACCAACTGCACAAAAGCACAATATCCTATTGAAGCAAAAGTCACCACAGTTACTCACAATAAATTAGTCCAGAGATACCTAACAGCACACTACTATACTACATGTGGTTAATGCTACATGAGGCCAGGCTGGAAACTTTTGGCTTGCCTCATATATTTAGTCTGGCTTATGTTGCTAAATATAAGCATTACAGGTATTAATGTTTGCCAATTCAAGAATTAATTGAGAGTGACATAATTAACACCCTTCATAATGTTCCATGAATCATTTCAAGACCAGTACTATAAATTGACTGGCACAAAATCTCTCACTTCCAGTTTAGTTGGACATCCACTGTTCTATGTTATCCTTTTTTTCCTTGATGATTTGGGCTAGCCAGCTAAATTTATTGAGACATATTTAGCTGAAGCTCAGATAATCAATGTCTATTGGATTTCTATTACTTATTCATTAATTTGTCATTACAATTATATTTAGCTCTCAGTTTAAGTCCATTACTATTCCCAATCCTCCAATCACATCAGCTCAATGCGTTCTACCACAATTTCCATCCAAAAAAAAAAAAAAAAAAAAAAAAACCTCTATAATGCAGCCAAACTGCTATCGCTCTCTCTCTCTTCTCTCCCCATCCCTGGCACAACCAGAGAAGTATCAACCACATTTTTAACATATTCACAACCAAATTTCATGATCTTAGCATCCTTTTATAGTCGTTAACTGGCTCACTGAAACCAAGTGCAATCCAATTACTTGCCAATCCCCTTCCCCACTTTGAAGCAACTGGTAATTATAACAGATGTTACCGTAAAGGTTCACGTGTAGTGTGTAAATGAAATCACATTTTCTTTTCTTTACATAAAATCAATGGTGTGGAGTTCACTTTCAACAGCACATGAAGCACAAATTCTGTTGATTTATTGTCAGTACAACTTTAATGCTATGATTTGGATATGATAAAGAAATCTGATTATTTAACAATTTAGTTACAAATTTATTTAAAATTTACACTTTATGCTTTTAACTTTACTGAAAAACAATGGATTTAGCATAACTTTCAATAGGAGAAAGGGCTATTCTACAATAGTGGTACTTCAAAGATTATAACAGACACAATAATTACCTCTATATTAGCCCACTTCAAATGAGTTCCATTTCTATACAAGGGAATTTTTTTCCAATTTTTAGGTCGCTGCTCTTTTGGCAAAAGTAAATTCTGTCCATATTTTCCAAGGATGCGAAAACTGCTACACAAATCAGTGAAAGTCATATTTTTCTAGAAAAATAATAATATAAGCTAAATTAAAATCCTTTCAACAATGAATTCTATTAATAAATTAGAATAAAATGAAGTAATTAAGTTTATTTTAACCACATATAAGGAAATTAATGAAATCAACGTTAACAATACAGGTAGCCCTCGTTTTGTGCCGATAACTAACCACAATGCCATATTTATTTTTGTAATTTTTTTATAAATTGAAAGTTTAAAAGCATCAGACAAAATTTATCGGCATCATACTGTGCTATGTATCGTGCACTGTTCACATGATTTAGGACAATCTGAGCCAATCAGCAATTAGCGGATTCGTAGTAGAGACGAGAAAGATTCCATGCCTCAAAGCAACCATTCATGAATGCGGTAGTAAAGGTCTATGCAGTGAAGCATTCAGTTGGTTGTTGTTTATGCTATTTACACGTGTTGGAAATTTATTACGCTAACATTTTTTTTATTAATTGTGCTATTAATAAATTAAATAATAGTGATAGCCATGTGCAGTTTTTTCCAATCGTGTTATAAAGTTTTTAATTTAATAGAATAAAGACATGCCATGTCTGGTAAAAGTAGTTAATTGAATCCTAGTGCAATATTTGGAGGATAGAATCTGATGAAAGCCGCCCTAATGTGTGTAGGGCTATGAATATGCCTTCATCAACTATTACTACAACTATGAAGAATGCTAATAAAATAAAACAATCGATGCAAAGTGGTATGTAAAATTTTTGGTGCCCGGAACCTAACCCTGTGATTTCCGATTGACTCCATTATATAAAGGGTTCCATTTGCACCTGTCCCCTCAGGAACCTAACCCCAACGTAAATCGAGGGCTACCTGTATATGAAACTTGCAATTCAGTTTCATCATTATCATCAGCCATTTTCAATCCACTGCAGGATGAAGGCCTCTCCAGCAACTTTCCAGTTCCTTCTGTTTTGAGCACTGGCCATCCATTTACTACCCAAAAACTCATGAATTTCATCTATCCATCTCTGCCTTTGTCTTCCCGGTTTTCTTCTAGCTTCTCTTGGGTACCATTCTGTTATTTTCTTAGTCCATCTGTCATCATGTCTTCGAGCTATGTATCCTGCCCAAGACCATTTTAGTTCTTTAGTTTTGATAAGAATGTCCTTTACTTGAGTTTGCTGCCTAATCCATGTGTTTCTCTTCTTATCTAACAGTCTGATTCCCAATATAATTCGTTCCATTCTTCGCTGTGTAGTTCTCAGCTTCTCTTCCATTCTTTTGGTGAGTGCCCAAGTTTCACTTCCATAAGTCATGGTGGGGAGTATACATTGATTCATTATTTTACGTTTCAGACAAACTGGGATATTGCTCTTCAGTATGTGACTATATTTCCTGAATGCTATCCATCCAAAATTTATTCTTTTCTTGACTTCCAGCCATTTATCATTATTACAGCTAATAACTTGACCAGGATAAGTATATGACTCCACCTTTTCAATTACTGCTCCTTCAATCATTATTTCCCTTTCCGTGGCATACTTGTTCATCATTACTTTTGTTTTAGCCATATTCATCTTTAGTCCAAAATCCTTACTAACTGTGCATAACTGATTAAGATTTTCCTCTAATTCTTTGGGATCGTGGCTTATAACCACAATGTCATCTGCAAATCGTAAATGGTTTAGGTACTCTCCGTTCATATTGACTCCTTTCTGCGACCAGTCTAATCTTCTGAAAGCTTCCTCAAGGGCAGCAGTAAACAGCTTCGGAGATATTGTGTCTCCTTGTCGAACTCCTTTCTCGATTTTAAATTTGCTACTGTCTTTGTCTAGTCTAATAAAGGAGGTAGCACTCTCATATATTTTCTTCGAAATCATGATATATGGGGTATCTATGCCTTGTCTTTCCAGTGCCCGAAACATTGCCTTATGCTGTATGGAGTCAAATACCTTTTCATAATCCACAAATGCCAGGCATAATGGTGTTTTATATTCATTTGCTTTCTCCATTAGCTGTGATATTACGTGAAGGTGATCCATAGTTGAGAATCCTGTCCTAAAGCCAACTTGCTCTTTCGGTTGATTCTCATCAAGTATTCTTTCTAATCTGTTAGTAATGACCCTTGTGAACAACTTGTAGATGTGGGATAACAAGCTAATTGGTCTATAATTTCCAATTTATCTTCTTTCTTATGCAGCAAAACTATGATTGCATTATTCCACTGCTTAGGCGTCACACCTTTTCTAATGCACTTTGTGAAGAGCCTTGCCAGTTTTTGTGTTGTCTCTTCCTCCCAATTTTAACAACTCTACAGTAACTTCATCTTCCCCCAGGGCTTTCCGATTCTTCATTTTCTTCAATGCATGTTCTACCTCATCAGGAAGAATATCGTGGTATGTCATATGTGTTGCTACTTTGCAATCCATCTTCCCCACTGCTGGTATCATTCCCTCGCTCCTTGTATAATTCTCTATAGTAGTCTTCTGCTATTTGAATTATGCCTTCTCTGCTGTTTATAAGTACACCATCGCTATTCTTCATTTTCAGTATCATTTGTCTTTTTGTATTACTGCTCACGGCTGCTGATTTAAATCCTTTGTTTTCCCTTAATGCTTGTTCTACTTTTCTTGTGTTAAATCTTCTTATGTCCTCTCTGAGTCTCTTTCTAATGGCTTTGCATAACTCAGTATACTCAATTTTCTCCCTGTCAGTGTTTTTCTTGCTCTTCATTTGTCGTCTTTGGTTCATCATGACTCAGTTTATTATAACTTAGTTATTTCTTGAGTGGCATGATGTGTAGGTAAATTGTGTTGTTTGAAGATAATAAAGAATCCAAACCTATGTTGGTATAATTATTTTATTTCCAAATTGGAAATATGTACATAATGGAGTCAAACATTTCATGGCATTTTTTACCACTTCTTCAGTGACAACTGTCTTTGCAATATCACCACCACAAAAGGTCACAACAAGTTCTTGTGACCAAAATGACCTTTTGTGATGGTGATATTGCAAAGACAGCTGTCAGTGAAGAAGTGGTAAGAAAATACCATGCAACATTTGACTCCATTATGTACATATTTATAATCCAGAAATAAACTGTGTAAAAGAACAAAAACAACCTCACATGGCCAGTGTTTGTTCTACAGAAAATTCTGAAGCTCTCCAAGTTGCAACAGTGTAATTCAGGAAAGTCAACAAGAAAAGCAGTTCATGTACTTGGAATGTTTCAGCATTCTTTTCAACAAAATGCTTCAACTGGATCTGAAATTGTTCCCATACAAGATTAGAGTGCTTACATAAACTTTCTGAAAATGATAAGCACAGAAGACAATTCACTGCTTGGGCAGAGTATAGAAATAGTGTTATACAACACCTGGTTTTCAGATGAAACTTATTTTCATTTTCATGGGACTGTGAACAAGCAGAATGTCCTCCCTGCTACCAGCTTCACATGAAAAGTAGCTACAGAGAAAAGGTGACCATGTGGGTGGCCCTGTAAAGTGATATTTTAATGATATTTTATTTTCTTCAACAACACTTGCAATAACACCTGACTATGCTTCAGAATGACTTTCTACTACAACTCATGGCAGCTCAGCTTCCTGTGGATATTCAGTAGTTTATGCAAGATAGCACGACATCATATACAGCTAACGCAGTTTTGTATTTTTTTTGCCTATTGTTTTTTGCAAATGCTTACTGTCATACCATTAACCTAATCATCAAAATTATGGGTATTTATGACCACCTCTAGTCTAGACTTTGAACCCACATGACTTTTTCTTATGGGGTTTCTTGAAGGAGAAATTGTTCCACAGAAAACCTGTTATACTCATGGACCTGAGAGTCATGACTGTTCAGTTATGTTGTGAAATTGACAAAGACATGTTGTCACATCATTACAATCATTGGTGAACACCTTCATCAAAATGGAAAATATATTGAACATGAAGTATAAGGTAATGGTATAAGAACATTTTGAAAGAACCTGAGCATAAAAATTCATAATTTTGTAAAAATTAATGAATTAATTGGTTTATTAGGAAAAAATTAAATGTATCAACATTTCATGCCCACCTGGTACGATAACTTCAAATTTAAATCTTGAGTTTTTAAAAGTGCCCATTACAAAAAACTGTAGGAATCTGAAATTTAAAATGAATGTCTGGGAACATTGCTAGTTTAAATCTGGTGGCTTATTAATACTTCTGAATGTTGTGTGCTTCCAAATGGAGGTTCCTAAGGTCATAAAATGTTATTCCTAAATATTCTAAGAAATTTCAAGAATAAAAAATTATGTTGTCTGATATTTTTTCTTTTATTCAGGAGCTGCAGTTCATTGGCATGCGATTTAAATTTTTTTACAGTCTTTTCAGTGAACTTGATACACCTGAAAGTTGCCTGCAGTTTGTCAATTGTGATAATTTCTTTGTCATATAGGAGTTTAGCCATTGGGAATATAAAAATTATATCTGCAAATTTGTGTTATATTTTCAATGTATATTGTACCTAAAAAGAGGTGGAATTTTGTAAATAAAAATTTGACAGTTTATTGCAGTGTAATTATTTCATAATTTCCATTTATACTCTGCACTCAGCCAGAGGAGAATGCTGCAGATATACAAATGCAACAACTAAAAGAGAGAACACACCTTTTGCAGCAGCCTATGTTCTCAACTCACAACTTCATTTAATGTGTGCCAGCATCCCCATATGCAACCTCAGCTCCACAACCAAACCAAACTGTAGACAATAACTGGTCATTGATATTAATGAGCAGCAGATATAAATTTTCAGTAAGAGAAAGAACCTATGTGTATTGCTGGTAGACCATGGATAACTTATATAGAAGAGGTGAATATATTTTGTTTTTGAGATTTAATCTTTTTTTCCCTGACTGTGTGCCAGCTATGGTCATAATAAGTTTGAAGTGTGGCAGCAACCTCCAAACATCAGCTCTTAGGGGCAGCAAAGTAAATAGTATCAATGGGTACTTTTCATGTGGTGGGATGGTAGAAAAATTAATACAGTATTACCTTTTTATGTGGTGGAGAGAGGTAGCATTTTTTTCATTTAATTTACATCAGAGCACATAAAAGTTTTCAAATAACCGTGGTATCAACTAGAAGAGAACTACAGTGTTTCTGTAGTTCTTGAATTTTAGTCTCAGTTTAAAACTGAACAATGTAAAACAGATTTATTAAATTTATCAACACACAAAAGAGTTTTTGTGTAGTGGCAAGTTTGGAGCTCATACTATTTTTAGTGGAAAGAAGTCTAGGTTTTTCAATGAGACTCAACTTATTTATGCAACAATTTATGGTATCATCATCAATCACCAACCATGGCTACATTCTTTTCCATCATTATAGGTAGCCAGACTTTGAGCCAATTTAAGAACTTCCTTTTTTTCGAGTTTACCTTTTAATTTTTGTCTCCCCAGATACACACTGTGCATCTACATATATGATCATTTATAAAAGAAACTTTTGATAAAATAAATATAACTTAAAATTGTAATTAAGTAACTATTTACCTCAAAATTAGTGTATAAAATATCCTTTATATCAAGAAAACTGAATTTATCTGCAAGAGGAATGTTAATTTCCAGAATCCGTTCAATCCAGTATTCAAGAATTGTTTCATTTCTGTTTAATGCTTCAACCAGATTTCTTTTAGCATCCCTAGACAAAAACATTTACAGAAAAAAAAATTAAGTACATTTAGAGTAAGAATTGAGATGCTGATATTATATAGGAATGTGCATAACCCAATGAACTAAATATGCAACAGCAAGTTAACAATCACTTCTCCACTATCCACAGATGACTCTAACAATCCACAGATAAATTTTAAATTCAGTAACCTTAACCTATTTGACTAATTTTTTAATACTTATGATATTCTAAAATCCTTATGCTGAATTTCAACATAAATTGATAATTTTATTAAAACCACAAAATGAACTAATATATGAAAATTACTATAAATGTGAGTGTAAATAACTATTAATACTACCTTACATTAAATTAATTTACATTGTTTATATTTTTCATTTACCATACTAACTTTCATCCCAACTACATTAATAATGGAAGGTCTCAGAGCTTTATAAGAAAATTCAGAATAGCTTTAATTTTAAATTATATAATAATTCACACCGGGCTTCCACAAACATGAACTCTGAACTACACAGATAATAAAACAACATGTAAATCTGATTTCTTACTAATGTATCATTAATTACGCTTCTTTAAAATAAATACAACAATAATATCAAAATTTTTAAACAACATTTTGCTTAGAATTTTCCACTGAAAAACCTGAAAAATAATACATATCAATGTGCACATAATTGACAGAATTAAAAAACCTCATTTTCATATTTATTTTTAAAAATTTATAAAGGCTAATAAATTTTTTCGATACATACATACATATATATATATATATATATATTCCCAATTCAATATATACCGTATTTCCCCATGTATAAGATGCACCTTAATTTTGGGGGCCGAAATTTGAAAAAAAATGTATTACATAAAGTTATTGAACTCAAGTTTTATTCATCATAAAATTCATACAACTCCTCATAACTTGAATTCAGTACGAAAATCTTTTCTGAGCCATTTCTGGGCAGAACGTGGCAAAACGTAACCTAATATACCAGTAACAAGTGCGAAACAATGGGCGCAAAGACAACAAGCGCGAAAAAGTGGGAAATGCAAGTAAAAAAATCTACAACCACTGTATAAGACGCACCCAGTTTTTAGACCCCAAATTTTTCGAAAAAAGGTGCGTCTTATACATGGGGGAAATACAGTGTGTATATATATATATATATCAATACATCAAGTTGAGAAGTAAGATTTTAAATGAACAGATAACATGTTGGTGAGGCAATATGCTTGCTGAGGCAATTCGAGCCATGATTGAATGGGAGACAGAGGAAGGGGGATAAAAAGGGGGAAAGAGTGAAATCCTGTTTAATTGGTATAAATTACCAACAATTGATATAATGAAGTAAACTAATCTGGATTTCATAATAATAGAATTCATTCTAATTCAAAACTTACCTTAGTGCTGCATATTTCAACTTTTCCATTAAGTCTGATGTCTTGATCAATCCTGGTAGTGGTGGT
This sequence comes from Mastigoproctus giganteus, assembly GCF_048544385.1. Classification (NCBI taxonomy): domain Eukaryota; kingdom Metazoa; phylum Arthropoda; class Arachnida; order Uropygi; family Thelyphonidae; genus Mastigoproctus; species Mastigoproctus giganteus. Next base: position 28,858,645 of record NC_143581.1, on the reverse strand, counting down.
GGTAATGGTATAAGTGCCATTATTTGAAATCTAAATTCCCTTGCAAAATTAAATATTAAAGTAAATATGAAAATAATGCAAAGGATATTTTCTATTTCTATATACTGATGTCCCATAATCTTTCATAAGGATGTTGAGGAAAGCCTAAAAAAGGAATATAAATTATATTCAGAATGAATATCATTTATGGCATATAAATATTTAGAAAACCATATAACAATTTGATAGATGCAAATTTTAAACCTTTTATTTATATTAAAAATATAAATATAATTGTTATGTAGCACGATTCTCTGATGTAATGTATATTTTGTGTTCATATATTCTTAATGCTAGTTAGCTAAGCACTATAATGTGACCACCATAAAAAGCAATTTATTAAAACTTCCTTTTTGTATGGCTTGTTATCCAAGTATGCTTATTTTATCACTGCAAATTAGTACAAAAAAGAAAAGTGTAAGCAATACCGAATTTTGGTAATCTGAGACCTTGGCACACGTATTTTTTGAAATCCCAATAAATAAATTGCAGGGGCCTTGAACCAAACCTGTTTTGGGACACCCACGACCATGGGGTTTCTGAAAAAACTGCTCTACTACACCTTGATAAACCAGCCCTGAATATAAGTATTAACCATTAATATTCAATACACTGACTTCCGTTTCGATTTAACTTGGTAAAATTCAGTCTTATTTTAGTATAAGCTAATACCTCCTGATTTTACTGGAGAGGCCTCCGAATATCAAAATCAAAATCTTAATCAAAAATTACCAATATACATATAAAAGAGCTCGCTATTAAAGGTTTTGTATATGGTAAATACAATTTAAATTTTACATTATTAAAAAATTACTCGGTATATTTTTGGCTTCACCTCCAAGGCAATCACTCGTGCTTTCTCGCACACATACCTCCCACTGTGCTAACACGAACATTGGCATTTTTCTTACGTTAATATATATGCAATTAGTTAATATATATACAACTGCACATTTATATAACTTACTTAATTTGCAATTTTTTCCACAGCAAAAACTTCGTCCTGGAATAGTAACTAATATCATTTTGTCCTTTTATATCACTCCATGTTATATATGACTTAACTATACAAAAGAGAAACATAGATATCTTTCGTTATGATATTGCCTTGTCCCCAAATTCTCTAGTATTCCTTGTAATCCTCTATGTCCAAAACAAGGTCTCCACTTCTTAAATAGTTCCATTCTTATAATCGAAACTAGATTATAATCCCTTTCTCACAAAAAGGTGCAATTACGTTATCTGATGTCCTTACAACGTTATCTAATTCAGTATGCATCACACAAATTACACATGAAAATGTGCTCAATAAAATCTGAATGGCATGATTTACTAACTATTACAAATGTGTTATAAATGCATATATATAAATATAAACAAATTTGCCTTTAAACATAATATCCACAACGTTGACAAGTCACGTTACGAATAACATCACTGGTGATTGAAACAAAACAAAAGTAATATTATAGGTGCTGCCACCTATAATGTTAGAGAATCAAAACACAGCTGTTGGCTCATCGAATGATATTTGGTTTTTATTCTAAATCACTGGTCAGTGACCTGTTCTGTAACTAGCTGTGACAAGGGCTGTTATTGTTTTTTAGATCCTCGGTATTCTTCATTCTGAGGCCTCACTACATTATATCAAACAAATTAAAATGCCCTTGCGTTAAAACTGACGTACGTCACTATAACTCCACTCGTATTGTGTAAGTATATTTCATAACTGAATTGTCATCATTGCATCACCAGGGTACCTATCCACCCACCGAGGAAAGGCCTTGAAACAGTACCATCTGGGTGGTGGTATCCACTGAGAATAAGTAACAATACTCTTCTCCATTGGTGACGCGTTACTTATTCGAGGTAGTGCAATATCATGGCAACTCGTTTTGAAGGTACAGTATTCACAATATAAGAAGAGTTAAAGTGGAATATCATGGCAACTCGTTGTGAAGGCATTTACAATATGAGATATACTTTAAATGATGCCGTTTTCAGCTATTTTAGAGTTTGCTGCAAATTGGTGCAAGAGCATGATGCTCTTGCACCAATTTGTACGTCAGTTAAAATTTCACGCAGCCTGAGGTATAAGCCCTAAAATTTGTTTTAGCCTTGCGTTAAAACAAATTTTTTTAAAAGAAATTCGAAATAATTATTAGAAATTTCTTATTGAAGTTACTTACACAACAGTTATTCCAGCAATAACTTGCAATAAGAACTGCGATTATTATTATTATTATTATTATTATTATTATTATTATTAGCCATATGGTGCAAGGAAGCCTGAGGCTTATGCTGCACCAGCGAAAAAAAAAAAAAAATACCGAATTACCCCGAGAGAGAGAAGTAGAAGGGAATCAGCACGAAAGAGAAGAATGATGATATCCAGCTCAGCACCCTGGGTGTGTCAAGCCCATACTCACCAGATGTGAGCCCTTGTGATGATGGTATTAACCATTTTTCTGGCAAAAAAAGCCAAAAAAAAAAATCTTAGAAATCCGTATTAAAAATTAATTTGTAGAACTTTATTTTTGGAATAAAGTCATGGAATTCTGTGTGAATTACATACTTTCTCATAGAATTTCATTATTCTATGTGAATTACATTCTCTTTCTTGGTGATTCCCCTTTGCTTGTGACTCTTGTCGCCCCCCCCCCCTTTTTTTGCCGGCCTTAGGCAAAAAAGGGGGGGACAAGAAATAAATACAGTATATAATTTTAAATAATATAAGATTATATATTTATTTATCTATTTATTAATACAATTTCAAATACCGAAAAATTAGTGAGCGCGAAAAGCATTTTGCTTTGCATCATTATTTATTTATTCATTGTTAATTTATAATGTTTATTTATGGGAGGCTTAGGGACACAAACTTTATATTTATCCCCAGGTGTAGTATTACCTAGTTCCGGCTCTGGTTTTCTACACAGTTAAAAGGCATGTTCTTCAATTTATTATCGTTTTCTCCGATAATTCCATAATTGCACGGATGTATAAACAACAGATAATTTTAGAAATATAGCATTTAAATTATGTAATAATAAATATGATTGTTTCGGTTTTTACAACAAAAGATATTAACATCTTTATAAATATTTTATAAAAAGGCCAATAACTTTTAATAACTACTCCTAGGGGCTCCTTCTGGTGAGTATGGGCTTGACACACCCAGGGACCTGAGCTGGATATCATCATTCTTCTCTTTCTTGGTGATTTCCTTTTACTTCTGACTCTTATTCTCTCTCTCTCTCTCTCTCTCTCTCTCTCTCAGGGTAATTCAGATTTTTTCTTTTTTTTTTTTTTTTAGTGCAGCATAAGCCTCAGGCTTCCTTGCACCATATGGCTAATAATAATAATAATAATAAGTCTAAAATTTTCCCAGCAATTCGAAATTTTGTCATCTACGATTTGTAAGTATTATATTCTCCGTTTTTACTCCTGGACGACCATACAGATCGGAAAAGTTTACAAAAGTCGTTTAACAAGAATATTATCATTAATCTATTTTGTGGTCACATATGTACTACATTTGATCACAATATGTGTACTAATCTACTTCCTTGTCGACCACTCTGCTATGTCTGGCACTGAATATTGTCACGTTGCCTAATGATTATTTCCTTGTATATATATGTATATACATTGTGTTGCCACTTTATTATATACATCTACCTAGTAACGTGTTGAGCCTCTTTTAGCCTTCAAAACAGCCTGAATTCGCCTAGGCATGGATTGAGCAAGATGTTGAAAACGTTGTGCAGGAATGGAGTACCATGCAGACATGAGTGTGTCACGCAGTTGCTTGAGATTCGACGGAGGTGTAGGCCTGCAGCGAACAGCCTTTCCAGCTCATCCCAAAGATGTTCAATAGGATTGAGGTCCGCGGACTGAGCGGGCCACTGCAGCAAAGAAAAGTCATTGTCATGTTCCTGGAACCATTCCATAGTGATTCGAGCTTTGTGTACCGACGCATTAACCTGCTGGAAGTAAAAGTCGGCTGGAAGTAACTATCTGACTGAGGATAAACTGTTAACATGAACGGATGCACTTGGTTAGCAACGATGTTTAGGTACGATGTGGCATTCAGACGTGAATCTATGGGTATCAGTGGACCCAACCACCTTGCACAGTAGTCGTCAAACATGACGGGTCCACGGATGCATGTTGCTTTCCCACATTCTGAGCATTCCATCAACATGATGCACCAGGAACTTCGACTCGTCAGACCAAGCAACTGTTTTCCAATCCTCGATAGTTCAGTGCTGGTGTTGCTGTACCCACAGGAGGCGTGCTCTCTTGTTATTCATTGATAACAAAGTTACGACATGTGGCCATCGGCTGTTGTAGCCCATTCGCCATAAAGTGCGACTAGTGGTCCGTTGTGATATTTTGTTCTGCGCACCAAGGTTGTATTCTCACATGATGTACGACATTGTGGCCCGTCTGTTTGCTTGCACAATTCTAGCCATTCTCCTCTGACCTCTCTCATCAACAAGCGATTTTCTTCCACAGGAGTACCGTTGAGTGGATATTTTCTGTTCGTTGCATCATTCTCGATACACCATTGAAACTGTGGTGCGTGAAAAGTTCAGGAGAACTGCCGCTGCAGAGATGCTTTGTCCAACATCTTGCACATTACTACCATGCCACGTTCGAAGTCCGTTAGATCACTCCTTTTCCCCATTCTTGCTACGGTTTGTACGCTTAACTGATACTAGAAAGGTTGTTCTGCTGCATTTATATCCACAATGGTCATGTGACTGCAACGTTGTGGGACAAACCATTTGTGTGCACAACAGGAGTGTACCCAATAAAGTGACAGCACAGTGTATATAGTAGTAAAATTATAAGTTCTATAAGCAAACTAAGCAGATGAGAAAAAAATTGAGAAATTTTTTAAACGTATCGTATGTCAAATTCTCCAAAACTCGCAGGGTAGCAGTAAAGGAAGCAAAAGACATTAATACAGGGTCTTTGCAGACCCTGTATTAATGTCTCTTACTACACATTTATATATACATATATATATATATATGAAATTTTGTATAAAATTATGGAATTTGAGTAATAGAAATAGAAAAAAGAGTATCAGAACAGATTAATGCCATCAAAATAATGATTGAACATTACATCAGTTTGTAAAACCTATATTACATTTATTAAACTGAATACCACCAAAGGGAATTATACAACTGGTGAAATTTAATAAGAATTTGGAATTAGGGGTGAAAAATCTACCTATGAGGCCATAGGGCCAAGTATTTTGGTAACCTAAGTTGGATTTCATTGTTGTACCCTATAAATAAACGCATATATTATAATGAAATAGTAAAATTAAAATGATGATGAGCTAGCCCTAGTTAACGTTCCATTCAATGTATCCAGTAATCAATAATTTGCTACATCATCATTTTAATTTTACTATTTCATTATAATCTATGTGTTTATTTATAGGATACAACAATGAAATCCAACTTAGGTTACCAAAATACTTGGCCCTATGGCCTCATAGGTAGATTTTTCACTCCTAATTCCAAATTCTTATTAAATTTCATCAGTTGTATAGTTCTCTTCAGTATTCAGTTTAATAAATGTAATATATATATATATATATATACACACCGATGAACCAAAACATTATGACCACCTCCAAACAGGCCTCTGCGGTTGGGTATATCCATACTGTTTTTTGAGTCTTTTTCACCAACCTTGCGTAGAATTAAAACACCAGGGAAACTAAACTTTTGATAACTGATTTATAATAAGTCAAAATACCCGCATCTACAACAAATTTAACTTTATAAAAACTCTACATATAAATTATTAAAATCTGCTACATTACAATCAATAAAATGCATAAAATATACTGATTAAAACGATAAAAACCGTAGCTTTCAAAGGCTCAGCCTTCTTCTTCAGCGGTAAACCTTGCTATGCAGTACAACTTTAAATATCAGCAGGCTAACTTTACTCCTGATATTTAAAGTTGTACTGCATAGCAAGGTTTACCGCTGAAGAAGAAGGCTGAGCCTTTGAAAGCTACGGTTTTTATCGTTTTAATCAGTATATTTTATGCATTTTATTGATTGTAATGTAGCAGATTTTAATAATTTATATGTAGAGTTTTTATAAAGTTAAATTTGTTGTAGATGCGGGTATTTTGACTTATTATAAATCAGTTATCAAAAGTTTAGTTTCCCTGGTGTTTTAATTCTACGCAAGGTTGGTGAAAAAGACTCAAAAAACAGTATTATGACCACCTACCTAATATGATGTTGTTCCTCCACGTGTTACTAATGTGGAATGTAGTCTTCTTGTCTATTTGCCACCGCTGGACCTTGAAGATCAGTGTGGCATAGAGGATCAGACAGGTAGGTTGAACCAGTGAAGATATGGTACAACAGTTTTAGATCGAGAATAGTTCGTCGAGTTTCCAAAGATTGGAGCTTGAAGTAAAAACAGAAATTCGGGTAGAAAATTCGGTGATAAAACATAGGATTGTGTCTAGAAAGACAATGGATGAATTTCATTTGCAGCAATTCTATTTGCTGTATCAAATATGTATAGTGTGGGTTCCATATAGGAGCAGCGAACTCCAGTATAGGGAGTACAGTTGCTTTGAATTATTGTCGAATTTTTTCAGAATTATACTATTAACTTCCTGTTATTAAACAGCAATACATTTTTTGTGAGTGAAAACACCTAATTCGCCTTGTTTACGTACAGAATGGTTTATTAAATTTTTCTGCCTAGATTATAGAGTGGATTACATGGGTGAACTAAAAATGTGTAAAAGTCAACGTGTAAAAGTTCACCGTAATAATATTATAGAATCGGCTTTACTAAGCATTTGTGAAAGGACCACTATAACACTACCCAGATAATACAGAAGTTCTATAATTTTCTCATATTTCCTACCACCGACAATTGTTAGAGGCACTTTATATAAAATAAAAAACCTTAGGAATATTACAACCATACTAGGAATATTACGATTACACATATTTATCCAATGTTTGATTTGATGGTGCTGCAGTAGGTCCCACGTCGGGTTTCCCTGGCCACTGATGGGAAGGTTTAATAAAGTTTTTATCAACAGTTGTAGTCTGCAAATATTTATTATCTATGGATTTATCCACTATAATAGCCTTTTTAATGAAAAAAATATTCTTGGGGCGATTATTGACTGAAATAAAAATCAGACCTATATTATTCATGGACAAAATAATAGCAGCCATTGCTGTTAACTACCGGAATTTGTCTTGAGCACTTAAACCAACCGAAAGGGACGGGTGGAGACAGTCATTGGCCATTAGTCCCATTCCACAACTAAACTCTCTGCAAACGTATTAGGTAATAATGCATTGTATTCATTGGACGTACGTGAGTTCTTAGCCATCTTAAGCAATCTTGAGCGATTCAAGTACGTGAGTTCCTACTTTAAGCCATATTGAGCATTTCAAGTACGCTATTTCATATTCTAAGCCATATTGAGAATTTCAAGTAAGCTATTTCCTATTCTAAACAATATTGAGCAATTCAAGTATGTGAACTCCTATCCTAAGCCATATTGAGTAATTCAAGTACGCGAGTTCTGTCTTTAAAAGCGATTCTCTTTTCAAGAGCGATCATGTAATCAGGGTGTCGAGTGCTAATATATGCCAGATAAAATACCTCACCAGATTAGCCCATCTTTTCCTATTAAGTTCCCGGACCCTAATTCGAGGTGCACCTTGAAAATGTCCAGGCTATGGGAATTGATCAGCCTGCCCCCTTGCTGCTTCCACCTGTAATTTTGCTGTTTTAATCAGCTCTCAGCATTTATTAATTCCTCTCGTTTATGACGAGAGGTATTAATAAATGTTGAGGCTTTGTTCTGCTGTAAAATGGCATTTGTGATGAAGTGAAGAAAAGATAGAAGCATTGGTTTTAGAATGATTTCAGCATAATGTCTTGCCACCAATATTGGTTTTAGAATGATTTCAGCATAATGTCTTGCCACCAATATTGGTTTTAGAATGATTTCAGCATAATGTCTTGCCACCAATAAGGAGACCATATATGGCTATTGTAATTTACAGCAGCTCTGGGTGTTGGCCTAGTAGTAGTAGTAGTAGCAGTGGCATGTGATGCAAGAAAGCAAGTTATGCAGCATCAGCCAAAAAAAAAAAAAAAAAAAGAAAAAAATTTACAAAACAATTCCCTCTAAATGTTTGTCCAGTTCCTCCTTAAATTTATTTAACCTATCAACTTCCACAACGACAGATGGAAGTTTGTTCTAGCAATTAACCACCCGCTGGCTAAAGGCAAATTTCCGCACATCTGTTCTGCATCTGCCTTTCCTCAATTTGAATTTATGCCCCCTTAGGTTCGTAATCTGAACAAGTGGAAGAATTCAACCCATTCAAGGCCTTATACACCTCAATCAGATCATCTCGCAGGTGCCTGGTCTCCAGCTGCTGCAATTTACAGAACTTAAGCCTCTCTTAGTAAGAGGATCCCTTCATTCCCCTCCCCAATCTTGTTGCTCTTCTTTGTACACGTTCAAGCAAATGTACATCCTTCCTAATAGTATGCTATCTCTGTTTTAGTGTTTTACTGTTTCAAAGGAAATAGAGAAACTGCAACTATTTAAATAAATTTAAAAAAATATAACGATAAATTCTTGACGTTCTTTTTCAAAAAAAAATTAATGAGAGTTATCATGAACAATAAAATCTTGCGAATGGAACCACAAATTTTGCATAGCTTGGCAGAGTAAAATTAGCTATTTAAATAACAAAAAATGTTTCACGCAATACGTGTATTTCATAACAAATCCTTTTTTATAGCTGCTGTTAAATTACCTTATCACGAATCGATTTGTTGTTTATTACTGATAACAAATTATTAAGTAAAAAAAAAACTGATATCAAATCGGTAACAGGTTTCGTTGAAAACATCGCAAGTGAAACTATTTAACCAACATATATGCCCTCGCAGGCAGCACAGTAGTTATAATCAGATCCTCCAACACAGGGAGGAAAAGACACGAGTTAGAATCCCTTCAGTTACTTGAAGAATTTTTACTGCCTTTTTTCACAAAGTGACTGAGGTTGTCGGTCTCAGGCGACATGGTTTTTTCTCCCGGAAATATTGATTTTTTCGTTTAGCAAACAGCAAACCATACGAAATTACAGACACAATTAGTGATGGGCATAATCGATTAGTAATTGCTAACTACTAATTATTTGATGATATCATTCGAATGATATTCAATAATCGAGTGATATAATCGAAATATGTTCAATAATCGAATAAAATAATCCAGTAATTTTCAATACTCGAATGAATCATTCGAGTATTGAATATATAACAATTATATAACAGAAATAATTGATGATTTGCTATAATCGAATGAATCATTTGAATGATATGAGTATAATAGAAATCTATTACTGTATACTCATATTGTATCATTTGATACAATAGATTGATGATCGTTATGGTTAAATTAGCTGAAGTTAAATGTTGTTTGGGACGAGTCAAAACAACTACAGTATATTCTTTTTCAATATAACAAAATAAATATATATATCATTATTACATATAATTTTTAATTATTATAAAATTAGTGCAATGCATCAGTTCTATACGTAGTAAATCACTGAAGTTGGTGAAAAGCATTGTTTTATATCTTATATTGTGAATACCTTCACAATGAGTTGCCTGTCATGGTACTACTTCCAATAAATAACACTTCCTCGTTAGAGAAGACTATTGTTGCCTATTCTCAGTGGATATCACCACCCAGACGACCGTTTCAAGGCTATTTAACCCTTCATTGGTGAGTGGGTAGGTACCCGGTAACGCTTTAGCTTCAAACCACGGTAAATTCCGTGTTCTGAGTCTTTAGCCCTAAATATTATTTTAATCTTTAACTTATTGTATACCGGTTGGTATCTCTCATATTTTGGAGTTGACTTCATAACTGAGTTGTCAGTTGTTGTACTACGGGATACCTGCCAACCCACCGATGAAGGTTCAAATAGCCCTAAAACAGCCTTTTTAGTGGTATCCACTGAGAATAGATAACAATAGTCTTCTCTATGGGGAAGCTTTACTTATTCAAGCTATAAATGAGTGAGTCTAAGTAAAATGGATGTGGTTCCTTTTCCTTTCTTTCAAGGTAAACTTTCGTCTATCCCACCTCTTACTTCTAACCCTTAAGCTTTTCTCCAACTTTTAGGAGCCTGTAGGTTAAAGACATCCCTACATATATACCCTTAAACAGATGTCACTGTCTGGGTCGTGGTATCCATTGAAAATAAGTAACAATAGACTTCTCTAATGGCTAAGAGTTTCATATTCAATGTAGTAAATGGCTGGCAACTCGTTGCGAAGTCACAATATGAGATGTAATGAAAATGATGCCATTTCGCCAGCTTCGGTGATTTACTGGGTATATTGCATTAACTTTTATGTCTAGTAAATTCTGTGGTCTGAGGCTTAGCCCTAAATTTTATTTTAGTCATTACAAAATTTAAATAATTCCATTCGGCTGCCATTTTTAAAATTTTGTTAATTTTATTAGGAATCAAAATCATACTCTGTATTTTTGTATATAGCTAATAAACAAAAATATTAGAATCCAGCATTGGATCAACAGGTTCACTGAACCCGGGATTTCTTATCAATGGATTCTATAGAACCTCAGCAAACCCTCTGCAGCTCAACACTGAACATACTGAAAATTTAGAAATTCTTTCAGGCGTTTTTTCAGTTTAGTTTATAAATTGTTTTGTCTTTTTTTTTTTTTTTAATTCGGTCAGCTACTTCGGAACTACATGTACTATGAAAAAAATGGGGGAAGGGGGAAGTCCCCAGTGCAGCCCATCATTTCTTTATAGGGGCTCACATCTGGTGAGTATGGGCTTGGCACACCCTCTTTCTTGGTGATTCCTTTCTACTTTTGACTCTCTCTCTCTCTCTCTCTCTCTCTCTCTCTCTCTCTCTCTCTCTCTCTCTCTCTCTCTCTCAGGGTAACTCTGGGAATTTTTTTTTTTTTTTTTTTGGCTGGTGCAGCATATGCCTCAGGCTTCCATGCACCATATAGCTAATGATAATAATCCAGGCAGGGGTGGACCGTCTCGAGGGTGACAGGGTGTGTCAACATTCGAGGGGCGCCTGAAAACCTCAAACTTACATATGAAGAACATTTCTTAAAGGGGGATTTGCGATTTGCACCCGGGCAACCCTGAATCCAGCTGTCACAACACCAATGACAAGGACTTTTATAAGCTACTTTCATAACTGGCTAAATTAGTTAGTCTGAGAAATCCTAGGTTTCTAGGTTTATTGAACAGCAAAAAGGACTACAAAATACATGTACACGTAATACACTAACGCCTAATAGCCTTATTTGCTATGAGATGATTAACAAAAATAGTCAAAAATGAGCGCTATTCAAATAATCATAGCTGATTAGATAAAACCACTCACATGCCCGGATAGCTCAGTCGGTAGAGCATTAGGCTTTTAACCTAAGGGTCCAGGGTTCAAGTCCCTGTTCGGGTGGTTTTTTTTCTCCCATTTTTCTCATATTCCTTGAGTATAAGCAAATTATTGTGTTCTGTTTTTTTTTTTTTTTTTTTTTTACTTTAATTTGCGATACTTAGCATTGTACATTAAAAAAAAATGCTTGAATCTAACTGGGGACCAGCGGGGTCAAATAAACTTAGGGTAAAACAGAATGTGAGGCAATAAGGGGTTAGTATACTTTGTCGTTAATTTCATGTTTTCTTTGGTCGGTTTGCTGATTGCTGGAAGAAAAATCCCAGTTTCCGGGAGGAAAATCATACGACCCCCCCTGGTCTGACACCAGCTAACTAAGCCACTATGTGAAAAAAAGCCCATAAAAATTTATTGCATTATTGACTGATGTGTATTCAGGCATTTCCTACCCAGCCTGAGAAAACAGAGATTATAACCACCATGCTATCCGCAAAGGCACACCATTTAGTAATCTACTTTGAAATAGGACGACCCTTGCTAGAGAAACTGATATCTATTCAGATATACACTGCTCTACCATTAATATCCGGACACCTCTCCATGGATGGGGAAACAGGTCCTATGCATGCAACACGTAACAGAACCTGCTATGAATATGCACTTTGGGCTTCGAACAGACAATTGCAAAAGTGGGCATGCAAGATGACACGTTCAACAGAATTACCTCAACAGTTCAACAGAATTGATCACCTCAACAAATGCTAGACGCCGATTAACGGTGTAAGGAGCGAAATCCTAGACTGTAGAGCAGTGGAAAACAGTCCTGTGGATAAATGAATCGAGGTTCGCACTCTACCAGTCTAATGGCCATTCCTGGGTGTGGCGAATGCCAGGGGAACAGTTCCTTCCTGTTTGTATCCTCCCAACAATGAAGTTTAGTGGAGGCATTGTCATGGTATGGGGGTGCTTTTCATGGTTGGGCTTGGGCTCATTAGTCGTTATCGACTAAACCATGAATGCTATGCAATACCAGGACAGCTTGGACAATTATGCATTTCCAACATTATGACAATACTTCGGGGAAGACAACGCACCATGCTATACTGCTAGGGTCGTAACAGAGTGGTTTGAAGACATGGGTGTGAAAAACCTGGATTGGCCAGCCCAGAGTGCTGATCTGAATCCTATCGAACATCTTTGGGATGTATTGTACGTGCTCGTCGAGATCGCCCAAAGAACAAGGCCGAACTGGTGGCTGCGTTAAAGGCCGAGTGGAGGAACATATCACGTGACATTTATAAAAAGCTGGTTGAGAGTATGCCGCGAAGACTGAAGGCCGTCATAAAAGCAAAAGGTTTCAGCACAACATATTAAACGACAATAAAAGCTCTTTTTTGTCTAAAGGCAGGTGCCCGGATATTAATGGTAGGGCAGTGTAAATATCAGATATCTATTCAGGTATCAAGGAGAGGGAAAAATCTCGGCTAATTCTTAAATAATTCTGAAAAACACCACGGAAATATGAGCCTAACATTGTACCACTGCTAACTACATCGAAGGTTGTGAATGAAATTACTTCGAGGACAATCAGTAAAGGACAACAGGAACCATAAAATCCGCTCTCTCTTTTTTAACGAAAAAATTTTCCTGTTGAAGACCAGTTAATAGTCAGCAGTTATTCAGTTATTGGTTAACTGTTATCGAGTCTTTGCACATATCTTTTTCTGCTCACTTTATCCGCAAAACAATAAGGGATCGCCTCCTGTTTCAATAGGATTGTTAAAATAAGAGATGAAATCGGTGTGAATTCCGAAACTCTTTGGGAGTTTCATCGCTAACTTTGTTTACCAATAGCAGTAAAAACAAATTGACAATTTTTGAGTTTCTAACTAATTTTTCCATGTGGTTGAAGTGCGGCAAAAATTTTGTCTCTGAAGCGAAATCTTCGGTCTGCTCTATCACTTCTGACGTTCCTCTTTATCGAAAAACTAACCCGAACACTCACTAAATTTACCAATTTTGAGAAATTATGAGATTCGTTCATTTTCTTAAATTTCTTGCATTATTTCGAAAAACTGGTTTTCATAATGGACTGCGATATTTGAGAGATTCGACTGCATCTATGGAGAATTTAAGGCATCTATTTCTAAATCTGTAAATTATTGTTTGCATTTTTCTGGTTGTCAATCATCATTATTCTTCCAAAAGATCCTTCCACTTATCTGTTAAAAAATAAATTTACCTCTAATGTAGTGTAAAGTCCTCCGTGTCAGTATAATAGTCAAACAACCCTTCTAAGTACGCGGTCGAAGTGAGAGGTCCTTTAGGCACTTCAGATCACAACTTGGTGATTGTCTCTTCTCCAATGGAACCTTTATCTCAAGGCTATTCCCAACCTCGTGTTGTTTGGCATTACAAGAATGCAAAATGGGATGACCTGCGAGACTTCTTTTCTTCTTTTCCTTGGTCGAATTACTGTTTCAAAACTTCTGATGTCAACGTTTGCTCACATCGTGTCAGTGAAATTATTCTTGCAGGAATGGAATCCTTCATCCTACACTCCACTTTAAAATCTCGTCCTTTATCTAAACCTTGGTTTTCCAATAAATGTGCTAAGGCTGTTCAAGAGAACAATATTGCATATTGTAATTGGCTTGTTTCTAATTCTCCAGTTTCATTTTCTGCCTACACCAAAGCTCGCAACAATTGTAAAGCAGTTATTAATCAGTCCAAACTAGAGTTTGAACAGGCTAAGAGTAGAAAACTTGCTTCTTGCCCTAATGGTAGCCGAGCATTCTGGTCTCTTGCCAAAGCTATTGGCCGCAACTTTTGCCCATCTCTGCTCCCACCTCTGTCCAAACCAGATGGTTCTGTTGTCACTTCAGCCAAGGATAAAGCTGACCTGCTAGCATCCCATATTTCTTCCAACTCATGTATTAATGATCTTGGTAAAACAATTCCCACCATTCCCAACAGCTACATTCAATGCCCCTGTGGTCTTCCATCAAAAGGATGTCAGAAGGATTTTGACGAATCTTGATGCTAAGAAAGCTCCAGGTCCCAATGGTATTTTTCCACTTGTTCTCAAAACCTGTGCTCCTGAACTTACTCCTATTCTTTGCCGCATCTTTTCACTTTCTTATTCCAAAGGTGTTTTTCCTTCTGCTTGGAAATTTGCACATATCCATCCAGTTCCTAAAAAGGGTGACAAATCCCTCCCACCAAATTATCGTCCCATTGCAATTACTTCTACTCTTTCTAAAGTAATGGAGAAATCAATTAACCGCCAACTCTTAAACTACCTAGAAACCTTCCGTCTGATCAACGATCGCCAGTACGGATTCCGTCAGTGTCGATCCACTGGTGATATTCTGGCTTATGTTACCCATTTATGGAACAATTCAATGGAAAGGTTCGGTGAAACACAAATAGTTGCTCTTGACATCTCAGAGGCTTTCGATCGTGTCTGGCATAAAGGTCTTTTAAATAAGCTTCCATCTTATGGTTTGTCAACTGTTTTTAGTAATTGGTTATCCAGTTTTCTCTCTGATCGCTCACTGAGGGTGATGGTAGATGGCTCTCTGTCTTCTAACTTCTCCACTAATGCCGGTGTCCCCAAGGTTCAATTCTTTCCTCCACTCTTTTCCTCTTGTATATTAATGACCTTCTTCCATTGACTGGAAATCCTATCCATAGTTTTGCCGATGATAGCACATTGCATTCCACTTTCCATTTTGAGAAACCTTGTCCTGCTCAATCAGCTTCAACTTCTCGAAAATCCGCTACCAATTCCTTAAATGCCGATCTTCAGGTAATTCTCCAGTGGGGCAAAGACAACTTAGCTGATTTCAACCCTTCTAAAACTCAGTCTTGTCTTATATCTCGCAAAAAGGATTCTTCTGCTTCTATGCTTATCTTTAGTGACACTTCGATTTCTAGGCAAAATGATATATCTCTTTTGGGAATTACCCAGACTTTTAATCTCTCTTGGCACAAGCACATTAGAAATATTGCTTCCTCTGCATCTAAAAAACTTGGTTTTCTTTCGCTCTCGGCGTTACTTTTCTTCCAAACAGCTGTTCACTCTGCACAAATTGCAAATCCGCCCTACCATGGAATATTGTTCCCATGTCTGGGGCGGTGCCCCCAAAACCTCTCAGGCTTCAAGATTCCATTCAGAAGAGGCCAGTTAGGTTAATTAATGACTCATTTCTAACAGTCTCTTCACTCTCTGTCTCATAGACGTACTGTTTCTGCTGCATGCCTTTTCTATGGATATTTCCATTGGCATTGTTCTGAATTGGCTTCTATAATTCCCACTCTCTCTTCCAAACCAGTCCAAACATGTGCCACAACCAGCCAACATCCATTTACTGTCCAATTTCAAACCCACAGAACTGATTTTTCTTCTTCTTCATTTATTCATTCAACTGCCGTTTTCTAGAACAACCTTTCTTTATACGTATTTCCTGAAAATTACAGTCTACAGAAGTTCAAGTCCAATGTCAACAAATATCTTCTTTCGTCTTCTCAACCTCCAACCCAAACACGGTACTAAGTACTATAGGTTCTAATACCTCTCGTGTTTGGGGTTTACATAAAAAAAAATGGTCTATAGTTACTTGTGTCACCTTTTGAACCCCCTTTGTGAATTCGTGATACATTTGCACACCTCCAACCCATGGACTCAGGGGACCTCCTCTGACTCCACGGAAACTCTCATAATTATGGCTAAGGGTTTGCTTACTTCCTTTGCTGCCTCCTTTAATATAACCAGATAGATCCCGTCCGCCCCAGGTTCTTTTTTATGTTTAACTTCAACATTTCTCCTCCACTTTGCTCTTAGTTATCACAAAATCACTTAGCTCCCTGTTAGAGTTTGATAAACCTCTGGCACTCCCCTCATTGAATAACTCCTCATGTGTGAATGTAGATGCAAAATACTCATTCAGTTTATCAACTACCTGATCATGATCATCGATAGTCAACCCATCTATGTTAAGTGGTCCAATCTGATTCATCCCTTTCCTTCTAGAGTTTACAAAGTAAAGAACTCTTTGCTGTTTTTCTTCGTATTCTATTCCAAAGATTTCTCGTAATCTGCCTTTGCCTTGCCTCACTTCCTTTGTGGCTTGGTTGCAGACCAGCTTATATCTATCATAGGCCTAAACCTTGAATAATATTTCTTAGTTGGTATGGAAAGCCTAGTAGCCTCCAAATTAACTTCCTGATGGCTTCCCGTTTAGAATTCGACGTTGGTAACATCATCAGTTGATCCCTCTGTACAGAATTTAAAAACTGTCTGAGATCCCTGTGGTCACCTTTACGAAAGCTAAAGCCCTTCCCCTTAGTTTTGATGGTGGTTACATCTTTAAGTAATTCTCACATCAGTACATTGTGATCACTGTCACCCAGTGATTCCTTTATGCCTTTCGAACATGTTGCTGTAGAAAACAGTCATCCAATAAATCCACAAAAGTCTTGCTAATGTGCGAGTGACCAATCCACAAGTTCCAGTCAATATCTGGAAAGTTAAAATCCCCCATTATAAGACATTCTGATTTACAGGCCCACTCTATTTCTCTGCACAATTGCTTATTATGCTCATCAGATTCATTAGGCCTGTAACAAACACCTACTGTCATTTTTCCTTTCCCAGTGCTTATGTCACACCAAACAGACTCAACATTTCATTGTCCACCAACATCAATTGGATGCACCTCCCTTAGATTTTATGTGTTTCTTGACTAACAGCATAACCCCTCCTTCCTTCCTGTCCTGTCAACCCTTTCTGTAGGCATTGTACTCCCTAAATTCCAATTCTGCACTGCTTATATCTGTGTGACACCACGTCTCTGATATTCCAACAATAGCTGCCTTTGATGTCTTGACTAGTACTTCAAACTCATTCAACTTATTTACCAAACTCCTAGCATTGGTGTACATGCAAGTATACATGCACCTGTTTCTACTCTTAGTTACCCTAACACAGCCCATGTATTTATTTGTTCCACTATGACTCCCAGCAGTCCTGGAAATCTCCATTATCTTGCTTTCCAGGCTTCTGCTCATTCTAATAGAAGCAGTGCAAGAATCACTTTTGCCTCTGCCTGTGGCCACTGTTAACCTTTATTCTGTGTATCCCCCTCCCAAGCTAGCAGTTTTCCGACCCACCTAACACTGCCTCGATAGCATCAGCAAATATTCTTGCACCCTTTCTATTTAAGTGTACCCCATCCCTGTAGAAGCAGTCTCTCCTGTGAACAAGCACAGACCAGGCTGAAAAAAATTCTACCCCTTGAGCCTTGCACAATCTCTCCAGGGCTGAATTGATCGACAAGGCTCTCATCAATCATCATATACTCCCTCCTATTATGTATGGGCAGAATTGCAGACACTTTCACATTCAACCAGAACTTGCGACTTTTTTTCAACATTGACCTGTACTTGTTGAGTAAATCTGCAGATCCGTTACTCTTAATGTCATTAGTTCCAACGTTACAACAATATCTTATTTAAATACAATTATCATGCAGCTTTATGATGAGGAGGATACAGCTGCAAACATTTTTATTAAAAAATTTGATTTCATTTCCAGTACGTGCGCATGTGTCCAACTTAAGTGAAGATAAACTTCTGTCCATATTCAAACCATAAACTATAAATTATTCTTCTACGTGTATATACAGCGATTTGCAACAAAGCGTTAGCATCCAAATGACCTTATTAACACAACCGTACATGGACTGAATTCCTCCTGATGCAATTCCTCGACACCTCCTGCTTAATTCATTCAGCAATAGCAATAAATATCCGTGACAAGCGAAATATGTTGCTTGCTTTCTCTTGTGGAAAAAAGACCACTATCAACTGTAATAAATGTTATGTTTTTTCTTTCTTTTAATCAGCTTGTAGAAACGAATCAGAAAGAAAAATAAGCCAGTCATTAAAGATCTTAATAATCATCAAGGGGATAAAAATAAGGAAATATCTAAGAATACCAGTATTATCCTCTAGAGAGCACGTATGATAATTTGTGCGAAGTTGTGAAAAAAGGCAATAAAAGTTCAGCGTTTCATTGACGAGATTCGAACCCGGGCCTTTTCCATCCGGTGAATGGTGATTACAACTACTGTGCTACACCCACGCAGACAAGCTTCAACAGATAGATGAACCACAAACAAAGTTCTTCCTCATTATGTGCGTATGAAAACAATGACTGTGCAAAAATGTTATCTTTAAGCTCACCACAATACCACAAAAACAATACAACACGTAAAACGAGGGTTGCTAGTCTCAGTAGTCATCATTAAAACTTTCCATTTGCTGAATTAAACGCCTCTTGAATATTAAAAATAAACAAACACCTGTAACTAGCGTGTATATAGACAATAGAGCATAACAATAGCAAAGACAGTACATACCATCTTAAAAGAATTCAAGACATTTCTTTTGAAAACATTTTGTGACAATGAAAGTAAATGAGCCTGTTGTACTGGAATCCATTGTACATAAGAAATAATAATAACGAATATATATGCAGTAAACTATATACGTTATTGTACTGTATCTACACTATCACATACTACAAATAACCCTCATGGAAGCACAGTTGGTAGAATTGCCTTCCCCCAACACGGGGTGGAAAAGACCTGAGTTCGAATCGCGTTAACGGCGGGAAAAAAAATTATGAGCCTTTTTCACATCGTGGCTGAGTTAGTCGGTCTCAGGCGAAGGTAGCATGGTTTTTCCTCCAGGAAACAGAAAATCGACCTCAGAACATATGCAATTTACAGACAATATACATGAAGCAGCATGGCCTTAGTCGCCGATGCTCCTAAAATCCAATAATAACAAGAACAACAACCACAGATAACTTAAGAGTGAGTGCTGGCGTTGAGTTCGGCAGTTGAGAGCTTGATGAGCACCACATTTCAATTTCTTCGAGGGCATCTACTCTATTCTTCAAACTCTCATAAACGCCCATCAGAATAAATCTAGGTCTATTAGGCGTCAGTATATTGTGTTTATTATTCCATGTATTGTTCGGTATCTTTTTTTTTTCTGGTAGAAAATACTATTCAATCCTCACGTGAGACTGACTAACTCAGCTTGTGAAAGTGGCCATAGAAATTCCTAGTTTCGTTGTCGGGATTCGAACACAGTCTTTTTCCATTCACTTTCGGAGGACGTTGATTATAGTAGTAGTAGTAGTAGTAGTAGTAGTAGTAGTGGCATGTGATGCAAGTAAGCAAATGTATGAGCTTATGCAGCATCAGCCAAAAAAAAAAAAAAAAAAAATCACACCATTCCCTCCAAATGCCTGTCCAGTTCCTTCTTAAATTTATTCAACTTATTAACTTCCACAACGACAGATGGAAGTTTGTTCCAGCAATTAACCACCCGCTGGCTAAAGGCAAATTTCTGCACATCTATTCTACATCTGTCTTTTCTTAATTTGAATTTATGCCCCCTTAGGTTCGTAATCTGAACAAGTGGAAGGATCCCATCAGAATTCAGCGTGCTCAACCCATTCAAGGCCTTATACACCTCAATCAGATCACCACGCAGATGCCTAGTCTCCAGCCACTGCAATTTGCAGAACTTAAGCCTCTCTTGGTAAGGGAATCCCTTCATTCCCCTCACCAATCTTGTTGCCCTTCTCTGTACACGCTCAAGTAAATCTACATCCTTCCTAAAATGAGGCCTCCAGACCTGTACGCAGTACTCAAGGCGTGGCCTGACCATTGCCTTATACAGAGGGACAATCCCCTCCTTCTCCCTGCTAGCAAAATTCCTATATATCATTGACAAAACCCCATGACCTGCCCTGGCAGCCTGTCTGCATTGCTCAGAAAACTTCATATCTGCCTGCACAATTACTCCCAGGTCTTTTTCATTTTCTACCACCTTAAGTGTAGTACCACACAGTTGGTACGTTTCTCTGGGGTTACTTCTACCCATATGCAGTACTTTGCATTTGTCAAGGTTAAACTTCAGTTGCCACTTCTTAGCCCATCTGCCCAAATTATCTAGATCCTGTTGCAGTAGCACACTGCCATTACTGTCATTAACAACCCTGCCAACCTTTGTATCATCTGCAAACTTCAACACTAAGCCTGATATACCTTCATCAATATCATTGATAAATATACAAAACAACAGTGGACCCAACACCGAACCCTGTGGGACTCCACTAATAACATTAGTCCAAGAAGAGCAGCACCCATTGATTACCACCCTCTGTCTTCTCCCACTTAACCATCCTTTTATCCATTGTAGCAACTTACCCTTAATGCTGCTCCAATTTGTACAGTAGTCTTCCATGTGCAACAGTGGCAGAAGCTTTCCTGAAATCCAAATATACGATATCAAAATTATTTTTCGCATCCAGTTCCTTTGTGACCACATCATGATAACCAATCAAATTTGTCAGACAAGACTTTCCCTTAACAAACCCATGCTGTGTTCGAATTATTGCTGCAGTCTTGTCTAGATGATCCTGCAATGCATCTTTAACCAGCGACTCCATTATTTTACCCGGAACAGAAGTTAAACTAACTGGTCTGTAATTACTCGTGTCACCCTTCGATCCACCTTTGTGAATTGGGGACACATTTGCACATCTCCAGTCCGTGGGAACCTCCTCTGAGTCCAAGGATGCTCTCATAATTATGGCTAAGGGTTACTTAGTTGCTTTGCCGCCTCCTTTAATATAACTGGATAGATCCCATCCACCCCAGGTGCTTTTCTTACGTTTAACTTCAACAGTTTCTCTTCCACTTTGCTCTCAGTTATTACAAAATCATTAAGTATCCTGCTACAATTTGATAACCTTCTGCCATTTTCAAACCTTAATAATTATAACCAATGTGCTCTTCGAGAGGTCACATACCACAGCAAGATAACTTCGGGTAATAATAGATAATAATGATAATCTAATAATGATCGATATAGAAATAAAAATTTCAAAATTCTTATAAAAGTTTTATTTATAAAATTTGTAAATATTCTAAAAGCTAAAATCCCTTTGTCGCTTTTGACGCCCACTTCGGTGCCTAAAGGAACTATGATTTAAATTTTGATAAAGCCATACTTCCCGTGTCTTAATCACAGCACTCCATAAAACTTCCTTATAGCAGAGTAGGTTGAGGGCCCACCAAAACGAAAAATCATATTCCTTCAGATAAGAATTAAATTATTTGTTTATTTGAAAAATCACATTGTTTTGAATGACAATAGATGGCAGCACAATTGTATTGCTGCAATGATTGCTTCAAAGACAATTGAAATAACAAATAAATAGTGGATTTAAAATAAACTTTTTTGATGTACATAGTAACATAGAAAGAAAATAAAATAGTGAGCGTAGAACAGGATGGAAATACGGTAAATAAGGTGAAAAAAAGAAAAAGAAGCTTAATGCAAACTAAAGAAAGTTGGTACATAGATCAGGCATTTCATCAAGGGACTACACCTGATCATATACCAAACCACTGCGTTTCTATACAAACTTATGATAATGGAGGAAAGGTTAAAAATAAGACAGAAAAAAAAGGGAGGGAGAAAAAGATAGAACCTCCAAAAACATAAGTAAGGTAGCCCCAACGCAGTGTACGTAATTAAGTTAAGGAAATTAAATTAAACAAATGAAATAATTAAAGTATAAATGAATTAAAAAAGAATAATGAATACCTTGAATTCATGTTCATAACTTGAGAATATATAATATAAAGGCAAAGGGAAAAAAAAACAGAGTGCGGGAAGGGAAAAGTAGTAAAAATAAAAGAGGTGAAAATAGCAAAGGAGAAGGAAAGCAGGAATTTCTGAATCGCCCAACGAACGGAAAAACGAAGGATTCAAAGTAAAAAGACAGCAAAGAAAAAGCTGGGTATGTAAAAATGTTTTGAAAAAGAGACGAAAAAGTGAATTTGGAGAACAAAAATGTATGATCAAAAAGTGTGACAGGCAGTGGTATAGAAACGGGAAATGCCTGATCTATGTACCAACTTTCTTTAGTTTGCATCAAGCTTTTTTTTTCACCTTATTTACCGCCTTTCCACCCTCAGTTTGACCCTTACTATTTTTCTTTATTAATTAATCATATATTCCTGCTTTCCCTTTCAGCTTCTCTACGTTTAATTGGCTCATTGATTCAGCCTTTAATTTTATATAATTTTATAAATTTTTTTTTAGGTTCTTTATATTCTTTTTCTTACTTTTCTTCTTCTATTAGGCTTGGCAGCTTTTGTTTAATACTGTTCCATCTTTTTTGTATTTTATATTAATTCTTTTTGATTTCATCTATATATATATATACAGAGACCCTACTTCTCGCTGTCTTTCTTGAGATTTTTATGGTTGACCCTTGACGAAGACGTTGAAATCATGAGATTTTTAGCATCAAGTACTTCTTTTTATTTTTCCATGCTTTTACATGTTTTTCGTAGTTCCAATCTCTGTTTGGTAGCTCATTTTCTGTTCTCATCCTCTCAATTAACTTACATATCCATTATGGTCGTTGGGTTCCTTCTGCCAAAAAAAAAAAAAAAAAAACGCAGTGTCCCTCAGAAATAGTTTTATTTTCATTCAAAGTAATCACCACCTGATTGGATGCACTTAGTTCTAAGAGTATTTGAAAAGAGTCAGCGAAGACTTCCAAAGAGATAGTGTTTAGTTCGGTGGTTACGTTTTCTTTACGTCCTTGACGTCCTGAATCTCTTTCCTTTGAGGGCAGTTTTCACCTTGACAAAGCGGAAGAAGTTTGCTGGTGCTAGATCAGGAGAGTAGGGTGGATGTTTGATCTGTACAATGTCATGTTTCGTCAGAAAAATCTTCACAACAAGTGCGGATGAATGGTCGGAGGCACTGTTTTGTAACAAGAACCAACTTCTTTCTCTCGAAATTGCGCCCTCACCTGGGAAATGTGCTTGAACGCTCTTTGAAGCACCTGTACGTAGAACGCAGCATTCACTCTCCTCCCTTCAGGTACAAATTCTTTGTGAATCACATCATGTTTATCAAAAAACATGATCAGAATCATATTGATCCTGGACTTCTGTACACGAAATCTTTTTTGGCCTTGGTCCACTGATTTTGAAGTCCACAGCATGCCCTGACGCTTCGTTTCTGGGTCGTAATGAAACAACCAACACTCATCATCAGTGAGAATACAGCCGAGGAAATTAGGATTGTCTTGACAAGCCTGGATGAAGTCTTCGCATGTTGACACCCTTCGTTGCTTCTACTCATCTATGAGGCTATGCGGCACAAATTTTGCACAGACCTTCCTTTTCCCCAAATCTTCATGCAGAATTTTACGAATCATCTCCTTATTCATATTCAACTCACCAGCCATCATTCTGATCGTCAAACAACGATCTTGCCATAATTTTCGTTTGACGGGCACCCACTTCCTGGGTCATCGAGAACATCCTCACCTCCATCTTTGAACTACTTATACCATTGCTACACTCATCAAATACAAGTTTATGGTAGGCTCGCCATGGATCTTGATATTTTAAAGTTTAAAGCTATTGAGGATTATAACGAGAGAGAACATCAGTTATTGACAACTAATATTTTTCAAACATGATAAAAAGATTTGTTACGAAAGTTTAAATAGCTTTATCAGAGGAGGTTATCATCCTGTAAATATCTGTCTTTGTTTATCACCAGGGAAGTGAACCCATATCATCTTTCAAAGGTCAGTGCACGGAGCAGAGACCCCTTGTATTTAACTACTGCTATCGTAAGCTATTATTTTTTCGTTGAATAAATATTGTCCTTAGTATCCTCTAATTTTGATTTAATCTATCAAAATAACATTTTTATGCTTTTTATTTTAAATTACAAATGGACAACTCAATTAAAGTGAAGAAAACAGAAAATTACTACGATTGGGGAAAACGCAACTGACAAATAGGAACGTACACTGGTCCACAAAAGTTCAGCAAAATACGCAAAATAAACCTTTAAAAGATTATGACAAAACGTTTGAGTTATTGGTTTTAATGTATCTAAATAATGCGCAAAGACCGGAAAAATTTAAATGTAAAATTACAGAGTTATGCAAATGAGTTCATGATCGACCATTAATGGAGCATCTACACTGGGTGATCCCTTTATTAGGTACACCTGATTAACAGAAAGTACGTTTTTCCTTTAGCTCTCAGAGCACACAGATTTGTTGTGTCATGAACTGTACCAGGTGTCGAAGCTGTGTCCCAACGATGCTGGTTTGTTAACTCAATTACTTCCCACAATTGTTCAAATTGGATGGTTGCGAACCTCTACTCCGAAAAACTCATGGCACGGGTGCTTAATTGGATTGAGATCAAGTGAGTAGGGATGCCACCGCAGCAGACTGAATTCGCTCAGATGCTTCTGGAATCAGTTCTGTACAATTGTGGTCTTGTGACGTAACGCACTGTCCTGTTGTTATCCTATTGTTGTTGTGACATGGCGCATTATCCTACAATATAGCCACCCATTCGAGGATTTATATATTGCAGCCATGAAGTGATGCGCCTGGTCAGAGACAATTTACAGGTAACCTGTGGCATCCGAATGCAATGTTGCTCCACTGGTATCGAGTGGGGCCAGTGTGCACCACGAAAACACTCTCGATACTCTTACATCGCCACCACCGGCTTGCACCGTTGACAACTGGCATGAATTGTTTTTCTTGGGTTGAAGGCGCATCAGCGACTTAGGCGATGTTGTGCGTCAATTACGTGTATTCTGTGGTCAATTTGCCAGCTTGCTGTACGAAAAATTCAAGTTTCAGGGAGAAAAAACCAAAAACAATGATACCCTCGACGATACTAATTAACTCAAGTTATAGACCAAACTCCAACCTAACAGGATGGGATCGGTCCATGGACTCATGCTGTTTTCTCTACATTCTGGAGGCGCCATCAGCGTGAAAAGCAGGAAATGGGATTCGTCAAACTAGGCAACGCATTCCAATCTTCTTTTCTCCAGCATTAGTGTTTTAGAATCTACTACCTTTTTTTTTTTTTTTTTTTTTTTTCTGACAGGAGTAAACCTCGTGGAAAGAGCGGTTATAATCGCCATATTCTCACACAGGGTGGAAAAGATCTGCGTTCGAATCCTTGGACTTTTTTTATGGGCTTTTTTCATAATGTGTCTGAGTTAGTTGGTGTCAGATGAGAGTCGTATTATTTTCTCCTGGAAACTGGAGTTTTTTGTCCAACAAAAAGCTAACCGATCAATGAATTCTAAATTATAGACACAGTACAGTGACATTTAATAGCCTCCTTTAGCGTTTAGCACACTATCCACACCAATACCCTTGACAGGAGTGAAACTCAGTTCGGTCGTCCATTGCGATACCCCATACATTACAATGTATGACGAATTGTGCGTTCTGAAACGCCTCTTACTTAATAAGACATCTGATCTCCGTGAATAACATTACACACTTGACATCGACTCCTCAGGGAACTGGAACTGGTAATTAGTGATAGAGGTGGGATGGACTAGCAACCCTCTTGTCTAGAGGGCCTGCGATCTGGGTGACCATTACATATGGGTTCTATACTCTTGAAGATACTGGTGAGATATCTGCGTGGATATGCATTAGTGTCCAAAAAAGAAAGTCCGTACTGCTTCTGCAAAAAGGCGAATGTAAAGGATCTTATCTTGGCATCCTACAGCCGTGAAATTTCCTCATGAGAAGACAAGGAGATCTGTACGGCTGTTGAGAGTGATTCTGACTGGCATCATTAAACCACCACCTCCAAGAGTTTCTTTTCTCAATGTTAATGGAAAGGTATCTGATTCCATGTTTCCTCTAGGCGAAAGCGTATCAAGAATCCGATTGAAGATTATACTGAAGTCTAATCGGCAAAAAGTATAATGGAACATTTCTTCTGGGTCTTGTCGACAGGCTGGCACCAATTCACATAAGCTGTATTGCGTATAGGGGTGGGGGGTCATGAAAACGCAAAACAGCTGGTCGGCTTGCAAAGAACACTCCTCTCATAACGCCTTCTATAGACAGCGTATCAAGATACAGATTCTCCCAAACTTCAACCCGTAGAATCAGCAAGTAGTGAGCAAGTTCTGCTGTGCTATGGAACCTCTAAATTTGTATAACGGTCATCTTTCATGGAGCACAAGAAGATGAGCTCGGATAGGTATTTTTGGACTGTTGGAGCCTTTTGGAACTCGTTCCACAATTTTTGTCACATTGAGCCACCGGTCAGTTCAGCTTAACTTTGTCCTGACTGCATCTCCACTACTATTCTTCACTTTAAAGAATCATCCACACGGTGTCTTTGGGGTATGGATCTATAGATGGCTCAACCGGAAACTCGGTTTCCACTCCAAAACAAATCTTATTTCTATTGGAATTAAGAATCAAGGAACTAACGTCCCTTGTTTGCCAAGCTCCAATCTCAGATAATGAATGCACCAAATATCATCCAGATCATCATTAAAGTGTCTGCCAGGACGGTTCAAGAAGTCGCCCACATTTAAGAAACAAAGCTTACAAGAATAGAGGAGGACTGTTGCCCATCTCATAAATTACTTCAAAATTAACTACCCTCGGTACTTGATCTGAAACGTTCATCAAGAGGAAATCCTTACTTAGTTGGTCTGATTTCATTTTACCAATTAGAACTGGACACAGCATGGAATCAAGCTCCCTAAAACTGCAAAGTGCTTCTACCGAACAGTGTTGCCATCTAGCGATGGTATTAAAAGTTATTTGACTAAACTTGTTAATTATACCAGATGTTCCTGAAAAACGTCAAAAAAAAAAAAAAAAAATTCTCTTAAATTTCGTTTTACCAGTTACTAATTTTCTGGTACTTAATAATAAATTATTTTATGGTATATATAATAAAGGCAGGAAATTTATTGATTTAATAAATAAATAAATATTAAATGAACGTATTTAATTAACAATAATAATTATTATTAAATAAACAAATTGATGCATTTATTTAATTAATAATTAAACAAATGAAATTACAAAGATAAACTTATATTAATAAATTTAATTCAATAATTTTAATATTAATTACATTATAAAAATTAAATAAAATAAGAATTAAATTACATGGAATTAAAATGATTATTTTTCTTTCTTTTTTTGTCTTTTGACTGTTAGCAGGATTATTTGTGTTTCATAGGTAGTACGAGTTTTTTTTTTTTTTTAAATGGTTTCATATAATAAAAATAAAAAGGAAAAAAATTAAATTTTTACACTGTCCAATGCTTTAATGTTAAAAATAAAATGAATTTGTCTTTACAACGAGTTGCCCCGGTATTGCACTACTTTCAAAGACACTTCCCCAAAATGTTAATCGGGCATTTGTTTAAAAAAAAATGAGATGGCAGCCTGTTTCAAGATCAACTGGTCCCTCATCAGATAGCAGGTGATCTGCAGTAAAAATTAATAAATAATAACGTTATATTTAAAGCTTTTTTAACGTTAATAAACTCTCTAATAAATGTGCACTTATCGTAACTGACTCACAGATCAACCGCCAGGGGGCGTTTCGTTACTAGAATGTTTTCTGCTATTTCCGGTGTGACGTGCATACTGTAACTAATTGACTAACTATAACGATATGATGCAATTGGCGATGGAAAAAATATCATAGAAGTCAAAAAATAAAATAATTAACTTATATAGAATTATGAAGATTATTCTGCCCTTTCTTATATTTTTTTTCCATTGCCAAAAGGTTAATTTTCCAATTGTCCTACTTTTGGATAAATGAGTTTGAATGTAGTGCAATACTAAGGCAACTTGTTGTGAAGCCGATAACGTTAAGCTTTAACAAAAGCATTTTAAATCGTTGATCACGTGAAAATTCTCTGCTTTTGATTACGTGTATCAGTTCTTTAAATAATTACGATTAAATTATTCAGTATATTAATTATAAATAATCGCTGTAACTTTAATGTTATTCCAATATTTGAAAAATTCTATTAGTTTTAATAATTTAATTTAATTTAATTAGTTTTAAAACTAATTTATTAAATTAGTTTTAAAACAATTCGAAAATTGCAGATCTCTTAAAGTACTAATTCTTAAAGAATTAGTTTTAAAACTAATTTATTAAATTAGTTTTAATTTAATAAATTAGTATTAATTTAATAAATTAGTTTTAATTTAATAAATTTGTAAATTTAATAAATTATTATAAAAGGCAAAAAATTTTGAGAAATATATAAAATGCTGCTTTTAACTTACAACCACACAATATGCTTACAGTACTGTATTTCTGTAGTTTGTCCATATGTATACCAATGGACCAAAACATTATGACCACCTACCTAATATGATGTCGGTCCTCCACGTGCAGCCAAAACAGCTCGTACCCAGCGAGGCATGGACTCTACAAGATTTCTAAATGTGTCTTGTGGTATCTGGTACCAACGCGTAACCAGCAGATCCTTTAACTCCTGTAAGGTCCGTGGTTGAGACGCCGCAGATCTGGGTTGCTGTTCCAACACAAACCACAGATGCTCGATGGGATTGATGTCTAGGGAATTTGGAGACCAGGGTAATACCTGCAAGTCTTCCTCATGTTCCGCGAACCAGTCTCGAACAATCCGGGCGGTGTGGATAATGCATGGTGCATTATCCTGCTGAAAGACGGCACCGCCAGAGGGGAAGACCATTGCCATGAAAGGGTGTACCTGGTCAACAATGATGTTTAGGTAAAAACTATTATATTAGGCCACTCGAATAATTAAATTCATCTGCCGTGCTGTCTTATGTCTGTTAATTGCGTGTGTTTTATGGTCGATTTGTCTGTTTTGCTGGACGAAAAACACCAGTTTCTGGGGGAAAAACCTTGCTATCTACACCTGAGACCGACTAACTCAGCCACGGAGTGAAAAAAGTCCATTAAAGTTCTTCGCGTCATCGACGGGATTCGAACCCGGGTCTTTTTCACCCCGTGTGGGGAGGACGGTGACAATACCACTGTGCAACCCGCGCAGACCAATGATGTTTAGGTAAAGTGTAAAGTGTATTTAGAGTCAAACGGCACCAGGGATTTCCCCCATCTCCGCGTAGTTTACTTTGTGTGGTGATACAGTTCGCTGTAAAGTCCAGAGATTTAAAAGTGTATGGATCTTTAAATGTGTGGTGTCGTGTACCGTTGTTCTTCTGGCCATTTAGCCGCCAGGCCTCTGCTGAGGCCCGACGTTGCCCCACTTTTGCCCCGTGGAGGCAGATCAGGTACCTAGTAGTTTGCATTTACTCTGGTAGGTCCTGCCACCTATTTTCCTGAGATTTCAGTGGCTAGGACCTAAAAAAAATAAAAATAAATTTAAAAAAATAAGATAAAATAAAATAATTTTTGCGCATTGTATGTTGATCACATACATGTTTCCCGGTTTGAAGGGGTTGCGTTTGAGAATTTAATGGCCGAGAAGTGGGCGAAATAATTTAGAGAAGCTAGAATTTTGGTGTGGGTCTTGCATTGGCATACAGATAGAGGAGAGGAGACTGAAGGCTGGGGGGAATAGCTAGGAAGGACTGGGATCAATAGAGTAGACGACCCCACCATGTGTCAGTGGGGAATGGGCATGCCCCAGCAGAGAAGATGTGGGGTGGCAGGGGGAGGAAACAAAAGGGCTATCTTCCCCCTCTGCCAGGGGGGCAGGAAAGTGTGCCCGGAAAGGGAGCCGTATGGCCTGGCAGCTGCATGTCTGTTTGAGTCAGGTCCTTGGTTGGGTCCGAGTTTGTGCAATCCGGCTGTAGGTTCCTGCCTGTGGTTGTTACTTGGCAGCAGAACAGATCCCTTAGTCAGGGCCGTAGTTGTGGGTATTTAGTCCAGTCCGTGGTTACTTATGTCTTTGTCTGGAGTCATGGTCATTAGTTGTTGGATCCTGGGTCCATTTGTTGGATTCGAGTTTGTCGAGTCCGGGTGTAGGATCCTGTCCGTAGTTATACCTTAGCACCAGGACAGGTCCATTAGTTAGGTCTGTGGTTGCAGGTGTTTGGTCCAGTCAGTGATTACTTAAGTTTATGTTGTTTCTTGCTGGGACACAGTCCCTTTGTGGATTGTCTTGATGGTGACTGTCACTTATATGGCTATTTGCAAAGTCATATATTGTGGACCTGAGAATCGCTATTGTAGCTGTGGGAGTGGAGGAGTATGCTTTCTGTCAAAAAGATCTTGTGCAAAGTTTGCCAGTGATTTGTAGCTGTGTTCCTTCTCCAGTAAGGGTTCCTCTTGATTCTCTGGTACATAATGTAATTCCGTAATTAGTGGGCATCGGAGGTCATCATAAAGCTTGCAGTGGTGCATTAAATGATCCCACGTTTCCACTAAGCCACAATGACAGAGGGGAGTGCTGCTCAGTCCAAAGGTCATCAGTTTTTATTTTATTTTCTCCTAAGAGACACCCGCTTACAGCTATTAGCCAGGGGGTGCACATTCATATATACAAATATAAGTTATATACATAATTATCTATTTATAATTTATACAAATCATTGTCTTTATAAATTATACAAATTATACATTGTCTAAAGTTTGAATCTGATGGTGCCATGGCCAGTTTGGAGGTACGTGGCCAGTGCCAGCAATCCTGGGGAGAGCCAGCTTGGGTATTTCGGGTATACGGCCGAGACAGTTGGGAGGAATTTTCGCGTTACTTGCCCTTTCGTTGAATTTTGCCAGGTTTGCTGGAGATGTACAGTTAATCTTCTTTTCTCTATTTTCGGTTCGCTGTCTACATTTAGTGTGAAAATTAGGCAGGTATGCCTCTGGAAAGGCTGTAGAGGAGTCAACTGCATCCAAAGGGAGGGCACCAGTGAGCACCTGGAGCGCGTGTGTACTCACTGTGTTGCAAGCTCGTGAGATAGTCAGCAAGATGTACCTCTGTATGGTTTCTAGTTTTCTTTTATTAGTTGCAGTGGTTGCTTTCTTGTACCAAACCCCCGAGGCACAGAGTATGACCGGCAGGGAGGCAGTTTTGTGAAAAAGAGCAAGGGTTTTCTTCTTTATGCCCCAGTCCTTGCGGGTGATTCTTGCAAATAGTGACCAGTAATTCCTGATTTTGTTTCTGAGATAGTTAAGGTGGGGGGGGGGTGAAGGATAGATTACTATCAAGGATAACCCCGATGAGAAATTTCATTTCTGTGGTCAGCTTGACGGTGGTTCCTTGTACTTTTATTTGGGGGGGGGGGGTCTTCTGGTGTCCAGGGTTCCCCGAAGTAGGATCGAGCTTGTCTTAGTGGATGATAGGTTATTTTCGTCAGCCAATTGTTGTAGGGTGGTGAGTGCCCCGTTTGTTGTGTTTTCCAGCTGTGCCCTGGAGTTTTCCGCCAGCGTCAGAACAAGGTCGTCCGCATACGCCTGGGAGGCTGCATTTCCAAGGTTGAGGAATCCGTAGGTGGTAGATGTCAGAGTGCCCAGCACATGGATGACTGGACCCAGGGTATCCCAGCAGAACATCGCCCAAAGCACGACACAACTGCCACCGGCTTGTTTTCGTCCCATGGTGCATCCAGGCGCTATCACTTTCCCAGGTAAATGACACACACGTACCCAGCCGTCCACATGGTGCAACAGAAAATGTGATTCATCAGACAGACGACCTTCTTCCAATTACATCACTCAAGATCCAGTTTCGATGCTCGCGTGCCCATTGCAGGCGCTGTCGTCGGTGAAATGTGGTTAGCATGGGCACTCAAAGCGGCCTGCAGTTACGCAGCCCCATTTTCAGCAGGGTTTGATGTTCTGTGTTATGACACATTACTCCATCACCAGCATTCCAATTACCAGCGAATTGCGCCACAGTCGCCCTTCTGTTGCCACATACCATCCGGGAGAGCCTTCGCTCACCTCGAGCATCGATGAGCCGTGGTCGTCCAACACCTTGTCGCAGTTCGTGGGTTTTTCCTCCTCGGACCACTTTCGGTAGGTTTGTTTGTTTGTTATTTGGTTTTTAGGAGCATTAGCGACTAAGGTCATATTGCTCCGGGAATATGCGGTGGTCATTCTCCAACCTTTCCTCATCCTCCGTATTTGGTGGTGACGGGCTCGAACCCCGGTCTAATCAAGAAGCGTGTGCTACGCACTGCTGCTCCTACCCACCTGGCTACGGAGGCGCCTTTTCGGTAGGTACTAACCACGGCTGACCGTGAGCATTCCACCATCCTTGCCGTTTCGGATGTGCTCTGACCCAGTCGTCTGGCCATTACAATTTGGCCTTTGTCAAACTCGCTTAAGTCCGTTGCCTTACCCATCTGAAGAACAAGAGTAACACAAGAGAACAAAAGCAATAAAATAAAAAATAATAAAAGTAGTAAAATAAAAATAAAAAAATTCAAAATATAAATGCAATAAAATAAAAAATTATGTAATATAATATTATAGAATACAATTTTAAATGTTGACGAAATAATTCTAAAAATACAAAATATTTTTAAAATACAGTTTAAATTTGTTTCTATGGCAGTCTCTTAGTCTCTTCTTATTTATTTATTTTTTATTCATAACTATTTAAGAATTTGGTAAAAGCCTAATGGTGACACTGAGATCCAATCAAAGAAAGCTACCAATCCAACCCGGGTACCTACTTCCTAGATTGTACCAAGATGGTACTCTACACTGCATTTAAACACAGTTATTACAGATCACATATTTTGTAGTAGGGTTTCAGGCGCATAAGCAACTCAGGCCATATTTCGCTGTATATGTCTGTAAATTGAGTTTGTTCTGTTGTCCATTTGCTGTTTTCTGGACAAGAAACCCGAGTTACCATAAAAAACGCCGTGCTACGCTTGCCTGAGACCGTCTAACTCAACCACGTTTTGGAAAAGGCCCAAAGAAATTCCTTGTCATTGAATCGATTCGAACTCAGGTCTTTTCCACTGTCCATCCCTTGTGGTATGGGGTTGTTGTTATTGGGTTTTAGGAGCATCAGTGATTGAGGCCATGTTGCTTCTGTGTATTGTCTGTAAATTGCGTGTGTTCGGTGATCGATTTTCTGTTTGCTGGACGAAAAACCAGAATTTCCGGGAGAAAAAACTATGCTGTCCTCTCCTGAGACCGACTAACTCAGCCACACGTTGTCAAAAAAAAGTTCATAAAAAATTTTGGTCGTGGGGAGGACGGTGATCTACCAACCGTGCTACCCACGAATGCCATATATTTTGTATTAATAATTTTATTTATCTTTAGGAATTACTTCATTTGAATAAATTTCACAAACGTTTGGAGAACCTTCCCCTACACTTGAAAATCCGGAAAGATTAGTATCTTTCCGAAGAAGAATGTGTGGGTTTCATTGCCCGACACCTACAGCTGTCGTTGTGCACATGCCCATGTAGTTTTAATAGGACTTCGTTTGTCCAATAACATTTACATTCTCAAGATCACCGCCTTCGTCTTTCCTATAAGAGTATCGAATTGCATAACCCGATTTGGATAATCTTACTTAACTGCACTTAAAAGTTGAGTTATGTACAGTTTCCACCATATCTTTTAAAATTCTGAGAACACTTTTACGCGCAATCAAGACTACCTCATTCTTGACGTCTTAGATGACTGTTGGTAGGCATCTCTGACAACTAGACATTTCTAATATTTCTCGACTTCCTTTTCTGCCCTCGTGGGTAGCAACTTGGGTAGAATCGCTCGCCGTCCTCTCCACACTGGGTGGAAAAGACCCGAGTTCGAGTCCCATCGATGACGTGAGGAATTTTTCACAACTTGACTCTGTTAGTCGGTCTCAGGCGAGGGAAGGACTCATCCGAGTTTCTGGGAGGTTTTTTTCTCCCGGAAACTCGGGAGTTTCGTCCAGCAAACAGAATATCGACCGCAGAACACGCAATTTATAGACAGTATACACGAGCAATATGGCCTTACTCACTAATACTCCTTAAACCCTACAACAACAACAACAGCCGATTTCTGAGAGAACACTGCGAAAAGAATTGGATATCATGGATAACTGGAATGGGGTCTCCCGAAAAAGACCAATGTTAACAGTTGCGCATAAAAGCCCACTAATATAAACTAAACTGGACTATTCTTGACTAGAATTATTATGAAGTGGGTCCCCTACTTGCAATACGAACCAAGATGAATCAAGTTGGCTATACAAATATCCTGGATGATTAGATTATTCTTTTTGTTGAACATTTGAAGGACATTCATGATTTCTATATTTCTGTATTCTAGGATGGCAACTATGCAGATACTAATGAATAAGTTCTGCCAAAACAACCAACGTATAAGCGTGTATGTTAAGCGCCAAAGCAACGAAGAATATGTGGAGTCAGTGTACTGTGTCTGTAAATTGCAATTGTTCTGTGGGCGGTTTGATAGATGAAAAACCGAATTTTCTGGAGAAGAATCCACGCACCATCGCTTGAGACCGACTAACTCGGCCACATTGTGAAAGAAGCCCATAATTCCTCGCGACACTCATCACTGTCAGGATTCGAATTCGAGCCTTTTTCTCCCCGTGTGGGGAGGGCGACGATTATATCCACTGCGCTATGGGTGAGGGCCATCTAAAATATGTATCACTCTCAGGGGTAGTATTTGCACGCAATGCCTTCTTAGAAGTGCTGACTTTGCCCAAGAGGCGTTCGGGCTGTGTGTTCCTCTACTCGCTATCTGTAATTCTGTTTAAGGAAAGTGCTCAGCGCCAGGGACATCTTTCTGCTTGGGCCCTAGATTTTAAGGGGTTTCAAAAAGTGCACTACTTATTTTATTATTATTTTTTTCTCACTTATATCAATATTTATTGTTTTTCGGGACAAAAATCCCAACATTCGAGGAAGGAGGGAATAATTGTTCCCTTTAAACAGATCAATAATAAGGATTCCATGAGAATATAAGTGTCGAATGAAGAATATTGGCGCCCGGGGCAAAGACAAAAAAACACTTCGAACATCCAATACAAATAAAATCCATACACATGGTTCTCCACTGTCCCGTATCCATCTCTTTGTCTTTCTCTGTCACTCAATTTATCCAGCTTTTTCGATCTTTGTCTCTCTCTCTCTCTCTCTCTCTCTCTCTCTCTCTCTCTCTCTCTCTAACAATTTAGAAACAAGAACATTTCTGCTTTGTAGTTAGTTATGATCACTTCTTGTGGAAAAAGTAAATACGATTTTTTTTTTTTTTTTTTTCAGAATACAGCCGAATTGATCTTGTGCAAGAATGCACGTTTCTCCCCGCCCCCATTCTCCCCACAGGACATTCCGGTTTTTCATCTGGCAAACGGACAGACCAATCATAGAACACACATAATTAATAGACGCAACACAGTATGCGGATACTTCAGACGACATGGAATTGAATAATCGGAGGTTAAAAATAGCAACGCAATCAGCGTCTAAGACTGACAAAGGTCGAAGGAAAGATCAGGTAAGGGTAGGGAAAAAAAAGGAGAAGAAGCGAGCAAGATGGTACGAAGGAAACGGAAAATCGACCACTATCATTTACATCCTCCTTTTCTGTTCTTTCCTCAATGAATAAAATGATTTCGCCGCACGCGCGTCCACCAGGGAACGCACTTAAGGCCGATTGCGTGTTCTGCTTCACGTCAACAGCACCTTAATCGAATAATGGAGGTGGCTTCGAAATTATTTTCTTTCTCCATCGCGGTCCATTATCACCTCTACAATCCCACAATGCATCGGAGCAATTAGGGTCAGCCGGACGAATGACCGAAACCCACAAATAATGGAAAAAATGCCGAGAAAAAAAATCACGTTACCATTAACCTCTGATGCTCTAGGAAAGAACAGATTTTTTTTAGCTCTACTGTACATCGAAAGAGGAAAAGAACTTGAACTGCGCATGCGCGCTATCCCAAAAACACGAGTCGTTTTGAATTAAATAATGTTGGAGAAAACTTTAATTTATTAATTGCATAAAATTTAAATTATTTAAAGAATTATATTTAAAATAACTTGGAAAGTGAAATTCTAGTTGTATCTTTTAACTATATATCTTATTATTTAAAGCTTATAAGTATTAAACCTGAATTTATTTAGACACCTTTTCTTTTGCTCATAGTATAAAATCAGTTGAACAGTATCAAGATTGGAAATCGAAAGATCACGTGAGTGTCGTCGTGGCAACGCACTTCTGATGTGTCTATAATGAAGTGTATTGTACAATTTAGTACAATTTAGTACAGCAACTAAACATTTTAAAATAGGCTTTTTGAGAGATCCGTTAAAGTAGCATAGAGAATTTTAAGTGGAGGCTAAGAACAATTAATAGGTGGTCAATAGAGTGCACTGGTGCATGACTCCTATTCCAAAATGGTCACGCTGGCAGACTTATTTCTAACCAGTTTTCTTCATTATAGACACATTAAAATTTCACTTAAGCAACTTCATAAAATGTAGGCCGGACAGAAAAACTACTTCAAAGGTGAACTGTTGGGACACACCAAAAGGCATCTCCAGTCGATGACCCACTTTCCAGCCTTCCCACTTTCCAGCCGTGGTAATTCAGTAATATCTGCGCATGCGCGCTACTATTTGCTTAATGACTTTTCAATCTCATCTAAAGCTTTTTTTTTTTTTCGTTTCTATAGAAAGTACACTGCTGTGTTCAGCACTTTTTTTTTTTTTTTTTTAATACTAGAATGGTAGGAGGAACTTTTCACGGGTGTGCCTTCATTAAAGATGTTTTTATTTCTGCAGGCCTTGCGTTGGTACTAAATGCAGGTGGGCGCCTGCAGAAATAAGAACATCGTGGTAAATGAATTCTAAAATAAAATTTGAAAACAACTTTTAAAAAATGCAATTCGTGTGTTTCTTGCGATTTACTTTCTATGTGACATAGAAAAGAAAGAAAATAAAGTAAAACTCTTTTGAAACTTTTTTTTTTTTTTTTTTTGTTTTTTGCAATTCCTTGCCCTTTATATGAAGATCTCTTTTAGAAAGCAGGAAAACTTTTTACGTGAAAAAAGAAAATTAATATGTTTAGTCTGCATAATTCTGTTAGAAAATACAAAAAGAACAGCACTTATTTTAAAAACTTTGCCAAACAGATATTAAAGATTCAACCATTCGCAACCATTCATTGAGTTTTCATTAAGATCCAGAAAAGGCTACTGAATATAGACATTATTTTTTACGCTTAATTTCTTTTATTTAATTTTTTAAATAATGTTAATAGTATTCACCATATAGTGCAACGAAATCAGAGGCTTTTGCTGCACTCATCATAATGAGTAATTCAGTCTTGTGATTGGTCAGTTCCTCTGATGAGCTGTCGCCATCTTTGTCTCTCCTGTGCCGTTTGTTTTAGTTCCTCAAAGTTTTGAAGTCTTGCTTCATCCAGCAACGTCCCGATGAAGTTCTTTTTTTGGTCTACCCCTAGGGCATTTTCCCTCCACAGTCCCCTCCATTGTATCCAGAAGCAATCCACCATGACGAATAACG
Source organism: Mastigoproctus giganteus (assembly GCF_048544385.1). Taxonomy (NCBI): domain Eukaryota; kingdom Metazoa; phylum Arthropoda; class Arachnida; order Uropygi; family Thelyphonidae; genus Mastigoproctus; species Mastigoproctus giganteus. Next base: position 28,820,679 of record NC_143581.1, on the reverse strand, counting down.
TGGCCCACCCATTTTAGTCCAATTGGTCTCATTCTACCTAAAATTTTCCTTTGTTCTTGAACGCGTTTTAATACTTCCACATTTGACACTTTTCTGGCCCATTTAATTTTTACCATCCTGCGCTAGCAGGATGGTAAAAAAAGAAAACACAAATTACCTATATGCTTCCATCCTCACATAGGTAACTATCCGGTTGACCTTTGAATTTACGTCAGCCTCAACCACCTGCGAGGGCGATTTGTTTCAGATATCAACGACTCGCTGGCTTAAAGAAAACTTCCTGCAATCTAAGTTAAACTCAAGCTCTGAAATTTGAATTTATGGCCCCTAGTTCCAAAATCAGAGCTTTGTAAACCCAATCAGGCCACCTCTGAGGTGCCTGGTTGACAAGCTCTGTAGCCTACATAATCGGAATTTTCCCTCATACGGTCGTCCTTCTGCCGATCTCACCATTCCAGTTGCCATCTTTGGACCCTTTCAAGGAGCTCTATGTCATTTTTCAAATGCTTGACGGTCTTGGGAGGGGGAGGCTGACAGAGGTAATAAGGCTCTGAAAGAATCAGTAAAATGAAATTCATAGGTATATTTTCACTGGAAAAAGAGAAAACCAAGGTGTACAAATATAAAATTTTGGGGAGTAACGGAAACACGTATTTCATGAAGTTTATGGTGGATGAACGTGGCCGTCGACGTCTGTCTCGCATTGTTTCAGCCAACCGGAGAGCGACAGTGGCACAAATCACTGCCAACTTCAACGAGGAAGGTACCAGAAACGTCTCCACCAAGATAGTCAAGCGATCATTAGCCGCAATAGGTTATGGGAGCTGTCCACCCACCAGAGTCCCATTGTTAAAACCACAACACAGGACTCTACGCCTGAACTGTGCAAAATAACATCGTCACTGGACCTTGGATGATTGAAGATGGGTCTCTTGGTCCGATGAGTACCGTTTCCAGTTATTTCGAGCAAATGAGAGGGTGCGTATCTGGCGGAAACCGCACGAAGCTATCATCAACAAGGAACTGTTCAGGCAGGTGGATGGTTGGTAATGGTCTGGGGCGTGTTCAACTGACACACGTTGGAACCTCTGGTACGTCTGGACGCATCTCTGAACAGTCCAGGTTACGTGTCTATCGTTGCAGACTATCTGCATCCCTTCATGGTCATAGTGCACCCACAGGGCAATGGACCCTTCCAGCAGAAAAATGTGCCTCCCCACAGAGCCGTGGTGACTAGAACATGGTTCGAAGAGTATTCCGCAGATTTTACCACCATGTAATGGTCTCCCCGTTAATCGGACATGAACCCTGTGGAGCATCTTTGGTATGCTGCGGAAAGGTCCGTTCGAGCATTGAATCATCCACCCAGGAATGCGACGGAATTATGGAATGCGGTGCAGCAAGCATGGATGGAATTACCTGTGGAATGCTTTCGTGAACTAGTGGACTCAATGACTCGCCGTGTGACTGCCCTTATCCGGGAAGGTGGGTCAACCCGTTACTAAGTAGGTATTCCATGATTTCTGTCCACTCAGTGTATAATACTAATATTAATTTCATTTAATGACCGATTAATCGGGGATACTATGAACAAATAGTATGTGTTATTGATCTCATTGTGACGCTGTTGTCCAGGGATAACGTACGTGGCCACTGCTACAATTTTTGGGAGGTCAAGTTTGCCACAAAAACTGCGGAGCCCATTGTTAGTTTTGGTGCCTATTGAATTGAAAGGTATGATAGTCTATATGACAGGTATTTAAAGTAATCGAGGAATTTTATCCAACAGCCTATAACGCGGAAGCCTAGGAATTGTATTTCTCATTCTTTGCCATTTTTGCCAATGTTCAATGTGATTGTAAACAAAGGCAGCCTTATTTAATACTCTTTGTCCGTGTCAAGTTTTAGACAAAAATTATCTATAGAATAATAAAAATCGCCGAGATGGAGCTAGTTCTTATTATTTCGAATCTCCCCCCCCCCCTCTTTTTTTTTTTCAATTCTTTCTTTTTCGGAGCAATATTCCTCTTGAAATCCTGAGTACAGAAATTCTGAATCATCCAACCTACAAAAAAAGGGAAAAAATGTTAATGACAATGATTTCGAGATTATTAAGAAATGAAAAGTTAAATACTTTTGATGGTGCTAAATTAGAACCAATCTTGAAACTGATTGGCTAAAAGAAAGGCATTGCGACTAGGCATGGGGCACAATATAGTTTTTTGTTCATTTTCAATTAAATATGGTAGAGAGCAAGGTCCCCGATCTGTAATTATAACCATTGGCATTAAGCAGCCAAACTAAATAGAATATGCAATCCAATGCAAAAGAAGATGCAATCGGGAATTTTTGGATTGCATATTCTTTCACTGTCCTTTCTAGATTGTATTCTGCCGAATAATGGGAGTTAAACGGAGATGAAAATCCATATGAGATTGTCATACCTCTATTATATTTTAAAGATGAACTACAGTCTTATTTATTTAGGGTTATTTGTATATAAAAACAGAAGCGTGTGATTGTGGGGAGAAGGAGTAACATCTGCTTCAATATTTCCGTGTTCACCCAAGGTTATTATGTACTGCCGGTTGACTACCGAGCTACATCAGTGAAAGAACAGAATAGCAAATTGTTGGTGTGTGTGTCCTTTACTCTGGGTGTGACCTAGCAATGCTACATGACCTTCGTTTTCGTTCCTTATCAGCTCGATGTTGGCAGCTACAATGGGCTAAGCAGCTGTAACGGTAGGATCTTTGTTCTTCGTGACAAAAGAAATCAATACCAAAGACGTCATCAATTGATAGACAACGCCAATATTGAACCTTCATTCCCAAATAGGAGATAAGAACTTTTCCAGTCTATTGGAAAAACAAATAACTTCAGTATCCCCAGAACGATGCACTTCTTCTTTCTTTCACTCTCAGTGGATCAAATCTTTCAAACCGTGTACTCCAAGTGTGAGTTTAGAAAGGTAACCTCTTACCAGGATTAATTGCTCTCAGGAAGTAAGTGGATCTAGAAAAACTGGTTGAGATTAAAAATAATAATTGCACCGATGGAGGGGTGGCGAGCACGGTTTTTTATTTTATTTTTTTAATTTGCTGGTTCTGCCTGTGCCCAACATTGCTGTCAACTAATGGATAGATTCTAATTTCTACAAGCTCGGATTCAAATCCCAAACTCTTTCCAGTTATTCGAACACGTCAAAAAATAAATCCTATTTTTAACTATTTAGTAGAAGTAATGCCTCTCTCTCTCTCTCTCTCTCTCTCTCTCTCTCTTCACCGCGTGGGCAGAAGTTCACTTCGCTAATGAATGAATGTTACGTTGCCTTAAAGATAAGAAATGATGTAATGTCTTATCTAGTTCTTGTGGAGAAGGACAGCCAGTCTTGCTCTAGACGTCAAGATGTGTGTGATAAAGCCTTACTTATACAAATTGCCTTCCAATCCAATAAAAACGTGCAAGATGGAAGTTAAATAAAACTCCTTCAAAGAATTTAAATTCCACGCTGTTCCATTTTTGATTTAGAATCAAAAACTGTGCCTGATTAACATTTGAGAAAAATTAGAAACACAGAATATAAAGCCATTATTATAACTTTACATATTATTATTGTACTACATTAATTATATTATAATATTATGTTCTACTGAATTTTAAATAATTTGTTAATCTAAACCTCGTTTTAGTTTTTCATCAGAGGAGTTTAACCATACCTGAATGATTTCTTGACTGCTCCAATCAGATTTCAGCATATATTTATTTATTAAAAATGAACGAGTAAACCATCACTATAAAATATCTGTTCAGTCAAAGCCAATCCAATTAAAATAAATACCTATAAAACAAATTATAAAATAAAAAATTATATTTTAAATAAATATTTAAAACAATTTTCAAATACTTTTAAAAAATTTCTCCGTATATATTATCTGTAAATTGCGTGTGTTCTGTGGTCGATTTTCTGTTTTGCTGGATGAAAGACCCCCAGTTTCAGGGAGAAAAATCCATGCTATTCTGCTCGGGACTGATTAACTCAGCCACGTTGTGAAAATGGCCATAAAAATTCCTCGACTGAACTCGAACTCAAGTCTTTTCCACCCAGTATGGGAAGAACAGCGACTCCACCAACAGCAACAGAGTGCAAAAAGTCAGCTTTTACGTACAATCATTAAAATATTTTTAAAATTATTATAAATTATTAAGCAGTTCTTGGAGAGTGATTGTCCATTATGTCATCTGTTATAAAGACTAAACAAACTGGAAAGATACACATGTCAGATACAGCTTAGGAACTTTCAGTCGAAAACTGTATTAACCTTCGGAAAGACCCATTTTCTGTCCAGTTTATACTAGCATAAATTTCCATCCAGCCAAGAGAGGAGTAGTACAGCAACCTCTTCAAAGAAGAATATTCCAGTACATCGTTTCTTACATACGTTTATCTTCTACTACAGGATTCATTCTCTTGGAGTAATTCCTATCTTGGGAAAAGATTCTAATAAATATTCCTGTGGAAAGTTTATAATGCAAAATACAGTAGTAAAATTCCTTTGACGAAGAAGTCCCTTTATATCTGAACTCGAGATTAAGTAATGAGAGAATTAAGTTCAGTTGTGATGCAGTACTTGGTAATTCTGTCGCATGTGACGAAGTTGGTTGCACAATGAGTGCTAAATTTTTGCTATGACAGCCGACTGATATGCCCAATAACTATAATTACCTGCCAGTTGAAGTTAAAGTGAGGCCATCCTATGACAACAGCTCATTCGGTGAGTTACCACTAGCTGCGACTAAGGAGCCATAATATTCTGAATTATAGGTTGATTTAAAGCATTCCACACAGCGACAGCTAGTTAAAAAGACGCTGTAGTCATTAGGGTCTTCTGTCGGCATTTATCACAGACTCGGAGACACTTAATTATCTGAAAATGTAATATTGTAGGCTGGAGTTAATAAAACTACGTCAAAGTTCCCAGAAATACCTCTACAGTCTCTACTCTGGTGGACAAATGCATGCTTCCTTAACACTATGTTACACCTCTTGTCTACCTGAGGTGAAATGATTTAGTAATCGATATTTGCTGGGTGTACCCCATAACCTACGATCCTTCCTCCCTCTGCCCTTCTCATCGATGCACGTGTATTCCGGATTGATCTAATTTAATAGTCCCGAACAAGAAAATCAATTCCGAGAATCCAGTGGAGACCATGCAGATACTCTGGCGAGGAAAAAGAAATGTCTATTAAAATTAGAAGAGAGAGATCGAAGGTTGTTTGATGCTGGATAGCGAGAGTGGGTTTCTCATGATTTTAGCCATTTACTTTTCAGCCACTGAGTTGCAAGCAGGATGCACTATACACGGAGTGAGTTAAAAGTCTGGGCCGCTCCAAATACGTTCCTGGAGAAGTGAAAGCATTGCGGGAAGCGACTGTTATAACTAAAAACAGGTGTTTTGATTCCAGTGATGACCTGTACAATGTTGTACATGTTAGCGTCAAGGTCATGAATTTCCTGACTTTTGAAACGATAGCAGTTAGAGGAAATTTTAAAATCGAAAAGTTACAGAACTTGTCTCAATTAGCCAACAAACGTTTTCTTTCTGAAATATCAAGTGAATAAAACTAACTTCAACTGCCCCCTCAAGGGTGACCAGTTTTTGGTGGATTAATAGAGATTCAAATACGACCATCATTTTAAAATCATCTAATATATCCTGCGTCTTAAAAAGGGAAAATGTGTTTAAATAAATGTGCATTTAGTAACTAAAACCTTTAGAAAAATAGACTCAAATAGAAATATTTTGATGAAAATCACTAAAAATTTCAGTTTTTTTATGATTTTATTTTTCTAAAAGAGCTTTTGGGTTATGCTTTATAATTATATCCATCTGAGCTTTTTCATCTGAGCTTTTTCATTTAATAATTTCTAATGTAAATTTATTAAATTTGATATTTCGTTTTTTTATAATTGCAACTCTACAATGACCTTACATGTTTTCTGGTTTCACAGTCATGGCAGTTAAACAAGAATTTCTTTATTACAAAATTATGAAGCATGTCTAAATTATCCTAAGAACATTATTTCTGGAGGAAACCTTCAAATTTCTCCGTTAAAATTAAGGTAAGGTGAGTAACTAATGTATTTGAGGCATTACGTCAAAGCTAAAGTGTTGCGCGACCAGTAGATGTGTCAGAAATTGGATAAAAGAAAAACATAATAAATAAATTGACAGGCAGAACGAAGCAGGAACGGGGAAGTTTAAAAACTCAATGAGGTACACAATGAGGCCCAAGGAGTACACAGGCTTGTGTTCTAAAATAACGTGTCTAAAATATGTTCTTACTAAAATTTTCTATAAGTCTGTGTCAAAATTCCTGAGAACTGGAGAGAATTCTATCTTTCCTGTTACACAAATACAGAATCCAGCTTAATTTAAAGATTGGAGACTAATCTATATCTCCTCTTCCCTTCCAAACTATAAAAAAATTCTTCTGCAGTATAAAGTCCAAATGTTATTAGTTAATTCTTACCAAGTTCATTATGATAAAAAAGGGAATTCGCATATCACAAATCTTATCTACCACTTTCCTAAGTACTCAAGCTTTTAACTATCATTCTTAGCTAGATGATACTTTTGAAGGTATTAACCCTAAAACTCTTATGAGTTTTAAGGTTAATAGCTTCTTTGGCCTTGTCTTAAATCTACAAAAATCTGTTCATCTTTCACTCACGGGGTGATCTGCACCATTTCAGGTTAATCCTGTCATAGGAAATCTTGTTGTTTAGAAAAATTACGAACAGAAATACTTATTTAACATACAACTCCGTGATTTTACAGTCGGATTCTTTTACTGTGAGCGCCCTCTACAAAATATATCTCTTTTCTAAATTGTTTATATTTCTAGATTAAATTTTTAAAGCTGACATCATTTTGCACGGTAAATCTTCTTTTCTTTAATGATAATTCGGTTTTTATGTTGATATACGTGTCTTTGAGTTCTATAAAGGGAAATTACTTATTTTTACTCTCTCCGAAAACATCCTGCTAATGAGTCCACAACCAGTTTGCCTGCAGACATGGGGTACGTTGTCAGTAGTTCATTACGGGCTCAGTTGTCCGTGGCCTGCGTTGTAGACAATGATGTAAGCGTGTGGGATGGAAGGAGGCATAGTTTAATAGCGAGAAGGACTCCCACGGCCTCCTACGCTACGAGGTACCTACAAATAAGAGATTAGTGAACAATCTGAATGACCTGTAAACATCAGTCTTCTCAAATTTCTCTAAGGAAGTGGTAACTTTAAAATATCCTTCTTTCTGCAGATTCTTTGAAGTCACTACGCATGATTGAAGAGGATTATTATATGAGATTAAATTGTTAGCAAAAAATATAATCCAAATAGATATACAAAAATAAAATAAATTATATACACGAGAGTTAACCCATAAGTTCAGCCCCTCGAGGAAAGCACAATGTATATAAGCACCCTCCTTCCCACACCAGGTGGAAAAGGCCCAGGTTCGAATCCTATCAATAACGCCAGGAATTTTAAAGGGCATTTTTTCACAATGTGGCTGGGTTAGTCGATCTCAGGCGAGGTTTGCACGGTTTTTTCTCCCGGAAACTCTTTTGTCCAACAAACAGGCAAATCGACCACAGAATACACGCAATTTACAGACACTCTATATGCACGGCTTAATATGGTCTAAGTTACTGATGAACCTAAACCCAACAACAACAACAAACCAACCCATAAGTTCTAAGATTGACCAGGAAGAAATGTTTATATATTAATGGAATTAATATCATATAATAATCAAGCATTTTCATTCTTATATTGCCGGATCTGAAAGGCGACCTATTGCACTCAAAACTGGGAAATGGAGAAACTGGAGGTCACAAATTCCAAAGCCGGCTGTATAAGTGTAATGTAGGTTTGCAAGTGTTATGTTTGATGTGTGCTGGCATCTGGAGACTTCGCAGCCAGGGGGCAGCAGACACCTGGTCGATTGCCCCCTGCCTCCCAATCTCAGCCACGTGGAGGCGCTCCAGAAACTATCCAGGACGGGTCTCGCACCGGACTTTCCAGAAAATTCTAGAGAAGTCCATAAGAAACATTGAGCAGAAGAAGAAATAGTTGGTGAAGAGTGGGGTAAAATTGAGGGGGGGAGAGTAGACAAAAAGGTAAGGGAAGAAACAAGGAGACATCCCTAAGAAAAGTAGAAGTTACAAGATTAATGAAGGAAAGTAAAAGCAAAGAAAGTCTGGACAGTGGTGTCCGTTAATCTCACCCCCAAAAGGGTCAGCAGAAACTGGTCTCTTAAGAGGGTTGTCTATCTTCCCGCTCTGAGCCAAGCATCAGAACTAGCAAAGATCCCAACCCAGCTGGATTGCTGGATAAACAGGAGAGAGTTCCCACCTGTGGAGGTAGGGGTCAGCAGTTGATAAGTCCGGATGATCTGAAGTGGATAAAAATTTCAGTCCAGTGAGAAGTCAGTCCGGATGTGTCATTATAGGTGGTGAAGTCTCAGGTCAGTATCGTTTTGGATCAATGTTTGTAGTGGAGTTAAGTACTGATGTGCTGGCTACATTGGGTTCCATGCAAGCGAAATACGTTAAAATAAATGAATAGCGATTTGCAATATACATGTTATAATGATAGATGCGCTTCTTGAAAAAAAAAATTTAGTAAATTTTAAATACAACAGTTCTTAAAAGTAATAAGAAAGGAAATAGACTCGCATATTTTGCATAAATGGAATAATATACACGTATCTATACAACCGCATAACTAACAGCAATTACCATAATAATTAAGAAGTGGACAACTCTCGACCAAGGAAGCCTTCTGACATCATCATTCCAAAAACCATCACCAATGTCCATGATTTAATCGGGAGTGACTATAATCTGACGATTTTACAGATTGCCGAGAACGAAAACTTACCAACAACATTTGATCGGACTGTGACAAAGCAAGCATGTGGAGATGAGAATGGTTTCTATATACTGGGTTCCAAGACATTTGAGTCTCCAACAAAAGTTAATCAGCACAATGTGCCATTGGAAAATTTGCGCCTGTTCATCGAATCCAGAAGAATTCCTATGTCATTTCATAACTGGACAAAAAATGGGTTCACCACTTCTATCCCGAAACTAAATAAGTCACAATAAAAATAGTCATTCATGGAAGCTAAGTTGGCACAATACACCGCCGTTGCTACTTGTTTAGAAAGGTTTCAGTTCGATTCCATCGGGAACTGGAGGAATTTTTAAAGTTCTCTTTAACAGACGTCAGTATATTATGTCTGAAATTATGTATATTACTTGATTGGTTTGTTGGGCAAAAAACCCCGAGTTTGAGGGAGAAAACACCAAGCAACCCTCTCCTGAGACCGCTAATTCAGTCACGCTGTAAAAAAAGCCCATAAAAATTCCTCTCGTCCACCGGAATTTATAAAACAGGCAGTCAGATACCAAGGGATACTGTATGTGCACGCGTGCGCACAGTTCACCGAGAGGAAGGTTGATCCAACGTCATGATCTAAGTGACTTGGAGCGCGATATGTCAGTGGCGCCAGACGTGCTGGCGTAAGTATCGTAGACACTGACGCCGTGCTAGAGTTTTCACGCCAACGATGTTTAAAATGTACCAATAATGGACCATCAACCAGAAAACATTCAACCAACGGCAGTCCTGCGTCTGAAGACGACTTGTTGATGTGAGAGGCTGACAGAAGACGTAAAACGAGTCTAAGAGAAGGGCCACAAAGGGTCAAATGACAGCGCAGTACAACTCGCGTACTAAGAGGTATATCAGAACTCACAATGCTTCAGATCCTGTTAAGGATGGGGTACAGTAGTGTATGACCTCACCGGGTTCCAGCTTGCCAGCTGAAAGAAAAAAGGCAACTACGCGCACAGTGGGCACAAGGATCACCTACGCTGGATATTTTAGGATTGGAAAAGGTTGTTTGGTCTGACGAATCCCAGTTCCAGTTGCTGCATCCTGATGGTAGAACTAGGATATGGCGAGCAACATAAATGAATGACCATATAAATAAGGGTTGCCTGTTTGGATATCTAGAAAATCAAGTAAAATTAAATTATAATTTCCATTCGTTCGAAAGAACATAGATTTGTGATAGTTAGAACTGCTGTGGGGAGAACACTGAACCATTCGTGGACTGCTGATCTGTAAAAGTTTATTTAAGCACTAGATTTCTCCACAGCAGCCTTAGTTACCTACCCTTCCATATGCCAAAGTGCATTACGTCACAGTTATCTTTCAATACGTCACACATTTCCTAAAGAGACTCCAGTCTTTAGGAAATTAGGACCATTGGTCTCAATCGACCAATGAGAATCTTACTCGATGACGTTATTTATTTATTTCTGGATTAAAGTTAAAGTTCATATAAATTTTTACCGACTGATTTTATATATCCATTTGTAAACTGAATTTAGCTTTACGTCAAATTGAAATATATTTTTATATTAGCTCCCCTATGGGGGCCCAAAATATCTCTATCCATTTACTGTACAGAAATTTCCTACTTTCTTACTCTGATCTCAAAAAGGCCTTGTAAATGTCTTTTAATAAAAAAATAATTACCGTAAAAATGCAAATATTTTTGAATCGCTTTTTTCTTCGAAGACAGCCATGGAAGTAATTGCAAAAAGTATTGGAAACGTTATAAACAAGTGTGATCTCGAAAGTTGTGATAATGCACATTTAGGTATTTGTTGTTGTTGTTGTTGTTGTTTATCATTAAAATTCACAATATAGACTAAAATTGTACTCCTGTTAGTATTTGTCTTCATATTGTACTTTAGTGTAATAGTCATATATTCCTCTCAGAGCCTTATAAGCCTCAATCAGGTCACCTCTGAGGTGCCTGGTTGTCAAGCGCTGTAGCATAAGTCTTTCCTCATATGGTTGTCCTGCCGATCTCCTCATTTCAGTTGCCCGTCTTTGAACCTTTCAAGAAGCTCAATGTCTTTGTTCAGATGAGCTCTCCATACTTGAACACAGTATTCCAAACGTGGTCTTACAATTGCCTTATACAGGGGGACTATGACCTCCATATCTGTACAGGATAACGTTCGACAAATCCTGGGTGCCTGTTTACACTGCTCAGAAAACTTCATATTTGCCCGCATTATAACTCCCACATGCCTTTCTTCCTGTACTGTTTTTAATTCAACCCCACCAAAGTGTATCATTTATTTGTGGGTTGCTTGCATTTAGCAGCATTAAAACATAGCTGCCACTTCTCTGACCATCTCTGAAGTTCAAGTCATCTTGAAGGAGCACTGCTTGGTACTGATCATTAACTACTCTACCAATCTTTACGTCGTCTGCAAATTTTGTCATTAAACTTTCTGTCCCATTAAACTTTCTGTCCCATTGTCAATGTCATTATGAAAATCAGAAACAACAGTGGTCCAAGAAGCGATCCTTGGGGGACCCCACAACTGACATTCTGAAGAATATCCATTAATCACAGCCTTCTGCCCTGCAACGACCCAGCAGTCCATCTCAGAAATATAATAGCTCTGATTCAGCTCCCTTGAAAAAAAAAAAAAAAAAAAAATATATATATATATATATAAGCTAAATGTACGTGCAGAGCATCATTTTGGCTGGTGACAACGTTAATGAGTGGCAGTGACAAAGGACTTCAAAAAGTGACCTATTTTACTCAGCCATTATAATTCCTTGAAGCAGAACAAAAAGCAATTTGTATATACGCATATCTGGCTGTAAACCAAAACTCAAATAACCACCAATGCAATTTGGCCTGCCAAATGACTGTGTCCGCGTCTTCATATTACGACCCCATCCCCCACCCTCATTCCAAACGCTCATTTACCACGACAGATGACCTTTACGGTTCATTCTATTCTATCAAAACCCAGAATTTAGGCTTACGTCATCTTAGATCGATCTTTATTACCATTTCACTTTTTTCTGTTATCTGCTGCCCTCCCCCCAGGGAAAATATGCCCTCTTCCTGTTCTCTAAGCGAAAATTTAATATTCCCAGTAGATGTTTATTTAATTATTATATTTGTAACACTATTATATTTGTAATTATGAGGTAGCAGAGAAGGTGCCTTTGGTCTTTGCCTTGACTGGCTTTTTTTCTTTTCTTTTTTTTTTATTAAAAACAGCCGGCTTTAGATACTTAAGACGCCTGTTGTCTTGTTCCAGTGAAATCGTTTCTAATGTCCCCTTAATTATCTTTTGTTCTTGGAACCGGATCAAATTAACTAATCAGTTTATTTAACCTTGAAGAATTCTTCTTTTATTTTTATTATTATTATGTTTTTTCCATCATATAAACTTTTGACCTCGACCTCTTGTGGTTTTTCAAGTTCTTTCGTCAGTAAAGTGTATTAAATTATTTCCTTCTTTCTTTCTTTAATAAATATTGTTATCCTTTAGCCGACGAAAAACAAATAATTCCGAATCCATTCAATGTATAATGAATGAAGAGAAATCTCTAAAATAAAAACAATTTAAAGAAAAGATTTTTTCAAGATCTAACTTTGATGTTGGGAACATCGCAGATTCCTTCTATGGTTCTTAAATTCATATTCGATTTGTCTCTTATGTTCTGTGATCAATAACTGCCACGTTCCTCTGGTCACGTGACTTTCTTTTTCAATTTAATTATGTATACGTACTCCTGTGTACGTATACATAATTAATATGTACTGGCTTGGCAAATACAGAATAAATATTGCATTTCCCAACATTTCGCAGCAAAGTTAACTAGATTTCATGCTAATATGCACTCATGATCCAGAAAATTATGACCATCTATCTAATAGGGTGTTGGGCTGCCTTTCGCCATCATAGCTGTTTGCACACGAAGTGGCATCGACTCCACGAGACCGCAGAAGATGTATTCAGATGTCTTGGACTAGCTGGACAGAAACACGTCCGGAGTTCTGCAACGCAGAGAAGCATTGTCAAAGCTGAGTTTCACCGCATCCCACAAATGTTCGATGGAATTGACGTCGGAAGAATTTGGCAGCCAGGGGACACACGACAGGCTTGGACATGATCCTCAAACCATTCCTGCACAATGCAGGCCTCCTGACCAGGTGTGTTGTCTTGTTGAAAGAGTCCAGTGTCATCTAGATACACAGTCATTGTGTAAGTCAAAAGGACAAAACTTGATCCGAAACAATGCCAGGTAGGGTCTGGAGGTGAAGGCGTGTTCGATCGGGATGAGGGAACTGTTGTTGTAGAAGCAGGGTTTTAGAAGGATCAGCAACTACACGTCCCAGTTTAGGGTTTTAGGAGCATCATACACGGAATGATATGGCGAGGGCTATGAGAGAAGCAGTGATGTCCATGAAAATATCTTCCAAACCATGATACCACACCGCAGGCCTCTTTTCGCCCAACCATGTAGTCTGGTTACAGCTGTTCCCTTGATGTTCGAATACGCACCCGTCCATCGGCATAGTGGAACTGGAACCTTGGTTATCAGACCAAGCAACTCTTTTCCAGTGTCCAATGTCCAAGAACAGCACTCTCATGGCCACTATAGGCGGAAGTCGATGATGGTCGGTCAACATGGGCACATCAACAGGTCGCCTACACTGTAGGCCTATCGGCAGAGGGGCCGCTGATTGGTGTGCTCGGAAACGTTTCTCTGTGCGGCCTGGTTGTAGTCTTCTGTTAATTGAATGATCTTGAGCAGTCTATCGTGGTGGACAGCCAACCGCCGTTCACCTTTACTGTCAACCAGTGGTAGTCTCCACGTCCCAGCACTTTCGGTCGTTGTGCGTCCCTTTTCGGACCATTCCACCACACCTTCACCACGGCGCCTCTCGAACAGCCAATGCCTTCCAAGCGCCAGAAATGTTTCCCGTTTCAAACTCTATGAGGTCCTTTCCTCTCCCCCATTGCACGGGCTTCGTACTAACGAAATGACTAAGATTTCAAAGGTTTAAAAATAGTTTGGTGGATCAACAAACACAGATTTATGTCCATCCATATTTAGAGTCTTATAACAGGATGATCAGGAATGCGCGCATTGGGGAGGGATGCTCTTAGGATAAATAAATTTTAGAAATATATAAATATAACTAATATAATTAATTTTTAAAAAATATAAAATGTAAATAACATATATAGACATAAAATAAATAATAAATGTAAATCTATGTTTAAAAGCTGTCTCTTGTCGTTAATACCATTGTTCCGAGATTGTTATTTTCTAAACGTATGCACTTTATAAACACAACTTTATTATTTTTAGACAGCATGGGGCCCGATGCAATTGCACCATCGTAAAGCCGGCCCTGATAATAATCCAAAAGGACAGACACTTGAAGATTTCCTCGTTTGGAGATAAGCCAACTAAAATTATTAATGGTGTGTCAAGTCCATGAGCGCGCTGGCACAGTTTAAAAATGTAAATACGCTGATGAAAGTAATATCTATTCTCAAAATCCCTGTTAACATTTTCTAGACCGTTTGAAAAATCGTTTTTTCTTTTCTTTTCTATTTCTCTTTCTTTTCTTAATAAAAAACGGAATTATTGATCTTCAACTCAATGTTATTTCTAAATCTTATCAACATTTATGGATATAGAGGGTAAACGGAAATAGAGTCCCCCTCTCTTCCCCATAGATGGACACGAAACCCTGCATTCAATATTACGAAAGGCCGTCCCTTGAAAGAGATTTTACGAGCATATCTGTTTAATGTACACTAGTTCAACACAAGTTGCTTTTTTTTCCAAATCCGCTTGCCTGCAGGTGAAGTGTGTAAAGATTTATATGACATCCAGTAGTGTCCTATATTTAACTCGAGCGTAGATTGTATATTTATTTTTAAAATGCATAAATGTATACACACGGATGTTTCGGTTTCTATTCATCTTCCTACGATTTTTCGCAGTTTGCTAAGTTAAAAAAGGAAAAAAAATCATTCCGTTTATGTGTGTGGCGTACTCGCAAACCAACTTCACGAATCCGAACCCACACAGAAACAATTTCCAAAACTGAACACTTCAAGGTTAAGTTTTCTTTTTATTCTATGGTAGTACATAGTTCGTGTGTACCTGTCAAGGACGAAACTAAGTGAATATTCTAGTGCAAAGTGCAGGAGTTTCGAAAGAAAGATTTCGAAGCCTAAAAAGATTATCGTGTAATGACACAAATGCTCAAGACAGCACATTTTCCTTTTGTTTTTCCTTTGGCAAATATCCAACTGATATCTCAACAGGTTTGCGCGATAGCAAAGAAAATACAAGGATTGATTTTTATTTAATAGATTCATTTTACGCTTTAAATCCTCCTCAATAACTTAGGAAAGAGTAGAGTTCTTCCTTGTTCAAAGGTGAACTTTACTCCAGATATAATACACATTGGCGCATACAGTGTTTTTCAGTATGTACTGGTTCTGGAAATCTCTCAATCGGCTGATTGAAAGAATAAAATTAAAAATCTATTCGCAGTTAGCTCGATACACAACTTACCTCTCAGAATTAGTGAGATGGATAAGCTTGTATCTTTTTGCTATGTAACTCATTCGTGGCGCAGCACATAATGGCAGAGAGAACACCGCTTGAGGACCCCCTCCTTGTTTGCGAACAACAGTTTGCATCCCATTGATCTAGACAAATTCTGCGAACAGAAATCATATTCCGTAGAATCTATAAACTAATAAAATTAAACTGTCGAGGTATGTCTCAGGAGATCCACTGATTGTACCACTAACGTGAACCCCACCATTTGTAAATTAATAATAATACCATACCATACCCGTGGTATGGTATTATAGTAAATACGATAATTGGTCAGTACTATGGAAGGTTAAACTCAAACAATAAATCGTAAAAGGTACTGGGACATCATCAATTCATCCAAAACTTCATCAGTTCATCATTGAAGGAAATAAATAAGCAGGAATGGTGATTTCGGCAAGATTAAACCACCTGTAATTCAGCAAGAGCGACAATTGCAATATTGCGTGAACGTTCCTATAGTCAAATCTCGTAATGGACGCATAAAATAGTCTCCACGATCTTCACATTTATCAGAAGCAGACTCCTTTTCTTTTTGTTCGATTACATAAAGGAGAAAGTGTCCACAGCACACCACAGACATTACAGAATTTCAAAGCTAACACAAGAACATAATTAATGCCACAGCGAATGCAGTTTCGACCTCTGTAATGGAAAATGTTATTCTATGAACACGCCAGAGTATCATGGATCATGGTGGACACCTACCAGACATTATCTTCCATACTCAATTCATTTGTTTTTCATATATTTGAACAATGATTTCAGAAGCTTGTTCTCATTATTCAAAACACTACAATAAATCTACTAATCTCGGGATCGTTCTTTTTCCTGTCCACCAATGAGACTCCAGAGTTGAAACCGGGGTCTGGGTAGTGGCATACATTAAATAAAAAGCAATATACTTCTCCACAATCCATTTTTTTCAAAGCTTCCTCCTTTCCGAGAGAATTTCTGAAATTTATATTCTCTTCAATAACACTTTTGGAAAAATGAGGTTAAGGTAGGGTGACCAGATTTAAAATAATAAATAAATAACGAGACTTACCTGCCGAACCGGCAATGCGACACGTGAGGTTACATCATGCGAATGAGAAGGAAGTAGTCTCACGTGCAAATGAATGTGTTTACTGTAACTTAAGACAGTCTAAATTGTATAAAATTTCAGTAGTCTAGGTTTATTGGGACATGGCATTTGTGTAGATACTAAACAAACAACACACACGCATTTCCTAGAAAAGAGCCAATTTTATATTTAAACATTTCTTTGAAAAGACAGTTTGGTTGTTTAGTCTAATCTTTCTGTAATGCACTACGACGAAGAATACTCTTCATCTCTTTGAAAATGAACGCAAGTGTAAAGTTTTGTTTACATTTGATAAGAAAATGTAAAATATGTTACGTCCTATATTACTTCAATTTTGCAATAATTCTAGTTATTTACGAAATATTCGGTCAGTTTATAGATTGCGACAAGTAAACTATCTCATAGATGGCGCTGCATTGCACAACGAAAGCAATTGGTAAAAACAATACGCCATATTGAAAAAAAAGTTGGACATACGATGTAGGATAACAAAATTAGTCTAGTTTTAAGGCACAGTCTAGTTTTAGAAAGATATTGATTATTACCTGTAAAACTCTTCTTCTCTCTTCGTATAACCTTGAAAGACACTTGAACGTCTTACAATGACAATTATTATCGGATTTAAGATCCACCTAATTGGTATTATGTATCAACGACAAGTTAGTTGTAAAACCGTTAATAAAACTGATCCAGTGGGACGTTTTGTTCGAAAATATCCCACTGGATTGATAGTTCGAAATGATTTGAGATTTATTTTTTGAGTAGGTGTTATCTTGCGTCTAGACGAGGTGTGTCTAGACGAGGAACTTGATGGCACACTCCAAAAGTGCCACTTTCTTTAGTCTTACTTTTCGAGTGAATAAGAACAAGGAAAGTATTCGTCACAACTCTCGTGTTAATTAAAACTGAAGAGAAAGCTGTCTTTCCTCGAGACAAACTACTGAAGAATTAAATCAAGTATTAAATCGCGAATTAGGAAAGAAAGAATTAAATTACGTGTTCATAATGTCGGAAATAATTAATTTCACTACATAAAATATTCATTTGAACGTTTCCAAAGTAAACTTCACATCATTTTAAAATTTATGATTATTTTTAATGATAATTTAATTGATAATTATTTTTCTGTTGTTTGTCATTTTAGTCTGGTTCCTCAGTTTAATTTAATCCAATTCGAAAATTAAAGACAAAATAACTGCGCAGTTAAAAATATTTTGAAACGAAGTGCGCATGCTAGACTTTGATTGGATGTTAACAAACACGTGATTTTTTTTCTCGTTTTCAAAACAATGTTTGATGGTATAAAGTTATTCATGTTACCCATAAACTGCGCTATTTATTATCATTTATAATAAATGTTAATTAAAAGAATTAAAAGAAAAAGGAGGACTTAGTGATCTTACAGAATGTTATTGTAAATATTTTTAATTTCTTAAAGGAATAATGCATTTGCAGAAACAATTGCGTTCGAAATCCAATTTCAGAATAAGTGGGTTGAATGAAGCTGGATCTTGTCCTTGCATAAGTTTCTGGGACAAACATAATTTAAAATATGTAGTTCATGCAATGGTCATATCGTTCACACAGAACGAACTTTTTTCCTTTACAATGAGTTGTACTAGTATTGCACCACTTTCCAACACATCTTAAAGTAGTGCAATTGTTCGCTTAATCTTTTGAGGATGAAATGATATCTTCAAAAGGTTAATCTACCATTTATCTTCTACAATTTTTTTTTTTTAAATAAATGACAGATTAATGTGTTTGTTGAAAGTAGTGCAACATCGAGGCAACTCGTTGGGAAGGTCAAGTTCGTTTTGTTCTGCACATTCTGTATGCACTGATTTTTTTGCAATTAAATGAATCCTGCTGGCTGGGAAAAAAAACGGACAGGATGGTTCTCCAAACTTCATTGTTATTAATTAGATAAATTCATAATTTATTTTATTTAATTCTGTTCCCAGAAATACAGAATGGTATATAGTTATCTTTTATATACGTCATATTGAAGTCATTTTGCCCCACGATTTGAAAGAGGGGAAAAATTGATATCCTTAATTTAAATTTAGCTTTTCTTTTTGTGTGTTGTCTGAGAAAGAGCAAAGGTGCCATCAAGCGTTTAGTAATAATGGCATATTAATTAAATTCATACTGCACTCATTCATGTGTAACACTATAATAAGTGGCAAAATTATGCTTTGTATTCAGGTTCCATTGTGACGTTTGTTTTGTTTTTCCTTATAGTTATATTGGCCAGGAATGATCTCCTCTTGTTCCGCTGTGATCGATAAGAACGTAATGTAATGTCAGAAGCATTCATCTTTTTTTGGCCTGTAGCCAAAAAAGGTTGGACGCCCCTGATATCAAAAGAAAGACAGTCCTTCCAAATTCATGAAGTTCTTCAGAAAATATGTATTGAATACATTCTTATAAATTTCACATATACAATTTTAAAACTTAATTTTGAATCGTACTGCTCTTTTTGGATAAATCTCATATCTAATAAATGGGAGATATAATTGTGGGGGAGGGAATGGCGGCTCTTAATTCATACTCCTTAGGCTGTCTATACTTGCTTCGACTGGTGTCGTTTTTCGGAACTAATCCAAACACAATTTATATTTTTATTATATTATTAAAATAATAAAAAGAATATAGCTGGAGGTTCTTGTATTGACCATTTCTTTACGGTCAAGCAGATTCTGTAAAAGTGCCAAGCTACTGGACAGGATATAAGGATTAGTGTTTATTCGCTTGGAAAAAGCTTAAGACTGTCTCAAGAAAAATGCTGTAGAATGTCATGGAAAAAATGTCAATACAAAAACATAATTAGAAAAATGTACAAAAATAACACTTGCTGCATTAAAGTTCGGTCAGAAATATCAAAGAAATTCAAAACATCAAAAGGTTTGCTGTTTATTCCCCACCTTATGCAAGTTGTACCTGGAAGATGACTCTGGAGAATTCCTCCCAAAGATGCAGACCAATGGGATTAGTTGTGGATCAAAACGTTCACCTTTCAAATCTTTTGTTTGTAGATGACCAGGTATGATGACCAGGTTTGTAGATGATCGTGCAGGATGCTGACTATATGTGTAGAAAACAGGACAATAAACTTCGATAAGACGAAATATATAAATTCAACAGGGGACATTTTGAATATTAAATATCTAGGAGCTATTGTGCAAATGGACGGCTCATCTGAAGATGAAATTGCAAGAAGAATTAATGAGGGAAGAAAGGTCTTCGGAATGTTGAACCCAGTATTATGGAGCAATAATAATATTCTTCCATAAACCAAATGATTAATATATAATGCAATTTTCCAGAGTATCCTACTATATGGATCTGAGGTTTGGACTATAAAGGAAAGGCAAAAGAAGAAATTACTAGCTGTCGAGATGGATTTTGGAGAAGAGTTAGAAATGAAGATATAAGAAAAGCAATGGACCCTCAACAAAACATCATAAAACAGAAAAGATTAGAATGGTATGGACATGTTATGAGAATGAGAGAAGAGAGGCTACCTAAAGAAGCAATGGAAAAGAGAAGAAGACCTAGAAGCACATGGATGGAGGGAGTGAGGGCGGCTATGGAAAAAAGGAAATTGAAGAATGGGAGGATAGAAAAGAGTGGAGGAACAAAATTAAAAATATATATATAAAAAAGAAGTTAGGTCGAGGATGACCGTTGATACAAAGGAGAAGTCCAAGAAGATATTAAAATATATTTTGTGTATCAGCATCAGTTAACAGGTCTCCATATCTTAGCACGTGACAAGTTTCCCCCAACATTCGTAAAAGTGTCGTACACTACCGTAAAAGGACGAACCGTGAGCGGTTGGAGTCGATATCTTTGACACTGATCTTTTCCTCTGACAATGTGTAAACTGTCACGCAGGAAGTGGCAATCCATTATTCTCTCCTAAGAACATAATCCAAACTGACACGGGGTACTTGATAATTGATAAGTGACCTTAACGGTAAAGGAGACAGGGATTTGCACCTGCCACACAGAGTCAGCTTCTGTGTTTTTCATATTGGAGGTAAAATAAGCAAGGTTCCTCCAATAGTCAATGCAGTTCGAACGCAGACTTTTCGAGCATAGAAGACATGAAGTAAAATCCAAAATCCGAGGTCTCTCCACAGAGACCTCGGATTTTGAATAAAAGCAAAAAAACCTCAGGTTTTTTTTTTTGCTTTTATTCAAAATTTGTACTAAATTCTCCCTCACTGCTAATTTTCCACCAAGTTTTAAAGGTTACTTTTAATTAGAGGTATCGCAATTATTTTTATGCCTGCAATCGCTTCTCTAATCTAGGATCGATAAAATTTGTAAACTAGGAAGTGGAAGGCTAGATGAAGGAAAGTGCGTGCAGACAGGGAGACGCCAGCAGGTTGATAATTGACAAACTAGAAAAATGGAACTAATGGAGTATTGGGATAGAACTTTAGTCTAGTAAATATTTCCAAGTTTCTAACTGGTACTGTAAAATCAAATTTTTATATCAACGCTAATGTGTGAAAAATAAACTCTCTTGGACAGTTAAAAAAAAAAAAAAAGACAAGAAAAAGAAAGCGGTAAAAAAGTGGAAAATGTGTACTGAAACAAAAAAAAGTGATTATGCGCTCCAGTAAACATGAAAGGCTCAACGTTTTTATTTTTTACTCATGAACTTGTCCATTGAGTTCACTTAGCCTTGTTTACATACCAGACCTTGAAAATGTTTCGAGGTCTGGATTGACAGACCGTCGAGATAATTACGCGGGGCTAATTACAAACAAACAAATTTAAACGAGAATTCGGTTCATGCATTCAAAGCAAAATAAATTAACACGGCTTGAAATGTGTTCAAGTATTCTTGAACAGAAAAATTTGATTTTACTAGAATCTCTTGTTTTCAAGATCATATTGCTTCTCAGATTCGATTATTTCATTAATCATTTAATGTAAACGTTTTTATTAATTAATTTTAATTATGAATAATTCTATTCTCTTTAAATAAAAAATAATTAACCCGAAATTAATTAATACACCATCATTTGATTAATTATAGCGTGGTAGGCAATAAAATATTGAACGGATTATTTTATTTGAAAATCACGTAAAAAATTATTTTTTTATCTAAAAAAAAAAATTTAAATATCAAAATGCTGTTTTTTTTGCTGTTTTATTTTTTATAAAATAATATCAGATTAAAATTATTCTGCACAAATCATCTACTGCTTCGTAAGAGAATTTATGCAAATGAGATCAGACTACGAATCTTGTTTTGTACTTTCACTCTTTCCTTTTAAGTTAATCTTTAAAATACCATAATTAACTTTTAAAATATGTATTTATTATTTATTTTACACGTTTTTTTGAAAATCGTGTAAAATAAATCGTGTAAAATCGCAAAAAAATAAAAATGGGGTTTTATTTTTTAGAAAAGAATATCTGATTAAAATTATTTTGCGCACATTATTTTGTGTCGTTTTATTCTATCGCTTGTAAAGGAATTTTTTCCGTAATATGCAAATAAGATCAGACTACGAATCTTGTTTTGCACTTTAACTCTTTCCTTTTCGATTAATCTTTAAAATCATAATTAACTTTTTAAATATGTATGAACAGTGGAGATTTAAATCAATCTTTTTTTTTTTCTTATTTGTAATATTACCAAATCTTCAATTCCCTTCATTTCTTATTCTATCCAATTTTCTCCATATGCAAATATGCATCTTTTGAACAAAACTGTTACGATTTTCTGGACTGTGCAGACTTTCTGTTTTTCTCATCTGAAAAGTATATTCTTGAAGGAAAATGAATTGAAGGCGAAAGAAATACAATACTTGTATCTCCATCAGATCGATCTTAGGACATTTTTTATTTACTATTTCAAAATAAGTTTTCTGGTGAAGAAATGAAAAGGGGAAAAAAATGAAGAGAGAAGATATTGGAATAGCGTGGCAGATTGACAAAAATAAATAATAAGAAATTTCCATGCAGAAATTGCTCTTTGGAAACACAAGGAACCAGAGAATGCACTGGATTCTTCAGAAAGTGGTGAAAGAGAGAATTTAGCGGAGAAAAAATATTATGACTGTGTGGGAATAAATAATAAATCAAAAACTTCGAAATGGCTTTTGTATCTCATAAATTGGAAATTATATACTGGAATTTACATACACCACGCAATTTTGGTAGTAATGCATCAGAGCCGGCCCCAGGTCTATCAGCACCCTGTGCGAGATTTTTTGGTGCGTCCTCTTCAACTTCCTATTAAGTTTATGCATTATATTTTTACTATTAACTGAAAAATACTTTTTTATTTTAAAAAAGAAACAATGTATGAGAGCCTCTAAAGAATAGGATCAAATATATTTATTAACCACATTTTGCAATATAATAATGTTATTTATTATAATAGACGAGATTTACAGCAACTCAGTGAATTTGCGCCCCCTAAATGTTGGCGCCCTCATCGCACGAGCGCCTGAAAGCCGGCCCTGTAATGCATATCGAATTGGAGAAGCGTTATGCCGATAATGTCTTTCTTACTTAATTTAAAATACCATCATAGGTGATTAAAAGAACAAAATTATTTAGCAATTTAACCATTATTTAAATATCTAAACTTATTACATTTTTGGTAAATTAGATTTATCGTTAAAAAATGCAATCATACAATAAGCAGAAAGAAAATACGATGGGTGATCATTTAATTCGCGAACTGGTGCAAGATTTCATGTTGACCGCGCGAGCTTTTCATAACTACCGCTAGAGGCGCTTTCCCTGGTCGCTACTGAGCAGACTCTGTGTGAGCATGCCAGTACTTGTCGAGCTAGTGCTGCCTGAAGAGTTTTTTTAGCTGCACGTCACTAACGATCGTTTTGAAGCAAGTATCATGTCGGACATACAGATTGAACAGCGATATGTGATTGGTTATTGTGTCAGATGGAGCTTAAATACATCGGAAATAGTTAAAGAGATGAATGAAGCGTATGGTAATGAGTGACTTGGTAGGATGACCATATTCCGGTGTGAAGTGGTTTCTCCAAGACAATGCTAGGCCCCATACGGATAATATCGTGCAAGCATTAATCACTGCCATGGGTTCCGAGGTTCTGCCACATCCCCCTTATTCATCAGACTTAGCCCCGTGTGATTTCTTCCTGTTTCCACGTCTGAAGAAAGCTCTGAAAGGCAAGCGTTTCGAGCCCAACAACGATAGTACTTCGCAGTCTTTCGAAAAATGGCTTGCAAGAAGCGTTTAATGCGTTGGTAACGGTGACGAAAGTGTGTAAAGTTCAAGGGAGAGTATTTCGAGAAGAAGAAATCCACAGAAGATTCTTATGATGACAATTAAGATAAGATCTTGCACCAGTCCGAGGAATTAAATCACCACCCCTCGCATTTCATTATTTATATTACTATTTTTTTTATTTTATATATAAACGAAAACGAACTTTTTGCATCTGTTGGCAAACGACCTCAGTCGTTTGCCAACAGATGCAAAAAGATTTCTTTCGCCAAACGAATGAAATTCGCTTGGTTTTATACCTATTGATAAGAAGACTGGTCCTTTTCTTCTTCTTCTTCTTCTTTTATATGTTGGGGAAAAGGCGTAAAAAATAATAAAGTGCAGTCTTCAGTTTTATATTCCGGAAATGGGTTCGCATAAAAGAATGCTGGTTCATTTCAGTTCCTTTAACTTCTGAACTTCGTTACCCTTACCGCAGTAGATAACAAACACAGAAATTAGATAAGACAAACTTCTATCTTTTTTCTTTTCTGGACTGGATGAGAGAGCAGTTGTATGGAAGAGAGATTCAGCTTCCTGTCAAAACGCTACACTTGATAGAACTCCAGTAAAGGCAGTACAGCATTTAAAGATATGTGCTTCCACAGCATGACCGTATAAGTGGCGCGTTGCTTATTGATACGAACCTAAAAAAGAAAAAAAAAAAGAAAGTCAGAGTCCAAAACTATAAAAAGTGCACTAGAAGGTTCAATTTTAAAACACACTGCCAACAATTGTTACCAGAGGGCATTGCGTATTCACTATCGATTTGTCATTGTTAATTTATTTTTCTGTTTTAATTTGCTGACTCGTTATACATATTTAATGCACGTGCTGTATATATACAATATTAGGGGTTGTTGGCGTGCAAAACGTACTTCCGTGGAATATAACTCGAAGATAAACAGAAGAGAAAACACGATTTGCAGAAGCGTGATAGGTTTTGTGTTTTGTTGTTAGGACTAGCTGTCATGCAATGGTATTCTAACACTACAATGACGTGTAGTGGGGGGGAATAAAAATGTAAGGTCTCTTCCGATAGCCGAGATGAAAAGGAAACTGAGTTAGATATGTCTATTGGGGGAAGGGGGGAAGGAGGAGAGTGTTCGCAAGACGGAAATGTGAGTGCCATTGACCCTGACCGCAGGAAACAGCGGATAAACTTTCGAGTCGTGTGTGATGGTCTGAATAGAAGGATTTACGAAAGTTTGCATCATCTGGGCATGCGTCCAGCTATAAATGGTTTGGTAGTCACAAAAGTATTTGTCTAGTTCGTGGAAGGTTAATTATAATTGTTTGGAACCGTTTGCTAAAAGTAACGTGTGCTTGTCTGGTCCATCACGAATGTCTCCTCTTTTTATCTGATTCCATCACGCAAGGTCTAAATCTATGTGTGTAACAAGCAGTTTCACGAATATCGGCCTCGATATATAAACAATCTGTTATTTTGAGTTTTAGCGGGCAGATGTTGTTCTGATAAACAAGGAAAGAAACCCATTTTATCGTACAACAACTGCTGTGACCCACCAAATCAACCCTCGGAACCCCTCTTCATTATCCTTCACCAATGTGGCAGTTTTCGCCACTACTCCAAACATTATAACTATCTATACATGGCTAGACACCTACGGATTTTACTGTATATTAAAAACCGCAAGTGTCTAGCCATCCATTAGTTCTGTAGCTTTGTTCGTCCAAAGCTATATTTCTAGTTTTGAAATTCAGTCTACAGTTATCCAATCCTTTCAAATTTTTCTGAATAAAAAAATAAAATAAGTGAACGGGATCGAGTCCAGAAGAGAAAAAAAAATCAACCTACGTACATTATGCATTAACTCTGCAAACACACGTAGATCAACCAAATGGTACCACGTGATTATTTTTTCAAGTTTAACAAAACAAAAACTACTACACCTGTCAGATGATTTCTTAGTAGTGTGGCCTACAAAGATCATATATAAATGCCTCAAATGTGCAAATCAGTATGGAGAGAGAGAGAAGTTAAACATCCCATAGCATTTTCCTCTATACTGATAACTAGTTTCCTTTCCTACAGTTGGCTAAACATGTCGGACAGTTTTTCCTCATTTTTCTCCATTTTCAGGCGTGGAGGACACACACTACTGATGTTCAGGAATGTACTCACAGCAGGTTAAAAAACAAGAACAGGGGGGATGCTGCTGGTTATGACACATTTTCTATTTAACAGGGCTTCCTTTTTCAAAAAAAAAAAAAAACTTTCCTATTTTTTTTAAGGAATAAATTCGTGTTGGTTTTCCTGATCACGTGCTACCCAACCAAATGCCAAAAGGCTAAATAAAACGAAAATATATTATATCGTTATTAAAAAAAAAAAAACGGAAATGACGTCTAGAAAACGGAAGTGTATTCCTGAACAAGAAAGTTGTGGCTTGTATATAATATTGGAACAAGTTTTATTTAAATATACCAAGACATTAAGAGTGGTGTGTTTTGTGTTCCACTTTTAACAAAGGAACACGGTTCACATTCCTGTATCCTACCTGCGCGAAGGCATTGAAGCATGATATAGCAATCGAATGCATTCAAGGGCATGTTTCGCAAGATTTAACTCTTCTAAAAGAATACACTATCAGCTGAAAACGTGAGTAGGATATTCGACGCAGTTAATCGCTTTCCAGAAAGCATGGCGTGTTTGATGTGTCTACCAAAGCGTGCCAACTGTTTCAGAAATGCTAGCTTTATTACCCTCAGATTGTATTAAATATTGCACATAACTAGCGTGGATAAAAGGGGAGAAATCTTGGTCTTAGAACCGTGGAAAGTAAATAATTTAGTATCTAGGCGAACCTTTACAGGTGACCTTTAAATAACCTTTACAGTTGACATGATAGCCGTTAGTTGTGTATTTAAAATTCACACGCAACAAAATATTCACTCAACATTTTTGTAATGTACTTTACTTATTTCCTCTTGAATTTTAATAACAATTGAAAGATAACACTTTTTTCATAAACATAATAACAAAGTAGTAATAATTTATATATTTAGTAAACTGATAACAAAAAACTCTCAAGTTTCATCATGATATATATGAAAAAAGAAATAATAATTGCCGGATTGGTATAATTTTAATGAAATTTGCGATGGCGCGACAAATCGAACAGAGCCAATTATGAAAATGCTCCTTTTAAAATATAAGCGCATCTTATAGTCCAGAAAATACGGTACATATTACGAACCTTATGTAATAAAGTTGCCATCAGAAAATGTTAAATTTAATAAAATAAAATCTTATAAAAATCACTATGATCACTTTAAAGTAAACTGATTCGTTCTAGTCGGCAGAGATTCTAAATGTGTGAAGAATTGTGTTAATAGCGGAGGGAGGGAGGGGGAAGGGGCCCTTGAACTGTTCATAAAACTGCTTTCCCTTGAAATGAAGAAAGTATGTGCGCTCATAAATTTACCTTCATAAAATTTTAATTAATAAATCGTAGACAGAAATGCATTCGGGCAGATATATGTAGGTCATGCTTCAAGGTGCATGATTATAGGTTACTGAAGGTCTTTCTCAATGTACTAAGGGCAGACATAGTAGGCTGATACATGCTATTTCATGTCACAACTTCCCACAACTCAATAGCAGATTCTTTCAACAGTGGAAGATGATATGTAATCCCATGACTTCGCATTTCTCACTCCGAGATTGAGCTGTCACTTAAACACAGGAATATCGAGAAATTTCTGAAGTAGACTAGAACCAAGATGTTCCTTGGTATGATGTTTGAAGAAAATAAACTCAAAACCTACGCTGGTATGCATTATGTACTTTTCCGAATTGGAAATATGCACATAATGGGATCAAACGTTTCGTGGTATTTTCTTACCACTTCTTCAGTGTCTGCAAAGACACTAACTAAGGGTTATTATCATGGAATTCTTAAATTTTTTTTTAGTAGAATAATAGAATTAAAAGTTTTTAGTAAATCAAACGTAGATCTAATTCGAAGAATTTTGTTTTAAGGTTAATATTTTTATAGTAAATAATAATAACTCTAAAAGATCATATAACTAACCATCGTATATATTGTTGGTTATTTAATCTCATTATCAGGTGGTTTGGTGTAAAAGGATTAAAGGGATTATCTTTTACAGTCTCCATTTCGGGATTTACTTGTGCTCTGAGGAAAATGTTGATACACATCTAAGGACAAACAAACAAACTAAATTATATAATCTAAATAATATTGTTGGAAAACTTTACCAGAGATCTTCTTTTTTAGGTGGTTGGTAGGAATTGATCTAGGCTACTTCTTAGTTGGGGAGAGGGGGAAGTTATTTGTTTTGAGGGTTGATTAGCGGGTAACACAGATAATCACCTTCCTCCCCACACAGGTGTGGAAAAAAGATGTGGGTTCGAATGCCATTAATAACAGAGGACTGATAACGTTAATAACTTTGATGGACTTCATTTTTCACTTGACTGAATTAGTTGGTCTCCAGCGAGGAAGGCAAGGTTTTCTCACTCCAGAAAACGCAAGTTTTTCATCCAGCAAAATAGGCAAATCGGCCAGAGAACAACACGCAATTTACAGTTAGTCCCTTTGCCAACTCCTCTGACCTTCTTATGTGGTCGCATAGTATAAACAGAAAATTTATTTTTTATTTATCTTGCACCACACAGACTCAACTTCCACCTGAATTGATCTGATATGCAAACAGTGTGGCTACCCCTATCCACACTGTTCCCAAGCATGGATGCCTCTTGATTTTACTCTATCAGCATTGGCTCTCCTAATTAACGATCAACCCAAATTCGTTTAATTTATTTAAAATATTCCTGGCATTACTATTTAGAAAAATTAAATTGCAGAATTACAAAACTTCAGTACTTAGATCAAATGGACTCTTTTTAAAATAAAATCGTCAAGCAGGAGCATAACTTCAAGACTTCGGAAATGACACTGCATATCTACTTGGGTTTTGACCTATGGGCGCCATAGAAAAAAGGGTTACTGAATCCAGTTGGAAAATCTTAACGATGGTCTCCGCGATCCAAGAGAGTTATACTACAAATATTTTCTCCACTGCACGATAAGCCCCTCGTATACAAAATGTGCAAATAAGAAACATCCCCCGCCTCAACCTTCCCAGAGGTTTACGGATTCTTCTTCTTCAGAATCCTCTTTCAGAATTCAAAATTGCTTAAGATGGTCTAGATCTTACAGTAATTTCTCTTCACATAAAAAGTTTGTTATTAAAATCCTACCCACCCTCCCCAACTCATTAATACTTTTATACATGACAAACAAATACACTCCGTGAATGAGTCACTTTTAGTGCATACGCGTGCTCATGAATCATCCATTTGAAAGTACATTCACGAGAGTAATGCAATGGCAGCAGCATCTGGTAAAGAACAGCAGCTGTTGTTCCATAGATAGACACTGCAGTCATCCAGAGATCATTTTACAAGTTGCCGAGTTCTACGAGTTGGGGTATTGTCAATTTGCCATTGATACTAGCACAACACGCTCAACGAGTTTTTGTAAACCAATTTTGAGAAAAAAAAAACGATTAAAATCCAGTTAATTCAGAAGAAATTTTAAGGAACAGGCATTAAAAAATCGATAATTATGTTTTCTAAGATATATAAACATTTAATCGATATTCTTAATAAAGGTGTGCTTGGAGTATCAAAAGTAAGTAAATTTAACAATTTATATTCGATAATGTTTTTAATTAAAAATTTATTTCAAGAAATGTAGCATGCTAAGAGGATCATTTGATTTATTAAAACTTATCGATATAAAAATAGTGACTTATAACCTATATGAAAATATAGTGATTTATAACCAATTGAATGATTCACATGCATGCAGTTAACAAAAGATATAAATAAATAATTCTGGAGGTTATTAATTTCTTATATATATTTAATTAGCAACGTTTTATTCCTGAAATGTTTACGAATAAATTTCCAACGAATGGAAGTTTGTTTTTCTTTCCTTCAAGTGCTTTTGTACTTACTGTAGTAGAAATAACGATAAAAATAACCGTTAAATATTTCTAACTTGAGTGGGGGGAAAGAAATATGGAGATGATGCGCAAACAAATCAACACCAAGTTGCAGTCTAAAAAGCTCTACCTTACGACACCTCCCACATAAATTATGTTGTATGAATAGTCCTACAAGCGTGTGTCGAGAGAAAGAATAATTCAGTAATATTAATGAGGAAATGGCACCCGTTTTCCTGTAGCGATAAACAACAGTTTTTGGCAAGCAGTGATAGCAGTGTTTACTTTTTAGGACAATAGAGGGCGTTTTAATTAGATAACAATTTTGTATTTTTTAATTTTATTAAGAAATTAACTGTAAAAATGAATAATAGTTAAAAAAATTTATTCGTTTATTATTAAAAATAATAAATAAAATTAATTGAAATAAATTTAGCTCACTGCTGAATTAGAATTTTTAATTCTTTTAAGTATTTGTAAGGTGAGTGACTAGATTATGATCTTTTGCCTTTAGGGCTCGATTTGTACAAGTGTGACAAGGAGACCAACTTTTAGTTCTCTCTCTCTCTCTCTGTTCCGTTCTTTCTTTTACTCTGTATTTCCTTCTCTCCTTCAGACAGTTCATCCGGTGTTGCAAGACACGAAGGTTGTAGGCGTATGAGCAATTAGGGATAAAAGGGCAGTAGTTGAGGCAGCTATTGAATTGGACGTAAACAAGATTATGACATGTTCTCAGGTTAAGGACCTAGAACTCGAGGTTGATATACTCATGAAACTTTCACCGAAAGTGATTGTTTTTGACCTTGAAAAGACTCTTTGTAGTGACCATTTTCATATAGAACTGTGTGACAAAGGAACTTGAATGATCTGGGATTGAGGAAGGTCGATTCTGTTCTTCTGTTGCAGTGATGGCGAGGATTCGGGTAGGTCAACATATAACTTTGTGGCAGCTTCCTGGTGATATCAGGAAGATATTAATTGAGCGCTCTAGGGTGTTTGTAGATTGGAGTTCGTATAAGGTGCGGGATCTTATTGTTCCTACCCAAAATTATTGTTGCGTGGCCTTTGGCCATGTGGCTCGCTATTGCAGGATCGATGCCTTCTGCGATCATTGTGGGAGCAGAGACCATGACTTTAGGCAATGTCATGGTCTCTGCGAAAGTTTAAAACTGTTTGCGGAGGAAGATTCCTTCTCACCACACCGCTATGGATAAGACCTGTCCAGAATATGCTAGGGCATTAGATATAGTCAAGAGATGTACTGATGGTTAGGTCTAGCGGGATGTTGAATCACAGTTGCAATTGGTGGAATTACGAGAATTACCTTTTATTGTTGCCTTTTACTGGTGGGCACGAAGGTCGTCGCCTCTGTGTGGCTAGATTTTGATTGTAAGGCTCTATTTTAGGGGATTCTTTGGAGTGCAAATACAGTGATAGAGTCATGAAGATCTCTATGACGAAGCGCACAGGATGTGTAAAAAGATGACGCTTTGTGACTGTTAATTGAATGTGATTTGTTATATTATATTTATCTGTTTTTGCATATTATAAACTTATGTCACTTTAATTTTGTTAATTTAGATAGTAAAGACAGACATCTTCGTTGCGGGAGCGTGAGTGCCAGTCCCCGCCGATAGGCCAAAATGGTCACGATTCTTGTTTTTATTTCTGTTCATTTGGATTGATCCCAGTGAGGTCTCTGTTGATAATTCACCAACTAAAGTGTTTGAATTAATTCTACAGATGAGAAATAGTCGCATATAGGCGAATGACTTGGAGGGCGACTAACTAATAGCTCATTCAAATGAAATGTATTTCCTTCTCTCTTTCTTTTTCTCGCCCCCTTTTTTTCTTTCTCTCTCTCTTTATTTTCTCTCTCCCTCTGTCTTTCTTTCTTCCTTCCTTCCTTCTCTCTTTTTCTCTATCTTTCTCTCTCTCTCTCTCTCTCTCTCTCGTTCTTTCTCTCTCTTTCTGTACATCACTACATTTTTGATTATACCTTTCCATTCAATTATCAAAAATCCATAATCGATTATGTCCATCACTAACAGAAATCGCTTTGACTTAGTAAATTGAGCACATCGGAGAAGGAGGGGGGGGAAGGGTACGTATGTGGAAGCATACAATGCGCAGAAGGTTGTTAATACAAGGCCAACTTGTTAAAAGAACATTAAAATATACCAGCGAAGAAATAATATTTTGATTTTGCCGACTCTTGATCTCTACGAGCATACTTCCTCATAGCAACTAAGCATGAGGGTTCGATTAATTAATAGAACGATTAATTAATTAATAGAACAGTTAATTAATCGGTCAATAATCTCTGAGGGTGGATAGACATTAGCATTAGTAGAGGCATGCGATGCAATAAAGCAAGCTTATACAGCATCAGCCAAAAAAAAAACAAAAAAAAAACCTTCCCATTTCGCTCGTCCATTCGCTCCAAATGTTTGTCCACTCTTTCCTTGAATTTATTTAAGCTATCAACTTCCACAACGACAGATGGAAGTTTGTTCCAGCAACCAACTACCCGCTGCTGGCTAAAGGCAAATTTTTGCACATCTATTCGACAACTGTCTTTCCTCAATTTCAGTTTATGCCTCCTCAGGTTTGTAATCTGAGCAAGAGGAAAAATCTCATCAGTATTGAGCCTGCTCAATCCATTCAAGGCCTTATACACCTCAATCAGATCGCCTTGCAGGTGCCTTGTCTCCAGAAGCTGCAATTTGCAGAATTTAAGCCTTTCTTCATGAGAGCACCCCTTTGTTCCCCTCACCAGTCTTGTTGCCCTTCTCGGTACTCGTTCTAGCAACTCTACATCCTTCCTAAAATGAGACTTTCAGATCTGTACACAGTACTCAAGTTGTGACGTCTCTGAGGGTGGATAGAGATTAGCATTGTAGAGGCATGTGATGCAAGAAAGCGCATATGCCTCTACTAATGAGTCCAAACTCCCTGGATATCCTCTCTGCCCAGGGCCTCACCACTAACAGAAAAAGAAAAAAATCTATTTCATTATATTGAAAAAAAAAAAAAAACATATGAAGTATTTTCAACTGGACTTAACACTGCATTCCATGAATTCAACAGGTTTACGTAATCTGGAGGAAATGATTGAAAAGCTATGTTTTCTTCCCAAAACTGAAGTCTTTTCGCGTGGAACGTTATCTGACTTTCAATGCCGATTGTACTGCACTCAAAATAGTCACTTCGGAATGAAAAATGAAAGAAGTCAATAAGTAATTCCGGCCAGGAGTAGCCTCACGCCTGTCATTAATTCCAGAAATGGAACCAGGCCAGCGGTATATGGTTGTACGTTGTAGGTTACAAGCGTTCGTGAGGGATAATGATAGTCACGTGCCTACTGTACACACATTATTCTCGTTTGATAAAGACTGACGGAAAATAATCGACGTGAAGACTTCATTCAACGCTCCATTTCTTTGTGCCACTTGTTATAGAAGAGTGCCGTTTTTGACCCAACCGAATTATCGATTGACTGACGTGTTCGTTCAAATCCCAGCGCTCTTCCTGTTACTGATTTTGACGCTATGTCAGAAAACAAATCTGGATATGAATTAAAACAACAAAAAAAAAAAAAAAAAAACACGAATATATGTAACATTTTGGTTAATTTGGCGATAATTAATTAATGAATAAAGTCAGACGTATTAAATTTATTGTATTAATTAAAGATTTGATTTTCCTGAAGAATCCTCCTCAGGATGGTCAATATCTATCGGAAATCTCTGAAAGCTATACAGATGTGCACGATTTACGTCGTTTCAAATTATGTCGTCTCCATAGAACGTCGTTTCTAATTTAAAAACCTTTGATTCTTCTGCTTCTCTCCCCTTCTTTAAGGAGCTTTGTAACAAATAAGGCCCTTTGTAGGTCTTGATTGTTTTTTACCAAGTGCCTGGCCATCCTGTATTGAAGACCTACACTGCTCAACAAAATTAATAGAACACATAGAAAACGGGTGTAACTCGTGCAGCTTGCGATCAGGAGGGACAAATTTTGGTGTGGTGGTGTACCATAGAATAACGATGAAATGAAGAGACAGCAAAAAACTTCAGACGCGTATAAGGGACATTTATAGGAGTTGTATAAGAATTACCAAAAAAGATCCCATTATAAAAGTCAATATACCATGCTCGAAAATATGGTCACATGACATCATTATAGCGTATGGTCCCCGCCAACGGCTGACAGCGGGGAACTATGCTCGATATAAGGGTGTCTAAGATTCTGTGGCAACAAATCCCATTCTTCAACTTGCGCAGACCTTATCTCACCAAGTGACCGACGAGTTGGCTGTTGGCGTGCAATGCGAGGCCCAAGGGCCCACACATGTTCGATCGGATTTACGTTGATGATCGTGCTGGCCACGGCAATCTTTGGATATCTTCAGTTTCAAAACATTCCTCCCCCATTTAAGCTTCATGTGATGTGGCATTGTCTTGCGTGAAAAGAAATCTGGGCCAACTGCACTTCTAAAAAGTCGTACAAAGGGTTGAGGATCTGTTCTTGATACCTCTGCGCAGTTACGGTACCCCTATCAAAAACATGAAGAGGAGTGCGGCTGTTGATCATTATTCTGCCCCACAAGAGAACACCGCCTCCACCGTAACTATCCCTTTCTCTGATGTTGGAGGGATGATATCGCATTCCTCGTTGTCTCCAGATGAAATAACGTCTGGAATCTGTTTGTAGGCTAAAGCGGGACTCATCAGAGAATAGAACTGTACTCAATTTTGTCTCGCTTCACCGCAAGCTGCACGAGTTACAGCATGTTTTCTACATGTTCTGTTAATTTTGTCGAGCAGTGTAGATGACAACATAGAAGTCGCTTTCGTCCCGAATAGAACATCTTTGTTGCTTCCAATAGACTAAGAGGTCATATCAACATTCAAAACCTGTTATCTCTGGAGGTCCTCGCAGTAAACATTTACCGAAGTAGGCGGCAAGGACCAGCCAGCAGGATGGTGGAGATACAATATTAAGAAGCCCATAGACAACATTGCAGCATCTTCAGCAACTCAAGATTCATGTAATCAGAATTTCTTGTGATCGGAATAAATTTCCGAAGTAGAGAAGCGCAGTCGGGTTATTTTTGTTTAATATTTATTTAAAATTATTTTCTGTATTTTTTATTTCTGCATGTCTGGATATTGTCCAGTCCTACGCAATCAATAATTTCCCCTCCGTATATGGTGGGGTTTATGACCCAAAAACAACACTTCGACTGCTTCTCCTAGCGTGATAGCCTTTTCTACTAAACACTGTTTCTGAAAGAGGGTAGACTGTATTCATGTTGTAAAATCCTTTCATTTGCGTTACTGAAATCTGTGACCATCTGCGTGAATGCGCCACTCACGCAACATAGATAAGATTTTTTGCCTGAACGTTACTACATGGATTTCAGGAGTTGACCTCATCGCAGTAAGCTGAGACAAGAAAAAACTGCAGTCTAGCGAGGTTGTTTTGTGTCTTGAAAGAAGGCCATGAATTGTTGTGGGTTTTCTCTGAGGGCTTGACCCAACCGGACAAGTTCATTCACGAGTGAAGTAGGTTATCCTGGCTACTCTGCCTATAATTTACGAATTTGGGGTAAATTGAACCTGCAATAAACATAATGGCTTTCAACATCGTTTAATTTTGTAACTGGAATCTCATTAAAAATGGTGGGTTGCATGTCCCGAAGGAAGTAGCTGCCCACATGACATCATTTGTCGACAGCACAGAATCTCGTTCTAGTCTCTACTTGTTTTTTCAAAGAGTCCATAAAACTTTTGTATTATGGATGCAGATCCACTGGTGAACCAGGGAAAGAAATGGAAAATTTTTAATTAATTAAATTTAATTTATTATTAATTTAAATGTAAGTAAATTTTATTTTACATTTAATGCTGACCTTAATTATATTGATGATTGCTAGCTGCAAGACCTTCTTTTTAAGTAACTCAACTATCTGTTTGGTTAAATGATCATTTAACAGATATTTGAGATAATTGCCATTATTTTTTACCATCACAAATTTTAATAAGCATGTTTGATTAAAATTGAAAGATTTTTCTTAAATATTTAATTTTTTACTTTTAAAATTTTAAGAAATATTAAAGATATTTAAAGTAATATTTAACAGATTTATATTTGAAATATATTTTCAAATACACCATATAATACTACAGAACATCACAAAATAATATATCAAAAGAGGCAAAGTATACCACACGTGATTATGACACATTGGAATTAATTTCAAATTAAAATTAATTTATTTCACCTGCCCACCTACCGATGAGAGGCCAATAAGCTTCGAAATGGTCACCAGGGGAGCCTGATGCTGCCCACAGTTTCCGAGAATATGTAACCAGGGAAACGTTGTCTATTCGAGGAGTTTATGAGTGGTGTGAGTTGAAGGAGTTACTGTCCCTTTCATTCTTCTACACCGTTTCTTTTCTTCTTACCCTCCTACTATTACTTTCCTCTACTTTTTGCTTTCTAAGTCTAATAGGAACAAGTGGATAATAAAGATATTATCACCACACAAATACAACAATTTATTTCGCATTGATATCGATGTTCTTGGTAAATATTCTCGTACCAAACAAATTCCATTGAATACTTTCCTTGGATTTCCTATAGAAAAACATTAGAAGAATCTTTAACAATCTTAAAGCCAAGAAGTCGTCAGTTTCTGACAGTATTTCTCCACTTATTCTCGAAACCCATCCTCCATAACTCACGCTGGTGTTTCTCCTTCTGCTTGTAAATTTGCTCATATCCGGCTAAAAGGTGAAAAGTCTCTCTCTTCCAGTATTATTGCACTTACCTTTACTCCTTCCAAAGTAACAGGAAAATACATCAACTGCCAACTCTTAAACCATCTCGAAACTTTACACCTGATCTAAGATCATCAATATGGATTCCGTCAGTGTAGATCAACTCATCTGATAAGTTCGATGGAAGAATTCGATATCATTCGATGAAATCAAGCAGTTGGGCTTGACATTTTTATTTCTAAGAATTTTGATTGCGTTTAGCATAAAGTTCTTCTAGACGTTCTTCCATTTTATTGATGTCCTTCTGTTTTTCGAAACTGGGCAGATAGTTTTCTTACCGGCCACCAGTGGCGCATTATACCTTCATGGGTACCAAGGCAAAATGGAATTTGGGGACCCCATCTAAAGAGTGGGCCAAGAAAAAATGGAAGTTGGGGGCCCAACTTGTAAAATGGAATGGGATCCTCCATCTTTAGATCGGGCCCCCAAATTCCATTCCAAGGAAACA
The DNA here is from genome assembly GCF_048544385.1 of Mastigoproctus giganteus. Taxonomy (NCBI): domain Eukaryota; kingdom Metazoa; phylum Arthropoda; class Arachnida; order Uropygi; family Thelyphonidae; genus Mastigoproctus; species Mastigoproctus giganteus. The sequence goes on along the minus strand of NC_143581.1, from coordinate 28,783,452 downwards.
GTCTTTACTTTTTAAATTAACTCAACTATTTAAGGAAGAACTAAATATAAAATCATCAAAACTGGCTCAGTTTCCAATAAACATCACTTAAAAATATTAGTGAAAAACAGCAATGAGTTTTTGAAACAGTGATTTTGGAGCCCCCCACCCCTGATCGGGCCTTAGATGTCTTTTTTTTGCCTATAGGATAACTATAAGCTACTGCCGGCCATTCACTACAGTGAATGGTAGATGACGCTCTGTCTTTTAATTTCTCTACTAATGATGGTGTTCCCCAAGCTTATTTCCCACTTTCGCCTTGTATATTAATGACCTTCTTCCACTGACTGGAAATCTTGTCCACAGTTTTGCCAGTGATACTACACATACCTTCCAGTTTAACCTTACTTGCACATGCAGCTACAACTCGAATGAAAAAGTAAACTGCAACCCACTGCATCCTGCAGTGGGTTGCAGTTTACTTTTTCATTCCACCCACTGCAGGATGGAAGCCTCCTCTACAACTCAAGTTGAGGGAAAAATGGACCGTAATCTGCCACGCTGGTCCAGTGCGGGTTAACAGATCGACCGTATTTAGCAGTCGGGACTTGAATCCCGGTCTACTCAAAGAGCGTGAACTACTGCACTCCCGCTCCTGACCACTCGGCTAAATTTTGACTTAAGTCCATTCTGTCCACTCCCAGTTACACGGATGTTTCATTTTCATTCGCACCCTTCATTTGAATCAGCATTTGCAATTCCACCTCTTCTTTCGAAACCAGTTCGAACACATTCCTCAATTAGTCAGTATCCATTCACTGTCCAACTGCAACCTCACAGAAATAACATTTTCTCTTAATTATTTATTCCTTTCAATGAACAGAAGGTCATGTGATGTTTACACCATACAACCTTCTGTTCCTTAAAAAAGCGGAAACGTTTTGGATTGGTTCCGGATGTACAGTTCCAGAAAAAAGGAACTGGTGATTATCACCAGTTCCTCGTAGTTCCTCGTATTCTGTACCACGTACTTTAATCTTGTTTGTAGTATACTTACCTACTAACTTTCATTAGATGTCTTCAGTTATAGGGTAAAACGTTCTCGGAGGGAGGAGAGAGAGAGATAAAATAAATGCGTGTTAGGATAGTTGCGTGTCAAAGTAGGCTACGTTTTTCTCACTCCAGGGCATAGACATTTAGTTCACGACAGAAAAAAAAACTTGATAATAACTCCAGGTGCCATTAGATAATCCTAACTCTAATGAGATTTCTGTAGGACTTTTCGTTTTCTTTAGTGAAAAAGAAATGCTAATTGTGATGATTACAACAAACTGGTTTCCTTTTTGTCGTCTTCGCACGAAATTCGTGACGTGGGAATAGTTGGACAGTGAGAGAAATGCGTTAAATAGTGACGTAACTGATCAACCTTGAAAACAGGTCATGGTAATGCATGATGTCGTAAGCTGGAAAAATGTTACCTGCCATTATTATTTGCGTTATAGGTAGATATAATCAGAGATGACAAAAAGACAGCGATTGAATGATTAGGAGATAAAGATAAAAGAAAGAAAAAGAAACATGGAAAGACCACTTTCAGTGAAAGCTTCTCCTTTGGTAGAAGAGGAAACATTCTCATGATAAAAACTGGGAACTGTATGTTCAAAATTCCATGAGGAAAAGAAGAGTAGATTTCTATCTTTCTTTTTCTTGGTTGTATTACTGTTTTAAATCTTCTGATGTCAGTGCTTGTTTAAATCACGTCAGTGAAATTATCCTTTAATCCACACTCCACCTTAAAATTTCTTCTTTTATCTAAACCTTGATTTTCCAAAAAATGTGCTAAGGCTTTTCTAGAATGTTCGCCAACACTAAAGCTCGCAGTAATTAAAGCAGTTATTAATCAGTCCAAGGTAGATTTTGAAGAGGCTGAGAGTACAAAACTTGCCTCTAGTCCAAACGGTAGTCTGGTCTCTTGGTAATGCTTCTTGGCCCCAACTTTTGTCCATCCTTACTCCCATTTCCGTTTAAAGCCTAATGGTTCTGTTGCCTCCTCAGCTAAAGATAACGTCGAATTACTAGCATCCTACTTTTCTTCAAAATCTTGTATTGATGTTCTTGGAAAACTATCCTCCACCATTCCCAATACACTTCACTCAATCTCTCCTGTGATCTTCCGTTCAAAAAGGATGTCAGAAGAATTTTTAACGATCTTCTTTCCAAGAAAGCTTGTATCCTCTTGTACATTAATGACCTTCTTCCACCGACTGGAAATCCTATCCATAATTTTGCTGATGATAGCACGTTACATTCAGTTTGAGAAACTGCAATCCAGTTTGAGAAACCTTGTCCTGAGTAAACAGTTCAACTTCGCGAATATCTACCACCAGTTTTTTAAATGCTGATCTCCAGATAATTCTCCAACAGGGCAAAGATACCGTAGTTAATTTCAATCCTAAAATTCAGTCCTGTCTTATATCTCACAAAAAGGATTCCATGTATCTTCAACGATACTCAGATTTCTACACAAGATCACATATTTCTATTAGGGACCACTTTGACTTCTAATTTCTCTTGGCATAAACACATAACAAATATTGCTTCCTTTGCATCTAACAAAACTGTGTTTTCTCTTTCGCTCTAGGTGTGTTACTTTTCTGCTACCATGGAGTCTCTCCACTCTCTGTCTCATAGACTGTTTCTTGCATGCCTTTTCTGTAGATAGATCCGTGGAAACTGTTCTTCTGAATTGGCTTCTGTAACTCCCCTCTCTCTCTCTCATCCAACCCAGCCCGAACACGTGCCACAACCAGTCAAAACTGTTTGTTGTCCAACTTCAAAATCACAGAACCAATTTTTCTCCTTCCTCATTTAATCATTCAACTTCCGTTTTCTGAAATGCCCTTCCTCCACACGTATTTCCTGACATTTACAATCTACAGAAATTCAAGTTCAATGTCAACAAGTATTTCCTTCTGTCTTTTCTTCTTCTCAACCTTCAGCCCACGCACGCTACTAAGTATTATAGGTTCTAATACCTTTTGTGTTTCGGATTTTCATTAAAAAAAATTCAATAAAGAAATGAATCGTAAATTTCCTTAAAGCTCATAGTATGCTGTATTAAAAAGAGTCGATTTACACGATAATCCGTTGGGTTCAATTCTCTAAATCAATAAGAAGTTGGTTACTTGGAAAAAGGAAGAAAGAACTATGAAATGAAAAAAGTTCCTGGAAAATAGGTTTGACTGTCGATGCATAACATTTTTCAGATGAAGAGAATCTTAATTATCCAGAGTAAAAATAACGTTTATTATTAATATACGAGTACAACGCATCTTCTTCCATTGAAAGAGTTATTATAACTGGGAGTGTGACCTTTTTTACCATAATAACAGTGAACGTGGGAGTTTAAATCACCGCGACTTGTTTCAATGAACACATTATTTATGCCCAATGTTTCATCATCTTGTAATGATGATTAAATGTTTGAAAACAGAGGGCATTGTATATGACAGGAGACACTTAAGAACAGCTCTTATGTAACCAACGTGTTAATCTTTCAAAAGCAACAGGTGTTGGAATATATAAACGCCTCAGTAGAGAAGTTTAGTGTGGGCAGAAACTGGTTCCATGAAAGTGGGAATCTATCAGTAAAAAAAAAAAGGGTACTATTAAGGGTCACTCTAAGATGATTGATCATTCAAGGTTTGTCCATGAACATAAAAGGTTAAAATTTGCTCATTTCGCTCTTGGAATATTTTCTATTTATCCGTATATGGTAGAGGATGATTAAATTCGCTCAACCCAAGTATCAGCAATTGAAATTTGTTGATTATTTTACTATTAAATTATGCAGTCAAGTAATTATAATAACTGTAATGATAATAATTATAAAATAGACAATAAATGCACCGAGACTTTCATCATATTCGATTACATCTTTAGTTCTTCATTCATCCTGGGAGAGTTGCGTGAATTTTGAATCCCAGTGTGCACACACTGGGAAAAAAATTTTTCTTCGATATCCAGTAGGACCATCTTTTATAGCCTGCTTGTACACTTTGTGGTAGTGGTATGGACTGCACTTGGATAAGGAGTAGTCTATGTCCATATTTAATCCCATCAAGGTATTTGTAAAACTGTTGTATTTTGATCAGTAAAGAACTGCGAAAACAAACTGCCCTTTCAAACGTATCGCAGACATTCTCAGTTGGATTCATATCCGGAGAATTAGGCGGCCAGTGTAGGTGTTGGAAAACTTGGGAACGTTCCTCGAACCATTCAGATACAATTTGCGCAAGGTGGATAGCTGCGTTGTCTTGAAAGAATCCGTCCTAATCCTCATTAAAATGTTGCATTGTATGGTGAAGTTAGTCTGATACAACAGAACGATGTTCATTTGAGGTGACACGACCTTCTAACGGCATGAGCAAATCCACTCTGTACCAGAAGAACATACTCCATATACCATCTCTGGCCGCTTGAATGGTAAACATGACATTCTGGATGCATGGTTTCATGAGGTTCATGCCACACTTTCACCCTACCATTGGTTAAAAAAAAAAAGTGTAAATCGAGACTGGTCAGACTACATGATCTTTTATCCACAGTCTGGTCTTGGCGTTGGCAGCACCATTCCAATTGAATCTTTTGAATTTTTACAGAAACAAAGTCACCAAATCCCAGATTCTTCAACTCGCTCTGCATAGTTCGGTTGGAAATGGATCTTTCTTTGCCTAAATTGAATTTTTCAGTCATTTGCTGCACACGCACTGGACCTTTTTTATTCTGATGCCGAATTCGCTTTAAATTCCTGAGATCTCGTTCTTGGAGTACTGACCTCCTGTCGCATTTCTTCCTTTTTAGAGCAGCATTCTCTTTTCCACTTCCCTCATTGTGTACTTTTCAGATGGTTGCTTTCGACACACCAATGATGCCTTTGTTTTCTCAATTAAGTCTCCTGTTAAACGTGTTTCAGCAATAACATATATTTATGAAAATCGGAAAGATCACCTGTCTTCCTCATGACTGAATCCACTAAGAAGCCCAGGAAAGCGTACAGTATTTATCTGATGCCAAGAAACTTTGTGATCGTGACACTTTACATTTACATAACATACATTTAATTATCTGTTGACGCCAATTGCAAAAGGTATCCAATTTTTTTTTTTGGCAGTGAGTGTAATACAAGGTATGAACAAAAGTTAGAAATCTCGTGGAATATACGCAAAACAATAATGAGGGGTGGAACATGTTACAATTACGCAAAACAAAGATTTTTTTTCAAGCAGGTGGTGCATAACCTGTACTCCCCAGTATCATTTCACCAATACTTCAATAAATAAAGCATTTAATAAGTCACCATTTTGAAAATTTCCAGTTGGACATTTGGTAATTTTCCTCCTACCTGAACATATTGACTATGCGTTCCAGCTGTTTCCTGGAGTTCATTAGTTTGGTATAAAGCTATCAAGTGATCGATGGACGGTATTTGTAAAGAAAGTTTCAGCTGCCAGCACTTATTTCCCTTAAAACGTTTCAAATAATCGTCCTAATGGTTTCGATTCATTTCTTGGACTTATTCCAAAGTCTTAAGTACTGGCAAGTACAACACTTACTTCCGGTGTCTGGTGCCATTCCCGAAATAGTTACAGCGTGTAGTGGCATAATAAACAAAGTGACGTGTTAATTTTCTTTTCTTTACCAAAGGTGAACATTCTGGATTGTTTTTCGTAAGTGATTGCTCATTAGGTGCAAAAGAGGATCTACCCTTTCATAATGATGCTGGAGCATAATGATGTTCAAGGAAATTAAAAACAACTCTTTTGCATCGCAAACCGCTAAAATGAGATGGAAAAAAGAATTGACCAAGCATCAACTCCATGGTACGAGTACGTTTTTTTTTTTTAAATATTTTGACAAAATTTGACGAGGTTTTAGAAAGCTAACTCGCTTGTCTCTTAATTTTAAAATTAGTTATATTAGTTATAAAATCAGTTATAAGCATTATGTTAAAAAAAATTGGTGTAAAATAGTGGGCAACTTGGTTTAATCTCAATCTCTATACAACTTATCTATTGCCTGGACATGGTTCCTTTTTTGGGAAAGTTAAGCGAATTTGGAATCACTGAGCGTATTCTACGTACTAGTGGTTTCCCAGAAGATTGGAGCCATCTTTTTTATGGATGTGTTGAGTAATGTGACTTGAGGGGACCATTAATCAAAGAAGCTCCTAATCTCCACTCCCTTACTCCTGGATGTAAACAATTGTAAGTTAGTACAAAATAAGATTTTTACGTAGTTCAAAATTTTGCCATCCAACTATTCAGACGAAGGAGGACCTTGTTGCAGTTGGAGGAGCACGAGCCAGATACTGAATGACAATTAAAAAGGAATGCCGTGCTACATTAGAACGGAATATTATTATGGTAGACAGGGCAGATGCAAGATGAGCGATACCGTTGTGATTATTGGTAGGAGTTTATCGTGTTAACACTTTGGCTTCTAAAGAACCTCACGATACATCTTCCAGATGCCTCTTCCACTAATAGATGATTCAGAGCAATTGTTGAGGAGACCGCTGACGCTTTTCGGGAAAGCTTGTATAGAAGAAATTGGCACTCCGGTGGAGGATTAGATCACCACGATGAGCCTGTTGGATTGTATTGTGGTTGCTTCCTCGACGGATGACCTGTGATGCGGTGGTGTTATTGTGATTCCAGGGACTACGTGGAGACTGATTGAGGTATTCTCATTTACTGTTAACTGCTGTAATGTTGAGACTGCTCAGCTTTGAGGAAAAGTTGACTTCTTCATTATGACCACAATTCCTGGTTTAGACATCTACTTCCTGGATTGGGCTTCTGCTCATTTTGAATCTTCATAGTGGACCTACAAGTGTCAATTGGATCCTTGGAGATAGCCACAACCTTATGTTGGGACTTTATCGTCTCGACTACTCTTCTTTCTTAAGATTTCATTATTGTGCCCTCCTATGCTTATCTCACTCACCAGTGAGACTATTCTATCCTTATTCATTTTAGTAATCCTCCCTCAAGTTCTTATATACTTCAATTAAATCTCCGCTAAGGTCTCCAACTGCCAAGCTCCGAAGATCACATCTTCTAATAAGGATAATATCTACAGTTCTTCGAAAACCGAGCTCGACATTAGCTTGAGTTCGTTTTTTGGAACCTTTAACCAGCCATTATTATACTGTAATTATTATTATGATAATTTAATATAAAAAACCACACACTACTTTCTCCAATCTATTAAACCTCTGGGGAAAGAAGTTCGCCGCGATAATCACCAGGTTGTTTTGCCACTAGGAAGCGTTAGTGTTTCACTAAATTGTTATTTTTCTGTATACGAATGACAATAAATACAGGGCAGGTGATAACACAACACGTGTTATCCTTCATAATGTTCGTCAACATTGGCACCTGCTCTCAGAGGAGGTGGTACCGTGATAATTACTTTATTTACGCTGTAAGGATTTTATTGCCCAGATCTGTTAGATGCTATCAGTATCTTGGCTTGTAGATGCCACTGTTAAACCACATACCCCCCCCCCCACTATCCACTTTGTAAAACAAATTATCTTCAGCAGGCCACTATCACAAGAATGATGTGGCAAGCGAATCACACTAATCCGAATATCTTGACTGTTTTCCTTTCTGGAAAACTAAACACTATCTGCGGCAGAGTGGCTGTTCTTTTACTTTACGTGTTAAAGTTCTGGATTTGATCCCCATTTCTCGTTATTGTTGTTGTTGTAGTAGGATTTAGGAGCATCAGCGACGAAGGCCATATTGCTCAATGTATATTGTCTGTAAATTGAGTGTGTTCTCAGGTCGATTTTCTGTTTTTCTGGATGAAAAACCAGAGTTTCCGGGAGAAAAACCATGCTATCCTAACTCAGCCATATTGTGAAAAGTCCATAAAAATTCCACGCATCATTGGCGGACTCGAACTCAGGTCTTTTCCCCCCGGTATGCGGAGGACGGTGATCCTACCCACTAGGGCTCATCTCCTAGAAGAAACCCTTATTGAGCGAGTTAATAGCTCCGGTAAAAAGACTTTAGTGCATCTTAAGTCATTCTTCTCGCAAGCATAAAGAATATTTTTGGTATATTCTGCAGAGCATTACCACATATCATCTTATACACGTACTCAACTTTTCCCATCCTTATTTAAAAATGTGTCCTGAATCTATTTTAAAAACAAAACAGCACTGCTTTCCGGTGGTGATTATAAGATTGCAAACATATGGATGACATCAAACCAAGATTCATACGTTTTACTTGGATTCGACTTTGGTCATGGAGATACATTCTGCTCTCAGTGTAGGACAAGGACCGACTTTGGCTTGTGTCCAACTTGGAGACAAATGCCATTATCCAGTTTTTTCTAAGTTGCTAATATTTTCTTAAAGGTATATAGCATCACTCAAAAAGATGGATGCACTATACATTTAAAAATATAAAATATACTAGTTAATATAAAATACTAGCCTGTTGGCCAGGAAACCAAAACACTTCTGCCATTACTGATTATGGATATACTGAATCCCTCTCTGCCACATACCACCTGATAGTATCCTCTTCTAAGAACATTGTCCGTATAATAATTTTGATATGTGATTTTCCTGTAGCATGGTCAGTTTGAGCCTCTTTCTTCAGATTATAAAAATTTTAACTTTCTCTTTCCACTTAGGATCGCTTACTACGTGCATCATAAATGGACACTAGGTCAATGAATCAAGTTCTAAAAAGTAGGATTCATGTGTCGTAATAATTGCTATCAGTTAAATTCTTCATTTCCTGAAAGTAGTTTGTGGAACTTTAGGTCATTCTGAACGTGAAAGAGGCCATACAACCTTCTTTCCCTCTGTTTGCCATTTAGTATTAGTTAGCCAGTTTTGCTTGTTTTGAAATACATAAATAAACAAATTTCTGCTGTAACATCCAGGAAATAGTGATAAACACATCTCAGTAATTATCCCAAATGATTTTATGATGTGTATTCTACATGAGTAGAGAATAAATTTGTACAAAATATATTTCATTTTTACGCTGTCGGTGGGGGGTACCTGATAATATTATCAAAGTACTCTTATCAACCGTATAGAACAGGAATAAAACTCTAAAAACAGAATAAAAACTGGTCTAGCTTATCATTTTAGGGTAGTCGTGATCTCATGATTATAGCTCAATAAAATAATAGACATAATTATTTTCAAGCTCATTATAATATTGTTCTGCCAAAAACTTGATAGAGAATTTAGATTTTATGTTGCAACTTAATTTTTTTAGACACTAGTGTATTTTTTATATTACTCGGATTCGAAATATCACAGTTGTGTTTTTAGGCTCTTGAATGTGGTGTCGTTTATGAATAGGTACGTGTATAGAAAAATAAAAGAAGCTTAAAAGTATACGGGAGAAGAGCAATAAATAGTATACAGTTGTAATAATCCTAGTAATTAATTGATAATGAGATAACTATATTTACTTTTCACCTCAGTTAATCATAGAAAAAGGGAAAAAAATCAATTTATTTTGATATTAACTAATCTGTTATTCAGATTGACTCATCCTACACGTCTACTGACACAGAATTATTACTTTGTATCATCTGCAGACTTGGACATTAAGTATTTAAAATAAACAACAATTTTTAAAATTACCAGTTAATCTTAAAATTGTGAGCTTAGGATTGCAATTAAACTCGGAAGTATTGCGTACATCTGGAAATGCTGTTATTTTGGTGTTACGAAAATACGATGTGATATTTATGACATGCGCAAACGTTGCTTGAACTTAGCATTAGCAGTGACAAATGATGTAACAAAGAAAGCTTATACAGCATCCTCCAAAAAATATACACCTCAATCAGATCACCTCGCAGGTGCCTAGTCTCCAGATGCTGCAATTTACAGAACTTAAGCCTTTCTTGGTAAGAAAACCCCTTTGTTCCCCCTCACCAATCCCGTTTCCCTTCTCCTGTACTTGTTCCAACAGCTCTGCATCCTTTCTAAAAGGAGTCCTCCAGACCTGTATGCAGTACTCAAGATGTGGCCTGACCATTGCCTTATAAAATGTGATAATCACCTCCTTATCTCTGAGCAATGCAGACTGGCAGCCAGTCTACATTGTTCAGAGAATTTCATATCTAACTGCAAAATTAACCCCAGGTCTTTTCATTTTCCACTATCCTGAGTACTGCACCCATATGCAGTACTTTGCTTTTATCAAGTTCAGTTGTCATCATTTCTTAGCCCATCTGCCTAACTTTTCTAGATCCTGTTGCAGTAGCATGCTGTCATTATTGTCATTACCCACACTGCCAACCTTTGTATCATCTGCAGACTTGGACATTAAGCCTGATGTACCTTCATCAATATTATTGATAAATACAGAAAACAACAATGGGTCCAACACCGAACTCTGAGGAACTCCACTAATGCAGTGTCCATTGATTACCACCCTCTGTCTTCTCCCACTCAACCATCCTTTTATCCATTTTAGCAACTTACCCTTAATACCATTCTGATCCAATTTGTACAGTAGTCTTCCATGTGCAACAATATCAAAAGCTTTCCTGAAATCCAAATATATGATATCAAAATTATTTTTTGCATCCAGTTCCTTTGTGACCACATCATAGTATCCAATCAAATTGGTCAGACAAGACTTTCCCTTAACAAACCCATGCTGTGTTTATCAGTACAATTGCAGCCATGATCCTGCCATACCTCTTTTACCAGTGACTCCATTATTTTTCCTAGAACAGAAGTTAAACTAACAGGTGTTTAACAACTCGTGTCAACCTTGGATCCTCCTTTGTAAATTGGGGATACATCCCACATCTCCAGTCCGCGGGGGTCTTCCCTGAATCCAAGGATGCTCTCATAATTATGGCTAAGGGTTTGCTTACTTCCTTAACTGCCTCCCTTAATATACTTAATAACTTTGGAGAAAAAAAAACCTTAATAATAACTTTTTAGAATAAATCTTTAAAGTGATGTCATTTTTACTTATAAGTGCTTTGTTAAGTGATTATAAATTTGTTCGAAGCTCAAGCTTATTGATATTAGTTCCGGGATATATCTCTGTTTTCTCACCGGTTTTTACTTGGATAGATGTCTTAATACCATCACTTGAAATTCAGAACCATGCACAGCCTTGATCTCAAATGACCACAAGGGTAGAGAATTTGTCATACTACTGTCATTTAAATTTATAGTTTGATTATCAGTAATTACGTCACAAGGGGAAGTTAATCATATAAGTAATTCAAAAAACTGTCCACAGGAATTTAGAAGTAAATGCCTAAAAGTCCAATACGTTCTGTAGATTTAAAGACAATTCTTAGTATGAGTCTAAATGCCGCTTTTAAAAATAAAATCCGTATTTCATTATAAAAAATTATTGCATGAATAGTCAGTGCCATGCTGTAAATAATCACTAGCCATGCTGTAAATAATATTAGAATGCACTTCGAAAATGCAAATACAAACAAATGTAATTTGACAACTTGACTTGTAAATCCTGACTGTGAGTGCGCTCAGAAGGCCAGTTGGGTTTTTTGCATTTACTGAACATCGAGTGAGGCAGCAAAGAGACCAATATCGTTGCCAATAATTGAGTACTTAAAGAGTCAATATCATTGTTCGGTGCATCTTCTCCCAAGATTACACAAATCCCATTCCACAGTTATCCATAATTGACCATCACGTGATAAACATGTCTTCAGTACGGTGTAGAAGTTTTTAACTCCTGAAGTACATCTTTTGACTGATTGCACCGAAAATATGACGTAACTTGTTAAAAGAAATCATAAATGTGATTTGTTTTTAGAAAAAACGATGCGCAATAGAATGGTTTCAGTTCCATTTCCTCAATCAGTTTCCAGAAAAAAAGAAAGAAAAAAAAACCAAGAAGAAATTGTTGCTATCAAAGATTGTCTATCTCAAGTGCAATATTTTCGTACTTAAGCTGCATCGAAGAAAACATTTCCAGCAATTTCTTCGGATATCATCTGTCATAAAGTTTGATTAAAAGCTATAAACAAACCAACCATGACTACAGAAATAGGACATCGGAGTGCATTCATTCTCCTCTTTTTTAGAACATCTCAATAAAATTTAATTTTGTTTCCAAAAATTCCAGACCAAATACCAGACATCGTATTTTACATATTAGTTCTGCTCTGAATATCCAAACGTTTACATTTAAAGATAAACATTTAAAAAAGATCCTGGAACTATCACTTGCAAGCCATCTCGTATTGAGGATCAATAATTCAGTAAAATAAACAGGTTTTAGTTTCGCATTCGTTAGTTATGAATTTCAGTAATTTATAGCTGTAGTTTCCTTAAGACTTTGATCGCTAACAGATGTTCCAAAACCAGGCTCGTAACATCGCAGGAGCATGTCAAAGCCTAATGATCGCTGCAGAGATTTTCCCTTTCTTTCTTTTCTTTTTTCTTCTATCACTGTTTGTTCGTAGCGGACGGCGAGAATAACAGAGTTAATAGCTCCAGGAAGTAAAAGAGTTGGCTGATGTTAGCTCGTTGAGAATTTTAAGAAGTTAGGCAATAGGATACGTCTTCAAGCGGATCAGTGTGTCCAAAAGTTACGCAGTAACCCTATCGAAAGAGATAAATGTTGTCGAAAGGCTTGCTGAATTATGAAATGGGATGAACTTCGATCATCTGTGAAAAAGTGGGTGAAAATAAAAGATGGAGGGAATATTTTTTAAAAGGTAAGATGAAATTTATATCTCTTTTTGCATAAAATTTAGTATAATCTCACCACAGTCCGAATTCAAACCATGATAGTACAGAAACGAGTGAATGTTAGCTCTCGTGCAACTACCTCTGTTTTAATTATTTTTAAGTTTATGTTTGGGCTGAAATTTTTGAATTTAATGCTAAAATTATTTACGATTTTAAATTTTAAAATTTTGCCTAATAAACTGCTTTTTTTCTCAATGGGAAAGTTGTTCCCCGTCCTCGGTTTAGTCTATAAACGTCATTGGTGTACTTCTGAAACGTAAACCGATCATATTAAAGAAAAGAAAACAGACAATAATTGTATGTTATGTTCTCTCTTCATTACGCGCATTTAGCTATGCGAGGGTAGTTGTGCTGCCATCTCCTCATGCTTAAAACGATTTTTTTCTTTTCTTCAAATAAAATCGGTCTCCACTTATTTCAAAAATACCTTGATTTCCCATTGATTACGAATTGTAAAATCCCAAAGGCAAATCCAAGTCGACAGATAAGTCTAAATAAGTAGACACACATCTAGTAGAATGTTTATTCACACAAGGCACGTGTTGCATTAAAATATAGCTGCCACTTTTCTGACTATTCTCGAAGCCTGTTCAAGTTATCCTGAAGGAACGCTACTTCGAACTGATCATTAACGACTCATCCAATTCTAATATCATTGCAAATTTTGACATCACATCCTCTATCCCTTCGCCGATGCAGTTCATGAAAATCAGAAACAACAATGATCAAAGGACCGATCCTTGGGTGACCCCACTTTTGACGTTACACCAGCCTGAAGAATATCCATTAATCATAATCCTCTGCCTTCTGCCCTGCAGCCACCCTGCGATCCATTTTAGAATCTTTCCAATAAACCCAACTTGTTCTAGTTTTTACGAGTCATGTAAAAACTAGAACAAGCTCATGAGAGACTGAGTCAAATGCCTTGCTAAAATTCCAAATAAACTATGCCGAAATTGTTTCCAGCTCATGAGTCTGTTTAAAAAAAAATTACAAGGTTAGTTAAACATAATTTTCCCTTAACAAAACCATATTGTGTGTCCTTCAGAATGTCATTTTTATCTAAATGTTCCTGGATTGAACTCTTAATCATTGCCTCCAAGATTTTTCCCTACCACTGAGGTCACACTAACCGGTCTGTAGTTACCAACTTCACTCTTAGAAAGAACTTTATATATTGCTTATACGTGTCATTTCTCCAATCCAAAGGAATCTCCCCTGAGTACAATGATACCTTCATACTTAATCTCAACAGTTCAATACACTCTCTGGTTGCCTCCCTCAAAATTATTGGATATTTGTACCAATTCCAGGAGCATTATTCGCCTTTAGGCTTTAAAGTTTTTCTAATAAATTATCTTTCGAAATTTCAGTTGCACAACGTCTCCCCATCATGAAGGGTCTTTTGTCAGTAAAGATCGATGCGAAGTACATATTCAGTTCATCAGCTGGATTATCTATTCCATACCCTGCAACAAGGGTCTGATCTGATTCGTTTTCTTCCTTGTATTCACCTACATGAAAAACTCCTTATCCCTGTTCTTTTCTCTCTTAGCCATAACTTCTCATACTCAGCACTTGTCGCCATAACCTTTTCTGTGGTATTAATACAGATCAACTTGTAGCTGTTGTAGGCTTCAGTACTGTTCCTCGCTCTGTAATTTTCCCATTCCGTTTTTCTCTGCGCATTTAGACTGGCCAGCTCCATATTCATCCATCTCCGCTTCTATATTTTCTTAAAGGTATATACTCGTTCATGGATTCTGTGATTATTGCTTTTAAGATATTCCATAATTAGCCTTCGTGGGTAGCACAGTTGGTAGAATCGCCGTCCTCCCCACACCGGCTAAAAAAGACCCGAGTTCAAATCCCGTCAATGATGCGAAGAACTTTTATGGACCTTTTTCACATCGTGAAAAAGGTCCATAAGTCTCAGGCGAGGGTAGCATGGTTTTTTTCTCCCGGAAACTGATTTTTCGCACAGCAAACAGCAAATCGATCACAGAAACACATGCAATTTATAGACATTATATACGACGCGATATGGCCTGAGTCACAGATGCACCTAAACTCTACACCAACCAACCAACATTGGGTGGAAAACACCTGAGTTCGAGTCCCGTCGCAGTAAGCTGGGTTCAGTCTCATATTCCTGGACCCTGTGTCTTTAATTCTGGCTTTATGATATCGCGCATTATCGTGTTGGAAGAATCCATTCACAGGTCGATAGAATGTAACCATGAAATGAAACGCCTGGCCGGAAACAAGTTTCCAGATAACTTGTGGTATCCAAATGTGTTCCACCTATTATCAAGAGGGTAAAATTTGCACTAGAAAACACTCCACACACACACCATTATACCGCCACCACCAATCTTCATTGTTGACACCTGGCAGAGCGGGTCCATGGACTCATACTATTTTCGTTGTATCCTAATCATTCCATCAGTGAAATAGCTGGAACCGGGTTTTATCAGACCAGGCAACGTTTTTCCAGTCATGGGGTGCTGTTGTCCATGAACCCTCTGTAACCGTACCTTCTTGTTTTTCGCTGATAGGAAAATGATGAAGTAAATTGACTGAGTATAGTCTTTCTGTCGCCTTGCACAAGTCTTGTCAGCCTCGTATTGCCTTCCTCACCAACGAGCTCTTTCCGACTAAAGGATTGCCGTTGGCTGAGTGTCATTTAGTTATCGGGGAAATCTCGATATATCCGAGACACAATGGCAGTTGAAAATCCTAGAAGGGTTGTAGTTTCCGAGATACTCATAGCGGCACTTCTGGCACCGACTACCATGGCCCATTTTCACAATCATTTAAATGTTTCGTCTTGTCCATTCTTGCACATATTCAACCCATCTATCTCCATGATATATGTGTCCATGTTTATATCTATGTAATGAACTTGCGGCTCTGTTACTGAATGAATCCTTCATTTCTTGAAAACGGTAGGTGTACCTAATAAAGTGCCCACTCGGTGTAGATGAACGTAGTGTATGTTAAAGAGAGTATGTTAAATTCTTGTGTAACAAACTATGGCATGCATGTGTAGAGTAAACACGATGGATTTAGACATCGTAATGATTTGGATAAATCCATTTCTGGATTTGGAGAAAAAATTGTGTATGTTCTGTCAATAAATTTCAAATGCTACTTCGAACCGCCATATCTGAAGCAGGAAGTAAAGACCAAACCGACCATTTTTCTACAAGAAGGTGAGTTATCTTTTCTTATTTAAACCAGTTGCCATACAGCACAAAATTACTACATCAAAAATTGCAATTCCAGTTGAAATATCACAAATCATCTTAGATAATAAATATCTGGATTTCCTATAACTGTTAATATTTTAGATAAAAAAAAAAAAACAGATACAGTGTTATAAAATATAGATTTTCGTGTTGATACCAGTCGCTGTACACATCATTCTGTACAGTTTTTGTACCATGCAGGTCCTTATTAATAACCAAGCCAAAAATGTAAGTTAATAATTAAAGTGTAAACAAGCTAAAATATCTAAACGGAACTTATTGTTCGATTTGTGAATACTGTATATTGTTTTTGAAATTTCACACCACAAGTTGTATATGCAGTTCTGTTATTTATTCTATAATTTATTTATGGCGTGGCAAAACGTTTGTTGACGTTCGGAACTTGGTTTTCGTGACTTGAATAAGAATTCATGATTTTTACATTTTATTTCGAAATGCATTTACAATCCTGCAGTCTTGTGTACTAGTCACAAGATGAACCGTACCATGTTGCATCATCATATTATACAATTAAATTTATCAATCCAGGATTCGATTCTTAACGGTTTCTAGGTTATCAATGGTAAAAAATAATAAAATCTATTTTTATTATTTTTTACCTTTTGAAAAGTCCATGAACTTGTTTCATCGTTTTCAGGTCCTGAATCAATCCTCAAAGTATATCCCACATGTTAAGAAACGCACTGTATGTAGCGAACAAAAGCGGTCCAAGCGAGGAGCCTATAGGACTCCACAGATTGGAATAAATGATTTAGACAGTTTTTCATCCAATAGAACCACTGGTTTCCTGTTGATTAAAATTCTTACATACAAATAGAAGCTAAGCTAACCTTGTGAGTTTTAATTTAGTTGCATAGGGACTTATAATCTTTATTATCTGTGCCATTAATAGGATTTTATGTATCACCTGTACCCTTGCCGAGTTAATCTCATTTTTATTAAAGCTCTACTGGATTTCTTTCTACCACACTCCAACATTCTCTCCAAAGCACAGCTCTTTCACAGCGTGATTACCATTTCTAGATTCCTTGGCAAAAAAAGCCCTTCACTTCCAATTTTAATCTTCAATGAAATCAAGAACAATCAAATATAAATTTAATGACAACCACATTATCTTGCGCATTCTTCTACTAAATGTATCCGGACACAGTCACGTTTGGAGAAACACTGGTATTAATAAACAGAAGAAACTACAATGGGAGAGGTGTCCAAATACTTTTGATAGGGAAGTATATGACTGCGATAGCCAGTCCAACTCGCTTGAATTAAAATTCGAGTGATATTGATACAGTTTAGTAATATCCATTTTCTACACAATAACATTGTTCAACCCAAGTAACGTTAGATCTCGTGCATATGTACGAGATCGCAAACTGAATTTTGTATTTTTCTTTTATTTCTATTTATTTTATATCTATTTAATTTGACATTTTTATTTCTATAGCTCCAAAACTGAGCTGTTTGCTGTTCGTTATTTAAGTAAACAACCAACATTCAACAATTCGGATATTTATTTGGATCTAAATAAAAATATCAAATTGCTAGTATAGACACTTATATAATTTTATGTAACGTATTTATATACATATCTGAGAGAGTGATCATCGCTAGGTTACTTTTAATTTAATTTAAAAATCCAAATTTATTTAGATACCTTTCTTTTTCTAAAGATGCTTATATATGGTATTAAAAGACCGTATTATACTTGAAATGGCCAGGTGATGGCGCTTTACCTAAATTAAAAAAAGAATTAAATAAATAAATAATAACAATTAAATAAATAATAATAAACAAATAAATAAATAATAACAAATAAATAAATACTATTAATAAATATAAATAATTATAAATAAATAATAACAAGTGCTGGTTAATGGAAGTTCAATAATACTAAGAAAATTCGTTGTTGAGGGTGCAGAGTTCTAATACAAATTTCGATTTCTTTCTGTTAAAGCAAAAAATGTCGTGTGTGTGAGTTCTTTAATAGAAACAGAAGAAGAGAGAAAAATATTTGACAAGAAACATTTATGTGATAAGAGAAAGACAGAAAAAAATAGTGATACTCCCCCATATTCTTCCCCTTGAAGTGGTTAACTTTAAGCTGAGATTCAAGTTCAAGGTAACTAAAGTAATTACGATGCCAAACTCTTATCTATTTATGTACAGGCAAACTGCCAGATAAAAGAAAAGAAAGAAATAAAATGGTCCCTGAGTAAGATAAGTTGGTTGAATTGGACAATACATAGGATTTTATATATATTATAACCAGTTTTAAATACACTTTGAACATTGCCTATTACATGCACGAATGCCTCCAGCATAGGCTTTCATACTAATTTTATTTTTCGATTTTCGAAATACCTTTTATAGCATTTATCAATCGAAATACAGAGCTTGTTTCACTATTTTATTATTATTTTAAAAATAACGTGGTGAGTTTTTGTGTGGCGCTTTATTTGATTATGCGGGATGAATGCCAACTTTATGTATAGATGTGTACAAAAGTTGTAGTCACATTGTGGTGCTTTGTTATGGTAACCGAAATATGCTACATGGGAATGTAGCTTAAACAGAAATGGCCCTAAAAGTTGAAGCTGTTTCCTTCGGGAAGTGGGACATCCATTAAGGGGCAATTAGCATAATTATGCCTATGGGAGAGGAGAAATTGTGACGTCACAGTGGAACTCGAAAATTCAAAACATAAAAAATAATTGATTTTTTTTTTCGTGATACAAAAAAGAAAGAAAATCTTAAAAATTTATCGAATTTTTCACTACTGATTGTGTACTAACGATATAGGTAAGTTAACCAGTAAATTGTATTTTTTTTTTTTTTAAATAATGAAACTAAGTTTGGTTTAAAATATTCTAATGGCCGTACCATTGCTACGGTTGTTCAAAAACAAAATAATTTCATTATTTAATTTGTACACTTGCATTTACAAAAATGCACAGTTTGTTAGTTTTGTTTGTTTGTTAGTTTGTTATTTAGTTTTTAGGAGCATTAGCAACTAAGGCCATATTGCTCCGGGATATTCGGTGGTCATTCCCTGACCTTTTCCGTATTTGGTGGTGACGGGTTCGAACCCCGGTCTAATCAAGAAGCGTGTAAAAATGCACAAAATAGATGGTAATTACTATAAAGGTAAACTGCAGCCATCATTAGTTGCAGTGCTATCATTGAAAGCTCCATGAGGAAGCCTCACGATATCCGAGCGCATGTTTCCCTCAACATGAATCGTTGAGGAGGCTTCCATCCTGCAGTGGATTGATAATGGCTGCAGTTTACTTTTTTTTAACTCCGGCTCAACAGTTAACAATTGGTAGCATATAGGATCGATATTGGAATGCCTGGTTTTATCCCCGGGACCCAATCAGTCTAAGATTCCAAGATCAGTTGCGAAATACCCGGTGAGTATTTTGGCGATTTGTGAGAGAACCCAAATTCAATATGCGGCTACAGTGGAGAAAAATTCTGTAGGCAACTGAAGATCATTCCTTATATCCTACATAATCCGTGGTACCAATCTTACTGTTCCGTAAGAGTTTACGGAGAAGGGGTTAAACTGTGGCATCAACCCCAGGGGCTCACATCTGGTTAGTATGGACTTGGCACACCCAGGGTCCTGAGCTGGATATCATCATTCTTCTCTTTCTTAGTGATTCCCCTTCTACTTCTGATTCTTGTTCTCTCTATCTCCCAGGGTAATTCAGAATTTTTTTTTTTTTTTTTTTTTTGGCTGGTGCAGCATAGCCTCAGGCTTCCTTGCACCATATAGTTAATAATAATAATGAACCTTGAACTGCCTAGTAATTATCTCTACTATAGTAAAAGCCGAACGACACCTCATAAAGAATTTTGAAGTTTACCTGATGAAATAATTAAGCCTCAGGGAGCTTATATAAAAAGTTCTTTTTGAATGTAGGATTTCACAGACAACGATAAGAGTTCTTTCTCTTCTGGACAAAGTTCGATTTGTAAGATAGCACATATGTCTTACACAGTGTGATAGAAGCGCTCTATCTTACTTGTCTAGTTACTAGCTAGCGTCTACAATCTCTTGATGTTGTACTACTTTCAAAACAAATAGCATCACAAAAAAGTTAATTTACCATTTGTTTAAAAACTGAGATTCTGCTATGACCTGTTTCAGATATTAATGGTCCTCATTAGGTGCTCTGATTGAGGTGTTTAAGGCTTTGAATGGTTTGAGCAAACACAATGCACATGAGGGGGCACGAATTCAAATTGAGGAAGGACGGTTGCAGAATAGATGTACCATGTACAGAAGGTTACCTTCAGCCAACGGTAGTTTGATGGCTGGAACAATTTTCCATCCGTTGTTGTGGAAGTGGGTAATTTGAATAAATTCAAGGAAGAACTAGACAGACTATTGGAGGGGGGTGGATAGGTGAAATGGGATTTTTTTTACTGATGCTGCATAAGCTTGCTTTCTTGCATCATTTGCCATTATTAATACTAGTTCAAAGAATGTATCTCTTGCGAAAATGAAGGAAGAGTAAGGCACACGTATAGGCTTTACTGTTCCATAGATTCATGTCTCTGGCCCATATGTTCCCAAACTTTTATACCTTACTACGAGGGGTTTCCGAAAAGTAAAGTAACACATTTTCTCTCTCAATGATAGTTAATAATACGAAGTTGAAATTACACACCAAGAAATAAGTTAACATGTACTACTTCTCCACAAAGTCTCCAGTTTTATTGATGCACTTGTCCCAACGATGGATCAGTTTATCAATACCAGTACTGAAGAAGTTGGTTACTGCCCACACGCAGTAACCAACATCGCACCGCCTGATAAACTTCCTCATCCGTGGTGAAATGCTTTCCTGAAAAGTGTTTTTTTTTCAGAGGGCCGAACAAATGGAAGTGTGAAGGCGCTAAGAGGCGCCTCCGCAGCCAGGTGGGCAGGAGCGGCAGTGCGTAGCACACGCTTCTTGATTAGACCGGAGTTCGAGCCCGTGACCACCAAATACGGAGGATGCGGAAAGGAGCAATATAGCCTTAGTTGCTAATGCTCCTAAAAACCAAATAACAACAACAACAAGGCGCTAAGTCTGGGCTGTAGGAGTGGGGGGTGACAGTCTCCCAACGATTATGGAGCAACCACTCACGAGTGGTGTGGGCAGTGTGTGGAGTTGTGTTGTCGCGCAACAAAATCACGCCGCTTGTCAGGAGTCCTGGTCGTTTGCGTCAAACATTGGATTTCAGTTTTCCAACATTGCGCAGTAAAGCTGTGCATTGATTGTTCCTCCCATCGGCAAGAAATCCACCAACAGAACGCCTTGGCGATCCCAGAACACTGTGGCCATGACTTTTCGGACACTTGGAACAGTTTTGAATTTTTTCCGCACAGGAGATTGTGGATGTTTCCAGGTCATGGAGTCTTGTTTGCTCTCCGAGGTAAAGTGATGAACCCACGTTTCGTCTGCTGTGACTATGAGAGCGAGAAAATCCTCTCCTTCGTCGCTGTATCGCAACAGGTTCTCCAGACACATCCCCATGCGTTTTGCTTTGTCCTCCTCTGACAATTGTCGGGGCACCCAGCGGCAGCACACCTTTTGAAAGCCAAGGACATCGTGGACAATCGACTTACTCACGTTCACTATTTGTGCAATTTCACTCAGTTTCACTCGCCTATTTTCAAGAACGATGCCCTTAAATGCGCGAAATGTTGTCTTCTGTCTTGCTCGATGAAGGCCTGCCCGCCCGCCCGATGTCGATCTTCAATGTCAACGGCCCGCATTAAATTCATTGCACCAAAAACAGATCTGCTCCTTTGTCATCACCTTTTCGCCATACACAGCAACCAGTTCACAGTGAATGTCACTTGGTGAAGATCCTTTTGCTTGCAAAAAGCGAATAACTTCACGAACACCTGTTTTGGATCACACTCGCATGATAGCCGCCATTTTGCAACTGGAATCTGCTGTGAGGCGACAGTACCACAACACTGCACTGGCGGTCTTTTTTTTATATAAATTGATTAAATGGATGGAATAAAATTTAAATAATAGTGCAATTTCTCCCCCCCCCCCATAAAAAAACAAGTATGTGCCCCTTGGGGGAAGCTCTGCTTTAGCCCATTTAAATTTGTAAATAAAGATAAAATATCATTTCTCAAAAAAATTTCCATAATTTTTATGTAAAATTGAAAAATTTAATTTCAATTTATTTTTCTTAATTTTTTTAAATATTTTAAGCTAGTATTTTTAAATTTATCGATACCTTTCAGTTTTTTTTTTTTTTTTTTTTATAAATATTTCATTCTCGGATATTGCTGACAAGTTTATTTTTAGAAAGTGTTTCTTCATCTGACAACCAGTGAGGTTCTTACATTGTGAATAATGGAAAGAACATTTTCCTTCATTGATTTTTCTGAGTCGGCTAGAGAATTAGTGGAAATAACGAAAAGTGGAATTCCTAGAAAGCAAAATTCCCCTTTTTCCGAAGTATTTATGGTGAAAAAGAAAACAACGCTGAACAGAAAAAAATAAAATAATCGTTGTTGGTATGAGGAAAAACACGTACATCGCAATTGGAGAACCTTTTTTCTATGATATAGAAAATTTTAATGAAAACAGTTTTCAAAAAGAAAGATTGATTCCAGGCTAACTTTTTTTTTATGTTGCCAACGCAATTTCTGTAATTTAATTCTAATATATATATATAATAAAAACTCTGTTGAGTAGTCATTTTTCTTATTTATCACTTGTTTTTGATAGAAAGCGAAAAACTACAAATACAGAATAAACTAAAAAAAAAAAAAAATTATACTTCAGTAGAACACAGAATACTGAACGTGAACTGTTTCTATGGAAAAAAATGTAAATACGTATTGGATTTATTACTTTTCGCAGTTCCAAAGAACCCAAAGTGCATTAATACTTTAGAATAACACTACCTCATAAAAATATTAGAGCATAGCGCTGTCATGGCGATGGGAGTGTAAATTGTGCATGACGTCAAGAAGGCTGGATTCCACAATAAAGCGGATTCCACAATAAAGCTAAGATCGTTGTCGAGTTAGTTTAAGTCCTTTCATGAAACAAATTAACTCGGCACGGTGTTGGGGGTGGGGGGAAGGTAAAAGTTCTTGTTTAGACAAGATTTAAACTCAATCCAAAAGGCCTAAGTTCAAATTCTGAGTTCTAGAGTATCCAATTTTGAGTTATAGATTATCTGGCAAACCAAATACTCTACAAAAACATTAGTTATACCCACTGTGCAGACTACAGTGGCTATGATTGCAGGAAAATTATTATTTATAAGCTCTTTCCACTATAGCAAGGAGAGAGAGAGAAACAACTGGTGGTTCTTTCACAACCCTCCACACTCACACTATGGAGCGGAACACCGATTGAAAAACATTAGATTAAAATAATCATGGCCAAATTTTTATTTGAGATAAAATCCAATATAAAATTTGGTTGAACCAGCGTTTCCAGAACCCTAAAAGACTTGTCCTCTTATGGTTGGCAAATTACTCTATACTGAAGGAAACGACTATCGTTAAATTCGACACCCATACTGACCTAGTGCTTTACTTAGATTGAGGAACTGACGTTCAGCGACACTATTAATATCAAAACCAAGACGTATGCTGCAATATTGGGGATCAGGCAAACAGCTTGTAGGCAACAGAAGCCCAGATCTATGCAAATGTGAGGAGCAGAGCCTCATTGACTTGTTGTGATGAGGAGAGAGGTGTATAATCACCGTCCTCCTCACACTGGGTGGAAAAGACCTGAGTTCGAATCCCGTCAATGACGTGAGGGATTTTTATGTGCCTTTTCCATAACGTGGCTGAGTTAGTCTGTCTCAAGCGAGGGTAGTATAGTTTTTTTCTCTGGAAACTCTGGTCTTTCGTACAACAAATCAACCACAGAACATATGCAGTTCACAGACGTATTATATATGGTGCAATATGGCCTAAATTGCTGATGCGAACACCATTCTGTACAAAAGTAAGAAAAACAAAATGAAAAGAATAAACGCAATAAAATAAAATGAAGAAATAAAATCTAATTTTAATTGCTTTTTTTTAAATTGCAAAACAAGAATTTTAACTAATAAGGTATATAGTAATAAAAGTATAGAAATGTAATAATTTTAAAACGAAATGGCATTTTTACTATATTGCAAATAAATGAAAACAGTTGAATGAAAAGGATATGCAATGAATTGCATCGCAACCACCAGGCAGTCCTCGTTAATAAAGGCAGGACTAATCAATAACCCAACGTCTCATTAAATTATAAACAAGGCTGCCAACTCGGACAGTTACGTCTGTTTGAGTTATATTAAGATGTGGGGGAGAAAGTTATCCACGACCAGTTATTAATCACTTGCACTAAGATTAGGTATCAGTGTTTATGACATAAAGGCTAATAATGTTAATAAACTAACTTTTCGGAAAAGAAGACCAATAGCGAAGTATAGAAATCAAGTAACAAGCTTCTGCCTGAAGTTCCTAGTTGTAAACATTCATTACATACTTCCGGTAAAATCAACTAAACCTGTGCTGGAAAGGTTGCTCTCGATTATGAATCACGTGGTTGTTGCCGTAGCAACCGTTACAGAGTTAGATTCTGTGAGTTCCGGTAAATGGTGATATACTATAAAACTAATATTAATTCATGTTGCTTTTCGATAACAGGAGGAAAATTAAATAATAACGATAAAGCAAAAATAGTTTAAACACAATCCAATATTAAAACTAGTATAAAAATGCACTGTTTTTAATATTAAACCAAATAATATCAGTACGAATTGAAGGCTTTTTTTTTTTGGCTGTCATGACAACGGTCACGCTTTGATTGACAATGGCAGGTTGCATATCGTCTGGTTGTATCTGGTAACTGCGTAGTCATTAATTAACAAAATTTCCCTTTCTGTATTTTTAATAATTTTTATTCGTGTCCAGTTGTATTAATGTTTATTCAATTATCCATAATAATAATTATTATTAATTGAACGAAATTATAATTTTGCAAAATAATGTAAAAAAAAAATATAGTGGTTCAAAATGTTGCAAAATGTTTTCAGAAAACACTGTGACGTTCCTAATAATAAATTTAATCTTATCATTTTGGAGGATAATTTCTGAGACAGGATCGTACCTTTTTAGTGATAAGATTTGCCTTTGCAAAGTTATTCAATAAATCTTCTTTAAAAATGGATATAACAGAACAGTAGGTGGACTAACGCTTACCACGTTTAACCTTTATTCCGTGATACAAAATCTTTATCAAGCATACTTGACAGACTACTGCGTCATCTTTATATCATCATATCGCTTTTTATCTTTTATCTTTCTGGAGAAAACTTTTGTGAAAACAATAATGGAACGAATTAATTGTCGCCCTGGTTGGTCTTCTGTATAGAGTCCTTCTTGAGGTAGTTAAAACTGCTTTGTACGAGTTTGACTATGGTTTCAAATAATACAAAAATTAAATAGTTAATGGTTTACTTGTGTATTATTTAATTTATAATTCCTATGCTTTCTTTGTAGTATGGAGGCATATAAAACTTTAGTTTACTGCCATTACATATTCCTCGCTGGTCTTGGCTGAGTTAGTCAGCCTCAGGCAAGGACATCAAAGTTTTTTCTCCTGGAAATTCGGGTTTTTCATCCAGGCAAACAGACCAGTGACCACACTTACTTTATGAGCGTATTACCTATGGGTAGATAAAGTTGTTCTCGGCTAATTCCAACATGGACTGTTTTTTTTCTCTTTCTGTTATCATGCTAAGGCATAGTATTATTTATTTATTCTTTTTCTTTCATATGTTAATGAATTTATGCAGATATTGCAATCATAACCTGTTGCATATCCAGTCATTATCGTATTGTAGTGACACACTGATTGCAGTTTTGCAACAGTAATCTAAAAATATTTGCAGACATCTGCAGGATTTTAAAAAGACGAGCATGATAATGTTATTATCATTTATTAGATTGACTGTTGAACTATAACAAGCCCAAATGACATTCGTTTCTAGAGATAATTTGAAAGTATGAGATAGTAATATTCGTTTATGTGAAATAGCAATTGCTTTATCAGAAACGCATTAGCAATAATTTGTGCCATTAATAAAAATTCTTTGTAGCAACTCAGTAAATGTGAATGAAAAATTTAGGATTACATAGTGTTTTGGAAACTGTATGTAATAGTTCCCCACTAGCAACGTTTTCGTAAAGATCCCAACACTCCACTTTAAATAATTATTAAATTAAGAGAGGAACAACTCTATCAAAAGTAAATGAAATAAAATTAATTAAGTCTAATGTTCAAATGTTCACTAACAATTACTAATTCCAGCAGAGTTGTAATTAATTGTGGAATTCAAATGCATTGATGTATTATTTCTGCATGTGTTGGATAGCCTTTTGAAAAAAAATAAAATAATAAAATCAATATATGTATATATATATATTTATTTATTTATTTTTTTTTTTTTTAAATATGAGCATCCCGTTTTAAGGTGTCTTGGCATATATGCGTAAAGCGCCTGTTGTCGTCACTTAAAGGGCCGCTGTAGCCTAGTGGTCAGGCGCGCGGGTGCATAAGTACACGTGCCTTGAATTACCGGGGTTCAAGCCCGTGACTGCTGAATATGGTGCTGTTTCTTGTATTCTGTCTACCTTGTGAACTCCTCTAACCGTTTGGTCGTCCCGGAGTATAAACAGATAAAAAAAAAAAAAAATTGTCTGTCCGTCCGCATGTAATGACTCGACTCCTAGTGGATATATTTTTATAAAATTCTGTATTTGACTCTTTTAAAAAGATTTGTCGAATCGTCTCCACTTTCATTAAAATCAAACCAATAGAAATCATGAAATTTTTATTTTTTTGTCCATCTGTCCGCATGTAATAACTGGAGGTTAGATTTATATAAAATTTTATATTTGGTTCATTTAGGAAGATTTGTTGAGCCGTCACAAATTTCATCAAAATCGAATGAATAAAAATCCGGCAATTATAATTTCTTTGTCTGTCCGTCCACATGTAATAACCCGACTTTAGTGAATTAATTTTCATGAAATTTTATATTTGGCTATTTTAGAACGATTTGTCGAGATTTACTAAATTTCATTAAAATAGGACCGATAGAAATCGGCAATTATTATTGATTTTTTTCATGCATATCACATAAGCTGTCCATATATGTCGTATATTGTAGCTAAAACAGTGGATATGTTTATTGCTATGCGATGATTTGAGGAATAAATGGGCAATGTGGTGGATGCACAGAGAAACGCTCTCGGTTCGCTCATAAAATTAGTTTTTTTGTTTTTTTTTTAAATCGTATTATTACTAATTGTTAATGCTCCTGAAATGTAATGCACTGTATACATTAACTAACTTGGGTACACAGGGTAAAAAGATGAAGAATTTTACGAAATAGAAAGATTGTTAGTAACATATCTTAATTTTAACCATCAAGTATGTACATTATGCTACTGGTGAATCCAATGTCATGTACACACCGGAATGGACGAGAGCGAACAGTAACATTACAAATGCTCTCCAGTTCATTACAAGTCCTGTGTTTATATCGAGAGAATAAAACCATTAACTTTGCCTTGCGATGAAGAAATCTCAACTTCAGGTATTGAGCAACATGTACCAAATCGATATCCTATCTTTCTTTTCGATTTAAGGCATAATGGCTTTTTTCAAGGTCACTTGGGAAAGCAATCTTTTGGACGATAACGACATTAAAAAAAACAGGCTTTTCCTGTGCCGTTGATGAAATCTGAATATTTCCAATGAATTTTGGAAATGTATTTAACATTTCATTCAGAGCTCAGCTTCATTTACCAAGACGACGAAAACTGAAAATGTATTATCCTGTGGTTCAACTGCACCAAAGTCCAAACTCGTCACAATTGGCGGTAATCGAAACCAGCTAAAATAAGGCACTCATTCGTTTCCAAAATCTATTTCATTTCAACGACCATTATATACCCTATTCCACGGTACCCTATATACCAGACAAATTAAAATGCATCCATCTTAAAATTAAAATTAAATTGCGCTAATAAATTTGATCATTTACAGTGCACCATTTAACAAAAACTCATTTACCACTTCTGGTATTAAAAGCTACTATAAGTGTAGAAACACCGGTATCACCAAAGACACACCCTAGCATATAAATCAGCTAAATACTGGTGTTACAGCAGTTGCAGGCTCAGCAGTTACAGCAAAAGGAAATTAAGGCCTGTCTGACCGAAAAATACCATCAGAGACTCAGAAGCCTGATGAAAGCAAAGCTCAACGTAGGGAACACAGTTAAAGCCATAAACATTTATGCAGTCCCACTGCTAACATACTCCTTCGGGGTCATAGATTGGACTAACACCGAACTGGAGGATATCATGACAAGGACAATGATGACCAAGAGCCGCCAACACCACCCGAAGTCAGCCGTGGAGAGACTGACAATTGCTCGGAAAGAAGGAGGAAAGGGCCTGATAGACCTCATCGAGTAACAGAAAACAGCGATTGCTCACCTGAAGGATTACTTCCAGAAACACACAGCACCAGGCCATAAGGAAGATGAACAAGCAGTATACTCCACTCAACCTAAGCGAGGAGTCCCCTCCCAACCAGGAGGCACAAATGAAGCTAGAAATATGGGCAGAGAAGACACTCCATGGCAGACACTACAATGATCTCCATCAAGATCACATAGATAAAATTGCTTCAAATGCATGGCTCACGAGCGGGACGCTCTACCTCGAGACTGAAGGATCCGTGCTCGCCATCCAAGACCAGGTAATGAACACCAGAAACTATAGAAAATACTTCTCCAAGGAGCCCGGAGTGTCCGATGACACATGTCAGCGATGCCACCTGGCCTCAGAAACCAACACATCACCGTGTTGGATCGTTGACACGACCAGGTAGTCAGGATAATACATCAGAAGCTAGCAAGGAAATACCAGTTGATCGAAGAAAGTGTACCGTACTACAAGTACGAACCCCAGGCAGTACTAGAGAACCCAATCCACAAGCTGTACTGGGACCGCGCCATAATAACGGGATAAGACAATCCCGCACAACAGACCGGACATAGCCCTTGTAGACAAGAAGGAAAAGGCTATGGGGGAAAATCAGGAAGTACACGAACCTAAGACAGGAGATCAAAGAGATGTGGCATATGCAACGTTACGACCATCCCGATCATCGTGTAAACCACCGGTATGGTGCCAAAGACCCTATATAACAGCCTAGCAGCAATAGTCTCCCAGCGAACACCTACAAGGAACTCCAGAAAATAGCAATCCTGAACACCTGTTGGATAGTCAGACAGTTCCTCGACCATCAATAACACCAGACACAACAACAACCATCCTGTGTACTTGGTAGCAATACCCATCACGAGATGGAACTCCCAATCAGGGAGAAATAATAATAATAATAAAAGCTGTGCCTATTTCTCGTGTTTATATACGGTGTTTCTTAACATATGGATCGATTCAGGACTTGAAATCATGAAAAAACGTACATACAAACAGTTATGGAACTATGGCTGTTTGAATTTTTAAAACAATGGCTATGAAACTTTCAACAGTAAAAAGTATAAAATAAGAAAACATGTACTTAGTATGGATAAACATTTTATTAGACATATGTCTGTTCATTATTTATAATCATTGTAAACTCCATAGCTATTTTTTATAAATCATAACGCCATGATCCATGGATCCGTAACAGATTCAGAATAGCCCACACGTTTATACGTTCGTGGCCTAAGTATGAAGGATTTATTTGTGTAATCTAGTAACGTGTTACTCTTCAACATAGTTCCCTTTGAAGTCAATATAATTTTGTGCTGCAATGCGCTGATTCCAGCTGGAAGAAAGTTTTCTCTTAGGCTTTCAAGAATGCATCCGCTGCAGCAATGACGTCACTGTCAGTTGGGAAAATGGATACCAGGCAGGCATTTTTTCAAATTGGCAAATAGGTGGAAGTCCAATGGTGCTTGATCTGATGAATATGGGGGATGGTCCAAGATTTTAAAGCTACAGCCATATAGTGCAGTCATGGCAATGACAGACTTGTGAGCAGGCACGTTGTCCTGGTAGAACAAGGCTTCTTTGTTGAGTTTTCTTCGGTGTCTGTTTTTGATGTTTTCACACAAACGCCTCACAAGGTGTGCGTAATATTCCTGTGACTGACTGGCCTTTCTGAAGGTAATTCACTCACAACACTCCATCAGCATCCCAAAAAATCGATGTCATCACCTTGCCAGCAGAAGAAATCCACTTGGCTTTCTTTGGAGGGGCGGGAGAAGAAGTGTGTTTCCGCTCTTTGGATCGCTTTTTTTCTGGCTGAAAATGATGGATCCACGTCTTGCCCATGGTCACAAATGCCCATGGAAATATGCTAGATCTTCTTGAAAATTATGCAAATGTTTACTTGGTTTGACAACTCTTGTGCGTTTTTGGTCTGCTTGTCATCAATTTTAGAACCTATAGTGCCGGCACTTTTTCATAGCGAGAGCCTCTGTTATTATGTGGTACAAACATTCAGATGAGATGCGCAAACCGCTGGAAATGTACTGAACTATTACTCGTCGATCATTCATCACCAAATAATGCCCAATTCAACAACTTCTGGAGTGATGGACGTTGCAGGTCTTCCACAGCGTGGGTCATCTTTCAGGCTCTCCCTCCCCTCGTTTATATTCTGCTGCCCACTTCTTAACCATGAAATAAGAAGGCCCATCTTCCCTGAATGTTGTAATCATATCGACATGAATTGCCTTTGGTGTTAGTCCCCTTTTTCCCAAATAATTAAAAAAAAAAAAAAAAAAAAAAGATGTTATTGAAACTGCATGAAACTTGATGGGTTACTATTTAATGTGTTATTCTTTAAGTACAGAAATGTTTAACACTGTACCAGTACCCTTTCATACTCACGCCACGAACTTTTCAAATGCCTCTCATATGAACTTTTGGAATTCCTGCCAAAGTATGATGAGAATATCTTATATTATACCGTCTTATTTTTATAATTCTTTACTGCAATTAGCAGGAAAAATTAAGAGTGTACAGAACTTATTAATGCAATACTCACACGGCTTTAACATGATTTAACATGAGGTTGTAAGTCAAGTTTTATCATTAGAAATATGCAGTATAATTGAGCTTAAAAATTTTAAATAATGAATACAGATAACAAATAAAAAATAAATGCCTTTGGAAAATTCCTCAGACAGGCACAAATGCTGGGTTTAACAGGAACAAATAGAGGTAGGTAGTTAGGCACTGTTAACATTAGTGATATTTCTGAAAAATGAGTCTAGTGGCTCTATCCCCAAATACTAGAATACTTTATAGAGTTTCAGTATAGGATGGTAGCGTCACTGTCAATACGGGTAAAAGTAACTTCGTTCTCCTTGTAATTTGAATAATGCTGTTAACAGGTGGACATGGTCCCCCCCCCACCCCAAGGTTCGTTTTTCCTTCTTGGTTGTTTTTGGTTGCTACCCTCTTCCTTTCTCTTCGCATCTGCATTCCATCCACTTTCGCGCCTCCATTCACTTTCCTTTTATTTTTTTTTTTCTTTTTTTCATTTTGCCAGCATCCGCTGCCTACGTAGCTCTCAGCCCTGTGAACTTTTTTTTTTTTTTTTTGTATTTGTATTTTATAACTGCCTTTACCACTTCAGTCAAAGTTTTTTTTTTGTTGATAAAATAGACGAAGCTGACGTCTACAGGTCTTTGTGTATTTCGTATTTACCCTATTTTATATATATTGTACCATTTAAAATATTTTCAGTATTTTATTATATATAAACCTTTATTTAACCTTTATAAATCTTTAACCTTTATTTTAATAAATCTTTTATAATCTTGTCAGCACTTACAACACTTCTGTATTCATTTTAGAACACATTTTCTATAATTTATAGTGGTCGTTAGAGGTCGCTTCAAGAATTTTTGGAACATTCTTGATTAACATTGATTTTAAACATTAGGTGGCGATTAATCCATAATTATCCCATCTCTTTTATCCCCATAATTATTTTTTTTATCCGAGTATTTTAATTTTTCGTAGAATTCGCTTTATTTTTTTTTATTTTATAATTATTTTATTTATTAAGTTTTTTTTTTCAGTTCGCTAAAAATGTAATAACATTTCCAATTAATTTTTTAAATCAGTAGTTCATTTGTATTTACGTACTTAAGTTGAATCGAGCATGCGTAGTTTGAGTTCTTTTATGTCAGTTCATCTGAGAAAAATGAATATAGAAATCACTTAGCAAATATACTTATGAGTTTTGGATGAAATAAAATGAATTTTTAGTGTTATAAACGGAAACGATTCTTAAATTTATTTCTGATACGAAAACAGAAAATGAACAATATGAAAAATCTTAGGTTACATACCGCTTATAAAGTGAACAGAAAATAAATATATACTCGTGTGGGTATATATACAGTGGCGGACAAAAAAACTCATCTTAAAAAAAAGTACATTTATAGTGAAACGTATAAGATATTGTTTGATTACAGTCATTTTGTTTGTCGCAAAGCAAAGGTATTGCGTCAGATAACGCTTCTGTTGCATCAGACA
The DNA here is from genome assembly GCF_048544385.1 of Mastigoproctus giganteus. Taxonomy (NCBI): domain Eukaryota; kingdom Metazoa; phylum Arthropoda; class Arachnida; order Uropygi; family Thelyphonidae; genus Mastigoproctus; species Mastigoproctus giganteus. Next base: position 28,750,778 of record NC_143581.1, on the reverse strand, counting down.
GTATTCCATCAGCCGTTTCTATAAATACGGAGTTGGAAGGGTATACGCCCGCATTAGTATCCTGTTTTGAGGAAGTGTAAGCATGGCTCCATATGTTCAGTTGACACCAAGAAAAAAAAAGTGTAGGTGTTGCTTTGTCCCAGGAAGGGCTTTCTACATGTGCTGTCGCTGATAAAATAGGCTACCATCAGTCAACAGTCAACAGTATCCCGGGTGCTGAAATTAAAGCGTGAAACCGGTGATGTGAACAGAAGACCTGGATCAGGCCGTAAGAGAGTGACTAGGCCTTACCAAGATCGATATTTGAAACGGCTATGCCTTCGTAATTGGCATGCTAGTGCTCCTGATTTAAAACTGGACTTTGAGATGGCCTCTGCTGTTGAAACAAGTGCACGAATTATCGAAAGACGCCTTTCGGAATGTGATCTGCATGCCTATCAGCCCAAGAAGAAGCCTTTGTTGACCCAACAAATGAGGAAGAATCGACTTGCTTTGGCTAAAACGCATGTTTCATGGACAAAAGAGAAATGGGACACCGTCATCTTTTCTGACAAATCGAAATTCAACCTCCATGGCTGGGATGGGAAGCGATATGTCAGAAGACGAAAATCGGAGGCATACCATCCTGACTGCTTAACACCGACTGTAAAAGTTCCCCGCCGGTCAGATGGTCTGGGGATGGATAACAAGCAAAGGGGCGGGGCCTATTAAGTTTATTAACGGAACGGTTAATGCAGAAACCTACACTTCTATCTTGGAGGAGTGCCTGAAACCCGTTATTAGGGATCACTACACAGACGTCCAAAACTGAATTTTTCAACAGGACTCAGCATCTTGCCACACAGAAACATTGGTAAGTTTTATGCTATTTAGATTTGATGATGAGTTTGTTTTATTTTCTCACAAGGCTTAAACATACTCGCACTAATGTTTTCCTTCGTTTTTTGTCCCTTAAGATGCAGTCTTACCTCAGAAATGCTGGCGTTACAGTGTTGGATAGGCTCGGCAACAGTCTAGATTTGAACCCTATTGAAAATTACTGGTACATAATGTCTAAAATTACTCAGAAGAAGCCAACAAGTAAGATTCAGATGCAGGAGAGCATTGTAAGGGTGTGGTACCACGAAATTGAGCAACCGTATACTTAGAAGTTGATTAACTCTAAGCCAGATCCTTTCAAGGCTGTAATTGCAGCTCGAGGAGGAACAACAAAATGTTGAGGACTTACAGTACATAATACTATTACGTTAAATTGTCATTTCAATTTGTACACGTAAATGCAATAAAATGTATGTTTGGTTGTCATGATTGCTATTTGCATGATTTCTCATATTTCCATTAATTACGCATTTTACCCTTTGGGAAGATATTTATGGCAATTAGGTATATCAGGTGGAGTCTTATTGGATTTCATTCACAGAGATATACAGTATATCCCATCATCTAAAAAATGCATTTCGTACATTTCTGCAACCCAGCTTATATATATATATATATATATATATATATATATATAAGCTCATATTTTAATTTTCGTACAATTCGCCTTGTTATTTTATTATTATTTTATTTATTATTTATTTTTTTCAGTTCGCTAAAAAATAATACATACAGAGGTTTTCTAATAGAAAAAGAAAACTTGCGTGTTTTCCTTCTGCAAACATAGACGCTTTCAGGGGATGCATAACGTACAAAAATGAAATATGTATCAACAAAAAAGAAAATGTTTCTGTATCATGTTTTCAATTCTGTATTTACTTAATACAATAGTTGGTTTTATACAGGGGCGTAGAGGAGAGATGTTGTTGTAGGGTATTAGGACTAGGACTTTATTGCTCCGTGTATATTGTCAAATCTAAATTGAGTGTGTTCTCTAGTCGATTTTCAGTTTGCTGGCCGAAAAATCCGAGTTTCCGGGGAGAAAAACCATTCTACGCTCGCCTGAGACCGACTAACTCAGCCACCTTGTGAAAAAGGCCCATGAAAATTCTTCATGTCGACAGGATTCGAACTCGGGTCTTTTCCACCCAGTGTGGGGAGCACCGCGATTCTGCCAACTGTGCTCACGAGGACTGGGGAGATGGGTGACAGCTCCTGAATAATAATTGTACAAAAAGGGAAGTGAAAATTTACTTTTTTTGCGATTATATTTCTAATGGAAAATAGAAAAAGTGGACGCAGGAATTAACCCATGTCCCCATCCATCGTAATCCCTCACTATCATACAGACTTTATGTAGAAGTCCATCATACTAGGATTAAATGCAACATTCTCTGTTGATGAAATTTCAGTATAAGACACGGAAATTGCTTCTTCTGAGAGAAAGAGAAGAAATAAGGTGTTATGGTTTTTTTTATCAAGTATGTTACATCCTAACATGTTCATTGAAAGATAGGCCGCTTATAACTGAACAGGTGTGCTGCACTTGATCAGTTATAAAAAATGGTTTTTTTCTCTAATGTGTTATAATGGCACTGTTGACGATTGAAAGAGAATCACTTCATTCAAAGAGACCCAATTTATTACTCACTAATGGAACAGTTAAGAGAAGAAAGAAACATCGGAAACAATTCTAAAACGTTGTTTTGACGATTACATGACGCTGTGTGGTCTTGGGGAGAGGGCTTATTGCCATTCGCTATCTTTATAGCCCCATTCATCAGAGAATACTACATAAATCTAAACTCATTTACTCCCTACCTATCATTTATCACTAGATAGCGGGTACATCAGCTGCTAGCAGTTGAGTTGATAGTCAGCCGTTACCGTTAAGCACATTGATGTGAAAGGCAGTAGCTCTCTTGAATGTTCCGAAATGTGAGGATGATGTGCTTTCTCTCAATAGGAACCGACTACTTTCCTAACGGAATTATTGACATTTTAGGATATTTGTGGGACTTAAAATAAAATGTAAGGCTTAATATCCAGGGAAAACATTTTTATTTTATAATGAGTAAAGGATCTTGCATGGGATATTAATAACGTCAACATAAATGAAGGGAGGATGATTTTTGTGCAGTTATAAAGCACACAGTATGCAGCTAGTACAATAACTTGCTAAAAAAAATTCAAACTGGCTACATTCTGAAACTTCTGCTGATTCGGTCATCAGGATAAAACTAGGGGATTAATTGAGGCTATTCTCACATCTGAAGATGTGAAAACCCGCACAGGTGTATCTGAAAGCTGTTGAAAGTCTGAGAGGTTGTTGAAAATCTGGAAACTGGTGGGTCGCTTCGCTTTTTAACAGTAACTACTTTAGAATTAATGGGTCAAGTACTTTGCGACTATTTTTCTCGTGTTTTCTCCTTCCCCAGAGGTGGAATTTCCGGGATTTGATAGAAAGTCCATTCATTCTTTGGAATGTACCGAAGAGGTCAGTATGACTAGTTTGAGTAGAAAATATTTCTCTTGTATAGTTTCACCAGAACCCATTCTCCTAATGTAGGTAAACGATTTATGAATAATTAGGACGTGGAAACTAAATTAGAATAATGATAATTTGGTGAACGAGGGTTCTCATTAAGTTATCTTATTAAGAAAATGTAATTTTTCTACCTTTTTTCTGTTATTGCTATATTAATTAGTCTCAGACCTTAACATATCACGTCAACGTCTGAGATTAATTTTCATAGTACTGTAATAGTAGAAAAAATTTGCTGAAATATGAAATACAGTAAGTTCTGCTTAATTATAAGAACATATTTTTTTCTCAGAGGGCCCCAAAAAGTTTTACATAGCCCCCTGTGATCAATTTTGTGGGGGACTCGATTTTCTGCAATGCACTAAGTACATTCTAGATTAAAGTTGGGACTACAAAGTACAGTATTTTAATTTGAAGAAAAACAATTGTTTTAATGTCTATCAACCACAGTTGTCTGCAACACTGCACTTGCTGAATCTATGATCTCCACATGGTGTGGTAGTCTAATAATCAAACTTTTAGGGCCGCAACCCTCAGACTACGTACAAATTACAGACATACAAGTTAGCAATATATTATTTCTGTACGCAGTACAGATTACACTTGAGAGAAGGGAATAAAATGGAAAACTCGATGCCGGTGGTGCTGGAGTAATAATAATATAATTTTTATTTGTACTTTAAAGTGTAACTATTTTTAGCAGTGCCTGACTTTGTAAAAAGTACTAGTAGTCCGTGAAAGAAGGGATCGTGTATTTGGAGTACAACCTGGAATCTACAAACAAGTATTGAAGAGGAAATAGCTTGAAATCAGAGGTAATCAACTACGTGTGACGTATGTTTTGTTTTCCTACATATTTTATGAGAACGTCCTATGGACCGTAAAATAAATAGTTGCTCTTTTACCAAGACATTTTCATACTTCCAGTCTGCTACTGCCTATTTCAGAATTTAAACATTTAATTTGCTACTACTGTAAAAAAACATAGAAAAATTAGACAGATAGTCTGAAAAGTGAAATTGAAATTTTAACATTGATAAATGCAAACTACCAAATATGGGTAGAGAGTAATCCCAGAATAACAAGAGTGGTGTAAATATTTAGGGATAATTATACCGTCAGATATGAAGTTCTCTGAGTGGTGCAAATAGGCTGGTAGGACAATTCATGGGGTTCTATGAATGATATTCAGGATTTTGCCAGCAGCTACAGAGGCGATTATCCCGTTATATAAAGTAATGGTTAGTCAGCGACAGAAAGGCGGATTCGGGGTTTGCTCCAGAAACTCGGGTTTTTCGTCCAGGAAAAGCAAGAAAATCTACCAGAGAACACACGCAATTGATGGATATAATATGCATATGCAGATGAATTTGTTTTCGAATGACACTAATATCATACTTTTTTAAATATTGATATCATAGGATATAATATATACATGGGCTTATAAGTTTGAACTTGGGCTGCCCTAACAAGGCAGTTTTTTTTTTTAATATTAATATTATAGACAAACAGCATGAGTTGCGGAAAGTAGCTTATGGTCTTTCAGAGAAGCTTGATCGTTGTTCACCATATCAGCAATATGTCGCATCCATGAAAAATTGCTGATATGATGTACGAATATTAAACGAATGTCCATGAGAAATGCACACGTTTGAACCTCTCAAAAGCTATGGTAGCCGGTGTAATGAGATGGGAAAAAATGCAACGATGTAGGTGTGCGCCAACGGGCAGGCAAGAAAATAAAAATAAAAGTGATGGATGGAAATCGCTGATCCTGAAGAAGGAGATGGAAATGAGCCAATGCTCCACTTACGCATAGGCAGATTAGACGTGCCTATTTCCTCCCAGTGTTTGTAGGCCCTAAATAATTTTATTAAAACAAGTGGCACGTTTACATCACTAAGATCTTAAAATTTCACAGCAATGGATCCCAACTGATCTGAAGGTGCCAGCGAAGCGAAGCGAAGCGAACCAAATGAATTTTCTAGAAAACGTTATGTTGGAACTACATATTTCAACAGGACTATTAGTAAGTGCGTCACCCAGTCCGTAGGCAACTGTACGGCATGGATTTTAAAGATAGAGAAACTGCTTACAAGCCAAAGGTCTCTTGGTAACTGATGGTAACTAGCCCAATTATATTTTGTCTACAACGAAGTTTGGATGAATTGGGGATCATTAGGAGACTGATTCTCGTGGTTTGTACTAAGACCGTTGGTAACCGCACTTTCTTGTGCTTTGCTGACAAGAGTGGAATCCGCATTGGTCGTTAGCTGCAATATCCTATTCATGATAGCTTGCGTTCTGTGATGCCTCTTTTTCTGTTGTACTGTGTTGTCAAGTGACTGACTGTAGCCTTTCTGTTATCCTTCACTAGTCTTGTCAGCCTCTGTTGGCCTTGCATATCAACGAGCTTTTTCCGACCACAAGATCGCCAATGGCTGATATTATTTGTTTATTGGACCAATCTCGACACCCCCAAAAGTCATACCAGCGCACGTGGCGCCAACTGCTATCTCACGTTCAAAGTCACTTAAATCAAAGTCATACAAAAGACGTCTGTACAAATCGGGGCAATGTGGCTGTTTGTTATTTGGTTTTTAGGAGCATTAGCAACTAAGGCCATATTGCTCCGGGATATGCGGTGGTCATTCCTTGACCTTTCCGCATCCTCCGTATTTGGTGGTGACGGGCTCGAATCCCGGTCTAATCAAGAAGCGTGTGCTACACACTGCTGCTCCTTCCCACCTGGCTACGGAGGCGCCTGGCAATGTGGCACTAAGGATACGTTGCTGCTATGAATAAAGGGATGGTTGAATGGGAGACGACAGAGAGTAGTAATCAAAGAACATTGCTCTTCATGGACTAATGTTATTAATGTGGTGCCCCATGGTTCGGTGTTGGGCCCATTGTTGTTTACGTCTTGTGCTTTTTTTTTTTTTTTTGTTTCGAATTGTTTTCTATATTTATGAATGATATTGAAGAAGGTATATCAGGCTTAATATCCAAGTTTGCAGATGATACAAAGCTTGACAGGGTGGTTAATGACAGTAATAGTATGCTACTTCAACAAGCGGATGTTTAGGTATGTGGACATGTGCATATGTATAGGGCGGCACCTAGAACGTCTGTTCAACTCCGCCTCGTATTCGTATTCTGTGAAGAACAGTATCACTACAAATGGGCCAGGTATGTGTGTGATGTAGGTTTGTGTGTGTTCTGTCTGGCTGCTTGGCTACCCAGAAGCATCAGTCACCTGGACAGATGATTCTGGGTACTTGTCCACACCACGGGAAGGTGGGCCATTCCAGTATAGCACGCAATGCTCAAAAGAGACTGACCCACCTAGTTGATGCCAAAAGGTGGGCCAGGATCCTCTGAGGCCCAATTAGAGGAAAAGAAAGGAGCAAGAGAGGGAAGGAAAAAAAAAAAAAAAAAAACGGGTGGTAGACATCAGAGTGCCTGACACATGGATGACTGGACCCAGGGTATCCCAGCAGAACATCGCCCAAAGCATGACACCGCAGCCACCGGCTTGTTTTCGTCCCACGGTGCATCCAGGAGCCATCACTACCCCAGGTAAACGACGCACACGTGCCTGTCCATCCACATGGTGCAACAGGAAACGTGATTCATTGGAGCAGACGATCTTCTTCCAATCACTCAAGGTCCAGTTTCGATGCTCACGTGCCCATTGTAGGCGCTGTCGCCGGTGAACCGTGGTTAGCATGGGCACTCGGAGCGGCCTGCGACTAAGCAGCCCCATTTTCAGCAGGGTTCGATGTACTGTGTGTTGTGACACATTACTCCCGTCACCAGCATTCCAATTACCAGCGAGTTGCGCCACATAGCCCTTCTGTTGCCACGTATCATTTGGGAGAGCCTTCGCTCACCTTGAGCATCGATGAGCCGTGGTCGTCCAGCACCTCGCCGGCGGTTCGTGGGTTTCCCATCCTTGGACCACTTTCGGTAGGTACTAACCACGGCTGACCGTGAGCATCCCCCAGCCGTGCCGTTTCGGATATGCTCTAACCCAGTCCTCTGGCCATTGCAATTTGGTCTTTGTCAAACTCGCTTAAGTCCGCTGCCTTTCCCATCTGAAGAACAAGAGTAACACTGATTAACGGAGCTCAGTGTCAGGTGTTTTTTATACTGTGTCCCGACCCGCGCCGTAGTTCACCTGCAGTTGTTTCGATTTGCATAACGACTCGCTGGTCATAATGTTTTGGCTCATCGGTGTATATATACACGCACGCACTCCTGTCCCAGAAGGGTGCTTCTGGGGAAGGCAGTGTAAGGATCGTTCATTTGAATAATCTTTATATCATTATTGTTATTTAACTCTTTAATTCACAGTTTCCCACTGCAGAGCGTACTTAGTTTTTTTTTTTTTTTTGTGGGAGGGAAGATGGAAGGGGCATGTTGTATTAATTAAATTTTATTTCATTTTCTTCCATTCATTTCATTAATTTTATTTCAATCTTTGAGATCAAATATATTGATGAAATGAATGGAACAAAACGATGTGTACTCAGTTAAATTTTATATCAGATCTGTTTATTTGTAGTTGTTCTGGATGGGGCGCGTGAAATTTATAAAATATTTTAAGAAGGGGATTGAAGGTAATCTGTGGTTAAAGCAGTGTCGATAAATTTTTTCGTATTTTTTTTTTTTACTATCATGTATATGGTAATAAATTAACTATCTTGAACACACCTGATGTTTCAGTAAATACCACATACCTGTGAATCCGACTGCGTGACTGGCAGTGATTTAAAACTTCATTTGTAATCGAAGGGTAAATAAACAAAATCAGATGCATTGTTTTTGAACCTATGGAAAATAATGCTTGGGATGTGGATTTACTGATCTGTTTTTACGTTAGTGTTTTTCAACTGATAGGTGAAATTTAGGGTCTCCCCCCCCCCCTTTCCCTTCCCCAATGAAACTTTTTGCACTCAGTCAGCAAAATATGATTACTTAACAGCTGATAAAAGAGCAAACTGAATGATACGGCTTTTATGCAGAAGTCTCTTCTTGTTTACTTCAAAAAGGAAGACTACTACAAAACTAAGTTTACTAAGTTTCACAGTTAAGAGTGAAACTGGTAGTAATAGTCGTTAGCACCGTAATTAGGCCAAGTATGATTCACATGCATCGATAACTCTTGGTGACCTTTTTACTATGGTCAATGCCCATGTGGATAAGATAATCTATTCGCGGGTTTGACGTCTTTAGTTCGATGACTTACCCAGTACTTTGACACCTACAACTTCAGCGAAACGCCCTTCATTTTCATTTAATAGATATGATCTAAGAGTTACGGCATCTCGATGCTGTTGAGGAATAGTTGAACTAGCGGAATAAGTCAGTTGAAGACCTTGTTATTGGTAATGAAAGCAAGATTGTGTCGCTATTGCTCAGTTCATAAAACGATATGGAATTTGTACGTTTCTTTGCAGCACTTAGAAGTTGAATAATTATCTTTAGCAAATGGAAAGCCAAATATCAGGTAAGTTGTGTTTTTTTAAATGTTTTCAGCTGAATATTTTGAAGTAGTCACATGATTGTATTAATACTTATTCAAATAATTCACCTAATATTTACAACTGGATTTTACAAGAGTACAGTGGAATAAGGGGACGTCACAATTCCCCGAGGTAAGGGTTAATTTCTGCGGTCATTTACTTTATTTTCAGTAAAACTTTTAATCCAAAAGGTAATTTTGGGTTCCCTGTTCTCCGATCGCAATGCCCTCGGGGTTGGACTGGAGCGGAAAGATCTGCAAAAAAAAAAAAAAAAAAAATTAATCTCGGCCTCCTCCTCTGGGGCCTTGTTTTCTTTTGGTTGGATGTGTGTGGGAGGGAAAAAATCTATGCACCACTGCTGGAGTAATTTCCAAAAATGGCGGCATATATGTTCTCTTATGAGACACCTATGAACACAGAATTTGCTTATAACAATCCAATAGTTTTTTTTTTTATTTTGCATTTCAACTTGATTGCCATATCTCAGATAGACTGGGGGTTAAAAAAAGAAGAATAAAAAGGCGATTTAAGACTTGATAGCGGCTGCAGTAACAACAGTCGTGGAGCTTGCTGTTGAACGCTTGAAGCTAACAGCATCTTTACTCTTTAGGGATTTCGCCTCCCCTATGTTTTTCCTTAGTGCCGCACACATTGAAACTGCCTCAGGTGGTCTAAGCCTTGGTACTGAGATTTCCTCAGTTTCTCTTGCTTTTCCTCCACTTGCACGCTTTTAACAAAGTGAGCGAGATAGAAGAGATTTATCGACATATTTGCGACAATTTTCGCAGCCTTAAAAAATACGATTACTCTATTTATAACTGGATTTATAACCATCCATTATAAATGGATTTATGACTATTTTTAATTGTGGCTCTAGTACTGGCTGTGGAAAAACTAGTTGCAGTGAAGACAAATTCTTTTAGCCACCTCGGGGCCATATTGGAATATAGAAAGATTATTTTAAAAATCTTCTTTATCACGAAATATAAAATTTCTCAGAGCAAATAAAAAGTTATAATATCATTGCGAAAGCTGTTCAATTGCTTAGAATAATTCTAACTAAAAAAGAGAAATATTTTCAGCGCTTAAAAATTATTTTATGTTCGAATGACCAAAATAAAAGGAACTCATACGTCACTGTCCAGATTTTTAGCTGCTGATCTAAATACTCTTCAAGATGAAAGGAATTCTGGAAAATTGTGTATACACTGCATTAAATGGTGCCTTTACCAGTTACTTAGTCTTAAAAATAATTAAAACAACATATTTATAATTAAATCAACAAGAAATACAATAATAACAGTTCAACAGAATCGCATCGAAATTAATGTTACTTTGTAGTGAAGTAAACCTAACTATTATTTTATTTATTTATTATTTTATTATTATTTTTTTTTTTTGAGTGTATGCGGAATGCGTTCCTGGATCATTAAATAATAAATAAATAAAATATATTTCTGCAAATCCAAGGAGAAATGAAGCAACAGGATTTCAATAATAATACAATGAATTATACCACTACCCTTACACATTGAGAAATTATCTATAATTAAAGTGGTTGATCGATTTTACAACTAACTTTTCAAGTTAATTGCCCCATGAGTAGCAAAGTTGGTAGTATCCCCATCCACCCCACACCGGGTGGAAAAGACTTGAGTTCCGAGTCCCATTGATAACGGAAGGAATTTTTATGGGCCTTTTTCACAACGTGGATGAGTTAGTCGGCTTCAGGCGAGGGTAGCATGTTTTTTCTCTCGGAAACTCGAGTGTTTTGTCTGGCAAACAGAAAATTGACCTCAGAATACACGCAATTTGCAGCAGTACACACGAAACAACATGTTCTTAGTCACTGATGCTCCGAAAACTCTACTACATTCATATTTGATGTCGTACTATAGAAATTATGTGGCCATAGTTATACAAAAAAGTAGTTTCAAAATTCGACAATACAATTGTTAATATTAGTATAAATATAAGTAGTGGCAAATGATGCATGCAAAAAAAGGAGGCAAGATTATGCAAACAAAAAAACTGCCCATATCATCTGCCCGTTCCCTCTAATAATTTATCTAATCCTTCCTTAAATGCCCACACAAATAGCACAGTTAATTACCGTCCTCCTCACACTGAGTGGAAAAGAACTGAATTCAAATCCTTTCAATAATGCAAGGAATTTTTATGGCCCTTTTTCACAGCGTAGCTGAGTTAGTCGATCTCAGGAAAGGTCAGCATGGTTTTTCCCCTGGAAACTCTGGTTTTTTGTTCTGCAAACAGGCAAATCGACTACAGAACACGCAAAATTTACAGACAATATGTACGGCGCAATATGGTCTAAATCCGTTGCGCCGAAAAGAACAACCACAACAACCTTCCTTAAATGTATACAAATTAACCACTTCTCAACATCAGATGTAAATTTGTTCCAGCAGCCAATTATTATCTGGCTGAAAGCCAATTTTCGCACATCTGCCTTTCGACTGTCCTTTTTAAATTCAAAATAGTGTGCCCATATATATACTGTCCGAGAATGGCTAAAGATGTCAGCAGCATTATTTACTCAAAAATAATGCAAAAATAATTCAAAAAAGTAGTTTCAAAATTCGCCACTACAGTTATTATTCATTTAAATCCTTGAACACTACAAACATGTGTTTTTATGAAGCCTGATTTTATGAAACACCTCCAAACAGGTGTTTTTAAGAAGCCTGAGACTTATGCTGCACCAGCCAAAAAAATTTCCGAGTTACCCTGTCCGTAACCAGCTCTGGACTCTGGGTATGCCAAGCCCATACTCACCAGATGTGAGCCCCTGGGGGGTTCTCGCAGGTCTCTACTTTCTAAGTGCTGCAGTTTGCAGAAATTAAGTCTTTCTTGATAAGAGTACCCTTTTGTATCCCTGTTTAATCTTGTTGCTCTTCACTGCACCCATTTCAACCGATAAATATCCTTCCTAAAATGAGGCTTGTAGATCAGCATGTAGAACAACGCGATAAAAACCTTGTTCTTGCTGGGATATATATAATTGATAGAACCTCCTGAGCTGACCTGGAATTCTGTCTGTACCCAGTCATTTATAGTTAGTCGGACTGTAGAATTATCCCCAGATATTTACATTCTCCACCATCATCTTGAGTGTGATACCGGTGGGATGTTATTCTGGGATTACCGTTACCTATATTCAATCTCCTTGCATTTATTAATGTTTAATCTCAATGGTCAGTGGCATGCATGTGAGAATTGCGGTTTATTATAAAGCGTACGTGTCCACGAATTTTGCAGTCTTTTATGCTATGAATCAAAAATAGTTTGTCATTAAATATTACGCACTCTCCGAACTATCTACCTGGAGAAAAAAAAAAGGCCCGATATCGTGAATGGAACGAGGAAAATATTGGCGAAAAGTGCTAATTATGGATCTGATGGTAAGGTAGAAGTACAGATAAAATTCTATGGTTGTTTGAGCGTTTTTTTGGCCTAATTACCATTTTTATCGTAGTGTAGTAGTTCATATGGAACTGTTATGTATTATAACTGTTCAAGTGTGTGTTCACAGGTCGATCTGCATTTTTTGTAGGTTGAGCAATCTAGAAACATCATTTGGAACCCTATCTGATAAAGGGAGGTCTTGTCTGATCAATTTGATTGGATACTGTGATGTGGACACAAAGGAACTGAATGCCAAAAATAATTTTGATATCATATACTTGGATTTCAGGAAAGCTTTTGATACTGTTGCACATGAAAGACTACTGTACAAATTTGGAGAGGTATGGCATTAAGGGTAGTTGCTATAATGGATAAAGGGATGGTTGAGTGAGAGACGACAGAGAGTGGTAATCAATGGACACTGCTCTTCGTGGACAAATGTTATTAGTAGAGTTCCCCAGGGTTCGGTGTTGAGCCCATTATTGTTTTGTATATTTCTCAATGATATTGATGAAGGTATATCAGGTTTAATGTCCAAGTTTGCAGATGATGCAATGGTTGACAGGGTTGTCAATCTTTGTATCATCTAGATCCAGCCCATTTTCCCAACTTGTCTAGATCCAGCTGGATCTAGATAAGTTGGGAAAATGGACTGAGAAGTGGGAACTGAAGTTTAACATTGACAAATGCAAAGTACTGCATACGGGTAGCAATAACCAAAGAGAAACCTACAATTGTGTGGTACTACACTGAGGGAAGTGGAAAGTGAAAAAGACCTGGGAGTAATTGTGCAGTGAAATATGAAGTTCGCTGAGTAGTGCAGATGGGCTGCCAGGGCAGGTCGTGGAGTCTTGTCAATGATATATAGGAATTTTGCTAGCAGGGACAGGGATGTTGGTATCCCGTTATACAAGGAAATGGTCAGGCCACACCTAGAGTACTGTGTACAGGTCTGGAGGCCTCATTTTAGGAAGGATGTAGAGTTGCTAGAATGAGCACAAAGAAGGGCAACAAGATTGGTAAGGGGCACAAATGGGTGCTCTTACGAAGAAAGGCTTAAGTTCTGCAAATTGCAGCGCCTGGAGAATAACCACCTAAGAGGTGATTTAATTGAGGTGTATAAGGCCTTGAATTGGTTGAGCAAGCTGAATGCTGATGGGATTCTTGCTCTTGCTTAGATTAAGAACCTGAGGGGCACAGATTCAAATTGAGGAAAGACAGATGTGGAATAGATGTGCCGAAATTTGCCTTTAGCCAGCAGATAGTTGATTGGTGGAACAGATTTCCATCTTTTGTTGTGGAAGTTGATAGCCTAAATAAATTAAGGCTGAGCTAGACAGGCATTTGAAAAAGTGAAGGGGTGAAATGGGAGGTTTTTTTTTTTTTGGCTGATGCTGCATAAGCTTGCTTTCTTGCATCGTATGCCTCTACTAATGCTAATGCTATGTCCCCTGCCTGAGATCGGCGAACTACAGCCAAGAATGACAGCGCCTTTAAGAACTCCTCCAGTCTCGACACGGTTCAACGTGATTTAGTGGGTTTCATTTGCCCATAAAACCTACGTTTTATCGGCAAATGAAACCCAATAGGGTCACAAACTACTCGTAAATTTACACAAAGATCTATCTATATAAATTTAATATATCCATGAAGCCTTTAAGAACCTCAACTTCATAAACATGCAGCACTAAGAAAGAGAGCACGGAATCCCTCTTTTAAAATGGACAAATCATGATTTGTACTTTTATTGTTATCATCATATTATTGTTGTTATCATGTTAATAACATGATTTGTTATTTAAAATAGACATGATTTGTCTATTTTTAATAACAAATCATGATTTTAATAGGTACAAATAAAAAAAAAGAAAGAGAAAACGGTAAATACTCTTTGTGATAGATTAGTTTAATAATAATACCCAAAAGGCAAAACCACTATATTTTGGTTTTGCCTTTTGGATTCAGGGGCAGACTGACAGTCGCAAGGGATCTAGAAAATGTTATGAGGGAGCTCAGAGCTTTTTTTAACTTCATGTGTCCCACATCGATCGCGGTGGTTATGCAAAAGCTAGCCTTCTACATTAAGGGACTGTTTTTCGCACCCTATCCAAGTTTGTCGGTCTTGAGAAAGGCTTTCATATTCCCCTCAACCAGAACTGTTTTCCAATTGAAATGAAACAGGCAACTGACCATGCAGTAAAGCTTACTGATAGAATACACTTGTACTTCATGCCTTAGTTGCTTCTGTGAAAGAAAGTCATAAAAATCCCTCCAGTCTGACGTGAATCAAATTCAAGCTTGTTCCCCAAGATGCAGGAGAATAACAGCCATAGCCACTGTGCTATCCACGCACCATGACCAAGAGCTTCTTTCACACCAAAACAAGATTAAGCTCTAAGTTTAACATGATTTTTTTTTTACCGTCTGATGATTCTTTTATCAAATCAACATCAACTTTACCAGTGTTAATTTTGTAGCATTGATATTTTAATAAATTAATTTTTAATGTAGCCAGTAAAATTGTATTTTATTGCCTGGTGTTTATATTGTGACTAAAACTGATTACGTTCTAGATGTAGCTCATGTGCTCCTGCCTTACCTACAGTTTACACCCATGTAGCACGATTAGCCCAAACGTGCACCAGAATAAAATCGCTATTGCCACTGTTAAGTTATTGCATGTGGCCTGCTCTTCAAAAGAAAGAGCGAAATTAAACGTTTTCTTTGCTTCATCTTTCAACTCTCAAACACGCCATTCTCACTGCGGTCGTAGGAGTCAGTATTGGACAGGTTAGCTCTGGTTGCGGATATTGATTAATACTTTCAATCTTGAACCCTACAACTTGTTTCAGATTTAACAACATGCTTTTCTACCTTTTTAAGGAAAAATAAAAATAAAATAATTGAAATCATTAAACAAGCAAGCTTCCTAAAATTTAATTAATTACTTTAATGTAATGTAAACAAGGATTAAAAAAGCAAAAAAAAACGAATCAAAGCTATTATCTTAAGTGACAAATAAGGAAGATTTTCCACTCCAAATGGAATGCAGTTTTTTCTAAGGGAACAATACAATTAGAAAAGATTTACTGGGCTATAAAAGGGAATGTTTAGCACTAAAAAATATCAATCGGCTGTCACCATTGACACACACACAACTATAGTAATAGGAGGACGTACATAATCAGACTTTACCTTTACCAAGAAGAATCACGTGTTTTACTGGTTTCATAGGGGGCGCACTTGTATGTCAGCTGCTGAAAATCGCAGAGATGGCTCGTTGTGGAAGATGGAGAGGTGTGCATTTATTCTGTGCCAAAGAATGTGTATTTATATTCATTCATATGGATGTTGACTACGCATTTCGCTAAGCCAGTACTTTTGTTTATCTTTAACCGAAGAAATGTGTACTCCGTTTTGGAAAGCGATACTTTTTGGAAACGTAAGTAAAATCTTTTAACAGCAGCGTGTAACAAGGAAGGTACTGGGTGTGTGTGTAGCGCCTTCCGTGTGTTGTCATAATGTGTTCAGTTTAAACTGAATCGAGGTTTTCGCAAGAAAGCATTTTGCACAAATTTTGAATTTAACAGAAATATGCACTGTTTACTCCTATTTGTATGTAATTATAGCAGTTGTACGAAGCTTGCACTGTTTGTAAAAATTTATAAGCATCAATTTAGATGCACTATAATGGTAAGAATTGTTATAGCACAGTACTTCGATAGCGTGTTTAAAGTGTTTATCGTCCCTAATATTTAAATGTCGTTTGTTATTTCCCACTTGATATTTAAAGCACAATCTAACGTTGTTATTGATTTTGTTTTCAGTTTTTTTCATCGTATAAAAGTCTAGTGTTAGTATAAAGAAATTACTCTTTGTATGCCCAATACTTAAAATATCATCTAATCAATGCTTTTGGTTTTAAATAAGTTAGTGTTTAAAACAGGTGGGTGAATATTGAAGACTTGCGTATTTGAAAAAGGAAAAATAAATAAATAATATGTAGTTGTAAACTTAGATCAAGTACTGTCATTTGTACTGTGTATACTGATAAACTTTTGCATAAATATTTTTAAACTAGGTCCTGAACGAGTACGATAGGTATGTTTAAAAGCATAAAGACGAAAACCATAACTTATTATTTTTTTAACTTTTGTTAAGTTTAGAGCATTAATAATCCAAATAAGTGTAAAATTCGATATCGCCAATTGCCAGGGTTCATCGATACACCACAGCCTGTTGGTCTTCCACAAATACAGAGAAGTTGCCCCTGTTACCTACCTCCTTCGATGTTTCATGAAATAAAAAATATAGATTTTTTGCAAATTGTATCTCCAAATTATCTTTATTAAAAGATGATTATTTTTCTGTACGTAGTTTTATATACATTTAATAAAATACATTTTCTTTAGAACTGGCACTATGCCATGGAGAGTGATGTGGGACAGTGTATAGTGGTTTTCTGTGTACTTAAGCAGTGACATATGCAAACTTTTACATTTAGAAAATTGTATTTCGGTGTGTCAGATTAGAATACTATAAAATATAAGTTATATATATAATTAGAAATTATAATTATAAATTACGAACATTGTTTTATACATTTTGCATTTAAAATAACCAGGTGTCATTAATGATTAGTGTGATAGTCTGTTTTGTTTTGAACTGATTTCATTATTTTATAGACTTCAGAATATCAAATTTTATATAATATTACTGTTAAATTTAAGTGTAAGGCATTGTTTTAATTACACCAGAGAGACCTAATGGAAAGTAGTAGTCATGCCAACTTAGTTGTGCACAAATGTGTTTCTATAAATATATTCCAACAGTAGGTGAGGAACCCTTGGCCTTGAGGATCTAATTGAATAGCCCCAGCCAAAATCTTAGGACTTGTATAAAGATTTTGCATAATTGCATTTCTTTATAATAATCCCTTTGTTATTTATTGCAGAATTATAAATATAGAGTTTAATTAATTTAATGCTACGTTTAGAGAGTAATAAGATCTATAGTATGATAGGCCCAAAGCGAATATAAATGCTGAAATTTATTTTATATTTTTAAAAATTGCTGCATAAATTATTAAGATCTTGTGAATTTCTAACATCAGTTGCCTTTTTCTGCTACAAGACTTTAAATGTAAAAAAAAAAAAAAAAAAAAATTGAAGGCTACAGATATGTATTATTGAATAGTGAGTGAAAATATCAAAATGGAAGTCTTTTAGTGCACCTAATTTTCCAATTTCTATATTGACTTAGTTTAATTCAAAAGTAATCAGTGAATAACTATTGGTATTTAAAATGCATGAGATAGTTGGATTTAAAACTAGACATTTCTTATTGTTAGGAGAAAGATTTTCCATCACAGAAGTAATACATGTGTTCAGATCATACGCTGTATGCAAAGTTACGTTGAAACCTGTTAATTCCACAGAATACTTTCAAAATGCTGTGGAGAAAGAAATTCTCACAAGATGGTCATTAAATTTGGATGATGCTATCATTTTGTCTCTGATTAGAATTGCACCTTGTATTACATGTATTTTCAAAAATGTAGTTCTCCCCAAAATGGCATAACTTTACTGACCAAATGTGCCTATAAAACGTGGTATTTTTATGATAGAAGAGAAAAGTCAAGCAATGTTTTCATTCACTATTTATTTACAGCACATGGTTAGTGATAGAAAAATATAGGATTCTACTGATGCATTTCTTTTTAGTTTGTCTTAGCAAAGTTGTTTTCTGGTCATAGGCAAATTTTTGTATCTTATGAAAATGATGTGGTTGCAGAACTAATATTATTATTGAGGTGTTTTTTATACGTTGATAATGGCATTAGTATAGGTATTTTTATTTAATACGTTATACAAGGTGTCTTTCTATTACAGGGACTGATAGATGCTTGCATACAAACTTCAGATTTTACTCAGAATCTTACCGAATGAGGTATGACCTAGAGATAGTAAAGAAAAAATATACATTCAACATAAGGCCTATTGTACCTGTACAGGTTGCATATGTCTTAACTCCAGGTCTGATGTTAGCCATATATTATTGTAATTCAGATATTACATCAACTAGCCTTATTCCTATCACATCACTGTTATAAATCGATGATAATTTTGCACTGATATATTTTGAAATAATATTTAAGAGTATAAGGATATTTAGGTAACAGTAGAAAATTATTTAGTTAACTACCTAACAACCTACCATCATTAGCTGAGATTATAAATATCTTCCAAGGAACTAAAAAAAATTGGTGTAATTCATTCTAGTGGCAAGTGGTTGGATATGAGTGAAGATTCATCCATTTTTATAGAAGCTACCTTAATAACAGTTAAATATTTTTGTTTTTTGTAAATGCAAAAATTAAAATAGTTCATAGTAAATTTAAAAATAAAGTTTGTGGAAATGCATTATAGTAAATTGCATGCTCCCATCTCTAGGAAAGCATAAAACATGTTGCTTGTTTAGTATGGGTTTTTGCATATTGCAAGAGCTAAAAATGGTGGCATAAAATGGATTTCTGGATTGTTTCTGACAATTTTACAGTTGCTGACAAAGTATATTACTGCTCAGGGGCACTCATATTTTTGAAAAACAAAATCAATCTGGAAACGTTTTTTTGAATATCTTGCATATTTAAGTGATGTGATTGGAGTAACTTAGTTACTCTGTTGATAATATAGTTAATAGATTTGATAAATTTGAAGTATTGGGCAGAAAAGGAGGTGGGATTATGCTTCTGAACAAAACACAGATTCAAGAAGAGCATATCCATTGGATGGGGAAAGATCAGAATGATGTTAAATCATTCTTATGTGATATAAAGCAAACAAAAATTGAGTAGAAAGACTGCAGACTCAATTAATGCATTTGGTATGAAGATCTGTACAGGATGGACAAGGAAATCATATCTTATTTTGGAAGACTTGACTGTTTGGACAGATTTGAGATTTGTGGTTAAGACATGCATCTAGTATTAGTCTGTTCTTGGACCATCTGGATGGCTGCTTTTTATATTAGAGAATCAATATTTCTGACTTTGTTATTACTAAAGACTCTTCTGTCATTAAAAATCTTTGGTTTTGTTCCTACAACTAAATATTAAGGTACCTGCAGCAAGTGAAGATGCCATTTGCTGCAGTTACTTTAATGGTTAGTTGTGGGACTTATCTAAGGCAATTACAATTGTTAAAAGTAACAGGGAGGGTTTTTTCATGTTTTTAAAGGGGATTATATTGGCCTTAGATGACATTTGCGTGGGAGCAGCTGAAATCCCTGAGGAAAACACATTGTAAATGGGGAATGTTCTAGAAAATAATTCTAGGTGCTATATATTTTTAAAGGTATATGAAAGGGTCAGTGTAGTACCCAGGTTTTTCCATTAGGGGGAGCAAAGGTGACAAAATAGGCGTTTTTACTGTCTGTTTGTAATATGGTCTATTTCCCTGTCAAGAAATTGTGCACCCTTCCATAGGTGCCATTTGAGACAAAAATGTTGTAGGGGGAGCATTTTCTCCCCTGCACCCCCCTAAGTATGCTACTGGAAAGGGTAGGTGCTATCCACCATTTTATATATCTTTAAAAATATATGGCAAGAGTTGGAAACTGAAATGGATGATCAAAGACTTGGTAAAACTGGTATCAGGAAGGAAGCTGCTTGACATATCTGTAGATTATCATGAGATTCTGTGTTCAGTAAAGAATGTATTCATATTAGTAGTGACAAATGATGCAAGAAAACAAGCTTATAAAGCATCAGCCAAAAAAATAATGTGGTTCATTCATAAATGAATGAACCACATCACTTATACATCCCCTCCAATAATTTTTCCCAGTTCTTCCTTGAGTTTATTCAAATTATCCACTTCCACAACAACAGATGGAAGTTTGGTCCAACAATCAACCACCTGCTTGTTGAAGGCAAACTTCCACAAACCTTTCCTGCAATCATCCTTTCTAAATTTTAATTTATGCCCTCCCCCATGGATGTAGCTGAGCAAGAGGAAGAATGCCATCAGCATTTAACTTAATCCATTCAGGGCCTTAAACACATGTCAGGCTTAATGCCCAAGGTCTGCAAACTTGGACATTAAGCCTGATATACCTTTATCAATATCATTAATAAATATAGTAAACAACAATGGGCCCAATTTTGAACCTTGGGGGGAATCCACTCATAACATTAATGCCTGAAGAGCAGTGTCCATTAATAGCCTCTGTCTTCCCTCACTCAACCATCCCTTTATCTATAGCAATAATTTCCCATTAATGCCACTCTGCTTCAATTTGTACAGCAGTCTTTATTGTGCAACAGCATTGAAAGCTTTCCCGAAAACCAAGTATGTGATATCAAAATTAGTTTTTGCATCCAGTTCTTTTGTTACTGCATTATGTATCCAATCAGATTGGTTAGACAAGATTTCCCCTTAATAAATCCATGCTGTAACTGCAGTATAACTTTATTCTTATGTAGATTGTCCTTCATTAATCAGTAACTCCATTCTTTTTCCTGGAACAGAAGTTGAGCTAACAGGGCTATAATTATTCAAGTCAACTTTTGATTCCCCTTTGTGAATTGGGGATAGATTTGCACATGCCAGTCCATAGGGATATCTCCTTAATCGAAAGATGCTCTCATAATTATGACTGAGTTTGCTTACAACCTTGCTGCCTCCCTTAATAGAATGGGATAGATCCCATTCACCCCAGGCACCTTTTTTATGTTTATCCTCAACAATTACTCATCTACTTGCCTCTGAGTTATCACAAAATTGTTTAGCTTCCTATTACAGTGTGATAAACGTCTGGCATCTGCTTCTCTAAAGAATTCCTCATGTGTGAATTTGATGCAGAATAGCTATTCAGTTTGTTAGCAATAAGCATAAATGAATGAACCATATTGGTTCACTATAGGGAAGCCACAAAATCAGTATAGATGACCTAATGCAGATGCCAAGTTGAGCAGGTTTTTTGCATCCATGTTTATGAAAGAATATACTTTTCGAGGAGAGGATTGATAATTCTGCAATAAATAAATTTGTGATTAATGATGGTTTGCAGGAGAAATTATCAGGTTTAAAATGAAGAAAGCACAAGGAGCTGATAGTATCTATCTGGATGTCTAAAAGAATTTGGGATGGAATTCACTAGGCCTTTAATCATTAATAGCGGATGCAAAAGCATGACATCAAATTCTGCCCTTCCCAAAGAGTTCTGAATGATTCCTTGTGTTCTTTAACAACTATATACCATCTTATTTGTAGATCCCCAATGATGCTGGATTTGACAGTATGTCAATTTTGCCACCAAGTGGAAGCTTCCTCAGGTGATGTTTCAGAAGATGGGAAAATATGAAAATATCTCTCTCATACACAAAAGGAATTTTAAGGCAATTTGGACAACCATAGAGCACTAAGTTGGATTTTTGTGCCAGGAAAAAATTATGGAATCTGTGGTTAAGGCTGCAGTGCAAGGTCGCTTTGATAGTAATTTTATTATAAGAGGGTCACAGCATGGTTTTAAAGGAAGATCCTGTCTGACCAATTTCATAAGATATGAGGTAGTTACAACAGAACTGGATGCAAGGAATAACTATTTTGATTTAAGAAAGGCTTTTGACACCATTGCATGAATGTCTTATGCACAAGTTGGAAAGTGTGGTATTAGGGGTAGATTGCTATGGCGGATAAAGGAATAGTTAAACTAATAAAGGATATTGGTTATAAATGGGTGGTGTGCCACTAATGAAACTGGTGGTGGACCAGTTTCATTAGTGAGGCCCCTCGGGTTCTGTGCTTTAAGACCCTTGTTGTTTCCGATTTTCATGAATGATATTTGATGGCATTACAATATCAAAGTTTTCTGATAATATTGAAGTGGACTAGGTTGTTAACAGTGAAAACTAGAGTATGTTGCTACAGCAAGACAGAGAGAGATTATACAGCTGGTCTGAAAAATGCCAATTAAATTTTTAATGGTAGAAAAAGGAAGGTTCGGGATCACATTATGCAAAATTAAATTTAAAGGCCAAGGAAAGTCAGATAAAAGAATCTAGGAATTATAATATAGTCCAGTATTAAGTTCTTAGCAGTGTAGTAAGGCTAAGAGGACAAATCATGCTGTATACTGTCAGTGATGTAGAGCAGGGCTATTAATTTCAGAAGTACTTGCAGGATACACAAATGGTTCTTGGAGACTCAGGTGCTGCAACAGTGATTCTTGGATGCTCCTGGATGATACTAGTGTACACATAGCACAAATAGTATTATTGAAGAAATGTATTAAATATGTTCATGCATTTCTCCTTGCATAGAAGTATGTAACTTAGTGACCAGCAACATTTATGAAGGTCCATATAATTTAGGAATTTTATTTACATTTTATGTTAGTGTATTTCCTTTAAGTATCCCTATTTACAGAGATACTCTTAGAGTAAGAGACTTTATTCAGGATTTGTAAGCTGAACAATTTGGAAACTATGTATCTGCATGGGGATCTGACAGATGTGTTTAAGACCATAAAAGACTTCAGGTAATTTAATGGAGACATATTTTTCCCTTTTTGTTATATTGCAAACAAAGAGATGCAGATGTGAATGCTTAAATTAAAATTGGATGTAAAAAAATTTGTTTTTATTCAAAGAGTAATTACTGGAACAGTGACCAGTTGAACTCACAGGGTGAGAT
Source organism: Mastigoproctus giganteus (assembly GCF_048544385.1). Classification (NCBI taxonomy): domain Eukaryota; kingdom Metazoa; phylum Arthropoda; class Arachnida; order Uropygi; family Thelyphonidae; genus Mastigoproctus; species Mastigoproctus giganteus. Next base: position 28,727,703 of record NC_143581.1, on the reverse strand, counting down.
AAATTATGCATTTTTAAAGTGGGATTATATAGCTTTTTTAAAAAGTAAATAAAAATATGAAAATAAGGAGACTATTTTTGATGGTGGCAGATATCCTAGGCTTTGTTTCCTTGCGTCATTCTGCCATATACTAATACAAATTTTAATACTGATATTATCAAAGTTACTTATTACATTCCTTAAATTAGCATTAGTAAAGGCACATGATGCAAGAAAGCAAGCTTATAAGCATCAGCCAAAAAAAAAAAAAAAAACTTCTAATTTCACCCATCCACTCACTCCAAATGTTTGTCTAGTTCTGCCTTGAATCTATTTAAGCTATCAACTTGTAGCAAACAACCATATGCTGCCTAAAGGCAAATTTCTGCACATCTATCCTACAACTGTCCTTCCTCAATTTGAATTTATGCCCTCTCAGGCGATTATTCTGAGCAAGAGGAAGAATCCCATCAGCATTTAGCATGCTCAAACCATTCAAGGCTTTATACATCTCAGTCAGATCACCTCGCAGGTGCCTAGTCTCCAGACACTGTATTTGCAAAACTTAAGCCTTTCTTTGTAAGAGCTACCCTTTGTTCCCTTCACTAATCTTGTTGCCCTACTCTGCACTTGCTCCAGCAGCTCAACATCCTAAAATGAGGCCTTCATACCTGTATATGTACAGTACTCAAGGTGTGGCCTGACCATTGCCTTATACAAGGGGATAATCACCTCCTTATCCCTGCTAGAAAAATTCCTGTATATCATTGACAAGACAGACACCATGAGCTACTCATGCAGACCGTCTGTGCCGCTCAGAAAACTTCATATCTACCTGCACAATTACCCCTAGGTCCTTTTCATTCTCTACCACTCTCAGTGTAGTACCACATAGTTGATACGTTATTCTGCTTCCCATATACAGTACTTTACATTTGTTAATGTTAGACTTCAGTTGCCACCTCTCAGCCCATCTGCTCAACTTTTTTTAATCCTGTTGCAGCAGCTTACTGTCATTAGTATCATTAACAACCCTTCCAACCTTTGTATTGTCTGCAAACTTGGACATGAAGTCTGATATACCATCATTAATAAATACATAAAAAACAATGAACCCAATACTGAACCCTGAGGGACTCCACTAATAACATTAGTCCACGAAGAGCAGTGTCCATTGATTACCACTTTCTGTCTTCTCCCACTCAACCATCCCTTTATCCATAGCAATAATTTGCTTCCAATGCCACACTGCTCCAATTTGTGCAGCAGGCTTCCATGTGCAACAGTATCAAAAGCCTTTCTAAGATCCAAATGTATGATATCAGAGTTATTCCCTGCAGCCAATTCCTTTGTGACCACATCATAGTATCCAATCAAATTGGTCAGACAAGACTTCTCGTTAACAAAACCGTGCTGTGTCGGAGCTATAACTGAAGCCTTGTTTAGATGATCCTGCAGTTCTTCTTTAATCAATGCCTCCATTAATTTCCCTGGAACAGAAGTTAAACTAACAGGTCAGTAATTACTTGTTGCCCTTTGATCCTCCTTTGTGAATTGGTGTCACATTTGCACATCTCCAGTCAATGGGTACCTCTCCTGAGTCCAAGGAAGCTCTCATAATTATATGCCAGCTCTGGTGTTGATGCGGGTAGCTGAGAGCTGATGGGCCCCTCAATTTAGATCCTTTGAGGGCATCCGCCTTGTCTTCAAGCTCTCATATAGGCCCCATAACAACACTGAGTTGTCGCCTGATTTCCTCACACTCCTTACATTGTGCACACATAAAGACATTCCTCTTGGCAATATCATGTCCCATCCCTGATTGCTCGACAAACATCAAACAAGCAGTACATTTTAAAATCATCACTAAAAAAGCTATATTACATAGCTTTTTTAAAAAGTAAATAAAAATATGAAAATAAGGAGACTATTTTTGATGGTGGTTGATATCCTAGGCTTTGTTTCCTCTCATCATTCTGTCATATGTCTCTACTATTGCTAATTTTAACCGTATTCCTGTCCAAGAGGACAGGAATATGGTATACTGTATCAGTTTGATACTGATACTATCAAAGTTACTTATTACATCACCTGAGCTATAACTCAGTTATTATAAATTTTCATTTTAATATTGTTTTTGAGCTAAATCATAAATTGTGTATTTTTAAATTATTTTTTAATTTACTTGTTTAGCAAATTAATTGCATTTTTTAAAGAGAATCTATTTACAACTTTATATATGGAAGAACTTGAGTAAAAATGGTGGTGGTAATATACTTTGTATTGTGGAGAGTAGTAGTAGTGGACAAAACCAGTCATGTGCAGTAGACACAAAACACCTATACCTTGACACGAAAAAGCTGTCTAAACTCATTAAGTGGGTGTTAAAGTTCATAACATAGTTATAACACATGATAGTGCACCCACATTCCATTGCGTCATTCACATTTCTGGCAGTACTACTCCACAGTAAGGTGCCTTCATAGCCAGGTTGGCACAAGCAGCAGTGCGAAGCGCATGCTTCTTTATTAGACTGGGGTTCAAGCCCGTGAGCCACCAAATATGGAGGATGCAGAAAGGTCAGGGAATGACCACCGCCATATCCCTGGAGCAATATGGCCTTAGTTGCTGCCAGGCGCCTCCGTAGCCAGGTGGGCAGGAGTAGCAGTGCGTAGTACACGCTTCTTGATTAGGCCGGGGTTCGAGCCCGTGCCCACCAAATACGGAGGATGCGGAAAGGTCAGGGAATGACCACCGCATATCCCCTCGGAGCAATATGGCCTTAGGTGCTAATGCTCTTAAAAACCAAATAACAAACAAACCTTAGTTGCTAATGCTCCTAAAAAAATCCAAACAACAACAATTCCACAGTAAACATTATATAGACTTTACAATTTTCTTTTTGATGTGTAACTTAAAAATGGAATCTAGATGCTGATGCAGATATTTTGCTAGCTCTTTTTAGTTATACTACCACTTGCATGTTCTGTTGAAAGTAAGTATCTATATATGTACTTATTCAAAGAATTTTTTCCCAGTGTTTTATCTTCTCTTTGGTGTCATATGCATTATTCTAGACGACATTCTGCCACGTTAAAAAGATTTTGACAACAATAGTGAGTAATCTTTAATATTGTTGTCAGGGCTTAGAGTAAAAAACAACCTAAAATATTCTTGTTCTAGGGACAGCCAACACATTTTATTTTTATAACATTAAGATAAATGTAACTTGTGTAAAGACCTAATTATGCCTTTAATATGATTTAAAATGGGGGAAAAATCTGTTTTTTGTAAGGGGGAGCATTATGATTGCTGACAAACTGCAGGACCATCCAGACAGGAATGCAGTTGTGGCAAGCACAGCATGGATTTGTTAAGGGGAAATCTTCTCCGACCAATCTTATTGGACTATGATGCAGTTACAAAGGAACTGGATGAAAAAATAGTAATTTTGACATTGTGCACCTAGATTTCAGTAAGCTTTTAATACAGTTCCACATGAAAGACTGCTATTACAAATTGGAGAAGAATGGCATTAGGAGCAAATTACTGCTATGTATAAGGGTATGGTTGATTAAGACAAGACAGACAGTGGGGATCAATGGGCACTGCTCTTCGACTTGTTTTCTTTATTTATTAATGATATTGAAGAAGGCATATCAGGCTTAATGTCTAAGTTTGGATGATATAAAGCTTGGCAAAAATTAGAATAATTAGGCAAGACAGGCTGAGAAGTGGCAATTAAGGTTTAGCATTGACAAATACAAGGTACTGCCTGTGGGTAGCAGTAATCCCAGAATAATATATCAACTGTGTGGTACCACACTCAAAAATGTTCTTGTTTATACTCCAGCATGACCACCAAGTCAAAGGAGTTTACAATAAATCATGAATACAATCATTAATTGTATTTAGCAGTCATAGGCTTGGACCGCAGTTTATTCAAAAAATGTGTGCTGTTGCACTCTTGCTCCTGATCACTTGGCTATGTCAGGCCTAAAGGTAGTAGGGAATGAAAAAGACCTGAGGTAATTGTGCAGTTAGACATGAAGTTTTCTGAGCAGTGCAGACAGGCTGCTAGGATAGCTCATGGGGTTTTGTCAGTAATATACAAGAAATTTGCCAGGCAAAGATAAGGAAGTAAAATATTCTGCTGTATAAGGCATTGGTAGGCTGCATCTTTTGTACTGAATACAGGTTTGGAAGCCTCATTTTAGGAAGGATGCATTGCAACAGCCATAGAGAAGAGCAATAAGATTGGTGAGGGTAAAAATGGGTGCTCTTAACCAGAAAGACTTCAGTTCTGCAAATTGCATTGTCTGGAAACTAGGCAGTTGCAAGAGATCTGATTGAGGTGTTTAAGGCTTTGAATGGATCAAGTAAGCTAAATGTTAATGGCATCTTTACTCTTGCTCAGACAACACACATACGAGAACTTAAAGTTAAATCGAGGAATGATGGTTACAGGATAGATGTTTGAAACTTTTCCTTCAGCCATGAAGGAAAAGTTTCAAAAGTTTTCCTTCATGGTAGTTGATTGTTCAAACAGACTTCAATCAGGTGTTGAAGTGGGTAGTTTGAATAGATTTAAGGAATAATTAGACATATTATTAGAGGGATGGACAGGTGATGTTGGAAGTTTTTGTTTTTTTTTCTGATGTTGCGTAGGCTTGCTTCCTTGCATTAGTTGTTACCTACTAATGCAACAGCCAATTTTGCCATTTTGTACATGTTTTCCTAAAAGGTGTTGAAGAAGTGTTTGTATGAAACTGCTTACACTAATAATGACCAGTTAATATTGATTATTGTGTTTTGGCTAGTGTAATCTCCTTCAACGTATGCCTCAGTACAATGTTTTTCAGCCATGTATGGCCATTTTCCAGAATGTCAAATGATGCTCTTACTATTTTAACTTATTTTGTCATAAATGCAAATAAGTTGGCAGTACAAGAAGTATCTCTTTTTCATAAATCATGTTTGCATTTTGCTTTTGACTGATTTTTTTTTCCATGACCTTGACTACTTACTACACTGAAAATTCTGTACTTCAAAGGTACCATCTTGGAACTACTCTTGTGCAACAGCACTATTTGTCCTCGATTCCTTTGGAACCCTGCCAGTCTTTAGACTTTCATTAGTTGACTCTATCAGAAAATTACTGTTTTTTTGGTGTAATACTTTTATGATTTTTGAGATTGTTTCATTGATCTTTGTGATGTTCAGTAACTGTTTGTGCAGTGTTTTTTGAAGGTGTCACTCATTTAAACTTTTGCATTTTGAATTGAGACATAAAGGAAAGTGGATAAGGTTGGAGTTGATGAAAATTGTCTGGTGGAAGGCTTTGTTATTTCAGTTGGATTCTTTCCATGCCTTTACTCTTGATCACCATTTTTGTTTTTACACATAAAGAAAATTTACATTTTTTTTAGCATAATTATTTAATTAAGCGACTAACAGTTTTAAAAGTATATTGAATTTTTTTCTAAAACACTTTCTCAGTTTATTTCAGAAGATGCTAATCAGTGTTAAATACTAACAGGTGTTAACTGAGTTTTTTCTAATGAAAACACTTCAAAAAAAAAAGTTCAGAAACTGTTGCAGCCTTAAAGTGTAATAGATAAAATGCTTAGCATTAGATTAAAGTTGTTGGTATTTTTTGGGTTAAAGTATCTCGACAACAACTTCAGTTTTATATTTTTAGCTTCAGCTGATAGGAAAATATATTTTCATATTCTGATAATCAAAAACAGAAACCTTGCCATGGGTTATCAGTTCAATTTGGTGCGGCTGTACTTCAGTACACCTGCACTTATTTCTCCTGACCTTTACACCAACTTTCAATCATGTGATGCTTCATGTGTCTTTATTTAAGAATCATTAATGTATACAGGTGGAGTTGTTTTCTTAAAATTACTGTGTATTTTCTAGTTTATTATTCATTTAGAATGTCTTTATACGCATTTAGAAGATTTTTTTTTGAAGTGGCAATTCTTAGAATAATTATGTTATGCATTTGATATTTGTGCATTCATAAATAAAATAAAAGAAGCTGATGAGGAAATATATTTATGACACATAAGTGCAAGTGTTAGAACTGGAATAACTACTCTCTATTGAATAAATAAATGAAAAAGCTGTCAAGTGAGAGAGGATGACATATTTTCAAGATTCAGAGGAATAAAAGAAAAAAAATTGCATTGCATTATTTAAAGAAAGAGTAGTTGTTGTTTCCATGTGGTTCATGACCTACTTTTAGAGATAATCAAATTCCACCCTAAAGTTGGACAATTACAATGCACATTAGAAATAAAGTACTAAATGCAAAGTTTTTATTTAAATTGTTTGAATTAATGTGTGATATGTGTTTCTGTACATTGTCATTTTTTATTTTCTATATTCGCTGCATTGTGTAAACTATTGAGATACCAGGTCTAGTAGTTAATACCTCTTACATCCCATCCCATTTCTACTAGGATTGTTGGTCCTCCTTTGGAATTACTCACAACAAGAAGCCTATACATGACATTTATCTAATTTTCATATTTGCAGAATATTTCTGTGCACAGTGGTGAAATGCAGCATGGGTATGTCTTTCTCATTTTCTGCAGATATTTCAGATTCCAACCCATAAACATACCTTACAGTAGAGGTAAGGGGATTTTCTACCAATAAGCATTGAAATGTGAAATGCATGAAATGCCACAATAGTTGGTTATTTTTTTTCAACATCATAGAATATTATTAGTTAATAATATTCATCAATAAACAAGGTGCACATTAATGTAGAACTCATTTTTATTTCTCTGTAAATAATTCATTGCCTATAATGTATTTTCTTTCATTATTTTTGTATATTTCTCATTACTAAGTTATTAAATTTAAATATATCAAATGGTAATTGACTGTTAATGTTGATTGACTATGATATCATGATTCACATTTTTTTTGTGTCAAAAATGTTAGATGTATATAATCAAATAACTGATGAAATAAGTCAACATTACATTTATATGTGCACATGAGAGAGAGATATTGTCCTTGTGTTTTATATAGTCACATTCTAAATCCAATTTAGAATGTGACTAAAAGCTAGTCCAGTTTTATGGTTGTAGCTGTCACATATACTAGGTAGTTTCCAAGTTATGTTTAACTTCTGATCACATTAGTTTTCAAGTTATGTAGTTATCAAATTGTTATGTATCTGTCAATGGATTTACTAGTTTGTTTCTTTCATTGTTTGTATTATTCCCAAATTCTTAAACAGGATTAAAATAATTTTAAACATTTTTGTCTTTTGTTAATTCAAGAATTGTGGCCATACAAATGTTGCTATTTATTAAGAATAAATAGTTCAGGTTGCTGACACAAAATATGAGGTTTGGTAGTGCCTAGTTCTTAAAATATTTAAAGAAATTGTTTTTTGTGAAATATGATTCTGTGTTATTTGATATATTAACATTATGATAAATGCACAGGAAAACTTGTAATGTAAATAGGCCACTCTGTGCATGGCTGAAGATTTTAAGATAAAAACAAGGTTACTGTATGTGATGACATTCTCTGGGTGTCTTCTTCCTCCACCATGTATGCCTTGGAGACACTTTAGCACTAGTTATTTATGGTTACTTTTTTGCTTCTTTATAAATATTTATAAGTTTAGTGTTTATGTACCTTTGGATAATCAGCTCTCCAGCGATCTCTTCAGGTTGCTGACACCAAGTTATTATGTATATGGCATTATAACAAGCAAAGTAATTAATGTATGCTTGTTTTCATTCTGGCAAATAATTGGAATGATCTCTTTTACTAAGTTTGATAAGCCTGATATGCCCATGTTGATCTTGAATGTTGCTAACAACATAGTTGCAGTTTTTACTGATGAACCACTGTTTCTCTGCTTGGTATTGTTTATCATGAACTGTCGGAGCTCTATATAAGACTCAGTCCCTTTGTGACAGTATAGTGGTTTTGCCACTTGTTACTCATTTGGAAAGATCTAGGTTTGAGTCCCATTACAGACTGGAGGAATTTCTAAAGGCCTCTTCAGTTCGGGCTGTAGTTAGCTGATCTCAGGTAGAGGAAGAATTTTCTCCCAATGAGTTATTCCAGGTTTTCCAGCCTGCACAATATGAAAATTGGCTTGTGAACACACATTACACAATGTATGTAATGTGTGTTCATAGATATAATACACAATAATGCAATATGACCTTGCTAATGTGCCTAAAAACCAACAACAAACTTGAGTGCATTCAATGAATTAGGAATTTTGAACTGCAGACTTTGTACTCAGTTAAATTTCATGCCTATTTTGCTATTTAAAATTTTTGATTAACATTAACCTTCCTCAGCATTTTATTAGATTGTCTTTTTTTTTTTTTAGATAAATGACTATCTTTCTTCCTACCAATGCAAGAACTTTTTGTTTATTGACTCAAAAAAATGCTCTTTTCATCTTTCTTATTCTAATCCACATGATTTTTCTTTTAATTCAAAATAGAATTTTAACTAGTCTTTCCAGGCTTATTTTTCTGTTACTGTATCTAATATAGTTAAGGAATGAAGCTTTGTGGTAATTATCCATAGTAGATTATTCATATAATGACATTGACGAAGGGATAAAGGGCGTGATATCAAAATTTGCAGACTTCATAAAGATTGCGAGAGTCTTTAATGATAAATGCCAAGCAGGGCTCCTTTATGATGACTTGAACAGACTTCAAGAATGGTCAGAAAAGACAGTTATATTTTAATGCAGCAAAATGCACTGGAAATAGCAACCCCAAAATAAATTATACATTTGGTGGGGTTGATTACAAACAGTAAAAGAAGCATGGTATCTGGGAGTTACAATATAGGCAGACATGAAGTTTTCTGAGCAGTGTGAACAGACAGCCACAAAAGCCCATGTTGTCCTATTGAGGATTTATCAAACCTTTTGTGAGAGTAGGGAGAGGCCATAATTCCACTGTACAAGGCAATTGTAAGACTGCATTTGAAATACTGTCCAAGTATGGAGACTTCCTTCTGAAAAAAAGACATTGAACTTATAAGGATCCAAAGATGGGCAACTCGAATAGTGAGATCGGCAGAAGGATGACCATATGAGGAAAGACTTCAATTATTTGACAACCAGGGCACCTTAGAGGGGTTAGTAAAATGAATGAAGGCAGAATTTTCACTGTTATAAAGAATTCCAGCACTAGGGGACCATAAATTCAAATTGCAGGGGAACAGATTTAGACTAGATTGTAGGAAGTTTTCTTTTTGGCCAGCGAGTTGTTGATGATTGTAACAAATTGCCTTCTCAGGTAGTTGAGGCTGACAGTTTGAAGGAATTCAAAGGTCAACTGGATGGTACCTACAAGGAGGGAAGTGCATAATATGTATTTTCTTATCTACTTTTTTTTTTTTTTTTTTTTGGCCAGTGAAGCAAATGCCTGTGGCCTCATTGTACTATATGACTAATACTAATTAATTTTGTGATGAATCACTCTTTTGCCACGTGAATGATATAGCGTTAAATTAAGTGCTTAAGACACTTAATAAATTTACACTAAATTTTGTTACGGTGGTGATGTTTCAGGCCCCATTCTGAATCCTGTCATCAGACCATACGTTAGCTGTTAAGTTTGTCACACCATGGCTTGTCTAACGAGCCCTAAACCTTGTGTATTCCTCATGGGCACTTTGAAAAGATATTTTATTTTTATGTAGGGCTATTTTTGAAAAATAATTTGAAATATTAGAGACCTATTAAAATTTGAAGAAATAGTAATGAATCAAATAGCCTAAATAGTTAAAAAAAAGTAACTGTTGAAATATAAGTATTTAATGCTTTGAATGGATTGAGTAAGTTAAATGTCAATGACATCCTTGCTCAGACAACATTATTATTAACTATATGGTGCAAGGAAGCCCGACGCTTATGCTTCACCAGCCAAAAAAAAAAATTTCCCCAGTTACCCTGAGAGAGAGAGAGAGAGAGAGAGAAGTAGAAGGGAATCACCAAGAAAAAGAAAAATGATGATATCCAGCTCAGGACCCTGGGTGTGCCAAGCCCATACTCATCAGATGTGAGCCCCTGGGGGTTATATGAGGGGGGGGTGACATAAATTAAAATTTACGAAGGATGGTTGCAGGATAGGTATGTGGAAATTTGCTTTCAGCCAGCAGGTAGCTGATTGTTGGAACAAATTTCCATCTGGCATTATGGAAGTGGGTATTTTGAATAAATTTAAGGAATAACTAGGCTAATTATTAAAGTGGATGAACAGGTGATGTGGGAAGTGTTCTTTTTTTTTTTTTTTTTTTCCTCTCCCTTTTGGGCTGATGCTTTACTGTATATGCTTACTTCCTTGCCTCATTTGCCACCACTAATACTAATAACCAAAAACAATTTTAAAAAAAGTATAATTTGGGGGAAAAAAATACTAGATTTTTTAGTATATAATGCAAAACTGGAGTGTAACATTTAAATTTGAGCTCTTTTGAATTTTTAGAAGATAAATTTATCTTTCTGTGTAGACTTTGAGATCACATGTATTTGAGGATATGAAGGCATATCTACTGTTCTCCCTTATTTTATTTATTTATTTATTTATTTATTTTTTGCTACATACCCTCCTGACTTCTACCTTTGGTACTGTAATGGACCTTATATATGGCTTATAAAACTTCCAAAACTTTATCTTTAGGAATGGCAGTTCCATTCTGTCTAATCACTAATGGTCTGACATACCCCTCCAAAAACACTAGGAAAAATCGAAATGAGTTCTACATAAAAATCAAATTAAGTTTATAGATAGGATTGTTTCCTGACTCCTCTTTGGCATTAATAAATAAATAAAGGTTGACTTTAATATGCTATGTGAGACTTCCGAAAAGGAATTATCAATTTCATTTTGAATAGAACTTAACTTTATTTTTTGGCTTTTTCAGAGTCCCATCTTTGTCCTACTGATTCCCTTTTATGTATACTTTTTTGCTACTTTTGTAGCTGTTGTTGTGGTGGGGGTTTTATGGCTATAATGTGCCTATTCCTTTATTGTAATAATATATGAGAATTTCTTGTCACGTCGGAAAAGGCTGAAATCAGAAATGACTAAAAACTCCAATTTTCTTCAGAAAGTTAAAAAAATTCAGGAATATTTGCATTGTCACCAATGACATTCTCTAGAGTTATTGGTTTACGAAGGTTAACCAAAGATAGCAGGGTTGTATTTCTGTCTTGTTTATCCAAAATTCAATGAGAATGTGTTTCACGGTCAAATTTAGAGAATAATGTGGACACTGTGGTGATCATCTCCTGTGAGTAAATAAAGGTGAGTCAAATGTGTATGGCCCATTCTTGCTCTTGAAAGAAGTACTTCTTCTCGTCTTGATGAATGGACACTGGAATGCCAAATTCTATGATTCTGTTTAAATTTAAAGTTTGTTGTTTGTTTGAGAGTGCCAGAGTGCTGTTCATTTTGTTAGGCATGCACCATGAATGATTTGTGGATAGTCTGATGCTGGAACAGGGATATTGGTTAAATCTAAGGTAGTTGGATTTTTTGCAGCTTTATCGGCCAGTTCATTACCAGAAATTCCAGAATGTGCCGGAATCCAGCAGAAGGTGATCAGTTGGTGGCGCTCTTCAATCTGCAGTAATAATCTTCTAATTTCATTCAAAAAAGGGTGAACTTTATCTGAGGAGTTAGATAATGCCATAATTGAGCTGAGGGAGTCAGTGTAAATGACAAATTTTAATGAGCAGTCAGAACATAGATTTTCTAAGGCTAGTTTAATTGCATATAATTCTGCTGAGAAGATGCTGAATTCAGGTGGAAGGGATGCTGAAATAGTGGTATTTAGGAACACTGCTGCTGCTCCAACGTTTGAGTTAGATTTAGAGCCATCTGTATAAATTGGAGAAAAATCAAAATATCTGTGAGTGTGACTTGCATGAAGTTGTTTCACATTTGATGCTTGAAAAACATTTTTTCCCCACTGGCAAAGGTAAGTGTCACAGGTGGGTAGAGGAGTAAGAGTCCATGGTGGTGGAGCGCATGTTACTACCTCTTGTACAGGATGAATGGAAACATTCCAAACCTGCATCAGCTCAAGAAGGCAAAGACCAGCTGGTTTTACTATACTAGGCTTAATTCTGTAGAGGTTTTCTAATGGTGTCTGAATAGGTATGTCTGAATTGGATGCGAGGCACAACTTTGTATTTTGACAGCATACTTCAATAGCAGTGTTTTCCTACGTAGAGTTAAAGGGAGTTCATGAGCATCAACGTATAGAGGCTATGTGCTGGTGATGTTCTGAAAGCCCAAGTGCAATCCTCAAGGCACTGTGCGGTGCCTCCATAGTCAGGTGGGCAGGAGCATGTGTAGCACACATACATCTTGATTAGACCAGGGTTCGAGCCCGTGACCACCAAAAATGGAGAATGTGGAAAGGTCAGGGAATGACCACCACATACCCCTGGAGCAATATGGCCTTAGTTGCTAATGCTCTTAAAAACCAAATAACAAACAAACAAAATCAAGGCACTGTGCTGAACTGGTTCAAGCCAGCGCAAAGCACTTGCTCTGGCAGAATCATAGACAGGAGCACCATAATCGAGACAGGATTGGATTAATGCCCTGTATAACTGAAGTAGGGAGGTGCGATCTGCACCCCATGTTATTGCTGATAAAGTTCTGAGTATATTTAACTTTTTCAAACAGGAAGTACGTACATTTTTAATATGGTCTAGGAAATTTAATTTGTTGTCAAGGATTAAGTAATTTTGTAGTAGTTTCTCTTCTTGTATAATGTTGTTATTGTGTTATGTTTTGTAACCTTCCTTAATTCTTAATCAAATGTATGATTGTTCTGTGTGTTGGAATTTAAACATTGATGTAATTCTAGAAGGTGAGCCCCCAGCTGCCTACTGTTCAGGGCATGCAAGATTAAAGTACTCCTATGTATCTTTTATTTACAATAAATAGATATTTTATTTAATTATTTTGGTTTATGGTGATAATGTAATCTGATTCCTTAAGGATAGACTGACTACCCTTAAAATCTGTCCATAAGGATAGACAGGTTTTAACTTTATCCTACAGTTATCCACACTACAACTCAAGAATTACAATTATATTTGTGTTAAATATAAAATGTATTCAGAATATTTCTTATTTTATAGTATATAGAGTTTTGTGTTATAAAGTTTTCCAGAAGTTACTATATAGATTTTGGAAAGCATTAATGATGTTTGATGCTAATAAATTTGGGTCTTGACATTAAATATGCTTTCCTTTCTATAATATACTGTGTTGTGTTAGATGAGGATATATGCTAGCCATTCAGTGCCACCTAGACAAAAACAGGAATTTAATTTGCCTTGGAAAAGTATGTTGTGAGGTGATGATGTACATGCCACTCAAGGTCAGTAATGTATAAGTGGCAGAGAGTTATGAACTGTTTTAATGAGGAATGTTATGGCATAGAGGATTTATTTATCATATATCTGAGTTAGTTAAAACAATTTAAAATAGAAGCACATTGGCTTTAACATCAGTACATCACATTTGTTGTGCAGTAAAAAAAAGGAAAGTTGTAATTAGAAATTTCGGGAAAATTATTTTCCCAAAATTTCTAATTACAACTTTTATTTGCAATTTATATTAAGTGTAATAAATAATGCTATCTACTACTTGTAAAATATGGTGTAATATAATTTCATTTTGTTAATTTATTTAAATTATTTAGTCTATAAATGTATATACAATACATATGTGTACTGAAATATAATTTAAAGAGCTTATTATGGAATACAGAGTTCAGTTGGGCTGTGTTTATGCTTCATTTATTTTTAGTTTTCTGTTAGATGCATTGGTCTGCTCCAAAATACATTATGATGAAGATAAAAAAAAAGTTCTGTTTGTAGTTCATCATGACCACTAGGTCAGAGCAGTTTACAATTAATCATATTGATAGTGAATAAAATCACCAACCTTATTCAGCAGTCATGTGGGCTTAAAGAATACTCCACTCAATGTGTCTGCTACTGCACTCTTGTGTTTGACTACTTGGCTACTTTTCTTTCTATTTTCTATAATGTTTGCTTACTGTGAATTTTTTATTTTTTCAGTTTTGTTCTGTTCAATTCTTTGCATTTAACCTTAATCTATATTCTCTCCCCCTCCCCCACACGTATATAATTATTTGTCTTAGTATTTTTTCAACCACAGTATGTTTATTTGTGTAATTGTAGTGTGTTCAGAAAATATATTATTACTTTTGACATGTACAGCAATATTACAAACTTCAAACAATAGAAAGAAAACAGATGCTTCTGGTTTCAGAGGTTTAGTGTCAAACAACGTTAACTATAAAATCATTTTGTAGTTAATGGGGCTTGGTTAACTACAAAATCATTTTATAGTTAACCAAAAAAAAGTCATTTGACATTTTCTTGGTTTGCTGGAAATGTCTCGTTATTTTTAATTTCTATTTTTATGGTCAGTTAGCGTGAGATTTTTTTTGTTCATTATATAAATTACCTTATTAATTAAATTTTAGTTTATTAAGAGTGGTAAGGATTTTTGAATATTCTGTATGCATTATGCAGATAAATATAATATTCATATCCATCTGCATAATGTATACAGAATATTTTAACAGAATACCATCTAGCAAACAAGAAATATTTGGTTTTGTGCCTGCTATTTTATGTCAGGACTTAAAGTTGAATTTTACAAACATAACAGCACTGGAGTATTACATATAAGTTATCTCTGCATTAATTTGAACAGCCCATCTTCTTAGCTGATTAGCAGTGTTTTGTTTATTTGTATATGTAAGAAGTTGGCTGGGCAGTCAGAACTAAATCATTAGTTTCTTAGTCACTCACAAAGATTTTTAGACAATGAATTGATTTAGACAGTCATTTTTATTGTCCTTATTTGCACAAATAGAATTCTCATTTCACCAAACAAATGATTTTTGGCTTCATATCTGCTGTTTGAGTTCAGTGATTCATTACTGAGGGTAGTTCACAATTATTTGTCATTGAATTAAATTTTTAAGAAATTTTACCATTTCTTAGACAACCATTAAAAAGGCTTCATGTAAATAAGTAGAGTATAAGAAAATAAAAAGTACTACGTAATACAGCAGCATGTAGTACTATAATAGAATTGAATATTTTTAATACATTCAAATCACTAGCCGTTCTACCTCTAATTATGCTATTTATATAAGAGTCATTACAAAGTGGCTTTTAACTTCAAACATTAATAATGACTATTTATCATGTGAAAGGAAAGCAAATGTGAAATTTATATAAGACAGTTGTAATATTGCATTGGGAATACTGTGTCCAAGTGTAGAGACCTCATTTGAAAAAAAGGCATTGTTTCTTTAAGGGGTCCAAAGATGGACAACTTGCATGGTGATTTTGGAAAAAGGGTAACTATATGAGGAAAGACTCCAATTATGTGGGCTACAGAGCTTGGCAACCAAGCACTTTAGAGGGAACCTGATTGACGTTTATAAGGCTCTGAGAGGGTTTAGTAAAATGAATGAAGACAGAATGTTCACTGTTATAAAGAATTTCAGAACTAGGGAATTTCAGAGAATTTCAGAATTCAAATTACAGGGGAAGAGGTTCATACTAGATTATAGGAAGTTTTCTTTTAGCCAGTGAGTTGTTGATTACTGGAACAGGTTGCCCCTGCAAGTAGTTGAGGCTGCCAGTTTGAAGATTTTTTTTTTTTTTTTTTTTTTTCCCAGTGCAACAAAAGCCAGTGGCTTCTTTGCACTATATGGCTAATACTAAACAGCATCACAGTGAAGAGAAATATATTGGTTTCATTGGGGTGTTGTTTGTGTCTATCAGAAGCACTGCTTTAGGAAAAACAGAAAGTGGTGCATTTTTCAAGTGCAGAAGAGAAAAAACAGTATGTTTTTATTTGAGGAAACCACGTGTTTATATCTGCACCACAACAGAAACCCACCCTGCAGGCCCTCTGTTTATGAATGGCACAAAATTTTCGTGTAAACTGGGTGCTGTGTTGATGTGATAATAAAACTGTTAGGGCTACTGTGAACATTGGAACAGTGAGTGACATAGGCATATCGACCACTTATCTGAGATGTATGAAATTTTGCTTTTTTGATATATATTTGTCTGCCATAGCTAATTGGTAATTATTATTATTTTTATTTTTACAGAAATATCATTCCTCTGTTATGTACTGTTACTTGGAAGTTGATCTATGGATTGACTTGGAGGTTCCAGTTCTCATAAATTTATGATTACTAATCGTCATTATGGGCCAGTGTATCAGTGTTCCACACCGTCGAGCATCTTCATTTCGGGAAGAATCTGGAAGGCGATTCTACAAATCAAAAAATGGTAATTTAAGTGCCACATTTCATATCTTAGATTCTACCTTGAGATGGGATCTACTCAATGTAAACAGTGCAACAGAAGAGGAACTAATGACTCTTCGTGGAGTGAATCGTCTCATTGCTCATAACATTGTAGAATATCGCCAGGCTATAGGTGGCTTCCGAAAAGTGGAAGACTTAGCATTAGTATCCGGAGTTGGCGCTTCTAAACTTGAACAGTTTCGGTCAGAAATATGTGTTAATAATAAAAAACGTGGTGGTAGTTACTCATCATCACTTAGTCAGTCTATGGAGTCTTTACCAAATATTGAAAATGGCCCTCGTCCTCCACGCTCATCTCCTTTAAGACTAGTAAACATAAACACTGCAAATGTTTTCGATTTAATGAGTATAAGAGGAATGAAACAAGAAATGGCAGCAAATATAGTTCATTATCGTGAAAAGAAAGGACCTTTTAAATCAGTTGATGAATTGTTCAAAGTTAAAGGCTTAACCCCACAAAAACTTGCCCCAGTACAACTTTATCTTACTTTAGATCCATGCAATTTAGATAATGATTCCACACCAAATAATAGGATAAGGTCTAATTCCTTTAAGAAATCAAATCATCGAAGAACAAAATCTGTGCCATCTTCTCATTGCAATGGAAAAGTTCGAACTAATGGTGTGAATAACAAAGACTTCTATGAACTTCTGTCAAAACAGTGCTCAAGGCCAATATTAGAAAGAACTTTTAACTATTCCAGAAATAGTCGTCCAGCTCTCAGGGTGGCATCGTGGAATCTTCAAAAATTAACTGTAGAGAAGGCCAGAAATCCTGGAGTTCAAGAAGTTATATGCAGAACAGTGTTGGAAAATGGGTAAGATTTAATATTGAATTAGTAATAAAATATTTAGTTATTTTTATGAAACTAATGGACTATACATGTGTATTAGAGTGCATTTTGCCTTAAGTATTATAATCTTTGACATTAATCTTATGTAAATAAACATGCAGCTACAGACTAAGATAATCTGGTTAACCTCTTTCACTGCTTACTCGCTCATGTGGGAAACATATTTACTCTTAGCTAACTCAACTTGGCAGTGGAATAGATAGGCATGTGGAATATGTGAAGTGACTGGGAAAGAAAAGCTTGTAATCTTTATAGAGAGCATACAGACTAATTTTAGCTAACATCTGCAACACTTACTGTAAACTAGGTTAAAATGGATAATGCATAACTGTCCATATAATTTTGTTTTTATATTTTAAATATTCTCCCATTATACATGTGTGTATACTTTTTAAATGCACAGTCTAATAAAAGTTCAATTTACATTGCATTTAAATCTGAGTTATTTCTGATTCTCAATAACTCAGTGTTATTTTCTGAGTATCATACACCACTTTATAGTGGATGTTCTGTTATATCTAATATTCTGTTTCTGTGCTAAATGTTTGATAATGATATAAATTTTAGTTACAAACAAAAAAAGTTAGAAAATATTATCAAAATAGATATTGAATTATATAATTTCTATTGCTTAAATTATATTTTTCAATTTAATCATTTCGTTTTTCCATTGAATGCTTTTTGCATCTAATTAGAAATTTCATTATCGCTATCCTTAATTTGTCTC
This sequence comes from Mastigoproctus giganteus, assembly GCF_048544385.1. Classification (NCBI taxonomy): domain Eukaryota; kingdom Metazoa; phylum Arthropoda; class Arachnida; order Uropygi; family Thelyphonidae; genus Mastigoproctus; species Mastigoproctus giganteus. Next base: position 28,709,712 of record NC_143581.1, on the reverse strand, counting down.
ATCAGAACCTGATTATGAATTTTTTCCTTACCTAAAATTCTTACCTAAAATGCATTTCATTAGTTAAATGATTTTAATACATATTAGCATATATTATTATTATTATTATTATTCCAAAGGTAAGCATATATGGAAAGTTAACGGTTGTGTAGATTTGTAGAGTTCATTACTAATATTATTCTTTTTTCTCAGTTAATGAGTATGTTAATTATGAGTAAGAAGATAACTTATAATTACAGTACATAAAATAATAGATATATATAAACTTTTATATATAAACCTTTTTTTTTTTATATAAATGAAAGTCTGAGTAAGATGTATTGTAATTTCATTGCAATGGGGAGAAGTTGTAGCCAACTTTTCCCTGTATTGAAATGAAATTAGCGTAAACAAAGGATGTTGCATGGGTACTACATGATAAACATTGCAGACTTCATTGAATTTCTGAAATAAATTTCAATATTCCTTATGAAAAGAAATATCGAAATTGTGCAAAGCTTGAGTTATTCCAAAAAGAGATAATCTGGGCTGATTAGTGTTATAGGACCTGATGCATAATAGCTGCATGAAGCCACAGCTGTTGCACATTAGTTATTATGCAGAATAACTGTGTGTAGCCAGCAATTAATATTCTTTATAAAAAGAATAGAATATTTGGTCATTAGATTGACTGTCAATTTAAAAATTTGATTTTCAAAACAAGGTAAAATAGAATTATTTTAATATATATCAGAATGTGTGTTAATCTTGAAACCAGATAATTATATATAATCATAATTTATATGAAAATGCCTCACAGACAGAGCTTTCTTGTATGTTTAATGCTTGTACGTAATAACTTAAACTTGGGGTCTATTTTTTCATTGTGAGTATGAGGTTGACTAAAGCATGGCATCCAAGTACTGTGCTCCTTCTGCACCAACATAGAGTTGGCCTTGCATGGAATCATTAAGAAATATTAAAAATTTATCCTCCACATTGAAAAATTATCCACCATCATCCACTGTACCAGTTGAACTGACTGTCATAAATTCTATTAAAAAATTTTGAGTCTTATGTTATTTGAGGCAGTTATATGCAGTTGCAGATTCGGGAGGTAATCAGGATACCTCCACCAGTGCCTGAGTATACTGGAAAAAATACTGTTTTGTGATATTAAGTTGTATGTATATGATATAAATGGTAAAAAGTGAAGATAAATTCAAGCTAAATTTGAGCTTAGTTTTCAATTACATATACTGTATAATCATTGTTATATTGCTTCTCTGACTTAAAAAAAAAAAAAGTCTGAATCCACCCTTTTTTGATCAGGTAAACCCTCTGGTTAAAAAGCAAACAAAAAGTATGAATGAATGCATTATTCAGTGGGATAGCATTGAAATAATATCTTCAGATTAAGTTGCCTTACTGTTATGATGGTTATATTGATATTGCAGTACAGTACTTCATTTCAAAAGGGAAAACACTGCAATATTTTCAGTTACTGCTGATAGTTAACTAAGCAGTCAAGATTCAACCTTTACTCTACTTTTTTCAGTACATATAATTATGAAACCTGTTTTATTCTTGTTTCAAGATGGCAGATCAAAAAGAAATCCTCCTCATCAGGATACTCTAGATTCCTCTGTCAAGCTGGAAATATGATTTTAATTGGACTAAACCATAGGTTGCCAAACTTTTATACCTTGCATCTCTCGTAAAATATTTCATAAAATTCTTACCCCATCCCCACTTCTTGAACAAGTGCAAATAAAAACAGATTTGACATAAAATTTATCCATGAGTATATAGATTTTTATAAATTAATATATACTTCAGTATATTTAAATCTCAAAGACTGAAGTAAAATATGCTTCATACCTGCATTAATGGGATGGCTGTCCTTTTTTTGTTTAAAAAAAAAAAAAGATGCTTTGTGAAACCAAGATATACTCAACTACCCCAAACCCAAGTTTATCTTCTCACAGAGGCTTGTCCCATACTTGGGGAACCTTTGGGAGGTGCTTATAATTTCAATCATCATCATCTTGTTTCTGGATGATGTATTGAAAGACAAACACCTCAGTGATGATATCCTAGAAACCCATTCATATATACTCTAAGTTTGGTTTGGTTCAGATTGTGAACATTAAAGTTTGGTATAAGCCAACTCCATTTTCAGAAAGCAGGCTAAATCTCTCTCTCTCTCACAACCACATACACATATGGCAATTTTAAGTTTTATTGAGGAATAATTATTTGTTGTGCTTTATTATAAACAGTTAATTCATTTTTGTAGTAGTAACATTTCATGATACCATCATGCTTAACTGTAATGTCAGTCAAGATTTAGTTAGTTAGCTATTTACTTTGCCCTTCTAATAAATTTGTCCAATCGTCTTTACTGAAAATTGGATGGTTAAAAATGAAAAAAAAAATTCGCCCAGCAATTGTGGTTGAAACAAAACACAGTATTGCATAGAATACAATTTTTGATATTAAAACAAAATTTCTACACATATCGACACTCCTGTATCTATTTCTTCACAGCATGCAAACAGAAATTTGATCACAACCTCATCTGCAGTTTTCAGAACCAGTTTAGTACAGCTTAACCTCAGTATACTGTGGTACAATACATGACACAGGTGTGATCACATAATCCAAGGTGGATATTTAAAAAACAGCAGTTTATGTCAAAACTCAATTTTTTATTATTAAGTGTTTATCTCAGAAGAGTTGCTAAGTTGCTGATGAAACATAAGGTACTTTAATGTGTTTATTTATTATCTATTAAATGAGCATGAACTATGCTTAACCAACTCAGTGCAATGTCATTTCCAAAAAAAAAAAAAAAAAAAAAAAAACTTGTATGTTTTTAGAATTTGTAATCAGCTAGAGTTAGTGTTTTCCATAACTATACTGTACTGTGTTCACTACTGCTGTTAATAACTCAAAGAAGTATGTCCTTGGGAGAAAGAAGGAAAAAAAAAAAAAAAAAGTTCAGTTTTTACATGATTATTATGTGATTTTGTATGTAAAATGATTTCCAAGATGTGGATTTTTGCATTACATGCCAGTTTCCATGACAGCATTAATTACGTAACTCTGTGTGGAGGAATTACCTGTTAGAATAAAATAAAGCTATTTTTTGTAATTGAGAAATGTACCACTACTTATTTTAAAGTTAAAACTTTATATTGTGACTGTTGATTATTTTATATGACTGTGTTCCTTAGTTTTGAACAGGAATTGAGAAACCACCACTATGCAAACTCTGCTTATTTTTATATCATATACCATGTGTGGAGTTTGTATTGAAAGAGGCTTATAATAATGAGAAGGGTGATTAGCTTTGTTTGTGTTGGGCTACCTTAAATGTAAACAATACCTCAATTAATTGAATTTTTTTTCCAGTGTAAGTGTAAAAAAAAAAAAAAAAAAAAAAAAAGTGCTGAGTGTAATTGAAGGTATTCTGCTCCATTACGATGCTCATGGAAACCAAAACCTGGTACCCCAAATATGTGACATCATCTTTACTGATTATTATGTACATCTGCAAGGCTTAGATTATATAACTGAGCCATTCCTTATTACCTGTTTATGGTGTATAGCACCATAAACCGTTAATATAACTTGTCCCATGAGAATCCCCAGAAGTTATTGTATTTCCTCTCTACCTTGCTCTTCAGGCTGCTTCATATCTGAATAGAAACACTGCAAGGATAGGTTTCTCCTCTGCTTGTGACTGCTATTAGTATGGGATATCCCCAAAACTAGCAGTTTCCAACTCGCCTAACACTGCCGAATAGCATCAACAAATATTCTTACACTTCTATATTTAAAATTATCTTATCTCTCTAAAAATAAACTTCTATCTGCCTATCCCCCCCCCCTCCTTTTATAACTTCTAAAATACATATAATGGATATTCTTTAGATTGGTGTGAAGTCGGAGTGGGGTTCCCCAAGGATCGGTTCTTGGACTACTGTTGTTTATGATTTTCATAAACGACAATGGGATAGAAGGCTTGATGTTAGAATTTGCAGACAACATGAAGATTGGTATAATAGTTAATGACCAAGCAGCACTCCAACGGGCTGCAAGAATGGTCAGAAAAGTGGCAGCTATATTTTAATGCAAGGTCTTACACTAGGGGAACAACCCCAAAATAAATTATACACTGGGTGGGGTAGAAATAAAAACAGTAGAGGAAGAAAGGGATCTGTGAGTTATAATACAGACAGATTTGAAGCTTTCCGAGAAGTCTAAACAGGCAGCCAGAAAAGCCCATGGTGTCCTATTGATGATTTATCAAATGTTATCCTGTAAAGATACTGAATAAAGACATTGACTCAAAGGTGAGATTGGCAAAGGGGCAACCATACAAGGAAGACTCCGATTATGTGGGCTACAGAGCTTGGCAGCTAGGCACGTCAGAGGTAATCTGATTGAGGTTTATAAGGGTCTGAGAGGGATTAGTAAAATGAATGAAGGTGGAATTTTCACTGTTATAGAGAATCTTGGGACCATAAATTCAAATTATAGGGGAAGAGGTTTAGACTAGATTGTAGGAAGTTTTCTTTTAGCCAGCAAGTTGTTTATTGCTGGAACAGGTTGCCTTCGCAGGTTGTGTTGAGGCTGACAATTTGAATAAATTCAAAGGTCAACTGGATAGTTACATAACTATCCAGTTGTTATATAATTTGTATTTTCTTATCTACTCCCCCTCCACCTGCTAGTGCACCAAAAGCCTGTGGCTTCCTTGCACTGTATGGCTGTTACTATTAAATTTTTATTTATACTCTAGATATCAAAGACCAAGAAGAGTTTAACCTGTGGAAAATATTTTTCTGATTTTCACGTATCATTTAATTTGTTAATTAGTAAGGTAATAAAGTGTAAATCTGTACTTTATCGCTTTACTTTTGTAGCCTGTGGATAATATTCCTCTTATTTTTGTTCATTGGAATTGCCGTTAATAGAATTAAAATTCAATTCATCAATGTTGATCACAATCACCGGCACTTACTACATATCATAGTGAATGGCATTTTGTTATGGAGTGCCGATTGTACAGTGAACCAATCGTAAAACATGGGTCCACTGTAGTGAATGTGTTGTAAGGTGTATACAGCACAAACATGTGCAGTGCGTCTGTGGATCAACAAATATTGCCAAGAAAATGCGACATGAAGTGATTCATTCCCCCACCATTGTACCCCTCGGTACCAAGCACGAGCAACGCATGACCCAATGAGTACCCCTACCAGGGATCATTCTCCACCGTATTTAATAAATAAATTTCAATGGAAAAAAATTTATAATTCAACATGTCGAAGACCAATAGTGAGCGTTGTAAGGTATAGAGCAAGTATACATGCAATTTGACCACCGAAACCACCTCCATTGAGTAAAAAGGAGAGATTTAAGTTATTTTGACAGTGGAAGAAATTACAGCGTGCGATGGAATTGAACAAAGAAACCGAAGAAGGTTCATCCACATCTTCAGAGCCTTACAATTCCCCAGAAATGTTAGAAGTGAATTTGGAAGAAGGAGCCATGGAAGTTGATACTGCAAATGAAAACGATGAAGAGTCCCCAAAGCCCAGTCGTAAATGAAAAGCAAAGAAGCCAAAACCAACTGCCAGAAGTACTCTATCAAATTGTTCAACACGTAGTGGGCATATGCAACAGGATTTTAAGAAACACCAAAGCATCCACGCAGAGTTTAAATGTGCATTCCTGGATAATGATTACAGTTCAGTCTGTTCCATGTGTAATCGGCTTTGGTCCAAGAATGATGTGGATTGTAACAGCTCGAGATCTTCTTCAAACAGCATTTCCAAATGAGGATTTAAGTCAAATGTTGGCCTGTAACAGCTATCGTGGCTCTCTCAAGAACAAAGTGATTCCGGCTCTATCAAAGTCAAATGGTTTGAAATATCATCTGATGCCAGAGCACTGCCGAAACTAGATTTGGTAACAGAACGTCTCATATCTCTGAGGCTCCCGTTAATGCAGATTCATTGCCTGTGGCATTCATACAGCCAATATGGGATCCTTGGTCAAGTGATAAACGTTTGCCTAAAGAAGTTTCACTTAACTTTTGCTATTGCATGCTCGGCACATACACAATTTTTTTTTTTTACCGTGCAGCGCAGACAAGAAATTGGAAATTACAACTAAAGCCATTGTACATTGCTAAAAATTGAAGTCCTCAGTGTTTTATGCATGTCCTCATTAAATTTAAACCTGTGATTTATAAAAATAGCTCCAATGCTTGGTTGACGAATGATTTTTTGTTTCATTGTTTGAAATTGAGTATGTACCATCAGTGAGATGCCATTTGCTTTCCAAAAAAACTTGAAGAAAAGGCACTGTTACTGTTGGATCTTCGGCTGATGTCTCGATATCGAAAGATGGCAAGATGAGAATCATGTTTCTGCCACAGGACACAACTGCAATTCAGCCCATGGATTAGGGCATTATTCAAGCCTTCAAAGCATACTATTGTGGTGAGCTACTAGCTGGCATTGTGGAACTTAGAAATTCAAGTTCTATAATTTCTGAAAACATTATTGCTGAAAGACATGGCATATTATTGGATTAGCATGAGAGGAGAGTAAGTTCAACAGCAATTGAAAACTGCTGAAAAATGTGCATTGAAAAAGAAAAGATCACTAATAATAACCTTGAATTAGCAGCATTTTCAGAACAAGAAGCAAAGGCTGCTTGTAATGTACTTGATGGCAGTCTTGGAGCAAATGACCTGGCTACTTGAATTGAGGTGGTGTGCAAGCTCCAGTTGCGCATTACCTGAGCGAGGAAGAAATTACAGCCTCTTTGAACTATGGGAAGACCTTCAATAAACAGAAGGCCAGTGACATGGGGAGTGACTCAGAAGATAATGTCTGCAAATCAAAAGATAACTTGTATAAGGATGAAGCACCAGAAATTAGAATTAGCATTAGTACAGGCATATGATGCAAGAAAGCAAGCTTATGCAGCATCAGCCAAAAAAAAAAAAAAAAAAAAACCCTTCCCATTTCACCCATCCATTCACTTGTCCACTTCTTCCTTGAATTTATTTAAGCTATCAACTTCCACAATGACAGATGGGCACCTCCTTAGCCAGGTGGGAAGGAGCAGCAGTGCGTAGCACACGCTTCTTGATTACACCGTGGTTCAAGCCCATCACCACCAAATACGGAGGATGCGGAAAGATCAGGGAATGACCACAGCATATCCCTGGAGCAACATGGCCTTAGTTGCTAATGCTCCTAAAAACCAAACAAACAAACAATAACAGATGAAAGTTTTTTCCAGCAATCAACTACCAGCTGGCTAAACGCAAATTTCCGCACATCTATTTGACAACTGTCTGTCTTCAATTTCAGTTTGTCTCAAGTTTGTAATTTGAGCAAGAGGAAGAATCCCATCAACATTGAGCCTGCTCAATCCATTCAAGGCCTTATACACCTCAATCAGATCTCCTCGTAGGTTCCTAGTCTCGATTCTGCAATTTGCAGAACTTAAGCCTTTCTTCGTAAGGGCATGCTTTGTTCTCCTCACCAGTCTTGTTGCCCTTCTCTGTACTCGTTCTAGCAACTCTACATCCTTCCTAAAATGAAGCTTCCAGACCTGTATGCAATACTCAAGGTGAGGCCTAATACAAGGGGTTAATCGCCTCCGTATCCCTGCTAGCAAAATTCTTGTATATTGTACATTGACAAGGCTTAATGACCTGCACTGGCAGCCTGTCTGCACTGCTCAGAGAACTTCATATCTGACTGCACAATTACCCCCAGGTCTTTTTGATTTTCCACTTTCCCGAGTGTAGTACCATAAAGTTGGTATGTTTCTCTTCGATTAGTGCTACCCATATGCAGTACTTTGCATTTGTCAGTGTTAAACTTCAGTTGCCACTTCTCAGCACATCTACCTAACTTTTCTAGATCCTGTTGCAGTAGCATACTGTCTTTACTGTCATTGACAACCCTGCCAACCTTTGTATCATCTGCAAACTTGGACATTAAGCCTGACATATCTTCATCAGTATCATTGATGAAGTATATCAGGGGGATTCCACTAATGACATTAGTCCACAAAGAGCAATGTCCATTGATTACCGTGCTCTGTCTTCTCCCATTCAACCATCCTTTTATCCATTGTAGCAATTTGCCCTTAATGCCATACTGCTCCAATTTGTACAGCAGTCTTCCATGTGCAACAGTATCAAAAGCTTTTTGAAAAACCAAGTATACAAAGGGTACTAGGAAAGTTTTGCAATATGACGCAACAATGAATCACAGGAAGCTGCTTGTTGCTGCATGTTGAGACATGTTCATATGTGCATAGTAGCCGCCGCGCCAAGTCGATGGGCTCAGTTATTCATTAGTAGTGAGAGTGTAAAGTGCTTGCGATGGCATCGTGGTCACGAAATGAGATAAGGACAGTTTTGCGGTATAATTTTGTGCGTGGTTTAACCATAGACCAGTGCTTAGAAGAAATGACTCTTGCACTAGATGATGATTGTCCACATCGTACAACGATATTCAGGTGGTATAGAGAATTCCAAAGGGGAAATTTCACTCTGGAGGATTCGGAGAGGCCGGGAAGGCCACGAACGTCAGTTACGGAGGAAAACGTTACTGCTGTGAGGAAAATGCTTGACGAAAACAGGCGAGTGACCTACCAACAGATAGAGGATACTTTGGGCCTAAATGCACCAGCAATTCGTTCGATTCTGCAAGATCATTTGCACGTGAAGAAACTTTGTTCTCTCTGGGTGCCACATCAACTGACTGAAGAGCAGATGACACGACGTGTGACTTGGTGCCGGGAGATGTTAAAAAAGTTTGATAAGGGACAATCTCGGTATGTGAACAACATCGTGACAGGTGACGAGACTTGGCTGTACTATTACGATCTGCCGACCAAGGCTCAAAACAAAGTTTGGGTCTTTGATGATGACGACACCCGTAATTGTCAGAAAATCCCGATCTGTAAAGAAGAAAATGATAGCTGTATTTTTCAAATCAAGTGGAATTGTGGAATGTGTCGTTTTGGACACGCAGAAGACAGTCACAGCTAAGTGGTATACTGAATAATGCCTGCCTAAAGTCATTGGATCTATGAAGAACCTGCGGCCAAAGTCAAGAATGGACACCTGGTACCTCCATCACGATAATGCTGCAGCTCACCGCGCCAAAGCCTGCACCGAATATTTGACCACGACCGGACTGAAACTTCTCGAGCACCCTCCCTACAGTCCAGACCTTGCTCCCTGCGACTTTGCACTGTTCCCGCATGTGAAAATGAAGCTAAAAGGGAGGCGGTTTTCCAGTGATGAGGACCTTCTACGGGCTTGGGACAACGAGTGTGCTTTACTCCCTAGTGAAACTTGGCAGAACTGGTTTAAAGATTGGTTTTGGAGGATGGAGAGGTGTATTGAATGTAGAGGAAATTACTTTGAAAAAATTAAATAAACAAAGCTGTATTGCAAAACTTTCCTAGTACCCTTTGTATGATATCAAAATTATTTGTATCCAGTTCCTTTGTGACCACATCATAGTATCCAATTAAATTGGTCAGACAAAACTTCCCCTTAACAAACCATGCTGTCTGAATTATTACTGCAGTCTTGTCTAAATGATCCTGTAATTCTTCTTTAACCAGCGACTCCATTATTTTCCCTGGAACAGAAGTTAAACTAACAGGTCTGTAATTACTTGTGTCACCGTTTGATCCCCCTTTGTGAATTGGAGATACATTTGCACATCTCCAGTCTGTGGGAACCTCCACTGATTCCAACAATGCTCTCATAATTATGGTTGAGGGTTTGCTTACTTCCTTTGCTGCCTCCTTTAATATAACTGGATAGATCCCATCCACTCCGGGTGCCTTTCTTATGTTTAACTTCAATAATTTATACTACACTTTGCTCCTAGTTATTACAAAATCATTTACCTCCCTGTTAAAGTTTAATAAGCTTCTGTTCTCCATTTCCTTATAGAATTCCTCATGTGTGAATGTAGATGCAAAATACTCATTCGGTTTGGCAGCTATCTGAGCAGGATCATCTACAGTTAAACCATCAGTATCAAGCAGACTAATCTGATTCATCCGCTTCCTTTTAGAGTTTATATAAGTAAAAGTCTTTGCTGTTTTTCTTTGCATCCTTTGCCAAGGATTTCTTGTAATCTACCTTCACTTGCATAACCTCCTTTGTGACTTGATTACAGACTGGCTTATATCTACCATAGACTTCTGTGTTGCCTGATAATTTATATGCATCCCACGCATTTTTCTTCTCTGCCACAAGTCTCATTAGTTTACTGAAAAAAATACTGTTTAAGGTTTAGGCCCATTTGGGCCTAAACCTTAAACAGTATTTCTTAGTTGGTACGAAAAGCTTTGGCCCCAAGTGCCAAGCGATTCTGTGATCAAGTGACTTTGCTCTGAATTAGCGCTCTTTCTTGAAGTAGAAATCGTTTCCTTATTTAAAGCATTTATTAACACACAATTAAATAATCCATAGTAAAGAAAGCAACTTTACTAGATTAAGAAGGAAAGCAACCTTCTCTCTCTCTTTTATTTTTTGGTTATATATTAATTACTAACCTCCTAGTGCTTGGTCACAGGGGTGGCACTGCTCCTGCCTCCACGTGGCGGGGCCGGTAACCTGGAAGGGAAAAGCTCTCCCTTCCAGGGCGAAATGGAGCGAACTGACTCCAATACCCAGGAATCCACTGGGTCAACGGACCCGAATAGAACTGACCCAAGATATGAGAAATCTAGTTCTTTCGGAGACACCTCTAAGGCAATCAGAAAAGGCGATACAAATGACTCTGTCTCCACAAAGAGATTAAAAACAGACGTTAAAATTTTAATTTCCCCAACATACATTATTATACATTCAAAGACTGAGAAAGCGGTAGGGCAATTGTCACCCTTTCTCATACAAAAAACTCTTGAGAGTTATGTCGGCCCACCAAAACAAGTTAAAAGACTAAAATCAGGCGACATTTTGGTAGAAACAGCCAACGCTAAACACTCCGAAAAATTATTACAAATGACAACCTTTGCAGGAATACCAGTAACGGTATCCCCACACAATACATTAAATACCTCAAAAGGTGTCATTACGGAATGGGACCTTCTAAATGTGCCCGAAGAGGAAATTCAAATCGAGCTTCAGGAACAAGGAGTCATAAGTGTTAAAAGAATTACAATTAAAAAAGAAGGGATAATCACCCCCACCAGGAATCTGATACTCACCTTCAACACACCTAAAGCGCCCAGATCAGTAAAAGCTGGATATCTACACTGCAATATAAGACCGTACATCCCGAACCCTCTCCGTTGTTTCAACTGTCAGAAGTTTGGTCACTCACAGACAGTATGCAGAGGAAAACTAACATGTGCAAACTGTGGTTCGCAAGAACATGCCACTTCTACTTGCACAGCTGGAAACCATAAATGTGTAAATTGTAAAGGGGAACACACCGCATATTCAAAGGAGTGTGAAATTTGGAAGAAGGAAAAAATGATACAAAAATACAAAGCAGAAAATGGAGTTTCATATCAGGAAGCTAAAAAGGCGATTATAATAAATATAGCAAACAAACCTTCTTATGCGCAGATTACCACAACCAAAAAGGCTCCGGAAATTAAATTACCCAATTCAAAATGTTGTGGCACACAAACGGATGTCACAATCCCCCCAGGAGAATCCATCTCAGAATGGGTTCGTGAGTTTTACAAACCATCTCCATCACAAAAACAAGAAAAGATTATCAATACTCCGTTATCTTTCCCACCAGATAATTCAGAAAATGTAAGGAGAAAAGGAAACAAAGAAAAGCTAGGTAGTACAGGGAAAAAGATTTCAGAACAAATGGATACAGATGCAAGAAACCAAGGAGAGGAACCAGTCCTCGAAATCTTCACTGAAGAAGAAATGGATACGGGTAGACCATACTTTTCAAAGAAAGATAAAATTAAGGTAGACAAAGTTAAATCAGCCCCAAGGAAGCAATCCGAGGGAACATCTAACCTCAAATGACAGGTACAATTATCCAATGGAACTGTCGAGGTTTTCGCTCAAACACTAACGATGTTATAGACCTCATCACCCAGTATCACCCACTAAGTATCTGCCTACAAGAAACATATTTAAAACCACAGGACAATAGTATAATCAAAAATTATATCATATATAGAAAGGATCGCATAACGAATGGAACAACGAGAGGAGGAGTTGCAATATTAGTTAACAGACATGTACCTTCCCAAACAATACCATTGAACACACCATTAGAAGCAGTTGCAGCCCGTCTAGCAATAGGCTTCAACATTACCATAGCCTCAATATATATACCCCCTAATCAAGAATTCCAGTTTAAGGATTTCGAAGAGCTGATCACTCAGCTACCACCTCCATTCTTTATCTTAGGTGACCTAAATGGACATCACCCACTATGGGGCGATCCCAAAATAGACCAAAAGGGTAAGCAAATAGAAAAATTAATTGTCGAGAACAACCTAATGATTTTAAATGACGGCACACACACATATTTCCACCTTCCATCAAAAAGCAGTTCTGCAATAGACTTATCAATCTGTTCCCCAACACTGTTCCCTATGACTAAATGGAGCGTGCACGAGACTCCATTGAGTAGCGACCACTACCCTATTATTTTGAAAATCACGACGAAAACACCATGTCAAGTCAGTAGGCACCCCAGGTGGAAAATATATGATGCAGATTGGGAAACATTCAGGTTACTAGCCAAGTTAGACTGCAACATTATTAAACGAGAATCAGTACAAACATCAGTAGCCTATGTTACTGATAGTATGCTTCAAGCTGCCGAAAAGACAATACCTAAAACATCTTCTAACATTAGAATATATCCAAAACCATGGTGGAACAAAGAGTGCTGGGAAGCTAAAAAAGAGAGAAATAGAACCTGGAACCTCTTTCGCAGAAATCCAACAACAGACAATCTGATACAATTCAAGAGAGCCAGAGCTAAGGTCAGGAAAGTGCAAAAAATAAGCAAAAAAGCTGCTTGGATGAAATTTGCATCCACTATAACTATTTCCACACCAGCTACACTTATCTGGAAAAAGATCAGAAGGATGACAAATAATTCTCAATCAAACCCCTCTCCCTTGCTAGATTGGAAGGGACAGCTGGTTACAAATACCTTAGATATAGTCAATGTGCTTGGTGAAAATTTTTCGAATACATCTGCTAATTGTGCATACCCCACTGCTTTCAAAACATACAAGAAAGAGGCCGAAAAAATAAAACTAAACTTTTCTAGCAATCAGTGTGAACAATACAACTTGCCGCTCACAGTAGCAGAACTAAAACAAACTCTAGTGCAGGCAAAACACAGCGCAGTCGGTCCTGATGAAATCCATTATGCAATGATACAACAATTAGATGAACAGTCCCAATTAGCGCTGTTAGATCTATACAACAAAATATACTTGGAAAATTCTTTCCCAAAAAAATGGCACCACGCAATAATACTAGCTCTCCCAAAACAGGGAAAAGATCTATCAGACCCACAGAACTATCGTCCCATAGCTTTGACCAGCTGCTTAGGCAAGATCTTAGAGAAAATGGTCAACAATAGACTAACATGGTATCTAGAAAATAATGATCTTCTCAACTCAGAACAATTTGGCTTCAGAAAAAATCGCTGTACCTTGGATGTACTTATACAACTGGAAAATCAAGTAAGAAATGCGTTTCTCAGGAAACAACACCAAGTCATGGTTAATTTTGACATCCAAAAGGCATACGATACCACGTGGCGATATGGTATACTTAAAAGATTACATCAACTTGGCCTTAGAGGACATCTACCCCTCTACGTATGCAATTTCCTTAAGAATCGGACCTTCCAAGTTCGAATGAACAATACACTTTCCAATATATTTTATCAAGAAGAAGGGGTCCCTCAAGGATCTGTACTTAGTGCCACACTTTTTGCAATCCACTTCAGCACAATACTAGAACAAATTCCAAACAATATCTTCACAACTGTTTATGCTGATGATTTCAGCATTTCTTATCAAGCGCAGCATATGAGGACAATAGAGCGGCAATTGCAAGTAGCCATTAACAGAGTCATAAAATGGACAGAAAGAAATGGATATAGAATATCGGTACAAAAGACTGCATGTATACATTTCTGCAGAAAAAGGAATCTCCATCCAGACCCAGAACTCAGGCTGAAAGAACAGATCATCCCAGTTGAAAATAGTGTCCGTTTCTTAGGATTAGTTTTTGACAAAAAACTGACTTTCCTAGAGCATATCAGTCACATAAGAGTCCACTGTTTGAAGAAAATGAACATCTTGAAGGTCCTATCCGCTATATCCTGGGGAGCAGACAGGACAATCCTACTACGTTTATATCGCCTTCTCATTCGGTCTAAGCTAGACTATGGTGCCCCAGTCTATGATTCGGCAAGACCTAGTGCCCTGAGATGGCTCGATCCGGTACATCACTGCGCACTCCGTTTAGCCCTTGGAGCTTTCCGCACCTCACCCGTGCAGAGCCTGTACGCCGAAGCTCAAGAACCTCCTCTGCAAATCAGAAGACAAAATCAATTACTCTCTTATGCAGCTAAAATAAAATCCTTACCAGATCACCCTCTACACAAAACTCTTTTTACTTCTGAATGGGAACAACATTATCAGCAACAACAAAGAATCAATAAACCTGCGAATGTAAGATTAAAAAACCTTCTTCTCAGTAGAGAGCTTAACCTAGATAACATAATTCCGCTGACGAAGCAGTCTACCCCACCATGGATAATCAGACAACCTTTATGCGACTTCTCCTTCCACTTCTGGGACAAACAAACCCTTTCCCATATAAACCATCAACAGCTGCACGCTGCTTATAAGGCACAATTTTCAGATCATTGCTTTTTATATACAGATGGATCCAAAACTGATTCTCATGTGGGAGCGGCAGTTTACTTTTCTGACATCACATTGGCCCAAAAACTCCCAAAAGACTGTAGCATTTATACTGCAGAACTGCAAGCCATTATGTTAGCACTAAACGAAATCGACCATTCAAGTTTTCAAAACAGCATAATTTTTACTGACTCTCGTAGTTCCATGATGGCAATACAAAATATCAGTTCTAACAAACATCCACTACAACAGCAGATT
This sequence comes from Mastigoproctus giganteus, assembly GCF_048544385.1. Taxonomy (NCBI): domain Eukaryota; kingdom Metazoa; phylum Arthropoda; class Arachnida; order Uropygi; family Thelyphonidae; genus Mastigoproctus; species Mastigoproctus giganteus. Next base: position 28,694,523 of record NC_143581.1, on the reverse strand, counting down.
CAATACAGAATATCCAAACTCCTTGAACAACATCGTAACATTAGATTTTGCTGGATCCCAAGCCATGTCGGAATACATGGTAACGAACAAGCAGACAGAGCTGCTAAAGAAGCCAACAACAATATTTCCGCATCAGAATATATCTCTTTCTCAGACTACAAACGCGTTATTGATCACAGTGGGATACATCACTGGCAGCAGCAATGGCAAGTACTTACCACTAACAAATTGCATCAGATTAAAAGATTACTCCAACCATGGAAATCCAGCATTCAGAAAAATAGACGCGATGAAGTGATACTTGCTAGGTTAAGGATAGGACACACATATTTCAGTCACTCTTATCTTTTGCGAGGAGAAGATCCACCCCTATGTCCTATCTGTCACACACAACAAACAGTAGAACATGTACTGATTACTTGTCCAGCCTTTGAAGATGATCGCCGAAACTCCTTCAAAGAGCTAAACAAACATCACTCCCTCACTCTCAAAACCATACTGGAAGATAGAAAAAATATAGCAGATGTTTTTCAGTTCCTCAAGAAAATAAATTACTATAATCAAATATAAAACTAAATATTACCTATTACTCTTGGAAATTATTAGCAGCAATATACCAATTAGAACAAAACCGATATATTAAATCTTACAGGCGCATTTTAGCCACAGTAGCTCTTGCGCCAAGAATTCTTAAATCAAATCAAATCAAATCAAACGAAAAGCTTTGTAGCTTCTAGGATTAATTCCTTGAATTCTTCCCATTTAGAATTTGCTGTTGGTAACATCATCAGTTGGGCCCACTATAAAGAATTTAAAAACTGTCTGAGATCATCATAGTCACCTTTATGAAAGCAAAAACCCTTCACTTTATCCCCGATGGTAGTTAAATCTTTAAGTAAATCCCACATTAGTACACACTGTGATCACTGCCACCTAGTGGTTCCTTTATCTGTAAATTTTTAATGCATGAATAAACACTGCTGATAATTCAGATCAAGGGTCTTACTCCTTCTGGTTGCCTCTCAAACATGCTGTTGTAGAAAACAGTCATTCAATAAATCCACAAAAGTCTTGCTAGTGTGCGAGTGACCAACCCACAAGTTCCAGTCAATATCTGGGATGCTTCCATTATAAGACCATCTGATTTAATTGCTGACTATTTCTCTGTGTAGTTGTTCATTGTACTCATCAGAGTCATTAGGCCTATAACAAACTCTTACCCTCATTTTTGCTTTTCTAGTAGTTTTGTCACACCAAATTGACTCAACATTGCACTGTCCATCTATGTGAACTGGATGCAATTCCTTAGATTTTATGGTTTCTTAACTAAATTGTTACTCACCAAATTGCAATTCTGCATTCCTTATATCTGTGTGACATCACATCTCTGATATCTCAACAATATCCAGTTTTGATGTCTTGACCAGCACTTCAGATTCATCAAATTTATTTACTATACATGTACTCCTTGCATTGGTGTACATGCAAGTATACATGTACCTGTTCTTACTTAGTTATCCTAACACAGCCCATGTATTTACCGTATTTCCCCATGTATAAGACGCACCTTTTTTCGAAAAATTTGGGGTTAAAAAACTGGGTGCATCTTATACAGTGGTTTTAGATTTTTTTTTACTTGCAGTTCCCGCTTTTTCTCGCTTGTTGTCTTTGCGCTCATTGTTTCGCACTTGTTACTGGTATATTAGGTTACGTTTTGCCACGTTCTGCCCAGAAATGGCTCAGAAAAGATTTTCGTACAGTGCTGAATTCAAGTTATAAGGAGTTGTATGAATTTTATGGTGAATAAAACTTGAGTTCAATAACTTTATGTAATACATTTTTTTTTTCAAATTTTGGGCCCCAAAATTCAGGTGCGTCTTATACATTGGGAAATACGGTACTTATTTAATGATGGCTTCCAGCAATTCCTCAAATCCCTAGCAGCTTGTTTTCCAGGCTGCTGCTCATTCCAATAGAAGCATTACAAGAATCACTTCCACCTCTGCCTGCAGCTACTGTTAATCTATTAGTCTGTGAATCCCCCCCCCCCCCAAGCTAGCAGGTTTCAGATCCACCTAACATTGCTCGATAGCATTAGCAAATATTCTTGCACCATTTCTATTTAAGTGAATTTCATCCCATAGAAGCAATCTCTCCTGTTAACAAGCACAGACCACTCTAAGAACCATAGCCAGGTGGGCAGGAGCAGCAGTGTGTCGCACACGCTTCTTGATTAGACCGGGGTTCGAGCCCGTGCCCACCAAATACGGAGGATGCGGAAAGGTCAGGGAATGACCACCGCATATCCCCGGAGCAATATGGCCTTAGTTGCTAATGCTCCAAAAAATAAAAAATAAAAAAAATAACAAGCAAACAAAAACAAACCACTCCAAAAAAAATTCTATCCTCCCAAGAGCCTTGCACAATCTCTCCAGGGCCGAATTGATTTACAAGGCTCTAATCGTATACTCCTTCCTATCATGTTTGGCCAGGTTTGCTGACACTTTCAAATTTAACCGTAAGTCGTGACTTTTTTTCGACATTGACCTGTACTTGTTAAACAAAGTCTTGGAAACATTAATGAGGTGAGGCCTGGTTAGAATGTTAGAGTAATAGTGAACATCATCGTTCATTGCATCTGACTGCTATTAAGAATTATGTACTGAAAAAATTCTGTCGTCAATTCAACCATTGTGTATTAGTAGAATGTAAAGGAGTGATATTACCAATACTTTATGTAACCTTTAATACTTTATATATTAAAAACTTTAATACTTTTAGTCTGTTATCATAAAACATTAGTAAATAAAGTATTTATATACTAAATAAAGTGTTTTTATGTAAAAAAAAAAAAAACGGGGGAAAAATGGTAAAATTATTTCAGCTATAATGCACTTCACTTATAACGTGATTATTAAAGTAGTTGCATGACTTCCACATTATATATATCGTGGTTGCACTGTTTCCCAAATTATTTTTTCATGTCTATGTAGTACTTCAGGGAAAAAAAGTGAAAAAGGTAAAAAAAAAAATCCAAGTTCCAGAATAGGCATAATCAAATTGAGTTCATTCTAAGGTTTTGACTTGTTTCTGAATTATATCATGTGACAGTGCTCCTGAGATTTGACCCTTTGTCTATATGATCATAAATCTTCCAATATCACATCTGTTTTTCTTTGAGAATTTTTGCATACAATAGATTACAGTACTAGAAATTCCAATTCTTAATAAATTACTCTCCACTTCAGATTTTGTAGTGTATGGGTTAACATGTCCATTGGCAGAATGTAAACTTCCATCAGAATGAACCTCAATTTTTTTTTTTTGCCTCAATGCAACTTGCATCCTTTCAATTGTGGTATATAAACAAGCATTGTAAAAGGAAAGGCACATGAAATGAACAACTGTTCAATAGTGCCACACTGATTGAACTATGGACTATTTGCAGTATGGCTTTTTGCTTAGTGTCAGTTGCACTGTGTAAAGAGCACTATAAAAGCTGTATACTTGTACAAGATGTATAAAAGCTTGGTTCACAATTTCATGTTCTTTGCTTTTGTTGAAATAATTTTATTTAGTTTAGTATTTTTTCTTTGCTTATAAAGTTATTTTATCTAGTTTATTATCTTCCACAAGAAGAAAAGGTAAAATTTTTTGAAGATTTTTCTTGCTGAATTTTAATTCTTAAAAACAAGATGTCATCCTTGGTGTGCATGTCTACTGATAAAATTTTGTATACAAAGTGTTTTATTATAAAATTTTACCCTAAAAGGTTGTTATAATCAGACATGGACTGGGTCAAAAATTCTTACTGGGGAAAACAAATGGAATGTATTGGAGGTCAGAGTGTAATATTGAAAATCACACTGGCCTCTGGCCCACCAGGGTTTCCTTGATAAGTCTTATGGCCAGTCTGCCTCTGGTTATAATGGATCCACTGCCTAGGACATAAGGAATTAAAGGAACAAGGATGGACAGTATATTGAAGCTGATAACAATGAATCAGCTCTTTATAATATATCATCTGATACTGAAATGGAATTCTATTCAAGTGATACAGATTCTGAATCTGGTTCAAATATATCTGTTGATGTTAGAATGCTACAACAACAAATGCCGGCATTACTTGGGGTGATGATTCTTTGCAGGTGAAATCCCTTCCATTTATTAAAAAGTAGTGCCTACTTGTTCTAGTACCCCAAGAGAAGGACCTCAAAAAAGCACTCTAAGGCACACAGAAAGGACCCTTGCAAATATATAGATGGCAGCGAACAATGTTAAATATCATTATCATTGCTCAGATGTAGGCAGCCACATTCTTTATATTATAACCTCATGATTAACATTTCTAGATGAAGAAGCTTATACTTCTTTAATTATTCATGATAGATTGACTATTTCCAATAGTGTTTGCATATTAAGTTAATACAGTAGTTGTCTAACTTGTTCAGGCGACAGGGCACCTGGGAGTCAGGATGCTCTTTGCAGAACACCATGAAATATTGATAACAATATTTCATGGTGTTCTGCAAAGAGCACCCTTGTATATTTAATTCCACCATACAAACTGAGAACAATTTTACTAGCAGAAAACGAGACCACATATGTATCCAAATCTCTGCATCTCAAAAATATAGCACACAAAATATTTTTGAAAATCTGGTGATGTAGCAGGAGATGCTATGTCTCCATAAAATGTAGCTGGCAAAAGACATAGCTGGTTGGATTTAGACACTTGTTCATTTGTTTTGTTGTCTCTGTTAAAACTTGTCAGGAGATAAGCAGCAATAGGTGCCAAAGATTTATGAAAAAATTATAACAGAAGAACTTCAAATTTAGGAAATTCTATCCATTAATTAAATTTTTCTGTAATTTCAGATAGATTGCTATTATTCAATTTTAGTGGCAGAACATCTCAGTCCAGCTTGTAGAACATTAATTTTGATTTTTTGGTATTGCTTTCTTACAATGCTTTATATATCTTCTTCAGTAATTAACAATATGATCACAACCATGTAACAAGAAAGTTGTTAATATCATATAATAATAGTATTACTTCTGAAAAATGCATAAGTAATGGTAAGGACTTGTTCTTGTGATCCACTGCCTGAGAGAATCCATGCAGCCTGCAGCTTTCAGCATTTTATCTGTTTTGACTCCTGGCAAAAATAGGTCAAATATTCCTCTGCTATGTTTAGAGGACAACAAATACATCTCAGCTGCAGGTTTTAGATTTTAATGGATAAAAGTTTATTTATCTGTCATATACTGCTGTCAGAGCTCTTTATAGTGGCCCTCTTTTTAATGTCCCACATGATATAGCATCCTTTGTGCATAGTGTAAAACATGGTGTTTTAATGGCTGTTTGATTACTTTCTAGTGTAGGTAAAAGAAGTTAACTGTTCTTGACTTTAAACTATTTTTTAATGTAGTCTCCTTGTAACCTAATACTCTTTGTCCAACAATTCTCCAGATTCATGATTCAGAGTCTTGTAGTCGTTTTCTTTGAAGGTCTTGAAAAAAGGAGTGTCAAATCACCTCAATATTGCAGTTTTGGCTGTGATTGGTAGTCATGAAGACATTTTTCATCCATAGTTACATATCCAGAAAGCTTTTAGGATCCGCTCAATAACAAACAAAAAGTTGCTTTGAAGTTTTGGATCGAAAATGTTTCTGACTTGTCAAAAGGTAGGGACTCGTGCAGAAACCATTGTCAACCTAATTCATTTGATAGAATGTTTTGCACCTGTTCAATTAAAATGCCTGTAGTTCACCATTTCATATGCTGTTCATCCATCACCATGTGATGAACTTTATTGATGTTTTCTAGAGTGGTTGCTGTTAGACATCCACTGCACTGTTCATCTTTGAAGTTCATTCTGCCACATTTAAATTCAGCCACCCAATATTCTACAGTTGCATATGACAAATTCTCCTGATGTATTTACCATCTCTTCACAAATATCCTTGCTTGATAATCCCTTTTTGTAAAGCTATTTTATTACAGCTCTGTGTTAATTTTTTTTTCAATTTATGTAAACTCAAACTTCAGTGATCTAAAAAAAAAAAAAAAAAAAAAGGAAAAATAGGTGTTGTAAATTGTTAGCTATAAATTTGCATGCATTCATATAAAGGTTCAAATTATTGGAAAAAAAAAAAAAAAAAAAGTTTGTTTACTGCATATAAAACCAGTATCTATTCATGCATGCAAGAAATTTAAGGGGTTTGGGTGAAGATTTATTGTCATTTTGGTGGATTAAATCTTTCTATACACCAGAACTGATAATCATGTTTCTACAATCTAATGAAATTTACATTTAAATCCTAAATCTTTTGATTAAACTTAAGACTTTAATAATAGTGAGGATCACTTTAGTACCTTTCAAAATTAGCTAATTTATTATATTGATAAAATCCAAGTCAGATTGCTCTTTTTTTTTTTTTTTTTTTTAATAATCAGTTAAACTCACATTGCTTAGCCCCTAAATGCAGGTAAATATCCTTTAAAATGCAAACTAATATATTAACTATTTTAATGTATTAGTTTATAAGTAAAATAAATGTTTCAAAATAAACAGAGCATTCTGCCTTCTATTCTGAAAGCTAGTAGTGATATACACTCAATGATCACTGAATTAAGACCACTCCAGCTGTAATGGACTGTGTCACATAGCTTGCAGTATAAAAAGCCAAACAGCCTTGTACATTAGAGCAGTTTGACTAGGTGCATATGGCCTCAGATGCCAATGTGCCTTTAAAAACCAACTCACCCACTCACATTAGAACAGTGGTAATTTGTATCTGGTCATGCAAGTCAAAGTGATAAAGTAGCAGTTATGGAACATAGTAAAGATATCACGGAGTTTCAAAAGGACATAATTATGAGAGCTTGACTGTCAGGTGTGCTTCCATATTGAAAACCATGTCTTGTTGGTTGCTCATGGCTCATTGTGGTGAAGGTGTGTTCAAAGAATGGTGTCAAACGGGTCAAATCACTTCCTGCCAACAGAACTATAAAGAATTATGCAGTGGATGTTTGTGGTGAATGAAGGGTGCAGTGCATTGTAAGGGCTCAGTAGCAGGTCACTGTGTTACAGTTGACATTGCAATACAATATAGGGAATGCAAGAACAATATCTCAAATATGATGATGATGCATCATATACTCAGATATATGGGATTCCATAGCAGATGACCCAAGAGACACCCTTTCCTCACTGCTGATCATCGCCATGCATGATAACAGATGCCTTCATACATGGCGCAAGCAACACGAGTTTACGGATCCATCATGCATGGCACCCACTATTCAGGTAGGTGACAGTGGTTCTTAATATGGGGCATCTTTTGTTGGCAAGAACTAGGACCCCTGGTGCATATGGACCAATGTTTCACTGGTGAGGTCTACCGGCAACTCTTATGAGACCATGTGCACCCTGCCACATTGCATTTTTTCCTGGACTAAAATGGGATCTTTCAAGGCGATAATGTGCTGTGTCATTTGGCCTGCACTGTGCACAAGTGGTTCAAGGCACACACAACGAAGATATCACCCATCTTGATTTGCCTGATCTCAATCCATTTGAACACCTGTGGGATGTTCTGGAAAGGGAAGTGAGGTGTATGAACACACAACCATCATCTATTCCAACACTGTGAAAAGCCTTGCAGGCAGCATAGGTACAGATCCCTATGGACATTTTCAGACATCTAGTGAAGTCAATGCCTAGGTGAATAGTGGCTGTTATCATATTTGATTGATCACTCAGTATATTTTTCTTCACTCTGATGCACTATTTTTTGTATTTTGTTATACAAATAATGCCACATTTATTACGTTATAGCTATGTTAATTTAAACTTTTTCCAGGAAAATAATTTTTCAAAGAATTTTATGATAGTGCAGATTATTTTTTAGCCTTCATTTTTCTGTTTTTAGTTTTAGTCTTCTTGCTGTTCAAGATACCTCTAAAGATGCACTATCTCTGGTAAGTCACCATCTATGATTCATCATTACATTATTTGTTTTTATTTTTCCCTCTCAAGTACAGTAATGCATTTATAAATTTCATAAAGCACCTACTGTGTCTGTAACAACCCAACTCCCATATAAAAACTAAACTCCCAGTTGGACATATTTCAATGAGGTTTTATATTTGGGTCTTTTAGAAAAAAATTTCAATCCCTCTGAACCAACAGAAATTCAGTAATTTTTTAAAAATTAAAAAAAAAAAAAAATTATATAAAATTTCAGGTTCTCTCTACATAAATAGAAGTGTTTCAGTGTTTGCTGTTACTTAACAAGGAATAGTCAGATTGATCCCAAATTTCAGCATATGTTCTGTTAGTTCCTGGGAAAGTACAGAAACCTATATTAGTATCAGATCTTCAAGCATTATTCAAAAAAAAAAGAAGTCAGATTGAGACCAAATTTTCAGTGTATGGTTTGCCAATCGCTAGTTGCCTTTAAAGATCAATTATAATTCCATATCAACCTGACCAATTCTGATTTCATATCCAACCCACCCACACAGAAGTGCATTATAGCCTTAGTTGCTAATGCACGATAACAGATGCACCAATAAAATCTAAACCCACCCACACAGAAACATTGCAATAAACTTGGAACAGCATTCTGATCCCTTTTTAAAATTTCAGAACTTCGAATATTCTTCTAGACCTTTGTACCAAATATCATGTTAAAAAGGACTGCTACATAAATCTCAATACACAACTACCCACCATGTGGTGAGGTTTTGTAAGCACTTATGCATGTTATTTAATAATTGAATGTGCCTGAAATGTAACTCAATGAATATGTTATACCTAATTTGTTATACATATGTTATTTCATAAGAAAAATTCAGTTATATAGTCAATTTTTATTTAGATAACATCAGAGCTCAATGATCCTCAGCTGCTCTCTGTGAGGAATTGGGATTACACTGGGAGATGGCATAGTGTTTCTTCCCCATGTTCTCCGAACTCTGAGGTTTCAAATCCAACAGTAAGTGCTATGTTGCTTTCATTGTATGCTTCACTTATTTTGATAACACAAATGATAACACATTTGTGTTATCAAAATGTTTTTATTTTATAGTAGTGATCGATGCTATTTAATAAATAAATATTAATTTATTGCATATTACAGCAAGCCCTTCACAACATGGCTAGTGGCAGATAATTTAGTACAGAGGAAATAAAAGATTAAATAATCAATGTACGCAGTAATATACATATGTGCATAAAACACAGAATATGAATTATATTACATTAGGCATTAAGTTTCTAATTACAGAGTTGGTTGAAGGCAGGCTACTGTTTGGCTTTCTTTTCATCTGATTGGAAATCTTACTTCTGAAGGCTTGAGAAATCTTTCAGCAATCAATGAGAATGTTTAGAAAATTTATGAGATGAAGGGGTGCATTCGAAAACATTCTTTCCATTTGCTTGAGTCAGAAGAGGTCAGATTTAAATTGTTGGTTTTTTGAATTGTCTCTGCTGGGAGCTGCTGTTATTATGCTGCTATATTTGGTGAATCACTTGCAGAAGTTATCAACTTTGCAAGAAGCATGATTCAGAGTCCAGGCTTGTTGATGATCTGTTGCAGCTGTTTTGTTTGTTTGTTATTTGGTTTTTAGGAGCATTAGCAACTAAGGCCATATTGCTCCGGGATATGCGATGGTCATTCCCTGACCTTTCCGTATCCTCCATATTTGGCGGTGATGGGCTCGAACCCGGTCTAATCAAGAAGCGTGTGCTACGCACTGCTGCTCCTTCCCACCTGGCTACGGAGGTGCCTATCTGTTGCAGCAGCTTTGTGTTTATTGGCATAAAGCTGTTGCCTGGATTGTTTGAGGAAAATCAAGTTTGCTGTTGGATCATCTTAGAATCCAATACTCTGTGGAAAGGAATTTCTTGATGGTTACTTGAAGTTCTCCAGACCAGATTTTGGAAGCATATGACAGTATGGGAAAGATGCATTGAATTTTTTGAGCAATATGTAAATAATGAGAATTAAAATAATGCTTTCTGTCTAGATGTTTGTGGGCATAGACATTTGGAATTGAGACTTGCAATTTTAATTTCTATGTGGTTTGGTTGTTTCTGTAAGCATAATTTATCTGAGTAGATTGTTTTGCATTGATAGTGAGATTCAATTCTTTCAGATACCCGATGCTTCTATACATCTGTAAATTCACATTCTGGCTAACTTTGCAAATATCATCAGAAGCTTTTGAAATAATAAATAGCTTAAATCATCAGTACTTGCTAGGATATTCGAATTTGCTTGCAGGAGTGGTTGTAGAGACACTGAAAATATAGTACTGGGAAGTACATCTCCTTGAGGAATGTCCATTATGGTTGACAAGAACATTGTTGGTACTAGTGAGAAAGAAGAGATACCTATGATTTAGACTGTGCTGTAGATAGGAGAATACTGCTGTGTCAATGAGAAAATGATTTTTTGATATCTCAACAGCTTTCCTGTTGAGATATCAAAATTCGAAAGCACCTTTGATGTCTAAATGAAATGTGGCATTGTGCCTTATCTTGAAACGCAGTTTGGATGTGCACAATGGTGTCAACTGGGCTTGCTGTTATGGAGTGGTGTGCTCAAGGACCAAAATACACATTGATGGGTGCATTAGTGAAGATTGTATTTTTATGGTATGGCAGCATAATTTTAACAATTTTTAAATAATTTTAGTTATTACTGACAAAATAGTAATTGATTAATAGCTTGTATGGTTGTTACTGCTAGCTTGTTTAGGAATCAGAGTAATCCTGAAAGTTTTCCATTGTCTTGAAAAGAATGGCTGGGAAATGCACCTGTTAATGATTTGCACTAAACAGTCAATGATGTATGCACTAGACAATTTAATAATAAAACTAGGAATGCCATCAGCACCTTCACTACTATCAAGGCATTACTGATTTATTATCTACTGTACTGTATTCTTTTTAGTTAAAATGTTCATCTGTACTGTATTCTTGTTAGTTAAAATGTCTTGTTAGTTAATTCACAATTAGTTAAACAGCAGGACTTGACTAGGAGGCATTTTATGTTGCACGCAATCTGCTTGTTTGTAAGAATTTAATTCTTGAAATTTATGCTGCATATCTTCAGCAAATATGGCAGACTTGCTTGTTTTTGTATTGCACTTTATCCATTCTACAACTTGATCATGCTCTTTTATTGTGTTTAGTCTGAACATTAAATAATTTCTATATGACTGAATTTTTTTTGAGCTGAAATAGTGCTCTGTTTTTTTTGTTTTTTTTTTATATTTTGTGTGTGCTAATAAAGTGCCATATTTCTCCCACTGTCTGTGGTATTTTTGCTTACTTTTAAAGTATGGTTTTAGATGGGATTTGAACTAAGGTTTGGAATGAGAAGATAGTCTTACAAGTTTGAATGCTGACTTTTTTTAGTTGATTGTATAGGTATATTTCTGAGAAAATCCCATGGGTAATATTTTAAGAGCTACAAACACTTTTCTTTCCAAAGGAATTTTATCGATGATATTCTTTTGGTGATTCTAGAGTGGGATGAGATTCTCCATAGTAAATTGGTGCTTGCAGTTTTATGCTTCTCTGGTCAGATTTAAATGAAATGTTGCTGCTCAGTTTTTTTTTTTTTTTAAATGGAAGATCAGAATAAACAAGACTGAGCAATTGATTTCCTCTAGTAAAAGTGATGTTGATTTTTTTTTAGCTCCTGGTGCTAATAAGGAGTTGAATAACTTCATTTGTAAATTATATTTGGGCAGGGGGAGATTAGAGCTGCCCATTATAATTTATTTTAATTTGAGGCTTATGAACAGTAGTAATCCATGTTATTACTTTATTAATGATGTTATCTGTAAGTCCAGGTGGAATATAAATATAAATTTGTAGCAGTGAATCTTTAACTTGGATTAGCAGAGAAATTCCTTCAAAGCTGTAGGTACTAGAGTTGTAGGCGTTCATAACTTTCAGGTCAGATTTTAAAATAACTGCTTCTCCCCCCCCCCAGCTCCACCTCTTCGATTAATCCTTGATGTCATATCGAAGGCTTAGTGTCAGACAATGTTAACTACAAAATTGTATTTTTGTTTTGAGACAACTTCAGTTTAACTTTATACAAATAACAATGCATATCGTGTCGTAGAAATGTATTTCTCTAGTAGTTTACAAGTTAGCTTGGACTATAAGGACACTTCTGGTAAACCAAGAAAATGTCAAGTGAAGTTAATTACAAAACTTTTATTACAAAATGATTTTGTAGTTAATGTTGTTTGACACTATACCCTCGATATACGGTGTGTGGTTGAGATTTTTTGGCAGTAGGAAAATGTCGTGTAGAGGTTCCTGCATCCACAGTTCAATTAAGCATATGAGTTGAGATTCTTCTGTTGATAATGCAATAAGCATAGACAGTTTTAATTTTTATGCTTCTCACATGTTGAATAAAAATGTTGAGATGTGCATTTGTGTCAGAAAGATGTTTGAAAACAAATGTTTTAAGTGGCAGGTTGAATGATTCAACAGATTGAGAATTAGATAGCTTTTTACTAGGGTTGTTGACTGTAACTCCAATAGTTCAAAAATATGGCATGATGATTTGGCCATATATCAGAGTTTAGATATTGTTGTTATTCTTTAGCTCAATTCTGAAATATGCGCCGACCGGGCTAGCCGAGTGGGTAAAGTACCTGCCCGGCAACCCAAAGGTCGCGGGTTCGATTCCCGCCTCGGGCTTGGATCAAAGTACTGCAAAAACCTTGGGAGGTGCAATATGGCCACAGAAGCCGATGCACCAACAACTACCAAATCAAAAAAAAAAAAAAAAAAAAATCTGAAATATGCATATGTGGGATGTTTGGTATTCATTTTGAAAGCTCTACTTGGTATTTCTAGCTCTAAAAGAAGATGATCCATCTGCTGGGAGGTAGTATTGGGATCGAACCTGATAATAAAGATATTATTAATATTATACCTCAAACTATTTTGATTTCTTATTTTAACGTACAACTGCACATTTCTTATTTCCATTATACTAACATATCTATTTCTGCTGGGAAACTTGGGATTTTTTAGGCAAGCTGCTATCGGTAAGCACTTTAGGAGTGAGATCAGAAGGATCACTTTGACACTGCACATACAAAATGTCAGGGGGTGTCTGTTGATTACTCATTATGTTGGGATTCAGTTGTATGTTTGGATCAGCAGCAAGTTGCAAGGAAGCTTGATTGCATTCACAGAGAGACATTGAGATAGAACTAGATTTTGGAAAATCACGCAGATGTTTTCGCATTTTTTGCTGGAACAAATTTTTCATCATCTGAACTGAGTGCTGGAACTGCAGCAACCTGATATTCACAAGGAGGTTGAAGGTTGGTAATAGAGGGTTCTCAGCCTTTGCCTTGAGATCAAGAAGCATGTGATAGAACTTATACTGCCAACCTTCTAACTGAAAAAGATGCTGTTTAGCATTAGTAGAGGCATATGATGCAAGAAAGCAAACTTATGCAGCATCAGCCAAAAAAAAAAAAAAAAAACACTTCCATTTCACCCCTCTGTTTGTAAAAATAATTTAATATCATCATTTTCTCTAAATTGCTTCCTCGGCATTTGTTTCAGAGTAGCAAATGGGCTATCGGCCTTTGGAGATGTAGGTGGAGGCATTGCTAGTTAACTTCACTGAATCTAATAATAAGATAATCCAATTACGTACTGTTTTAAGACATACACTACATTAAACAGCTTCCTTAGGTGGCATATTGAATAGGAAATTGTTTGTTTCAGTTCTGATAAATTTTGTTTTAATTTTTGTGTATTTATTCATTCACAATTCTACAGTGCTAGTTTTACATAAATCATAACTCATTTATGGTTAATTTATCTTTACAGAAAATTTTGCAGAATGGGTTTCTTTATGACAGTAGCCACGGAATAAAGTTACAAGACTCAACAATTGTGCCTTTACCTGTGGATAAAACAAAAGGACTAAATATAACTTCCCAGCCACTTCTTGGATGGTTCAGGGTAAGTAGCCATCCTTTTGGTGGCTATTGTTATAATGTTATAAAATAATATATGATAATAATTATTTATTTCACATGTAATAAAAATAAAATAAGTACATGATAAAAATAATGTGAAATGTTTTAATTTTTATTGAGGAAAAGCTTAATATTCCTTGAAATCACAAAACTAAATCCTATCCAATAAAGATATATATATATATATATATATATATATATATAAGCCTGTTCTGGCCGTTCGTGTACTGACACTCTTTTTTAAGAAGCAATGCAAAGCATTCTGATTAAAGGGATGGGTTTACATGCATGTTTAATTGCAGCATATGTCCCACTACTCTCATTGCACTGTGTATTAATTAGGGAAAGACATGTCATAAAGTTATGCTATCACAGTGAGACTTGGTTGTACACCAGCTGTAAACAGAAATATGAATAATACTTATGTAAATTTGGAATGGTATGATACATAACAATATAAATTTGGAATGGTATGATAAGATAATTTTTAAATAGGACAAAATAATTGAAAGCACTTCACCCTATGTAAATTTTGAATCTGTTTATTAAAAGCAGGCTCTTCTTCAGTGATTGCTGCCTTTTGCTACCTTCAACAAGGCAAAAAGATAAATTTTTTTGTCATTTAAACTGACATTATTTGACATTTTTTAGACTCATGTGAAAAATTTTTCAAGTAAAGAAAGTTAATAAAAAATTATTTTTGCAATACCTAGAGTTGGAGATTGGCCTAATAATAATTGTGCTATAATAACTTTCCAAGGTGCAGAATTGCTGACTCTAAGATCAGATGTATATACTTTTAACTTGTCCCAGTTAATAGTATTTTGTTTTACATGTATTACAGCCACTTCCCGACTAACATAATACTTAACTTACGGAAATTCAACTTTACATAGGTTTTTGCTGGCCAGTGCAAACTTTAAAAAATCGTAGAAATGTATTTTGCATCCCATAGGAATAAAATGAGGTATCTTGAAAATATCGTAATGTGAACCCAATAACACACTGTTTTTTTTTTTGGTAATTCATTCCAACACCTCGGAAGTTGAAATTTTAGCTATATAACTAAGCTATTTATCTCTCTAAAAGGTCATTTTTATAATGGAAATTGCACTACACTTTCATCATTATCATATGTTCTGTTTATAAGAATCAATTTTTGAACGCCTTTGTGATATTTTTCTAAAACATATTTCTGGAGGTCACTACCATAAAACAATAAAAACAATTTGCACTTTTTGGTTTATTTGGCTTTTCTGTTAGTGCAATCTATTATAAACGGGTAGTAAACTCGATATTATTGCATTTTCGATAATACTGATAACTGGAATTCTGTGGGTGTTTACGTTACAGTATTATGGTGAAATGAGTTCCCTTTCATTGAAATTTTCAATCATATAAAAAACAAATAAATTTTCAGAATCTTCTCTTCATTCCTATTTACTTATTACAATGGTGAAGGGAAAGGGACCAATGGAAAGTGCAAGTGCTGGCAGTGCTAGGAAACAAAACAAAATTGATTTAGAAATGAAGATGATTAATAAAGAAGTACAAAGCAGGACAAAGTTTGTCACCTATTGCACAGAATTAGGTCTCGTTTTAATAGTATTCAACTGTCAATTCAATAGTATTTAATAGTAACTGTCCCTTAAAATAGTATTCAACAGTGAATACTATTTTAAGGGACAGTGCACGTATAAAAGAACATGTTAAAGGAACAATGCATTTAAGATCAACAGTGATCACAAAACGGCATTTAGGTGCTATATAAAAGATAGAAAAGCTATTAATAATATGGATAGAAAATCAGATGCAGAAGCAAGTGCCCCTGAGTCCAATGGCCATTCAAGCAAAAGCAAGGAGTATTTATGAAGATGTTAAGGATAAGTGCAGTGAACCCCAAGCCAAGTTCGTGGCAAGCAACGAATGGTTCAACGAGTAGGTTCAAGCATCGTGCTGGTTTCCTAAACATTAAAGTATGTGGTGAAGTCACCAGTGCTGATTCTGCAGCTTCAGAGAAATTTTGTGATGTAGTGGGAAAAAACCCTTCTAAATCTCAACAGCCCTCAACTTCTGCAGTAGCATGCTTATCAGCTGGAGAGTTAATTCGGGCAACGATGATCGAAGGGTGAAGCTTGCTGATGTTATGCCTGTCTCCTTTCTCTTTTTGTAATTTTTCCTGTGCATGTGATAAAAAAATTAAATAAATAATTCTATTTACGTGTTAATCAAACATTTCTTTTTTGCTTCAATCACATTTGCGAGTGCTGCATAAGCATTTAGGGAAATTCCGACTTATGTAGAGTTTCGCGGACCGCAACCCTTACATAAGTCGGGGAGTGGCTGTATATGCAACACCTTTAGCCAGTTTTATGTTTCATACTTATATGAAAAATCAATTAAAAACAAGTGTGTCTGTACATGCACACATATGTGTTTATAAATGCATGTTCAAAAATAAATAAAAAATCAGTAAAATAACTTATAGAATATTTGCAAAATCCCCCTTTTTTTATTATTTTTTTTTTATCGTACGATCTGAGCAATACACGAAGGAACCAGTTTTTTTCCTGCTTGCTTCGTGTATCTTGGCCATGAGATCCAACTGGATAGTGTGGCACCACCATGATATCCAGGCCCGAGGCGGGAATCGAACCCGCGACCTTTGGGTTGCCAGGCAGGCACTTTACCCACCCTGGCTAGCCCGGTCGCCACAAAATCCCCTGAGATCCCCTCCATGGAACCACTGGTTCTGCAGAACAAATGTGAAAATCCACTGACATTCTCTCTGAAAATATATTCTTGGAATTCTGTAAATACGATCTATTGTATTGGAAAAATAAGATGTAAGGTACTGTGATCAGAGAGCATTCCTGTCTGACACCTTACTCCCAACAGTTTGGTTTTGCTCAAGAATTTGATGGTGTTATTCTTTTCAAATCAATTTGTCTTTACTTGTGGGTATCCCACACTCCTGTATATCCATACGTATTTCAGTAATTTTCAAGTTTCTGTCATTATCTATGTATAAAGAAGCCCTTGTATCTAATGTGATTGGGACTGGTAATTGGTCAGTTAAAGCAAGGAATCATAAAACAAAGTATAAATATGTACTTCGTGAATTATATTTTCACTTAAAACGTGCATGTACATTTATTTACATAAAATCGGCAATTTTTATCTGTTTAGATGATGTAATGTAACATTTTGTAGTATAGTCCCTCCATTTTTTTTTTTTTTATAAATATCATCACGAACTATTGAATTACGCTATTGTTCAATATAATGTAAAGCTGTACCTATGGCATTTTGGCAGCTGCATGAGATGAACATCGTGGCGAGATCCAATATCCCTTACATTTCGAGGGTACAGCTCTAAAACGGTGTTCGCAGGCCTGCCGTTAGTTAGTACGCTGGACCGAACCTATTGGTAACTCTCTAGGAGGCTTCCTGATCAGCTAGTGTATAATCTTGGTACCTCTACTCTGCCAGATATTGACTGGAGGGAGTCCGAGTAGTGTGTATGTGGGGAACATTGTTGAGGCCACGTTATGTCAAGGATCTGAGTATATTCTTACCATGTGTATGCCATATCCAAAAATTTCATTACTTCATACAGCATGTCCCACCCACTTTTTCTTACTATTGAATATATCATGAATTGTCAAACTGATAGAGCAAGCTTATCTGCGAAAAGATCTAAACCTCCCAAGCACTTCCTAATTCATTTCACAAATATATGTGGTCTCAATTCTAATCTCAACAATGCCCATTTCCACTTGCAGTCTGCCAAACCCCATGTACTTTTTCTGACAGAATCTCAGTTATTGGTTGATTCAACTACTGCTCATCTCAGATTCCCAATTATTCGCTGTATGATTCCTTTTGCCTCAAAGGTGGTACTTGTGCATATGTCCGTTCTGATATTCCCTGTCAGAGACTTGGCAATTTGGAATCACCTCTCTTTGATATTCTCTGGCTTAAAATCTCTCTACCTCATTGTTCAAATTCATCTGTTGTCTCTACCATTCTCCCAACTCCACTAATCACTTGGAGCTCTTTGACTTCGTCTCTTTGCAACTTGACCTTCTCCAGTCCAACTTTCCTAACAGTGAGGTAATTTTCCTTGGTGATTTTAATGTTCACAACTCCAGCTGGCTTCCATTTTTCTATTCACACTGACCCAGCTGATCGAGATGCTGAGGCTTTTGCAATTACTAATGACCTTGCACAGATTGTTCATTTAACTACAAGACTACGGACAATCCTAATCATACAGCCAACACGCTTGATATTTTTCTCACAAACAACCCTTCTAAGTACATGGATGAAGTGAGAGGTCCTTTAGGCACTTCAGATCACAACTTTGATGATTGTCTCTTCTCCAATGGAGCCTTTATCTCATGGCTGTTCCCAACCTCGTGTTGTTTGGCATTACAAGAATGCAAAATGGGATGACCTGCAAGATTTCTTTTCTTCTTTTCCTTGGTCAGATTACTGTTTCAAAACTTCTAATGTCAACGTTTGCTCAGATCGTGTCCGTGAAATTATTCTTGCAGGAATGGAATCCTTTATCCCACACTCCACTTTAAAATCTCTTCCTTTATCTAAACCTTGGTTTTCCAATAAATGTGCTAAGGCTGAGAAGAATGTTGCATATCATAATTGGCTTATTTCTAATTCTTCAATTTCATTTTCTGCCTACACCAAAGCTTGCCACAATTGTAAAGCAGTTATTAATCAGTCCAAACTAGAGTTTGAACAGGTTAAGAGTAGAAAACTTGCTTCTTGCCCTAATGGTAGCCGAGCATTCTGGTCTCTCTTGCCAAAGCTATTGGCTGCAACTTTTGCCCATCTCTGCTCCCACCTCTGTCCAAACCAGATGGTTCTGTTGTCATTTCAGCCAAGGATAAAGCTGACCTGCTAGCATCCCATTTTTCTTCCAACTCCTGTATTAATGATCTTGGTAAAACACCTCCCACCATTCCCAACATGCTCCATTCAATACCTCCTGTGGCCTTCCGTCAAAAGGATGTCAGAAGGATTTTGACGAATCTTGATGCTAAGAAAGCCCCAGGTCTTGATGGTATTTCTCCACTTGTACTCAAAACCTGTGCTCCTAAACTTACTCCTGTTCTTTGCCGCTTTTTTCCACTTTCTTATTCCAAAGATGTTTTTCCTTCTGCTTGGAAATTTGCTCATATCCAGCCAGTTTCTAAAAAGGGTGACAAATCTCCCCCATCCAATTATCGTCCCATTGCAATTGCTTCTAAAGTAATGGAGAAATCAGTTTTTTTTTCTAAAGTAATGGAGACATCAGTTTTTTTTTCTAAAGTAATGGAGAAATTTCTCTTTCTAAAGTAATGGAGAAATCAGTTAATCACCAACTCTTAAACTACCTAGAAACCTTCCATCTGATCAACGATCGCCAGTATGGATTCCATCAGTGTTGATCCACTGGTGATATTCTGGCTTATGTTACCCATTTATGGACTAATTCAATGGAAAGGTTCGGTGAAATACAAGTAATTGCTCTGACATCTCAAAGGGTTTCGATCGTGTTTGGCATAAAGGTCTTCTA
This sequence comes from Mastigoproctus giganteus, assembly GCF_048544385.1. Classification (NCBI taxonomy): domain Eukaryota; kingdom Metazoa; phylum Arthropoda; class Arachnida; order Uropygi; family Thelyphonidae; genus Mastigoproctus; species Mastigoproctus giganteus. Next base: position 28,674,895 of record NC_143581.1, on the reverse strand, counting down.
AACAAGCTTCCATCTTATGTTTTGCCAACTGTTTTTAGTAATTGGTTATCCAGTTTTCTCTCTGATCGCTCACTGAGGGTGATGGTAGATGGCTCTCTGTCTTCTAACTTCTCCACTAATGCCGGTTTCCCCCCAAGATTCAGTTCTTTCCCCCACTCTTTTCCTCTTGTATATTAATGACCTTCTTCTATTGACTGGAAATCCTATCTATAGTTTTGCCGATGATAGCACCTTGAATTCTACTTTCCATTTTGAGAAACCTTGCCCTGCTCAATCAGCTTCCAACTTCTCGAAAATCTGCTACCATTTCCTTAAATGCCAATCTTCAGGTAATTCTCCAGTGGGGCAAAGACAACTTAGTTGATTTCAACCCTTCTAAAACTCAGTCTTGTCTTGTATCTCGCAAAAAAGGGATTCTTCTGCTCCTATGCTTGCGCCTCCGTAGCCAGGTGGGAAGGAGCAGCAGTGCGTAGCACACGCTTCTTGATTTAGACCGGGGTTCGAGCCCATCACCACCAAATACGGAGGATGCAGAAAGGTCAGGGAATGACCACCGCATATCCCCGGAGCAATATGGCCTTAGTTGCTAATGCTCCTAAAAACCAAATAACAAACAAATAACAACAAACAGCTCCTATGCTTATCTTTAGTGACACTCCGATTTCTAGGCAAAATGATATATCTCTTTTGGGGATTACCCTGACTTCTAATCTCTCTTGGCACAAGCACATTACAAATATTGCTTACTCTGCATCTAAAAAACTTGGTTTTCTCTTTCACTCTTGGCGTTACTTTTCTTCCAAACAGCTGCTCACTGTGTATAAATCGCAAATCCGCCCTGCCATGGAATATTGTTCCCACATCTGGGGTGTTGCCCCCAAAACGTCTCTCAGGCTTCTTGATTCCATTCAGAAGAGGGCAGTTAGGTTAATTAATGATTCATCTCTAACAGAGTCTCTCCGCTCGCTGTCTCATAGACGTACTGTTTCCTGCTGCATGCCTCTTCTACAGATAGGCGCCTCCGTAGCCAGGTGGGAAGGAGCAGCAGTGCGTAGCACACGCTTCTTGATTAGACCAGGGTTCGAGCCCGTCACCACCAAATACGGAGAATGCGGAAGGTCAGGGAATGACCATCGCATATTCCGGAGCAGTATGGCCTTAGTTGCTAATGCTCCTAAAAACCAAATAACAAACAAACAAACAAACAAACAAACAACAATCTTCTACAGATACTTCCATGGGCACTGTTCTGCTGAATTGGCTTCTATAATTCCTGCTCTCTCTTTCAAAACAATCCGAATATGTGCTGCCACCAGCCAACATCCATTTACTGTCCAACTTCAAACTCACAGAACCAACTTTTCATCTTCCTCGTTTATTCATTCAACTGCTGTTTTCTGGAACAACCTTCCTTCATACGTATTTCCTGAAAATTACAGTCTACAGAAGTTCAAGTCCAATGTCAACAAATCTTCTTTCGTCTTCTCAACCTCCAACCCAAGCACGGTACTAAGTACTGTAGTTTCTAATACCTCTCGTGTTTGGGGTTTACATTAAAAAATAAATAAATATGAGAAATTTTTGGCTCTAGATTTGATTCAGTCTCTTCTTCATATTTATATCCATCTGTTTCTGTCATAGTGTGTATAATAACTGCATTCTCCATAATTTCATTGTCCACAAATCAGTGATGATTTTTTGGAAAACATGGGTGAATCTGCTGTTGTACATCTTCATGCTTTGTAAATCTTCAGAATTTTTCAATATGTTCAAAATCAGTTAATAAACTATGTTTCTCATTACATTCTTGTGGTTCAAGGCTTTCATTAGCATTATCAATATTAAGCCAAAGTTTTCTCCAAGATTTACTAAATGTTGAACTTGGAATTTCGTTCAATGATAGTGTTATATTGTAGACAACTTTGGCAAAGGTAAAGAAAGGTTCTATGTGTAGAAAGAAATTATATGTAAACTACTGAAACTCAATTGGCAAACTGCTTTCTGTTAAGTCCGATTGATCTGAATCATTACTAAACCTAAGATGTTATAGTCTTTTACACCCATGCACAAATCAGCTTATCGTCTATTAATCACATCATTCAAAAATAAGATGTGACATACTGGGATCAGAGAGGATTCCTGTCTGACACCTTTATTCCCAAGAATTTGGTTTGGCTGAAGAATTTGATAGTGTTATTCTTTTCAAATTAGTCTGTATTAATTTGTGGATATCCTACTACTCCCATAAATTCATACATATTTGAGTAATTTTCAAGTTACTGTCATTATCTCTGTTCAACAGAAGCCCTTGTATCACTCATTCACATGTTCTTATTCACTGCTATGGTAAACAGTGTTAATTTTATGCAAGCCATTTGTGAATTGTGTATATTACCGAAATAAACATGTTTGGTTTGGCATTGGGGCTTTTCTTCATTTTTTTAATTGGTCCTTTGAACATTCCTGTCCAGCAGTTAGTTAAATACTGCTTCCCTTCCCACCACAAAATATTCATTTCAACAGTGAGATATGGTAGGAGTACTAAGTCCCCCTCCCCCTTCCCTGGCTTTGTATAAAAGTTGGGAACTGAAATTCACTTAACATTATCAGTTATATAACTGATTCACAGTTCCCAACTTTTATACAAGAGCAAAAGGGAGGGGAATTAGTATTCTCCCATACTTCATTGTTAAAATGAAATTATATATCTTATAAGTACTGAATAGTACATCAGTTTACAAATGTTAAAATGCTAGGTGGGGAATGGTGATTGCAGTTACCCCCCCTCCCACAAGACACCATTCTGCGATAACACCCACAAGATGTTATCGCTGAATGGAATCTCATGGAAGTGTCTGAAGAGAAAATCTGTTCTGAATTAAAACCCCAAGGAGTGATAACTGCAAAACAAATATTCATGCATAGGGATGGGAATCTTGTTCCTACCAGAAATATCCTGACATTTAATTCCACAACATCTCCTAATGAGATCTATTAAAAACCAAATCAATGAATCAAGCCTAATGAGATCAAAGCTGGCTATATTTAATTGTCCAGTGTGTCCATATGTCCCAAATCCTTTAAGATGCTTTTAAGTGCCAGAAATATGGACACTCACAAATGGCCTGTCATGGAGCCCCTTGTATGTGCTTGACGTGCTGAAAAGGACCACAAAACTACTCGAGTTCAGCCACAAAATCCACTTGTATTAACTACCCTGCCTACTCACAAGCACGCCAGAGATGGAAAGAAGAAAACAAAATTCAATGACTTACGGCAGTGCTGAACATTATATCAGGAGACAAGATAAGCAATTAAACTCTTAAATATAAACAAATCTACTTATGTTCAGAAAGTAGCAGGGAGATGTTCCATTGGAACCCAAACAGAAATGACTATCCCATCAAAACAGCCATTCACTCTCATCGTGTGCTACCTGTTAAGCTTGCAAGAACCCACACAGAAAAATCAGTCCGCTGCCACTCCCATATGTACCTCCTAATACTTCACCAGTAACAAAATAAATTGCTGGAGAAATGAATAAGAGGCATGAGTGCCTCCGTAGCCAGGTGGCCAGGAGCAGCAGTGCGTAGCACACGCTTCTTAATTAAACCGGGGTTCGAGCCCGTGACCACCAAATACGGAGGATGCTGAAAGGTCAGGGAATGACCACCGCATATCCCCGGAGCAAAATGGCCTTAGTTGCTAATGCTCCTAAGAACCAAAATATAACAAAATATACACCCTAGTTCCCAAAAAAAATGGATGTCGAGGAGGAGGTACCAGATGAGTCAGTCTTGAAACTCTTTGCAGAGGGAGAAATGGACACAGGACAACGACCATACTTCCCCAAAAAGAGAGAAATCCAAGACAGAAAAGTAAGCCGTCGGCACTTTGGAATCTGCCTGATGGACCTGCCAAACCAAAAAATGGCTGAATTCTTACAGTGGAATTGTCATGGATTCCGATGAAATACTGATGACTCCTCAAAAGCATGAGAGGAGGAAACATATTCAAAGGCAAATGAAAACCCTTTTTTTTTTTTTTTCATAATACTACCATTGTACTGGGGATAGACCTGCCCATGGTGGAGTTGTTATCCTTCTTGGGGAGGATAGCAACTCCCCCAACATGTTAAAGGATCTAAGAAATGATAATCTAAGGATTCTCATTCTTATAGTGGGCCTTCACCATAGAAAAGTTAAACAGCTCTTACCAATGCAATAACTGCTGGATCTCATCCATTATGAAATGATAAAACATCTGTCAGCAAAATCCATGAATCAACTACAGCCACTCCCAAATCGGTTGTGTTCTGCAGAACTCTACGTAAGTCCGAATTTCCCTAAATGCTTATGCAGCACTCGCAAATTTGATTGAAGCAAAAAAATGTTCGCCAGACATATAAATAGAATTATTTATTCAATTTTTTTATCTCATGCACAGGAAAAATTAAAAAAAGAGAGAGAAGACAGGCATAACATCGACAAATTTTACCTTTCGAGCATTGTTGCCAGAATTAGCTCTCCAGCTGATAAGCACGCCGCTGCGGAAGTTGAGGGCTGTGGAGATTTAGAAGGGGTTTCTTCCAACACATCACAAAGTTTCTCTGCAGCTGCAGAATCAGCACTGGTGACTTCATCGCATGCTTAAATGGCCATTGGACTCAGGAGCACACTTGCTTCTGAATCTGATTTTCTATCCATATTATTAATAGCTTTTCCATCTTCAATATAGCACATGAATGATGCTTTGTGATCACTGTTGATCTTAAATGCGTTGATCCTTTAACATGTTCTTTTATACGTGCACTGTCCCTTAAAATAGTATTCACTGTTGAAGCAGCGAGACCTAATTCCGATGCAATAGATGACAAACTTTGTCCTGCTTCATACTTCTTAATTAATCATCTTCATTTCTAAATGAATTTTGTTTCGTTTCCTGCACTTTCCATTGGTCCCTTTCCTTTTACCATTGTAATAAGTAAATAGTAATGAAGAGAAGATTCTGAGAATTTATTTGTTTTTTATATGATTGAAGATTTCAGTGAAGGGGAACTCATTTCACCATATTGCCATAACTTAAAAACCCACAGAATTCCAGTTATCGGGATTATTGCAAATGCAATAAGATCGAGTTTACTACCCATTTATAATAGATTTCACTAACAGAAAACCCAATAAACCAGAAAGTGCAAATTGTTTTATGGTGGTGGTAGTACCCTCTAGAAATGTGTTTTAGAAAAATATCACAAAGGCATTCAAAATTGATTCTTATAATGGAACATATGATAATGATTAAAGTGTAGTGCAATTTTCATTATAAAAATTACCTTTTAGAGAGAGAGATAGCTTGGGTTATATAGCGAAATTTCAACTTCCGAGGTCTTGGAACGAATTACCAAAAAAAAAAAAAAAAGTGTTATTGGGTTCACATTTTGATATTTTCATGATAGTTCCATTTATTCATATGGGATGCAAAATACGTTTCCACGATTCTTTTAAGTTTGCAATGGCCAGAAAAAACTTATGTAAAGTTGAATTTCCGTAAGTCGAGTATTACGTAAGCCGAGGAGTGGCTGTACTCTTTCTGTACAATAGAATCTTTCTAGAATAGCAATTTCTGGATTCCTAGCATAAGGGAATCGTACTTGTCTTTCCTAAGCCAGGAAAATATTCAAAAGTCCAAACAAACTACCATCCTATCACTCTGACTAGCTGTCTGTGCAAAATCCTGGAGAGAATGGTCAACACCCACCTTATATGGTATTTGGAGGCAAATAGCTTCCTCTCCAGAGTGCAGTGTAGCTTCCAAAAGAACATTTAATTAGGTTGGAAACTTCTTTCCGAGATACCTTCTTAAAACGAGAATATCTGGTGTCTGTGTTCTTCATTATGGAAAAAGCATATGACACAACTTGGAGATCTGAAATTTTAAAAGACCTTTATAGTATCAGCCTTAGGGGGTCATCTTCCAACTTTTATTAGAATTTTTTTATTCTGCTGTTCCTTCCAAGTTTTTAAGATCTGCCTTCTGGCCTTTTTGCCAAGAGGAGTGTGTACTCCAAGGATCAGTTTTAAGTATTACACTTTTGCCATCAAAGTGAATTCTATCACAGAACAACTTCCTCCAACTGTAAACTGTGCACTATGTGTTGACAATTTTAGCATATTCTCTCAGTCCTGCAACATGCAGTTTATCACCCTGAACTCATGGGCAGTGAATAATGGCTATAATGTCTCTCTCTCTCTCTGTAAAAGACTGTGTGCATACATTTTTGCTGCAAGTGCAACCTTGGCCCTGAACCTGAACCGAGACTAGGACAAAATGCTATTCCAGTAGTACCTGTGACTAGAATTTTTTGGGACATATAAAAATAGAAAGTTGACCTTTCCACAACAGGCTTTATCCATCAACTATGTGCAAAATGCATAAGAGGCTTAAATACCTATGTGCAATTTCATCCAGTTCTTGGGGTGCTGACCATTGCACCTCTACCATGCATGCCTGTGATCTAAGTTAGATTACAGGTCCCAGGTATACACATTTGCTAGAATCATCATATTCCAATGGCTGGATCCCATCAGATAATTCCTGTTGCTACTGGAGCATTTCAAACGTCCCCTTTCGAGAGCCTCTATGTCAAAGCTAACAAACCATCATCTCTTCATAGGAAACAGTTCTCTACAGAATGCTTTCAAACTGAAATCCCTGCAAGACTACCTCACGTGGACATTTATTTTTGAGCCATGATTGATGGAAAATCTTTATTACACCCATCAGACTGCCAACTGTCCCTTTGTTATTCACATCCAAGAGCTGCTCACAGAGCTTAACATCATGGTAGACAATGTTGGCCTATCACCAAGGCAACTGCTTCCACCTTGGCATGCTCAAACACTATCGTGCAACTTCTTTGTTAGCAAATAGAGAGACCACCACCCCAAATTATGTCTACCAACAACTCTATGCTGCCCACTCTGAGCTGAATACTCTGATTTCTTGCCTGCCTTCACTGATGGCTTGAGGTCAGAATCTTCTGTGGGGGTATACTGCCATCTTCCCAAATAACACTACAGTAAACCCCCCGCTATTTGTGGGGGTTACGTTCCTGAGAAATGTCGTGAATACCGAAAACGCGAATACTGAGTTATGGCTCCCACAGTAATAAAGGGGTTCCGTTCCAAAGTATGAAATATATAAGAAAAACTAGTCTAAAATTTTGTCTATGTATGTATGTATTATATGTACCTTCATAATATGACTATGTACATAGACAGTGAAATGCAAGCATATGGCATCGAAATGAAAATAAGAAATAATTTAATATTAAATGTAATATTTATTAGAAATTTCAAACAAATCTTTCAAACCAGCGCCTTTGCTTGCTAGCAAAAAAAAACATCCTGCCAGTGCTATCACCAGTTTCGCTAAAGTGTTGATAAAGGAGTTTTGCCTTTTCGCGAATGATGAGTGAACTTAACAGAATTTTATTTTGAGGTCGGTCTTCTATCCACAGATTTAAAGCTTTTCCATTTTTTCTAATTTAACATCACGAGTTAGAGCAAATTTTTGAAACAATTAGCGCGTTTTCACGGACACTACGGCAGATTTTTTCTTCCGATTTCTTGATTGATCGTACTGTTGACTCATTGATTTTATAATGTTTTGCCACTGAGGAGACACTTTCACCATTAGAAATTTTGTCTAATAACTCAATTTTATTCGCTAATGTCATCACCTTCTTTGATATTTTCACATTTCTCTTTTTATTCGTAGCCATATTTTTGTAGGGGTTAGAAAGAACTTGTCCACAATAAAGTCACTTTCTTCCGTTAACACACTCGAAAAAGTTTGTTTTACACTGCAAAACGGTAGATTTATCATTTTTGTAAGCATATCAATTTATAAATTGATAAATTTATTCAATTTATAAACATATAAATTAAAAGCAAACGACGAAACCTTCCATGACAAACGCATAACACATACCGAACAAGGATTAGCGAGAAACATCCATGCTTGCGATTTTGTCACCCTTCTCCCCCCCCACCCCCTGAGCACTGTTTTGACCGGGAAAGATAATTTTAGCCACGCCCATGTTTTTTATGGCGGAAAATATTCACGGCGCTTTAAAATTCACATTTTTTTAGGTTTCATTTTATATTAAATCGGCGATCGCGAATACGCGAATACAGATACCGCGAATAGCGGGGGTTTAATGTATATCCTAGAAGATCCCTGACAAATGCAGCATATACTCAGCAGAGTTGTATGCTAAGAATTAGCCTTGGACCAAATCAAAACTCACAATTACCAACTCTTTAAGTATACTACAGGCTTTATTCTGGATGAGACAATCCTCATCCATTCCTGACCCAGGTCCAGTAGATGTTACATTTTCTTTCCAAGTGTTCTTTGATGTCTGTTTCTGCTGGGTTGCAAGCCACATTGGGTTCAGAGATAAAAATGAACTGGTGAATGCTTCAGCCAGATCACCACAACTCCAGAACAGTCCTAGCCTGTTCATCCCCTATACAGACCACAGGTGGGTAATACACTCAGAATTGCTTTCCCACTGGCAACAATTTTGGCATGGGCAGGTGGCAAACAAGCTCTATCAGATTAAAGCCTGGCAGTCTAGTTTGTGCAGGAACTGCACAGAGGAAGTTGTTCTTGCTCACTTCTGCATAGGACAGTCATCTTACCCATTCATTTCTGCTGAGAGCAGATGACTGTCCTACGTGCGAGCAATGTGACACCTTTTGAACCATAAGACATATTTTATGAGCATCCACTTTGTAAGCACAAACATCTTTTATATTTCACTGCTCTTAGCCATCTGACTGAGCCTTATACACTCAGTCAGGTTTTATCTGACAATGTCAATGTATCAGCCATTTTTAGTTATTTAAAATCTTTAAATCTTTTCTCACACATTTAAAATTTGCCATTTAAGTGAGTGTGGTGAATACAACACACATTAATATATGTACAATACAGAGGGCTGTTCAGTAAAGAATGATCATAATTTTTTTTTTTCACAACATACTGTTTATTAATCATCCATATTTTTATAGTCCTTCTTAAAGTAGTCCCCATTTGATGAAATGCACTTGCTCCAATGTTTCTGCCATTCTTCAAAAACGTGGAAGCCATTTTTTGACATGCTTTTGTGAATCACCTCCAAGGTATTTATGACTTCTTTTTACGACTGGAAACATTTTCCTCGCAGCTCCTTCTTTAACTTTAGAAATAATAAAAAAAATCACAGGGTGCAATGCCAGACTGTAAGGCAGAAAAGGAACACATTTGACATTAATGCTGGCTAGATACTTGATGACAGTATGGGCAGTGTCTTGCATTGCTGTGATGCAGCATCCACTCACCTGTGTGCAGTTGTGGTCATTTGCAACAAATGTGAATACAGTTCTGTAGTGAGTTCCTTTAACAGTCGTATGATGTGGGACAACAAGCTGGTAAACCGTTTCTTGAATGCAAAAAAAAAAAAAAAAAAAAAAAAGAGGCCCATAACTATTCCTGCAGAAGCCACACGTTTTGCTTTTTTTTTTGGTGTTAGTGATGGTATAGGCTTCCAAGAAGAGCTTTGTTGCTTTTTCTCTGGATCAAAATGATGATGTCACGTGTCATCCACCATTATCACCTTGTGCAGAACATTACCATCTTCAGTAACCATCTATTGCAGCTCCTGACAAACCTCCATACGAACTTGCCATTGCTCGAGTGTGGGTATTAGCATTTAACATTTGTAGAGGCATATGATACAAGAAAGCAAGCTTATACAGCATCAGCCAAAAAAACCTTCCCATTTCACTCATCCATTTGCTCCAAATGTTTGTCTAGTTCTGCCTTGAATTTATTTAAGCTGTCAACTTCTACACCGACAGATGGAAGTTTGTTCCAGAAATCAACCACCTGCTGCCTAAAGGCAAATTTCCATACATCTGTTTTACATCTGTCTTTCCTCAATTTGAATTTAGATTCAAATCACCTCGCAGGTGCCTAGTCTCCAGACACTGTAATTTGCAAAACTTAAGCCTTTCTTCATAAGAGCAACCTTTTGTTCCATTCACTAATCTTGTTGCCCTTCTCTGTACTCGTTCCAGCAACTCTAAATCCTTCCTAAAATGTGATCTCCAGACCTGTATACAGTACTCAAGGTGTGGCCATTGCCTTATACAAGGGAATAATCACATCCTTTTCCCTGCTAGAAAAATTCCTGTATGTCATTGACAAGACATTATGAGCTACTCTTGCAGACCGTCTGTACTGCTCAGAAAACTTCATATCTGATTACACAATTACCCTCAGGTCCTTTTCGTTCTCTACTACTGCCAGTGTAGTACCACACAGTTGATACATTACTCTGGGGTTACTGTTACCCATATGCAGTACTTTACATTTGTGAATGTTAAACTTCAGTTGCCACCTTTAAGCCCATCTGCTCAAATTTTCTAGATCCTGTTGCAGTAGTGTACTGTCATTAACAACCCTGCCAACCTTCGTGTCGTGTGCAAACTTAAACATTAAGCCTGATATTCCATCATCAATATCATTAATAAATACAGAAAACAAAAATAGACCCAATATTGAACCTGGGGGAATCCACTAATAACATTACTCCACGAAGAGCAGTGACCATTGATTACCACTCTGTCTTCTCCCACTCAACCATCCCTTTATCCATAGCAGCAAGTTGCCTCCAATGCCACACTGCTCCAATTTGTGCATCAGTCTTCCATGTGCAACAAAATCAAAAGCCTTCCGAAGATCCAAGTATATGATATCAAAATTATTCTTCGCATCCAGTTCCTTTGTGACCACATCATAGTATCCAATCAAATTGGTCAGACAAGACTTGCCCTTAACAAACCCATGCTGTGCCTGAACTATAACTGAAGTCTTGTCTAGATGATCCTGCAGTGCTCCTTTAACCAGTGCCTCCATTAATTTCCCCGGAACAGAAGTTAAACTAATAGGCCTGTAATTACTTGTCACCCTTTGATCCTCCTTTATGAATTGGAGTCACATTTGCACATCTCTGGTCCATGGGTACTTCCCTCAAGTCCAAGGAAGCTCTCATAATTATGGCTAAGGGTTTTCTTACTTCCTTTAATGTAGTTTTGGAATCCAGCGTGCACAAACACGTGTCGTAGTCAAATGGTCATAGATTACTACGCTTCCTACTGATGTTCTCAACATCTCTGCCAGTTGCCTTACTGTTATATGAGCCGACCGGGCTAGCCGGGTGGGTAAAGTGCCTGCCTGGCAACCCAGAGGTCGCAGGTTCGAATCCCGCCTCGGGCTTGGATCAAAGTACTGCAAAAACCTTGGGAGGTGCATTATGGCCACAGAAGCCAATGCGGCAACAACTACCAAAAAAAAAAAAAAAAAAAAACCTGTTATATGACAGTCTTCTCTCACAATTACAGAAGTAGTGTTTATATTTTTTGTGATGGCAGCAGTGGTTGGAGCTTCAGGACTGCTGATTTTTGTAATTGAATCATGTCCTTTAAACATTTTAAACTACCTGCTGACTGTGCTATATGGAAGTATATATTCACCATAAGCCTCTTTTGACACTTCATATGCATCAGCTGATGTTTTCTTGAGATGGAAAAAAAATTTGAGAACAGCATACTGTTCCTCACATGTCACATTCATTGTTATGTAGGCTAATCTGAACAGGCATAAACTTTACCAACTGCCAAGGTCACACCATGCATATTAGTCAACCGTGCAGTTGCTCATTAGTGTAGCATAGTTTGGGCTTAAATTCTGCAGATCATCTAGCAGCAGCAAGTAGTATGGTTGGTTGTGAAAAATTATGATTATTCTTTATTGAACAGCCCATATATATAAAAGTTGTATTAATATTAAATTAAGTATGCATAAATGGATGTGAAAGTTACACAAGGTGCCAGTAACTATAAGTGTGAGGAAAGTAGAAAAAGAAGAGTAGTACTTTCACTAATCTACTACTCTTCTTTTTCTGCTTTCCACACCCTTATAGTTACTGGCAACTTGTGTAACTTTCACATCCATTTATGCATATTTAATTTAATACAACTTATATATGCTCTTGCATCCTTTAATGCTGCTTTGTGCTTTTAGGTGCATCTGTCATACCTAATTTATTAATCTTGCATTCACTGAAACCATTTCATCAACTGTATACCTCTTTTCTACGTAACTCTTTAAATATTACCTTCAAAGAGTTACATTGAATACCCATATATATATATATATATATATATATAAAATACATTAAGTAGATGTTTATGCATGGAAATGAACTAATTAAAATACGGTGTACCCTGGGAGCGATATATGTTGTGAACGAAGGTGGGAAGAAAGGAACCAGAAAAATAATTGTAACGATAGAAAAGTAAACAAAATGAATATTTTTGAAGAGACGACCTAGGTGGAGATAGCATTGCAGAGTCTGGAGATAGCATCAACTACTGCAACCACTGCTAAAAAACATACATAACAGCAAAATCATAGGCAACAACCTACCTGTATTAAAATTTTTGCAGAAGAATAATAATATTAACAATATACAAACCTTTGATTTCCACAGCCTATTTACAAGTATTAATCAAACCAAACTAAAATCTGTACTCAAAGATATTTATGCTAAATATAAAGATTATATATCCTGCAATACCTATTACTGGAACAACATACTGAACTTGTGTATCTCCAACAATTTTATATATGACGGTAATACAGTGTATCAACAAACCAATGGAACACCTATGGGCAGCCCAGCCTCATGCATAATAGCCAACCTATATCTATATTGGTCAGAGACCTCATAGTGATCAACTGCCCGAATTTCATCAAGGATTATGGACACTTGTACCCCAACGAACTCGTACTGGAAAAAACAAACACCTTTGATACTGCAGCCCATTTCTTGGATCTAGACATTAAGTTAAAGAACAACGTAGCCTCCATCAACCTGTCCAACAAACGTGAAGCTTTCAACTTTAGCATAGTCAACCTTACACAATGGAATTCAAATATTTCCAAAAAAGTACATGCCAATGTTATTCTAGCACAATGCATCAGAATAGCAACCATATGCAGCAATAATGAAACAGCCATTGATAACATCAGGATATTATACAAGAAACTCAAAAACAACCTTTTCCCTATAGCATATCTGCGCCATCATATCAGTAAAGCCCTTAACATATTAAGGCACAAGAATCTAAAAGATATTAATATAAATAGCATTATCGACATATAATTAATCCCATACACATCAAGTATATATATACTGTAAATACAATACACTAGGCCTCTGTGGTGTCTTACAGTCTGGAAAACTTGTACCCACCAATTGGCCCATTACAGTGTATTTATCTTGTAATTATGTTCATACTTAACTTTATTTAAATTTTATATTTAATTACATTATGCCACTTGGTACACAACTGACCTTAAATACATGATGCACTACTCCCAGACATTCGTTCAGGGTCCTAACTATAGGAACGGGTTTGCAACCCCGAACCACCCTAGCCCAACTACATATTTCTACCATAATCATCTTTCCACTTTACTAGCCTCTACATCTTATGCCCTGTGAGCCATTAGTTTACCGAACGCGAAATCAGGGCTCTATTTTTCTAACTTTACCCAACCTATTTTTCGCCTTAACAAAGTTTAGCTGCCTTCTATCGCTACTTTGTCAGCTATTATATTTCTTAACTATCCCGGGCAGTTTGAGCATCATGTACTTAACCTAGCGTAGCTTCACCGTCCACATTATTTCAAAAAACACACACCAAAATTTGTCTAACACTAGGCGCCGCTAGCGTACCCATGCATAAATACACTGGTAACCCACTGACACAGTCTTTTCTGTCAGTCCGGCATGTAGTGGTAAGTTCTTGTCATTCGGATTTTCCTTGCCTTTGTCTTTGCCTTTTCTACTTTCATAGCATTCCACTTACTTCTGTAAGGTCATCCATGTTCTGTATGCTATAACTTATTAACACATTATGTAATTGCAATCTTGATATATTGTTATTCAAATTTTATTCAAAATTTTAAAATTGATATTACCACGTGGACTTTCGCACATGTACTTTGACATACAGAGCATGTCGGAAACAGAAGTAAGAGCATTGTTGTCTTTTTCATGATTTTGGTGGATGACCTCTGATGATGACACAAAAATTATGAAAGACTCTGCAATGCTATCTCCACCCAGGTCGTCTCTTCAAAAATATTCATGTGGTTTACTTTTCTATCGTTACAATTATTTTTCCGGTTCCTTTCTTCCAACCTTCGTTCACAACATATATCGCTCCCAGGGTACACCGTATTTTCATTAGTTCATTTCCATGCATAAACATCTACTTAATGTATTTTATACTAGTAATATTTTATATATACATTATGGCTGTAGGGTACTTTTGCGATAGCAGTGTCCCTGATTCATAATTCACGTTATTATAATTCAGTCTTATCTAATCTTATTTAATCTAATTCTTAATTTTCTTCCCCCTATAGCATATAACTTCTCTATTGTATTATTCTTGATGATTATATATATATATATGTAGTAAACTCCTGTTATAGCACTTTTGAAGGGATTGGGCCCACAGAGTGCTACAAGTTCTCTCCTTCTCCCTTTTTGGAAGCTATTTTTCATCAATATTTTGGTGGATAACATTCACTAAATATAAGTTAAAATCCTGCCCACTTAATTAATGTACTGCACTTGCTTTTTTGCAACCTTCAAGTCACTCTTAAGAAAATGCTTTACCACAGGCAGACATAAACTGATTGAAAAAAATATTAATATCAAAACAGTAATGCGAAATGAATCTGAATTTCTCTGGAGCTGAAACTGATTGGTCCTGAAAAATTATTATTTTAATAACCAAAATAGTAATGGGAAATGAATTGCAGCTTCTCTGGCTTATCAACCATCACTTTTCAGGCTCAGCTCTTATGATACTTGTGAATTCTGTGCATTTATAAATAGATTGGGTAATAGCATTGTTTAGAAAAATATCCATTCTATGTTAACTTTGTATGATATTGGCTGTTTCTTTACTGCTCTGCTAGTACTGTTTCATTACTCTTCTTTTGTAGGTAGGCCAGATAGACTTCTTTGTGGTTGTTGTTAACATTCACAGTGATGGTTCAGTTGCAACTCTTCTTCCCCTTCTTGTAGATGCCTTAAAAGAAAGAATTCCAGGTATATGTTTTTAACTATACTATCACATCATTATAATTATTGCAATTTATTATAGAGAAAACTACAGAATTTGTTATTTTATGAAAATTTACTTGTAATGTGCATGTCTTCATCTACATAATACTGATGTCTAATAGAATAAATGTTGTGACTCTCTCCTTGTACTTGCTTTTACATGTATGCAGAACTCTCTAGTTGCTGATTCTTTTCTGTATGCTATATGTGGGGGGGGGTATGACAGCCTTAAATTACAACTCTGTATAATATTAGGCAAGTTTGAGTCAATGGCCTACAGAAAATTGAACTGGAGGCTTGACAGAGATTCAATTGTCTGATTCTGTGCCGAACGACGCTCTCCTGAGTACGATTGCAGGACCAGATCTTTCAGTGCAGAATGTTCTGCTTCGACTGAAGGTGATCTTATTGGGAAATTCAATTCTGAGTGAAACTGGAAATATATTCTGTAATAAAGACAAATGGAACAGAGCCAGAGTATATCACCAGGTGTGAAAATTGACAGTATGACTAAGCAGCTATCAGTTTTTAAGGGTATGTACAGTGATCCTTTGAAGTACTAATGACTTGAAACATAAATGAACTGATGACTCGGTCAAGGGAAATGTGATAAAAACCTTGTGGATTAAATGAAATCTTGAGGGTTCTGTAAATCTTGGGGGGGGGGGGAAGAATATTTTTTGGCCTGTCCTGGTAAATAGAAGATAGTCTTGCAAAGATAAATTCATTTGAACAGAAGTGGTGCAAGGATTTTTGATGGTGTCATTGAGGACTCCTTAAAGGTTTGGGGTAAACAGCTAATTGGGAGGGGGAATTAGAGGAAGTCATTGGGATTATGCAGCTTATTGGCATATCTGTGTCCAAACTGTAATTGCCTTATGCACAGAAAGAAACATTTGAAATAGGGGAAAAAACCAGCAATCACATACTGCTGGAAAAAAAACATGTTTAAATAATTATAAGGAATGTATCTGGATTGCAAAAAGCTAAAAAAATACTTACTCTAATTTGTCAATATGTAATGCCAGGAGTATTATAAATAAATGAATTTGAGATTTTGATTAGGTCAACCAATGCTGATATAATGGGGCTAACGGAAATGTGGTACCAATCAGAAATAGAGGGTGAAGAAT
This sequence comes from Mastigoproctus giganteus, assembly GCF_048544385.1. Lineage (NCBI taxonomy): Eukaryota > Metazoa > Arthropoda > Arachnida > Uropygi > Thelyphonidae > Mastigoproctus > Mastigoproctus giganteus. Next base: position 28,658,503 of record NC_143581.1, on the reverse strand, counting down.
ATTATTATAATGAGTATACAGCCACTCCCTGACTTACGTAAGGGTTGCATTCCACGGAACTCTGCGTAAGTCGGAATTTCCCTAAATACTTATGCAGCACTCGCAAATTTGATACAAAATATTGGTGAGTAACAGATGGCTGGCTCTCATGAAGTTTACTTTCAGGCAGTATATTGCAGATAATTAGAATGAATTGCCTGCCATGGTGGTCAAAACAAAAGCTTTGGTAAAGTTCAGAGTAGAATTGGATAGCTACAGTGACCAAAAAAAATTATTTTAGGATATGAAGGGCATTTGCAAGTTGATGGAATACAGTACCGAGGTAATACAATACTCAGGTATACCATCAAGCCTGACTGTATGACTGAATCTGCTTTATTTACAATTTTTTCACAGTAAGTTGTCTTAAAGAGAAGTGAATTGGACTAAAAACAGACTGTCATATTTTTTAAACATATAATAAACAAACCTTTTGGTGATTATTTGTTTAAAAGTAGACTCTCTCTCTTCTATCTTTTGAATGCCTAGGAGGACCACACATTCTATAAAATATAAATTAGTATTACTAATTTATAGTTCCCTTCTTTTGTCCATCAGAAAAATAATTTTGATGACAGGTGGTAGTGACATAGAGGTATGCCTCAGTTTTTAGAGAGATTGTGACAAATACTCTATGGGGATGTATGTTTTCCTAAAGAAAATAGAATCTCCATCCTGCCACTGGACATGTTTCATTTATACAAATTTGAAACAGTTGCTCAAGATACCACAAGTAATAGGGAGCTTGATGGTATACCAAAGTATTGTATTACCTCTATACTGTATTCTGTCAACTTGAAAATGCCCTTCATATCTCAAAATAAATCGGTATGCAACATTTGTCGAGGTAAATTTGAATCAGTCAACATTTTTGAGGAAAATTGAGTAATACTAAAAAGTAAGGTAGAATGTGTACAAGTTATGAATCATTTCAGAAGATTGATACAAATACATACTATTCACATTACAATAAAATCATTTATTATTCAGCAATATATTACAGCACTTTGATCACATGTAACACTTGTAAGTGATGAAGGCCCTGGTAAAGATGCTGTAACATTGCTGGATATAAATGATTTTGTTGTTGAGAGTGGTTGGTAATTTATATCACTCTTTATGGATAATCCCCACAAACAAAATGACTCATTTAAAGTCTTGATTAAAGTTCAGAATATATTATATAGATTTTGATAGCTCTAGGGTTTAATATATAATATAAAGCTTAAGATGTAGAAGTGCTCAGCTACTAATTTACTCATCATCAGGAGATAAATAAGTCAGGAAACATTTCTGATTCCACAAAAACATTTCTTGAAGAGCCATATATAGAAGTTTCAGCACATGCTTAGGTAGGCAGTTCCTGAGTTACTTCAGTACTGTGCAGTATGTAACAATTAGGTAAAGAAAGAAGCAGTGAATATTATCTAAAATATGTAGTCTGATACATTACCCAAAGGTACTGAAGAGAGGTAGAAAATTTACTATAAGCAAAAGCTGATATCCATATGAAAGATTTAAATGCAAGGAGAGATGATACTGCCTCAAGGAATTAGAAAAGAGTATGTAATAGTATAAACATTAAAATATATCCCAAGTTACAAAGAGAATGTTTTAATTATAATAGAGGATGTGGAGCAGCATGAATTTTGTTGACACAAGTGTGTAAGGATGCTGTAGTATATTTAAAGTTAGAGTGAAAATAAAATAAAAAGCATTCTGTATTTTTGTATTGGTATGTAGTACTTTGATAAAAAGGTAAGATGCTATGTTTATATATTTTTTAAACATACAAGAGTTTTAAGCAAAATTTAACTGTCAAGCAGGGCACTGGGTGGATGGAATCAACCAACACAGAAAAATGTGTGAATTTTAGCATACTTCTATTGTGGCATTTGCCCCATCTACAATGTTAAAAAAAAAATTTCTTTAAGCCTCTGTTTCAGAGTTCAGGTGATCATTGTGTTAATTTTCCATAAAGTTTGGTTTCATTTTGATTTTGTTCACTTTGCATAGTTGAGAATTGGACATTAATTTTAAATTATACTTGGCCTTAGCCATTCTTTTGATTTCTGAATTATATATTTCTACATTGCATTGCTCTCCTTATTGCAGTTATTGGTGTTACTATTATGTCCTTAGTTTAATATATATGTATATATACCGTATATATATATATTATTTTTTTTCCCCCTTAATATATATTGTTGTGATATCAGAGACATGGCATCCCACACACATATATGCAGTGCAGAATTGGAATTTGGGGAGTACAGTGTGTACAGAGAGGATAGATGGTAGGAAGGGAGGAGGAGTTTTGCTGTTAGTTAAGAAACACACAAAATCTAAGGAAGTAAATACATTGTTGTTGAAATTGGTGGACAGTGCAACGTTGAGTCAGTTTGGAGTGACATAAGCACTGGGAAAGGGAAAATGAGAGTAGGAGTGTGTTATAGGCCTAATGACTCTGATGAGTACAACAAACAACTGTGTAGAGATATAGCATGGGCCAGTAAATCAGAAAGTCTTGTAATGGAGGATTTTAACTTTCCAGATATTGACTTGAAATACTGTTCAAGATTTAGACCTAAATGAATGTCAGATGAACTGATGAGGCTCATGGCAGAGAAGAAAAATGCACAAGATGCATATAAATTATCAGGTGACACAGAAGCCTCTGGTAGATATAAGCTAGTCTGTAATCAAGTCACAAAGGAGATTAGGTAAGTGAAGGCTGATTATGAGAAATCCTTGTCAAAGGATGCAAAGAAAAACAACAAAGACTTCTTTACTTATGTAAACTCTGGAAGGAAGAGAATGAATCAGATTGGTCCACTTTATTGATGGATCGACTGTTGATGATTCTGCTCACATAGCTAACAAACTGAATGACTATTTTGCATCTTGATTCACACATGAGAATTCTTTAATGAACGATAGGGCAGAAGTTTACTAAAATTTAACAGGGACCTAAATAATTTTGTAATAACAGAGAGCAAAGTGGAGGAGAAAGTGTTGAAGTTGAACATAAAAAAAAGCTTTGGGGAGATGGGATCAATCCAGTTATATTGAAGGAGGCAGCAAGGGAGGTAAGCAAACTCTTAGCTATAATTATGAGAGCTTCCTAGATAAAAGGGGATACATTTGCACTTCAGATATAGTGTCTAAAACATGGATTGGAGATGTGCAAATGTATCCCCAATTCACAAAGGGGATTCAAAGAGTGATGCAAACAATTATAGACCTGTTAGTTTAACTTCTGTTCTGGGGAAAAATAATAGTCACCGGTTAAAGAAGAATTGTAGGATCATCTAGACAAATCTGCATTAATAGTTCAGACACAGCATGGGTTTGTTAAGGGGAGGTCTTGTCTGATCTTGGCACCTCCGTAGCCAGGTGGGCAGGAGCAGCAGTGTGTAGCACACGCTTCTTGAGTAGACTGGGGTTCGAGCCTGTGACCACCAAATACGGAGGATGCGGAAAGGTCAGGGAATGACCACCGCATATCCCCGGAACAATATGGCCTTAGTTGCTAATGCTCCTAAAAATCAAATAACAACATAACAACTTGTCTGATCAGTTTGGTTGGATACTACGATGTGGTCACAAAGGAACTGGATGCAAAAAATAATTTTGATATCATATACTTGGATTTGAGGAAAGATTTTGATACTGTTGCACATGAAAGACTGCTGTACAAATTGGAGTGGTGTGGCATTAAGGGTAAGTTGCTACAATGGATAAAGGGGTGGTTGAGTGGGATATGACAGAGTGGTAATAAATGGACACTGCTCTTCATGGAATAATTTTATTAGTGGTGTCCCCCCAGGGTTCGGTGCTGGAACCATTGTTGTTTTGTATGTTTATCAATGAAGGTATATCAGGCTTAATGTCCAAGTTTGCAGATGATAGCATAGTTGGCAGGGTTGTCAATGACAGTAAAGACAGTATGCTACTGCAACAGGATCTAGAAAAGTTAGGTAGATGTGATGTGCTGAGAAGTGGCAACTGAAGTTGAACATTGACAAATGCAAAGTACTGCATATGGGTAGCAGTAACTCAAGAGAAACATATCAACTGTATGGTATTACACTCGGGAAAGTGGAGAATCAAAAAGACCTGGGGGTAGATATGAAGTTAAGAATGCAATCACTGTGTTAAGTAGATGCTACTGCTAAAATAATATAACTTTTTATCTGGAGCTTTAAACTTTTTCCTACAATTTTCTTCAATGATTATAAAGATGCTAGCATAAGAACTGGTTTAAATGTACTTTTGAAGCACTTGAGACAATTACTGTATCAGTAAGTGCAGTGGCATCTACTGATGAAGTGGTTGTCTCACGTGTTTCTTATGATGTCACTGTTACTACTTATTTGCACATTGTGAACACATTCTGATATGTCACCATTATGTGATGTGATTCACAGAAAAAAACTTACTGCTGTAATACCAGTCTCTTTGTGAAAGTTTCTGTTGCATTCTGTATTATTCTTTAGTACTGCACTGCTTGTCCTTCTAATCATTAAAATATATGTTAAAAATATTTCTAACCACTCGTAAATTTTTGGGCTACCTCAAATTCCTTAACAACTGACCTAGGCAAATGTCAGTACCAATTGAGAAACACTTAACCCAAGCACGGTACTAAGTACTATAGGTTCTAATACCTCTCGTGTTTGGGGTTCACATAAACAAAAAAAAAAAAAAAAAACTTAAGTTTAAGTGTAAATTTCATGTTTACACTAAACAGTTTAGTGTAAACATGAAATTTAACAGACTCTTCATGAAACAGTCAACTGATGATGATGTGTGTTTCTAATGCCTTCATAAGTGAAATAAAATCTTGAACAAATAAGGCATTCCATCTTTTAGACACTATATCTGAAGTGTCTTTTCTGTGCTAACTTACTCAAACTTAAGTGTTACCAGTACTTATTGTTATCATTAAATAAGTGTTGAATAATTTTTTTTTTTTTTTTCTAATTTTTTTATCTCAGAATTACTATGGTTGTTTTTTTTCTAGTGTTTATAAGCACTAATTTCAAAATGTACATGAAATTTATATGTATAATTATTATGCAAATGATTATTTATAATACTAAATACTTGTATTTTCTTTTATTAGGAGAACAGTATATTTTTTTGGTTGGAGATTTTGTTTTACCTCCAGGTCATACAGGTAACAAGTGTTTTCTTTTTTTAAATTAAAGTTTCTAAAGGTTTGCTAAAATTTTGTTGCAGTAAAGATTTAGTGGTGTCCATATTATCATTTTGAATAGTTATCCTTCACTAATCACCATCCTCTCTCATTGTAGTTTTGCTTATTCCCATTTTTTTTTTTTTTTTTTTACTCAATATGCAAACAAATGATCAATTTTGCTGATCTTTGTCTGCTTATTTATGGTGTCCGTTTACTTAGGTTTGCCATTTGCTAACAAGTTTTTGCTATTCAAAGATAATGCAGTGATTTGACATTCAAAGGAATTCCTTTTATATTCAAGGAGTATCTCACACATACCTATTAATCTTTGCCATAAATTTTATTTGTGCAATAGTAACTGCAGAAATTGATGCAGTATTACATTTTATTGTGAAGTGTCTGAGTCCATATATTGTTGATCCATTGGTAACTATATTCAATGCAATCCTCTCAAAATAGACATTTCCTCATGCATGGAACAAATACTCCATCAGACCATTAGAGAGAATGTCAGTACCCATAGCACTCAAGCAATTCTACATGTGTTAACAAAGCATGGTGGTATTTCAAAATATCACCATGCAATAGTTAACTGCTCTACTGTTACAAATTTCCTGGTGATGTCTAACCTTGCGCTCAAAGCTTTTGATGATAAAGCTGACTTAGCCATTCTATACGTTGACCTGGAAGCAACCTTTGAATAGCATCAATGGTGAAACACTTGCACTGCTGGAATTGTTTTCCACCTTCTGGGCAATATCCTGGCCTTTATAAGATCCTTCCTCACATGCAGAACTACATACCTCAGGAACAACAAATTAGTCCACGCTATAAAAATTACTCATGGAGTGGCACAAGGAGGTTGTTCAGATTACTCTTCCTGGCTGAACCTTTCATCGATGCAGTGAAGATATTTTGGTGTATGCCAACAACATCAAAATATGACCACCATCCTGCCAGCAGCTGATCCAGCTAAAATTACCAATTCTATAAATATCAGGATTGCTGAGTTAGCTTTCTACCTGGAACAGTTTGTGCTGCATCTAAGCCCTTGTAAATCTGCAATGATGATATTCTCTTTAAATTTGCCACCTGCCAAAATTCCACACTCTTTCCATAGAGCCCAGATCTCCATAGTGAACTGCCACAAAGACTTTGGGATTATTTTTAACCCAAGGCTTAGGCTCCATCAGCATATTGAGGTGCTAGTACCAAGAATGTGTAGCCTTAGATGATGCACCAAACAAAACCTGCTGTATGCAAATGACTTGAGAACAGAAAAGAAATATAAACATACTATAATAATTAATGATAAACACCAGCCAAGAAATTAAACTAAAAATTTAATTTCTCGGTATATAATATAAACAGACTGTAATTTATCCTGCAGTACTCTATGCAGCAGAAATTTGAGCATCAGCAGCCCTGACAGTAAATAAAAAAATCTGTGCAAAAGAGTATGTGGACATATGTTTTTGTATAGGGCCGCTCCTAGAACGGCAGTTCAACTCCGCCTCTTATCTCTGTGAAGAACAGTACAACTGCTAAAGTGCCAGGTGTGTGTGTGTGTGTGTGTGTGTGTGTGTGTGTGTGTGTGTGTGTGTGTGTGTGTGTGTGTGTGTGGTTGTTGTTGTTGTTGTTGTTGTTGTTGTTGTTGTTGTGGTGGTGGTGGTGGTGGTGGTGGTGGTGGTGGTGGTGTCTGGCCACTTGGCTACCCAGAAGCATCAATAACCTGGAGAGATGATTCTGGGTACTCGTCCACACCACATGAAGGCGGGCCAATCCCAATTGTGCTTGTAGTATCTCAATTCGAGACTCTGTCCCATCTGATGCTGCCAAAAGGCAGGCCAGATTCCTCCTGGGGGCCCACTCCAGAGGAGAGGAAAAAAAAAGAAGTTCCCCTGGTGTATTTATAAAAAAAAAAAAAAAAGTTCCCGTGGTGTATTTATAAAAAAAAAAAAAAAGAAAGAAAGCGTGGGTTAGTTGGAGTTAGTTTGACAATGAGGGCTACTGAGGTGCTGATAAGTTGATGGACCTGATCTGGAGAGAAAGCAGGTATTTTGCTCTTGAGGCAGTCTGTATTCTTGATACTGGACATATCAAATAGTAAGTGATGTAGAAGGGTACTGACTACTTAAGTGGGCCCTTCATAAACATCACATTCCTTCACAGGTATGGACAAACCAGGTGGTGAGACAACAGATAGAGCTGCCAGGGCTACCAACCACGATAAACAGCAGAAGGTTCAAAACTTCTATCAAACTGCTAATTGTCATCATTCATTCCCAAATTTCTGGAATCTCTGTACCCAATGCACCCCTGCACAATCTTTGAGGCCAACTCCAATGCTGCTGCCGAAGTTGCATAGGCTTAAATTGTGCAACAGGTTCACACCTGTGCAGTCACTACCAGCCATTCAAATATTGGAACCAGGTGAATTGAATATGGATAAATTGCAACCCTCCAGATATAGCTCTGTTTACTCAGTATATAAATGGCTCATTGCATTTGATGACACTCATATATATCTCTCTCTCTCTCTCTCTCTCTCTCTCTCTCTCTCTCTCTCTCTCTCTCTCTCTCTCTCTCTCATACAAGCTGTGACTAATAGGGATCTGATACAAGCTGTGACTAATAGTGTCCACAAAATTTGATTTGCATTTAAGATGGCAAAGCTCAACTATGTTATGGAACTATAATTGCATGCTTTGGCAGTTGCATCAACTATAATTGATTTTTGCATATATTTTTCTAATTATAATTTTAATGTAAACTAGGGGGCTTCGCCTCCTGCTCGCTTCTTTTGATAAAGTAAAATAAAATACTTACAGAAGCTTTTGACACTGTATGTGTCTCTTTCTCAGCTATGAATAAATACATTACATATGGAAATCAAGAATGGTACCATGTGGTCATGAAGTTTATCTAGCATGACCACGCTGAAACAGAAGCTTGTTTTACCATAGTAAAGCAAGCTTCTGCTACGTATTACCATATAACCCACTTCCTTCTTCTTCTACTGAATAAATATCACTAGGAGGAAAATTATTTTAATGTATAGAAAGATATCACACAATTTGCACTTAAATTTACCTTTCCACTTTTTTTAGAAACTTGTGAACCTAGTTTATATTATTCCTAGCTTTCCATTATTGCAACTGTTAACATAACATATTAATTTCCCTTTTGCTAATCTCTAATTGTATGTTGGTGTACACTCAACTTGTCAAACTCCTAACCTTGTAGGCTGTGATAGGTGTTTGTTAATATGACTACTGCAAACACAAATTGTACAGAAGCTGAGTATGCTAGGCCCTTCAAATCATTATATAAGAAATTAATTAGCTAATGTATGTAGTGTGTTACATTTTGGAAATGTTATATTTTTTCTTAAATGATTTTTTTTTTTTCTATGATTAATAGAGATGGAAAGTAAATATCGTTATCTCCTTATCAATTAATTACTAAGTTATAACTTTATAGAACACCAAATAAAACTCTGTAGGTTTTGTTTTCTAAACTTAGCTATTTAGTTTAATTACAACTGTAATTAAATAACATAATTAACATATTTATTAATCTCCTCCTGTATTACTCTTTGTTATGTCTCTTAACTCTTTTTTTTTTTTTTTTAATTTTGTCTTCTCTTTTCTCTCTGTATATATGTATCCCTTCACAAGTGACATCGCATTCACAAGTCTTGCACAATAATACACATGAATTATGCATGGACTGTCTAAAACTAACAGTAATGCATTAAAAATGCACCTAAAGAAAGACTGTTTTTTGAAAGGGTCCAAAGACTGGGTAACTTGCCTGGTGAGATTGGCAAAAGGGCATCCATATGAGGAAAGACTGTGAATATGTGGGTTGCAGAGCTTGGAAACTAGGCACCTTAGAGGAGACTTGATTGAGGCATTTAAGGCTCTGAGAGGCATAAGCAAAATGAATAAGGATGAAATTTTCAGGGTTATAAATGATTCTAGAATAAGGGGCCATAATTTCAAGTTATGAGGGAGTTGTTTAGACTTGGATTGCAGGAAGTTTTATTTTAGTCGGTCTGGTTACCTACATGGGTGGTAGAGGCTGACAGTTTAGGAAAATTCAAAGGTCAGCTGGATAATTACCTACAGGAGGAGAGAAAAGGAAATAGACACATAGGTTGTCTATTTCCTTTTCTCTTATTATTTTTTTTATTATTATTATTTTATTTTTATTGTTATTATTTCGTTTTGTTTATTTTTGTTATTTTATTTTTTTGGCTGGTGCAGCATAAGCCATAGGCTTCCTTGCGGCCATTGCTAATACTAATACTAAAAACTAGTTACTCTATGAATTTCTTTTTACCATAAAAATTGTATAGAAAAAGAAATAATAATTGCCAAATTTCTATTTATCTGATTTTAATGAAATTTGGTTTTGTCTGACAAATATTTTTGATAAGTCTAAATATAAAATTTCATGCAAATCTGTCCACTGAGTCCCTCTGTTACATGCAGACAGATGGATGTGGTGAAGACAATAAGTGCTTAGCATTTATGTATGTGCGAATGCATCCTAAAAGGATGCCAGTAATATTTTGGTTGACTTCCGACTTAGTGTGATGATTTGCCATCATTTGAGGTAACCCAACAAAATGTTATGGATCCCCAACAACACTAAGGGACATGGCAGTATTTCCTCAGTTTTTTGTAAAATGTGTGGAGAAAGCATTATGACAACACTAACATGCATAATTGATTTGTCCTTCAAGAGAGGTGTCTGCTCGTTCTCTCTCTTCCCCTCTTAAAAAGACATCTCCAACAAGTGCTGACAACTCTGTCAATTTATCTCTTAAATTAGCTAAAATTTGAAATATGCTAAGACAACAATTAATAAATTTCATTAACCTTTCTGTGGATATACAGAAAAAAATAACTGTCAAATTATTAGAATACAAAGGTTTATATTCAAATTATGAAAAATCTGAAGTTATATGTTTTGCTAATTCCATAAATAAAAGTAAAATTCATTTCAATTACATAGTTGACAGTACTATAGTAGAGTTAGTCACAAGAAACCTGTGTATGCTGTTTTCTGATAATGCCTCATTCGATGTGCATATTAACACAATGACCAAATATGCCCTCAAAAAAACTCTGTTTTCATAATGACACCTGCAGACTTTAATTGCCCACATCTCTTTTTACATTCCTATAAAATTTACACCTGATCTAAGTTAGAATATATCTTGCAAGTGTAGTGATCACACTTTGGATTGCTGTGATTGAGAAAGTTCAAATCCATGTCCCGAAATATTTATGCTATAAAGGCAGAATAGATTATAATAGAAAATCTTATCTCAATTGGTGAAAATTTTGGTATGAGTCACTCCAAGAAAGAACAATTAAAGTGGATATTATTTTACATTGATCACACTTTGGATTGCTGTGATTGAGAAAGTTCAAATCCATGTCACGAAATATTTATGCTATAAAGGCAGAATAGATTATAATAGAAAATCTTATCTCAATTGGTGAAAATTTTGGTATGAGTCACTCCAAGAAAGAACAATTAAAGTGGATATTATTTTCTGGAACAAGCTTATTGCTAGCATAATCAGAGGTGAAGATCTTGTTGTGCTGATACAATTTAATGTGCTACCAAGAACATTTCAAGGTAATAAGCTTCCATTCCAAAAATATGCAAGGACATATAGTGGATATTTCAAGTTCATAAACAAGAACAGCAATTTGCCAATAGACTAAACATGTGTTTAGTGTTTGAAAAACCATCTACACTCAAAGGGAAACTAAAGAAAATTAAGATATAGTCTCTAAAATTATTTATGCATCTTGTTTATAAAAGTATGTGCATATCAGATCATCAACTTGTAAGTACTTATTAAGTCCAGAAAAGTAAACACAAATGTATAAATTTTAAAAAATTATAAATAACTAATAATAAAGCAAATAAGAAAGAACTATAAACAGATAAAGTAATTATTAAATGACTCTTGAAATACTGTCAGTTCTACTATAACATGCATTTTTGCAACGCAACTGATATATTAGGGAACAATACAAGTATAACATGATTTTCGTGTTGGTTCTTGTGTGATTTCATCTAAGAGTAACACTAAATGAATGCAAAACCCAGCACTAACCTGAATGTGGCATCCTGCGCAGCAATAGATACAAGTTTATGAAGCTTAAAAAATGTCAAATGTGTGAGAGCTATATTTCCCATTTACTGTAGTTGTATTGGTCAGAGACACACTATTGTCATTCACTGTATTTATGAAAATGTATGAAATTACAATGTATGAAAAAAATTTCATGAGGCGTGATGTGTGAGCAGAGGAGCACATTTCTAGAGATCACTACCATAAAATAATAAAAACAATTTGCAGTTCCCGATTTATTGGGCTTTTCAGTTAGTGCAATCTAATTATAAATGGGTAGTAAACTCGATCTTATTACTGCATTTGCGATAATACCGATAGCTGGAATTCTGTGGGTTTTTACATTATTATGGTGAAATGTGTTCCCCCCCCTTTCCATGGGTGCCTCCGTAGCCGGGGTGGGCAGGAGCAGCAGTGTGTAGCACATGCTTCTTGATTAGACCGGGGTTCAAGCCCGTGACTGCCGAATATGGAGGATGCAGAAAGGTCAGGGAATGACCATCGCATATCCCCGGAGCAATATGGCCTTAGTTGCTAATGCCCCTTAAAAAAAACCAAATAATAACAACAACCCCCCTCCGTGAAATCTTCAATCATATGAAAAAACATAAATTTGCAGAATCTTTTCTTCATTCCTATTTTTTAAGCTTTGTAAACTTGTCTCACTTTTGAAATTTATGCATCCCATGTTCGTCGTTATTGATTGCTTATCTTTTTTACTGTTTTAAATTTTACAATAAAAAAAAAAGAAAACGTTATTGAACAGAAATACCAATCAAACTTCACATCTTGTTAGGTAAAGTGCTATACTGTAATATTTATTTATTTATTAGAAATTTAAGATGTTTAAACCTGTGTTAGCAATTTTATTAGGTTTCTAACTTTTTTAGTGTTTTACTTACCAGGCTGAACATTTTTTTTTTTTTTTTTTTTTTGAGTGCTCTGCCCCATCCCTATTTTTCCCATAAGCCTTGTTGGTTTTAATGCGCAAAATACCATAACGCGGAGATTTTTAGGAACACATGCACCGCGTTATAGCAGAACTGACTGTAAAAGTTATTTTTAAAAGAAAACAAAGATGGAAAAAAAAAAAAAAAGATAAACTGCAGCCATTATCAACCCACTGCAGGATGGAAGCCTCCTCAACAATTCATGTTGAGGGAAATGGACCATAATCTGCCATGCTGGTCCAGTGTGGGTTGGCAGATTGACCATATTTAGCAAATGGCAAAATACAGTTTTTTTTTTTTTTTTGTTTTTTTTTAAATGATTGTGCTTTTGTGAAATTGTAAATTGACAAAAATTTTTTAAATCTAATTGTGTAGACCTCAAAGTACAAATCTAACAATTCTGATGTAATTCTGTTAATTTTTTTTCCTGTTTAGATGTTTTAACTGTGTGTGATGGACATTAAAATAAATAAATATGCAATAAATTATTTAATGAGTTGAGGTTAAAAACATTTAAAACATATCAAATAGCAAAACAATTCTTTATTATTAACCTATATCTTCATACAATAAAGTAATATTAATGCAGTTACTTTTGATATACTGTACTTGCTATAAATTTGACTGTATATGCAGACACGTACTGTACGTGAATTTAAATTTATTTTTAATATACAAGTATGAAAAGATTTCACAGAGCTATAGTAACAATACATTACAAAATATAACATTATATGTAATAACATTAAATTAACAAAATTAATAGTTACTTATTTAGGATTTAATAAGGCAAATGCATTATTCACACTTTGCCATACGTTCACTAATAGTGACAATCAGCTAATGTTGTGAAGCCAGTATCCTTTGAAACAGCGGTCCTGACAGCATCTCAGATTTTTAAATGTATAGTGAATTCAACTTTCAGGTGATGTTATACAGTTGAAAAAGATATAAACAACTTACACAGAATGGTGGATAATGGAATTTCTTTTTAAATTGAACATAAGCCAGGGTTGTAAGGTTGAAAACTCAGCCCTTGGTCTTCACTGAGAGGAACATCTCTCCACAACCAAAATTGAATGCAGTTAACACATATGAAATTTGAATTCCTTCTGAATACTGTGTTGAAATTCTCTTTTAAGACGATGGATTTACTGTTGGCTCCACAGAATGGAGCCTGAGTTCATGTTGCTAACATGACAATGAGTGTGCTGAAAAGATTATTTTCTTAGAGCTTTCACTATCATGAATTCCATATCTTGCATAAGTCATTTTTTTCTGTGGGGATACTTGAAAGAGAAAGCACATGGAATCAGAACAGAATGTTTGAAATTGTTGTTGCCAAGCACTGTGTGATCCAACTATATACAGCTACTGAATGATTGTGGGTGGGCTTTTAGTTCGGGATCAATGGGAAAAATAGATAAATTAGACACTTGTCATCTTGCTTCCAGGAGTTCATTTAATTTCATGTCTCTAACCTTTTTAGCGCCTCCGTAGCCAGGTGGGCAGGAGCAGCAAGTGCATAGCACACGCTTCTTGATTAGACCCGGGTTCATGACCACCAAATACGGAGGATGCGGAAAGGTCAGGGAATGACCATATCAGGGAATGACCAATATGGCCTTAGTTGCTAATGCTCCTAAAAAAAAAAAAAAAAAAAAAAAAAAAACCATCTCTAACGTTTTGCAACACCAATGTACAATCCACTACTTTTGAAAATGAAGAAACTCTTGCAATTGAGTTGTGGCTTTTGGTGTGCAAAGAAGTTATTAACAGCATTTTTTTTTTTTTTAACATTGGCTTCTAATAATATTAATTTTAACAGGGTGTACTTCCAGCACATATGGTGAAAAGAAGTTGAACAACTTCTTTTCACCATATGTGAAAAGATAGTCGAGGAACAACTTGTTAAGTAAAGATTCTTTCATTCATTCCTTCTAATAATGAGCATGAAAGTATAGACATTGGTCTGTGCTATAAATGTATGTACTGCCTGTAAACAGCTGTCGATAGTCTGGTTGGTTGCCTTGGTAGAGCTAGACTACCAAGTTCAAGTGTTGTCAGTTCTGTTTACCACTGAATTCTGTCTGTGGCCTTATATAATATTTGCACTTTTATTTAGTTTCATGTAGAATTTCACTGTTTTTGTATTTTTAGCTGTGATGATAGATATTTAAAAATAGTGATATATGCAGTTTCCAACTATTCTTGTTTCTCTCTTCTTTTTTTTTTGCAGTATTTGAAATATTAACTATTCAGGGTTATAGCCACTTAATTCCAGCAGGTACTGTCACTAATATGGTTAGCCAGCAAGAAGATTGCCATATGTGGGGTAGTAAAAATATTCAGAAAGTTCTAACAGGTTAGTTTGTTGATCTTAACTTTATGAAAACTTTGGGAATTAGTTTACAAAGCGTGAATTTAAAAATTATTTAAATTGGTACCATTAAAAATACAGGGTGAGCATAAAGTCTTTCCCTGATTGAGAAAAATTATAACTTAAAAACTATGCTAGATAGAAACTTGCACCTTGTGTCATAACAAAGGCCAATGCTTAGAGCTTTTTTGCACTGTATAGTTGCACAATCTGTGGATGATCTAGGTAGCAATGCATCGCTATAGTGGATACTTCATAATCGATACATCGCTGCAATCGCCAGTATTAAAATGGTGTCGATGAAGGAGAAAGCTCAATGTGTTTTGTGGTTTAATGAAACAAAATCGCCAGTTACAGTTCAGCAGAACTTTAGAAGAGAGTATGGGTGAGATCCACCAAATGTTAAAAACATCAGATGTTGGTATGCAAAGTTTAAAGAGACTGACAGTGTTGGGGACCTTAAGAGAAGTGGTAGGTCTAGTATGAGTGAAGAGACTGTTGATGCTGTGCATGATGCTTTTGACTGCAGTCCTTGGAAGTCAACTCGTTGTGCATAAAGAAAACTTGGCATACCTCAGAGGACAGTGGTTAAAATTTTGCACAAACGGCTTCATTTGTATGCATATAAAGTGCAAATTGTTCAAGCCTTGGAGCAAGACGATCGTCCCCGACGTGCAGCTTTTGCTACAGAGATTCTGCAGCGAGTTGATGAAAGCAATGATTACCTTAAGCGTTTTTGTTTTTCTGATGAGGCTACCTTCCACACCTCTGTAAAGGTAAATCAACATAATGTCTGTATTTGGGGGCCAGAGAACCCACTTGTTGTTATTGAGAAAGAGAGAGGGACAGCCCTAAAGTGAAAGTTTGATTGGACATGTTGGAGTAATACATTGCATCTCAGTTAGAAGAGTTTCAGCCATGGGTAATTTTCCAACAAGATGGTGTGCTGCCACACTGGAGTTTAATTGTTCGTGAGTTCCTGGATGCAGCGTTTCCTAACCGATGGATTGAGAGGGATGGTCCAACACCATGGCCAGCCTGTTCATCGGACATTACCCCTCTTGACTTTTTTTTATGGGGGTATATTAAGAACAAAGTGTATTTGACTCCAGTTCGTGATACTGAAATTTTAAAGGCGAGGATAACAGATGCTTTTGTGACGGTTGTTGAAGAGAAGTTGGAGAAAACATGGAGAGAAATAGAGTATAAATTAGATGTTCTCCAGGCAACAAATGGAGCACATGTAGAAGTGTACTGAAGAGGTAAAAAAACTTTTTGAGTTGAGGTAAAATTTGCAAAAAGCTGTATATTTGTACCCAGCATAGTTCTTGTGTAATAAATGTTTGAAATCAGGGAAAGACTTTATGCTCACCCTATACAATTATGATGTAACTCAAAAAATCAAGGAATTTTTTCATACTATTGAAAAAATGTTATTTAAATTTTTAAACATTATTTGATGAAGATAGTTATATGGGATAGTAATAGCAATAATAGATGAAGATAGTTATATGGGATAGTAATAGCAATAATAGATGAAGATAGTTATATGGGATAGTAATAGTATATTTCAGGATTTGCCATATAATCCAAGGAAGCCACGGGCTTTTGATGCAATAGCAAAAGAAAAAGAAAAAACGCCAAGTATATAAGAAAACGCAAATTATATGCTTCCCTCCTCACACAGGTAAGTATGCAGTAGACCTTTGAATCTATTTAAAACTGTCAGCCTCAACTACCTGTGAAGGCAACTTGTTCCAGCTATCAATGACTCACTGGCTAAAAGAAAACTTCCTACAATCTAATCTAAAACTCAAGCCCTGTAATTTAAATTTATGTCCTCTAGTTCTGGAATTGTTTAGAACAGTGAGAATTCCACCTCATTCATTTTACTAATCCCTTTCAGAGCCTTATAAACCTCAATTAGGTCACTTCTGAGGTGCCTGGTTTCCAAGCTCTGTAGCCCACATAATCGGAGTCTTTCCTCATATGATCGTCCTTCTGCCAATCTCACCATTCGAGTTGCCTGTCTTTGGATCCTTTCAAGAAGCTCGGTCTTTTTTTCAGTTTAGGTCTTCATACTTGAACACATTATTCCAAATGTGGTCTTACAGTTGCCTTATACAGTGGGATTGTGACCTCCCTATCTCTATGGGATAGTGTTCGATAAATCATTGATAGGACACCATGGACTTTCCTGGCTACCTGTTTACACTGTTCAGAAAACTTCATATCTGCGCATATTGTTACTCCCAGATCCCTTTCCTCCTCTTCCACTGATTTTAATTCAACCCAAGTGTATAATTTATTCTGGAGTTGCTATTCCCCAAGTGTAAGACCTTGCATTTAGCAGAATTAAAACATAGTTGCCACTTCTCTGACCATCTTTGAAATCTATTTAAGTAATCCTGAAGTAGCGTTGCTTGGCACTGATCATTAACAACTCTGCCAATCTTTACATCATTTGCAAATTTTGACATCACACCTATCCCTTCATCAATATCATTTATGAAAATGAGAAACAACAGTGGTCCAAGAACTGATCCCTGAAGGACCCCACTTGTGATGTTACACCAATCTGAAGAATATCCATTAATCACAACCCTCTGCCTTCTTCTCTGCAGCCACCCAGCAATCCATATTAGAATATTACCAGGATAAAAGTATGGTAGCTTGGCTTGGACAGTTAAAATTAAGGCTGAAAAATTACAGATTTTCAAATGAACACAATATTTCAGGAATTAGGTTAATAACCTTGAAGTTTATTTACTCTAAGCACAACCTTTATCAATCTTTTTTTCCTGCAGATTGCATACTGCAGTACCAAAATAAAACCAGTAATCCTACAATTTACAAACACTGTGTAAATAAAATGTTCCTGAAAATTAGTTAACAAATCGGGGCTGCTTTTCTCTTACCCATAGTGATATATGGAAGGAAGCATTTAAAGACAATTTTTTGCTCTCAAAAATGGTGATCAACAACGAAATTTGGTTATTGAAGTGGCTTCAATGATAAGCTCAGTTACTTTCCCACTTTTTCTAAGCCTAGTTTAGGAAATGTGGGAAAGTAACTGAGGTCAAAATCCACTGTCTCTTCCTCACTTTGGAGTTGCCTCTTAGTAGGAGCCAACTATATATCCAATCAATGATTGTAGGTGGGTTGTTGGTTTAAGATCAATGGAACTAAATTGGATAAATTAGAGGCTGAAGTCTTTTCACTATGGTGGGATGAAACAACATGACATGGCACTTACTGGCTGGGGCATTGTGTTGGTCAACATATTCCCCACTGTGCTTATCAGTGGAGCAGGACACAGTAGTAAAATGTGCAAATGAAACAATCAAAATATATAACATTAGTGTTAGCAGTTTAAATAACGAAAAAGTGGAATTAGCAGAATTAGGTTGATGTGAAATCAGTATAGTAGTTATTACAGAACCCAACAGGATTTATAAACAAAAATTACACTGTGAAGCAAATTTTCAAAAAAGGATTTGTCTGTGTACATTCTTTAGCATTTTATGTATTTCATTACATGCAAATTCTGCATGTGACTTTATTTTGCCCAGAAATGAAAGAGAAGTAAATATGCAGTAATAATAAGATATATAAGATTTATTAACATAACTTCTGTAAAGAGTGGAGTATTAATATTTGCTACAAGTAAAGTTTAAAAAAAAAAAAAAAGAAATGTAATTAAAAAAGTATAAAAAATATTTCCTTAGAAGTGTACATTTGAATGTCTTTGTCTTTTGTGGTCACTGTGATCATCCTGAACCAAGAACCAAATATAATTGCCCCTCATATCTTCATATCACCTTCCTTGGCACTCCCCCCCCCCTTTGTATCTCCTGATAGAATCTCTGCCCATACTCCTTGCTAACATCACCCAGATTTGGTCTGAAAAATACAGGTGAGAACACAAGAAGTATTGGAACTTGATTTGACATTCTGCATCATCATAAACATCCTCATATCCATCTTTAAACCACTTGTGCCATTCAAACACACTGGTACAACCTAACATTTCATTGCCATAAACAGTTTTTAAGATTTGATATGTTTCTGTTGCAGATTTTCTCAGTTTAAAGTAAAAATCTGATATTCGTTTGTTGCTCCATTACAAAATCATGACAAAGAACATTAATGATACTAACGAAACTGGTTTTTACTTGCAACCTGTCAGCCTAGTGGACAGTCTCTGTACCACCATCTGTTCGAGGAAGGTTGAACTACAACATACCACTTCTCTAATTTTCATACTCATTGTACATGACTGCAACAACACCAGTCTGGGAATACTTTTTCCAATCATATATTTAGATTGATCACACAACCACTAGTTGCCATTGTCAGAGACACGAAATATGAAAATCGCATTAGAAGCAGCCTGTAGTTAGCATGACTGCACCAGAAATGATGAACTGAGTGTGGAAGAAACATTTCACAGGTATATATAGCTACCTGACTTGCAGGTCTCAGCATGTCTGAATGCATCTTGGCACATCTATACCTGTCAGTCACAAAGGAAGTAGTACACATATCAGATTGTTTGTTGTTTGGTTTTTAGGAGCATTAGCAACTAAGGCCATATTGCTCCGGGAATATGCGGTGGTCATTCCCTGACCTTTCCGCATCCTCCATATTTGGTGGTGACGGGCTCGAATCCCGGTCTAATCAAGAAGCGTGTGCTACACACTGTTGCTCCTTCCCACCTGGCTATGGAGGTGCCACACATATCAGATATACATGGAATGTGTATCTAAGAAAACAGTTCTTACTGTTTGTTAAAAAGCTGTATGTGATAAGTAAAAATGGTTGGATTTTTAGAATTAGCACTAGAAGTACTAGTGCTATTTCTAAAAATCTAGAAATACTATGAATTTTGCAAACAAATCTGTGCAGACCAATATTATTTTTGATTAGAGAAGTATAGCCACCATAAAAAAATTCTTTACTGCTCCATATTTGTGTAAAGTGCATTGAACACCCATTCTTGTGTTGATTTTCCATATTGTTTTTGTTTCTCCTTGATTTTGTCCACTTTGCTAGTCCGAGAATTGGCCATAAATTAGTTGACAATATTTTTGTTTACAGATCACAAGACAGCTGTCACTGAGGATATTATTTGTGTCATAATTAAGAATGAAATTAAGTGTTCTATTTAAACTATTGTTTTCCTGTTTTCTCAAAAAAAGTCTGATTGGTGAACAGAATACTAGAATATTGGATTCCTCGTAGTCAGTTTCTACAGATTTGGTTCTGTCTTGACTTATAATGCTGATATAACATGAATAGAATTATAGAATTTATTTTGTAAGAATGAAGTGGGTTATTATTTTTACCATTTTCTCACTCTTCTCACATGTCTTTAGACCAGCATGATTTTAAATTTAATTTATTAATGAGAATTGCAATAAAATACATAATTTTAAATCTAGTTAGTTTACAATATTTAATTTCCATTGGATATCTGAAATACAAATTGCATATTAAAAAAATATTGTTTTTCCATAGGGGAATGTGGAGTAGTGAAGGATGGTTTGAGTCATATAGCTATTCCAAAGGGATGGCAGCTAGGAGGAACAGTAAGTGATAACTGCCCTCTCTGGACAGAAGTGTATACTCAATTGGATGTAGTCATCACAGATTCTCCTGTTATTAATGGTATTCGTAAAGTATCTACAATTCCTGAAGATGAGGATGCTGAACAAAGTGAAAGTGCTGCTAGTATTGAAGAAAGTGTAATAGATGAAAAACAGAAACCTAAGTGGACTGAAAGTTTAAGCAGAAAACTTAAACAGAAAAATGGTATAGTTGGTGATACAAAAAGTGGGAGTAAAGAGAATGGGTTATAAACTTGACAGACATCTTTTAGGAACTGTGACTGCCTCTTTTCCTTTCAACTGTTTAGAAGTGATTTCAGAATTTGTTCTTTTCCAAGTTAAAAGTAATAGACATTTTTACAGTTGTAATGGTGTGTTAATTTTATTTCTTCATCCATTTTTTATAATATATACAGTACCTTATTTGTTTCATATGCATACTTTGTACATTTTGTTTGTGAGTCCTAGGAGGTGGGGGGGGGATGTTTCTATTTTTCAGTTTTTGAAAACTTTATATTCAGTAATACTGCTCCTGTATTTAATATTTCCTAAATTTTAATCTCATTAAATATTCCCTCATCAAACCCGAGGTACTCTAATAATGTCATATCTAATGCAAACTGTGAAATCTGAACTTGTTTTCGTTTTTCAAAGATGCTCTATTTACCATTGTTGTGGTATATATTTCTGTATATAATATTGTATAAAGCATTATTTGATGTGTAAAATAAAATAATATATTAACAGAAATTATGAAATAGTAAGTGTATGCAGATTAATTGCATTGCCAAAATTGTTTTTCCTTTTCTTTATTTATATACGTACATATGTATATATATGTATCATAAATATATATATGCATGTGCATATGTATATATATAGATAAAGTTTGCGATGGGTGACACAGTATACTGTTTCATTAGGCATTTTAAGCTTTAGAGAGCACGAAATGTTTGGTTGGAAATTTTACTGTAGTAGACTGTAGTATATTGTTTCAAAAAATAAATAAATAAAAGAGGGGGCTGTCCAAATAATGCCTTTCTTGTTGATATGTAGAAATATGTATATTATATATATTTAGCACTTATATATGGAACTTAAGCAAAAGAAAATCAAGTCTGCTGAAAGCGTTTCTTGCTGTATCCTTTTAGGGGACTGCCATGCTCTCACTGCAGGAACTAAAAGTATATTTTTTAATAGTTTTTTTGATTTCCACGCCATTAACTGTTTTAATTTCAAAACAACCCACACATAATTCTAGAATCAGAAGAGCATATTAAGATTCCAAATGAATGATTACACAGAACTTATATCCGAAAATATATTTACTCTTATTAGAGAAAAAGATTTTTTTATTATTATTATATTTATGGTTATCACAATGGAATTATGGCAGATACCAGAATATAAAAAGAAATTTATTTATAAAAGTTCAGGTTCTCTAGCCAACCTGTGTTTCTGGCAGCATTCACTGAACTAATCGGTTACGCAAGAAATTACAAAAGTATGCCATATCTGCATGATGAGAGCATTAGCAGATAAAGAAAATAATTAGGTATTAAGATTATCCTGTGAAAATATTTAAAATTTTATAATTTTGTGCCTTACTTTTATTTTTGTATTACAAAAATGACTGGTATTTTGTAGGTTTTAGAGTAGACAGAACAACAAGTAGACATTGGAGGAAAAGTAAAGTACTTGTGGTGTTTTAACAGAACTGACAATAATTTTAAAATCCAATATACTTAATAAGAATAAAATTATTTTTTATTAAATTTTTTGCATTCCACTATATAGTTACAATTATAAGTCAGCTGAATCCATTAATATTGTTAGATTTATTATCTAATCACTCTCTTATAGGCCAGATCTCATAGTCAACCTTTGATATTCATTTGCTTTTATACAGCAACTTCATAAGGTATGTTGTATTTTAATTCAGAGTTACTTAGGAATTAAAACTTGCTTTTGTTAAAGCATATTGAGAAATAAACTTTGAAAATTTTAAGTGGATCTTTCTCTGTCAACCCTCAAAACAGATTTTAAATAGTTTTGTAAAAGCAAATAAATATTAAGGTCAGAAAAATTTTTTATTTCATTTATACCTTTATTGCTGTTATTGTATTTAATCTGTAGTATGTACAACAAATTGCTACCGTGTAGAAAATTAACCATAAAAAAATATTTTTAAAAGAAAAGTTAGTGCATGAAGATTTTGAAAATACTGTATATGTAAAAAGTAAATGATAATATTCCAGTAACAGAAAAAGGTAATGAAATGTGAAATTTTTTCACTTTTTAAGAAATAGCACTCTGAAATCATGGCCAGAGATTTTGATAAGTGAAATATTATTTCAATGGCAACAAATAAATTGAATACAGTTTCCAGGTATCTCACTTTGGTAAATGTATGTTTATCAGTTTAGTGAAGATATTATGAAAGGATATTCTTTTAAGACAGCAAGATGTGGACTATCAGATGTATTAAATACTGGTAAATAGATAAAGTTAACTCCACAACCTTATTTGTATATTATGGCTATATGAAGTTCATTAATTTCTCCATTTTTGAGTTGCTTTCAAAATTCAGTTTGTTTCTGAAACTACTTAAAAACTTGTTTTATTTTAATAAGTTGGAAGATTGTTATGTAAATAAACTTAAGAAATTTGTATTGCTTGTGTGATCTATGCCATACACTGTAGTTAGGAAGTATACAATTTTATATTTTTGCATGCCTTTACTTAAGAAACATTCTTTAAATTGATTTCAAAGTGTAAAGCAAAAAAAAATCTAAAAATGCTTTTTTAATTTTTTAACAAAACAGAAGTTTGCTTAAACAAATATGTAAAATTTTCATATATTAGCAAATACGATTTTTAAATGGCGGGCTGTTATTGCTATCGAAAAGTTAGCATAGTATAAATGTGGTGGCATAATTTTAGCATTAGTAAAATGCTAAAAAAATAATGGCATTTAATAATCAAAATAATATTATTATTATTTTGATTATTAATATTTTGTTATTAAGTATTATTAATGTTTGTTATTAATAATATTTGATATTAATATTTTAATATTATTAATATTTATTTTTATATTAAGATAATTTTATTTCTAAAGGAATGTCCCTTTACAGCTATGCAGCTAGAGGTTACATGAACAAAAAAAAATGACAAACTATATACCATTTATGTACAGAGTAGTCAGGCAAGTTAATACAATAAATGCCTTAAACCAGCTTCTGGTTTATATTAGCATTAGTAAATGCATATGATGCAAGAAAGCAAGCTTATATACAGTATCAGCAAAAAAAAAAAAAAACCCTTCTCATTTCACCCATCCACTCACTCCAAATGTTTTTCTAGTTCTGCCTTGAATCTATTTAAACTATCAACTTCTAGAACGACAGATGGAAGTTTGTTCCAGCAATCATATCTGTGAGAGTGGAAGACTTGTGGGTTTTGTCGTTGGACAGCTTCTGGAAGTCTATGGATAACGTGTTAAATATTTCAATAGAGTTAAATGGAAACATATAGTCCAAGGAGGTCATGTTACAGAGCTTAGATCTATGGGAGTGCATTGTTAAGGCTTCTATTCCGACCTGACGGTCTGGCAATGATCTCCCAGATATTAGGAAAGTTTAGTTTTCTGGACAGGAGCTGAGTGAAGATAACAAGGTTCCAGAGATGATGTGATACCTCCATGGTAGCACATTTAGATTGGAGAGCATGACAGATTTTTAAATAGTCAGTGGCAGACCTGCAATCTTATTCAGCAATTTTAAATTCCAGTATTCAAGGGATAAGAACCTGATTTGGTATGATGGGGGTATTGAGGACCATATAGTAGAGGCATATAAGGGAATAGGGATTATGCAGCGAAGAATATAGTTGCTGATAAGATGCAGATTATGATAATTGGAGATCTGTTTCACAGCCAATATAGTTGAATGTTTTTTTTTCCGAGTGGCATTAAAATGAGACAAGAACATAAGGTCTTAGTGCCAGATGATGCCCAAATCTTTATGCTGATTGACTTTTTTAAATGGAGAATTTCCAATTATAATATTCACATCATTCATATTTCTCTTCTTGGTTATAGTAAGTTGAGCCTATCTTTATCAATAGGAAATTATAAAAAATAAATGAATAAAAAACTCATAGGTAGCAATCAGCTGGAATTTTTCAAGAAATTTGCAGTGTCTAACTTTTATTCATACAAAAATAAATGGACATCTATGTCTTGAGTTATGAAAATTCATAGAAAAACTTTTGCATTTATTCATGTATTGGAATATAGCATAAAAGAATCACTTTACCCAGCTTCTCTCCCTAAGCCACCAATGGCATTTCCTTACATTGCCTGCATCTCAGACCAGCCTTAACTAAAACTGCAAAATGGCTGCAAGAATAATTAACAGTCTTGAAGGATAATCAAAAAATTACCTTTTCTTAGGGACAGCACAGCAGTGCATCATATCTTTGAGTTTCTGTATGTATACTTACAGTAGACCTACAGAAACTCATAAAGATATGACGCACTGCTATGTTGTCCCTAAGAAAGTAGTGTAGTGTCATTTTTTGATTATCATTCGAGACTGTGTTAATTATTCCTGCAGCTATTTTGCAGTTTTAATTGGGGCTGGTCTGAGATGTAAACAATGTAAGGAAATGCCATTATTGGCTTACGGAAAGAAGCTGGGCAAAGTGGTTCTTTTATGCTATATTTCAGACATGGCCAAACATTGGCTCATGAGCCATGTGCAACTCTTTAACACTTGAATTGCAACTCCCCAGAAAATATTGACTGGAAAAATAATTCATGTCTCAAAATAATATCTTGATTAACAGGAAATTATAAATAAATAAAAAACTCATAGGTAGGAACCGGTTGGAATTTTTCAAGAAATTTGCAGTGTCTAACTTTTATTCATACAAAAATAAATAGAGATCTGTTCCGAGTTATGAAAATACCAAAAATCCACAGAAAAACTTTTACCTTTATTCATGTATTGTTTTTCACAATTGGGAAAAAGTTTCACCTCCAAAACATACATTAACCTACATTTTAAATAGACTCTTAAGATGTGAAAAACTCCAGTTTTTCTGCATTTTCTCCATTTTACAATGGATTATAAGATAGTAATTTTTTTTTAACTTTTTTGTTTTATAATGTGTGTTAAGATAGTTTTTTTTTTTTTTTTTACTTTATTTATTAATGAGCATACTAAATGTACTTAAAATAATGCTGTTAATTGCTTTTGAAATTAAGACATTCAAGCTGTCTTTTAAGCCCTGAGTTTCATTAACTTTACTAATGGCCATGAACCACAAAGAGTGAAATCTGACTGCCTTTACTCATTCAAACTCTGAAAGATAGCACATGTTCCCACCGTGAATTGTATGATATGAACCTTTCAGGTAGGTGAACCTGAATATGATTAAGTACTGCAATTGCGTGAAACTATCCAATAGATAATTAGGCCGCTTTATTAGACACCCCTTTTTGTGTTTCCTTCATTATATTCTAGAGGGGAAACTATATGACAGTTCTGAAAAATACAGTAGCGCAAATATAATAAGCATAATATTTCAAGTTGATAAGAAAAAACAACTGAAATAACAGAGAAATATGTAAAATTTAAAGAAGTCTTTATACTCCCAACTGAATACTTGTTATATTTGTCTAAACGTTTAAATTGAAAAATATTTAAATAACTGTGTTAGTCCATGTAAAAATCTTTGTTCACATATCACTGTCTTTTTGTTTGTGTCACAGAAGCAAATAAAACATTTCACTTGCTGTTTTGTCAATTTGCACTCTGAGACCCAGCTTATGGATTTTCCTGTCCATTATATCATATAGATTTTCAAATAGATAATCTGGAAAGCTTGAATATTATCTCACACTGCAATTACATTATTTTACTTTGTAAATAAATATAAATTACACTCGTATCAAGTGGAGAAATAAATGGCATCAGTGTAAGTACAGTATGAGACCAGCAATAAGAAACAGTACATATCTCATGGCTAGAAGTGTTTTTATTTATTTATTATTTATTTTTTTTCAATTAGGTCTTGAGACCTGTATAGGTGATCTCAAAATAAAAATTGTAAGAAAAATTGATTTTTCCATTTTTTTTTTATGTGAACAGTTAAGTATAAGGGTTAGGCACCATAATAAAAAAAAAGTTGGTGGCCCCCACTTATCAGTCTTACAAGAAATATTGTTGTGCAGTCCAAGAATCCTTCCAAACATAATGAAGCCTAATAATTCTACCACTAATCATTTGATAAGTAGTTTGCAGGAGACTGGTAGTATTCAGGACAAAAACATGGCCTCTCTAAACTGGTATTAATGGGGAAAAAATTAACCAATGTTCATATTGCACTTGAGAATTCTCTTCAAGGATGTCAAGTTGAAACACCAATGTCAATTGTCATAATGGAGTACTCATAGGGCATTTTCTGTAGTTTTGTAATTTTCGGTTGGTGTTAAACCAGGTCTCGTTACATTAATCATGATGCCCAGTCACAGAGCCTTCCTATATAATACAGTAAACTCTATATAAAATCTGCCACTTTACAAGCCAGAATTCTTTAAAATCCAGCATACTTAAAAAAAAAAAAAGTTCGGGAAATATTAAGAAAGCAATCCAGCACTCATATCAACAATTGCATTTGTCTTTAAGAATCTCTGCAAAAAAAAGAGTGACATTTCTTGTCCATTAATGTGGTTTGGCAGACATCAGAATTTTAAAATCCATAGATACTACAATGATCTTAATTCTCACAGCAGAACAAACTTGCCTTTGCAATGAGTTTCCCTGATATTCTACTACCTTCATACAAACAGCCTCTCCAAAAGGTTAATTGGCAGTTTGTTTAAAAGATGAAATTCCTGTTGTAGCCCACTTCAAGAGTAATTTGATCCCTCATTGCATGGAAGGTAGTCTCTAGTGACAACATGCAGACAAAACAGCATAATAAAGGCATATGATGCAAGAAAACAGGCTTATACAGCATCAGCCAAAAAACAAAAGAAAACTTCCCATTTCACCCATCTATTTGCTCCAAAAGTTTTCTGGTTCTTCCTTGAATTTATTTAAGCTATCAACGTCCACAATCGCAGATGGCAGTTTGTTCCAGCAATCAACCACCTGCTGGCTAAAGGCAAATTTCTGCACATCTATTCTACAACTGTCTTTCCTCAATTTGAATTTGTCCCCTCAGGTAATTAATCTGAGCAAGAGGAAGAATCCCACCAGCACTGAGCTTTCTCAAACCATTCAAGGCTTTATACATCTCAATCTGATCACCTCGGAGGTACCTAGACTCCAGACACTGCAATTTGCAGAACTTAGCCTTTCTTGGTAAGAGCAACCCTTTGTTCCCCTCATCAATCGCATTGCCTTTCCCTATACTCATTCCAGCAGCTCTACATCCTTCCTAAAATGAGGATCCAGACCTGTACATTTCCATGCTCAAGGTGTGGAAAGAAGTTCAGTATGAGCCTACATGCAGTATACAAAATCAGTTTTAAAAGGTATAATGTTGAAAGTAGTGGAATGCCAGGGAAATTCATTATAAAGGCAAGTTTTTTCCTGTTGTGGGAATTAAGACCATTGCATTATCTAAAGGAAGCAGTTTAAATCCTGCTTCCTGAGAAACATGAAATGGCAGGACAATTATAAATGTTTACAGATATAAGTCAGTTGCTTGTACTTATGCTTAATATTTATTAAAATCTGCCCTCTGAAATTGCTCAACTACTAGATATACTTCTCCAAAATTTAAAAATCAGTACCTTTCAATCCCTTGAAGTGCCAGATTTTAAAGGGTTTACTTTATTTTGAATTTTAGAGAATGTCTGTTCTTTGATTCCAAATAACCAGTTTGTTGAGAATTGTTCTTTATTTTCCCTCAAATTTCTTTAGAGAGCAGTTCCAAAATTATTCACACCTTGTCCAAGCCCAACGTGTTTTTCTGCTCCCCTCAAAAGCTTTTGTGCATGAACAGAGCCTTCACTTTTTTTACAGTACTTTAGGAAGTAAATGAGAGCCAACATTATCCATGAACTCTTCAACTTGCCTTTGTGTGTAGAGCAGTGGATAGCATTGCTGCTCTCTTACACACTGTAGAAGAAGCCTAAATTCAGTTTGTAAAAAAAGCAATGACCACCACGTTGAGAACTACTTTTATTAGAATGTCTTGAGCAAGGGCTACTTCCCCTTCCCTAACTAGAAATTGAAATTTTTCATCTAATAAACCAATTGACCATGGAATTGCATGAAGTTTACAACAGATATCATATAATAACGCCTTTTGGCCTTCAGCATAATCCTCAATTTCCTTATATCTTAAACAAATGAGCTGAAAATACAATACCTGTTATTTTGTTCTGGGGGGAAAAAATCATGTCTGTTGATTCCGATGGATCAGAATGAACTTCAGAAACACTTGCGGTCAAGTAGCCTAGAAATAATAAAACGGCACAAATTGCTTTTGCTAAGAAAATAAGTAAAATCCTCCCCCCTTTAGTGAATGGACTCCCGATTTAGAAAGTTAAAGAACACAGATCTTAAACCTTATCTATAATTAAACTTTTTTTCATTTTCATCATTTTAAATACTAAAAATAAAAAACACTGCACTGCTGTCTGAAGAATAGAAAAGGAAAAAGTTGAGAACAATCGCTGCTACCCCTTGTGTTGCCATTCCACACTACCAATTATCTCAGATGTATTTGCTTTTTGATTGGATTTATAACAAATGAAACATATCCAGTGCCTCGAAGAAAATTGTTTTCTCTCTTCTTAACATTGAATCCTCAAAGACTGCTCATTCAGAGACTTGGTGTTTAAGCACATCAGTGACCTTGGCTGTATTATACTATTGTGTGAAATTTGAACTGTGCTGGTTCAAATTGTACTGTGTAAAGAGGAAATGCAATCTTCAGTAACTATTTTGAAGTTTTAGACCTTGTAGCTTGCCCATTGCTACACCATGAAAAAATAGCTCTCATAACTATGCTACAGTAACCGTTTAATGGATTATTGCATAATGATCAGCTGATGTCAGCCTAAAAAATTAAGTTATTGCAGAAAATTATTTTAATACTCAATAATGCACTTCTTTAATACTCAATGCTTTTACACTGAAAATGGGAAATTGTGCCTGAAAGGTTGCAATTTATAACATACTGACAGAGTATTTGCTGTAGGATTGCACTAGTATATTATAATACAGTTAAAATCAAATAAAATTTGCATTCTTTTTATTACTAAGGTGGGAAAACATGTTTATGTCACTAATATTAAAATAGGGAATACTTGAACCAGCAAATTAATAGGGTTATAGTTAAGGCAGGGTGCTGTTCTGCTCCTGCAAACCTTTAACCACCACTATTTTGAAATAAATATTAAAAAATTTTAAAAATAAATAAAAGATCAAAGTAACACCCACTTCCAAAGGAGTGTGAACACGACTCCTTGCCCAAAGAGAGACGTCCACACCACCAAAGAATGAGTGCCACTTAAATAATAACATAAAATAGAAGAAACAAGGAACGTATAAATACAGGCAGTTCTCGCTTTACAAGTTCCCGGGTTTACAAGTTTTTTTTCCCAAGTATTAACAAAAATCAAAAATATGAACATTAATTGCAAAAAATGAATGTTAAACATTCATAAATACTGCATTCCAAACCATGTGTGTAGCTATACAATACAGTGTACCCCGCTTTACGATATTAATCAGTTCCAGAGACACCATTGCATCATTAAAATATCGTAATGTGAACCCAATACCACATCTTTTAAGGTCACAAAAGGTGATATTGTTGCACAGGTTGTTGGTACTAATGATATCTAATGTAGATGATCTGAGGATTTAATTAACAATTACAGAGCAATGTTAGGTTTGAAAATGAAAGTGTTTGCAATCCTGTCCAGACACAATAGGAGGGACTACATGTTTGAGAACCTTATAAATCAATTTGACCCTGGAGAGACTGTGCAAGGCTCATGGGGTAGAATTTTTTCTCAGTGGGGTCTGTGCTTGTTGAAAGGAGAGAATGTTTCTGCAGGGATGGGATATGGTTTAAATAAAAAGGGTGCAGAATATTTGCTGATGCTATCAAGGCAGTGTTAAGTGGGTCAAAAAACTGATAGCCTGTGGGGGGGGGGGGATACACAGATTAACAGTAACCACAGGAAGAGGTGAAAGTGATTCTTGCACTGCTTCTATTAAAACATGCATCAGCCTACAAAGCAAGGTGTTGGAGATTTCAAGACCTGCTGGATGTCCTCATGGAACAAGCAAATACATGACTGTGTCAGGGTTGCTAAGAGTAAAAACAGTTACAGGTCTGCTTGCATGTACACTAATGCTAGGAGAATAAAAATAAATTTGAAATACTAATCAAATGCAGATGTAGGGATATCGGAGAAGTAGTGTCAGGCAGACATAAGGGATGCAGAATTTGAATATGGGGAGTACAAAGTCTAAGAAAAGACAGAACAGCAGGGAAGGAAGGGTTATGCAGGATATAAGGCAGTGCATTCAGTGCACATGGATGGCCAGTTCAATGTTGAGTCAGTTTGGTGTGACATAAGCACTGGGAAAACAAAAATGGGAGTAGGAGTGCGTTACAGGCCTAATGACTAATGGGTATAACTGTATAGACATATTGAGTGGGCCAGAAAATCAGAATGTCTTGTAATGGAGAACTTGAACGTTGCAGATATTGACTGTACCTTGTAGATTGGTCACTCGCACAGTATCAAGACTTTTATGGATTTATTGGATGATTGTTTTGATTTTGATAAAAGGCCCACTACGTAGCAGTGAATACAATGTACTGATATAGAATTTACTTAAAAATGCAACTACTGTGAAAGGCAAGGGAGAGGGTTTTCCCTTTCAGAAAAGTGATTGTAGCAGTCTCAGACAGTTTTTAAATTCTATGCATCTGGAACAAACTGAGGAAGTTACCAATGGCAAATAATAAATGGGAAGCATTCAGGGATGTTATTGTAGAAGCTACTAGGTTTTTATAACAACTAAAAGATACAGTTCAAGGTATTGACCTAAGGGATATCAAATGAACTTATGAGACTTCTGGCAGCAAAGAAAAATGCATGGGGTGCATATAGATTATCAGATGCCTATAGTAGATATAAACTAGTCTGCAATCAAGTCGCAAAGGAGGTTAGGCAAGCAAAGGCAGATTATGAGAAGTCTGGAAAATAATGCAAAGAAAAGTAGCAAAGATTATTTATGTAAACAGTAGAAGGAAAGGGTTGAATCTTGTTGGTCTGCTATATATGAATGGATTAACTGTTGATAATTCTGCTCTGGTTGCTGACAAATTGAATGGATATTTTGCATCTACATTCACACAGTTTTTTTAGGGCTAGGGATGCCAGAAGTGATCAAATTCTGGCAGAGAGCTGAATGGTTTTGTGATAATTGGGGGGAAAGTGGAGGATAAGTTGTTGAAGCTTAGTGTAAAAAAGACATCTGTGGAGGATGGATCTATCCAGTTAAGTTAAAGGATGCAGCAAAAGAGGTAAGCAAACCTTTAGCCAAGATTATGAAGCATCGCTGAATTCAGGGATTAGAGATGTGCAAATGTATTCACAAAAGGAGATATGAGTAATTACAGACCTTACATTCACTTCTGTTCTAGGGAAAATAATTCAGTCACTGGTTAAAGAAGTAGTGCAGGACCATCTCTACAGGAATGCGGTTATACTTCAGTCACAGCATAGATTTGTTAAGGGATGATCTTTTCTGACCAATATGATCAGAAACTATAACACAGTAAGAAAGGAACTGGATACAAAAAATAATTTTGACAACCATATACTCTGGTTAGATGTTCAGTGCCAGGCCTATTGTTGTTTTCTATATTTGTGAATGATATTGATGAAGGCATGTTGTGCTTAATATCTAAGTTTGCAAATGATATGAAAGTTGGCAAGGTAGTAAATCACAGTAATCAGGGTATGCTACTGCAACAAGATCTAGACAAATTAGGCAGATGGGCTGAGAAGTGGCAATTGAAGTTTAATATTGACAAATGCAAAGTACTTCATAGGGGGGGCTGTAATCCCAGGTTAATGTATCACCTGTGTTCTGCCATGCTCGGGGCAGTGGAGAATGAAAAAAGACCTGGAGGTAATTGTGTAGACAGGCCGCCAGGACAGCTCTTGGGATTTTGTCAATGATATACATGAATTTTGCCGGCAGGGACATTGAGATGAATAGCCCATTATATAAGGCAATGGTTAGGCCACTTCTTGAGCATTGCATAAAGGCATAGAAGCCTCATTCTAGCAAGGATGTGGATCCGTTGGAATGGTGCAGATAAGAATAACAAGATTGGTGAAGGGAATGAATTGGTGGTCTTACCAAGTCAGGCTTCAGTTCTGCAAACTGCAGCATCTTGATACCAGGTACTTGCAAGGTAATCTACATTAAGTTTATGATTTTTTCCATTAAATTGATAAAAAATATTGGCCCAAAAATATAATATCATGAATTTGATAATTAAACTAATGAAATTATAGTGGTATCATATTAATAATTTCAAATTATAATATACAATATTTATTAAATTATATGGAATTATTAGGATTATTCTGTCTTACTGTATTATTAGTAGATGTAATCTACTAATAATACAGTAAGTTAATGCAATGGTCAAAGTGGATCCAGCAGAACAAATTTTGCCTTCGTAATGAATTAGCATTGGTGGGGAAAGCTATCAGGATCATGATTTTATTTCCAGATTTAAAAAAATAACAGAAAATTTTTAAAAAGTGGCACTTGTCAGACATCATGCTATCAGAGGGAGGTTAATGGTGGGGTATAGGATGCAATGGATGTAAATGAAGGAAAGGATGGCAGGCACCTTCTATTCCCTAAAAACAGAAACAAAAATCAAGGTGAGTAAATCAAAACCTGCACTACTTAGAAAGTCAGATACTGGATTTACTAAACTCAAGTAATAAAAGATAAATTCTTACAATGGAATTGTCATGGATTCCAATGAAATGCAGCTGTCAAAATGCCCCTGCATAAACATGAACCTGTCTGCTTTTGTTTGCAGAAAACATATTTAAGGGAAAAACCCTATCCTGCAAAACTTGACATCTGTAAGGACAGGAAAGGAGAAGTCCCAATCCTTGTGGGGCCTTTCACTAATTTAGAAGCACTAGCAATTCATTTAGCACTGGGGTTCCTCCTCACAATCTGTTCTATAGGGTGTCTCAAAAATATTGGTACAAACGTTTAGGGGAGGTAGGTAACATCTAAAGGAATGTGAATCACATAGGAACCCATAACCGGAAACGTCACGGGAAAGTAGTAGCAGAGGCACAAGAAGCAGAAATGACACAAGACTAATTAGTGGCAAACATTTATTTGACATAATATTAACAATGGAGTATGAAATGGATGCATTTCATGATGTCACAACAGATGCTCGAAGGTTCCACCATGAGACGCGATGCATGCGTGACACCGACGCAGCATGGATTGGCGAACATGGTTGAACACACCTGGAGTTTCTTGGACAGTATCAGCAGCGCAGATGAGTCTCACCACGAGATCCATTTCCGTCTCCACAGGCGATCCATACACAATAGATCTGAGGGCTCCCACAGAAAAATCAAGGCTCAATAAATCAGGTGAGTGTGGGAGCTGGGCAACAGGTCCACCAATCCATCGACACCCAAAACGCCTGTTCAAATGGTCACGAACACACCTTCCATAATGGACAGGCGCCCCGTCATGTTGAGTCTCACATTTGCTGAAACATCGTCAAGTAACCCTGGTAGAACTTATTCAAGAACGATCCGATATTTAGCAGAGTTCATGCAGGATGGTAACAGGTATGGGTCAACTAAGCAGTCACCGACCATACCTGCCCACACATTTATTGCGAAGCGATGTTGTGCTCCATGGGGGTGCACACCGTGTGGGTTGTCGTGAGCCCACACATGAGCATTGTGCTGATTGAATAAGCCTTCCCGAGTGAAATAAGCCTCATCAGTGACCAAAACATAAGCTGGAAAATTCAAGTCTTGAACACTTTCTTGGAGAAACCACTGTGCAAAAGCCACACTTGCAGGATGACCTTGGAGGAGCAGTAACTGAGCCCTTTGGATATGAAAGGGGTGTAAGGAATCGTCGTGCCAGACATGCTGTACACTGCAACGAGACACTCCTAAGGCAGAGGCAACGGCACGTGTGCTGCTAGTAGGATTATTCTGGACGGCATTCAACACACTTTCTTCCATTGCAGGAATTCACGTCGAACATGGTCTGCCTGCACTACGCCTGTTACCTCTAAATGACCCATAATTGAACAAATTTTGATGCGCACGCGCAAATAAACGGTGGTCTGGTACATGTCTATCTGGGAAGCATTCTCCATAAATTCGTTGAGCGGCTTGTCCATTGCCCTCTGCTACTCCATACACTAGGTACATGTCTGCCAGCTCACAGTTCGTATATCGATGCATGCTCTTCGTGCAGCAACTACTGCTTGAATGAGTAAACCAGAAATTTTCCCTCTCGCGAACTGATGAACAGTGCCGTGTACCGACTTACAGTGACGTTTCTGTTTATGGGTTCCTATGCGATTCACATTCCTTTAGATGTTACCTACCTCCCCTAAATGTTTGTACCAATATTTTTGAGACACCCTGTATATATTTGCTTCCTGGGAACCAACATCTTCCAGACAGATCTTGATGATTTATATTGCAACTGCCCATTTCATTTCTACTTGTAGACTTTAATGGACATAATACCCTATAAGGGTAGTGCAGAAATTAATGAATGAGGTTGTAGGGTTGAGTGTATTTTCAGCAATAACAACCTTAATTCATTAAATGTCTGAACAATGCCTACCTATACATTCTCTACCATCAATCTCTCTATTTGCTTCTCTTCCCATCCCTGCCTCCTCTACTCTCATGGAAAGAAACAGAATCCATATGAACGTGATCACTTTCCTATACTATATCGGGCAGACCACCCTCATATTTCTAAAATCCCATGATGGTAGTTTGATCAAGCAGAACAGAGCAAGCAAAACTTACAAAATTTGATCCCGTTACAATCCAGCAGGAATCAGTTGATGCCGTTTCAGAGTGTATTATCCATGTAGTGAAAATGCAATCCCAAAATATCCTCCAGATTTCCAAAGCTGTGGTGGAACCAAGAACATAAAGAAGTAAGGACACAGGTTATAGGGCTTGGGGAATCTTTTAACATTACCCCACCATTGAAAATATTATAGCTTTCAAATTTCCCCATGCCAAAGTACAATTTATATGTTGTCAGAAACAAAAAACATACTGGGTTCGCATCATCTATTAATCAGACTACCACAGTCATCTGGGATAAAATTCAGAAAATGAATGTCAATATAAGTCATATCCTTCATCACTATTACAGCATAATGGATGTATAGTTCAGATCCAACTGCTGTTGCCAACTTTAGGAGGAGTATTTGCTAACTCTCTAGAACATGGGCTCACATTTGGTGAGTATGGGCTTGGCACAACCAGGGTCCCGAGCTGGATATCATCATTCTTCTCTTTTCTTGTGATTCCTTTCTACTTCTCTCTCTCTAAATTTTTTTTTTTTTTTTTTTGGTCGGTGCAGCATAAGTCTCAGGCTTCCTTGTGCCATGTGGATTATAATAATAATAATAAATAATAATAATAATAACATCACAGCCCTCCAGAATTCTGAATCCCAAAAAACCTGCTGAGAAACAGACATTCAACTGATGAATTAAAGAGCCAACTGATGTCAGCAGTTGGAGAGTTACTCTGATAGTGCAGTAATTACAGATATATGATCTCTCCAAAAGGTTATTCTGCCAATTGCCCTACCATCAGAGGAGAAAATAAATTGTTATTTATTTATTATTATAGTAATAATAATACATAAAATAGAAAATGTGTTTGAAAGTTGAAACTAAGCAATGGGACAACTCGTGAAGGGAAAGTGTAAGCTTCTGTGAGCACTGAGATGATTACATTAACACAGCAGTGTAAATCCAACTATCCTATTTAATTAATTGCAATCATTTGCACACCCATCAGAAAAAGAAATGTGGAATTATTTATACTTAAACTGTTCAAATAAATGATGAAAATATTTTGAAGCACTTTATTAATTGCACATCTTATAATTGTATAATTAATACATTATTGTTAATTATATAATTAATTATATTTTATTATTATATTATATATATATATAATATTTACGTTATTTCTAGGAAGCACCATTACAAAGACTGGAGTGATAGACGAAGAAATAAGTAGAAGGATACAAGTGAGTGGAAATTTCTATAGACAGACAAGAGATCGGATCTGGAACAGGAACATATCACTGAAGTGTAAGAAGGCTATATATCAGGCCTATTATGTACCAGTTCTGACGTATGCATCTGAAACTTGGACTATGAGGGAAAAAGGATGAAAGCAGAATTCAGGGGGAGAAATGAGATTTGTGAGGAGATAGCTAGAAAGACAAGACGCGACAAAATCAGGAATGATGTGATTAGGGAGAGAATTCAGATTGAAAAACTCCAGGACAGGATTGAAAGGTCCTGTTTGAAATGGTTCAGACATGTAAAGAGGATGAACGAGAGGCATTTGCCAAGAAGAATGTTTGATTTACAATTAAGGGACAAAAGACCAAGGGAGAGACCAAGAATGAGATGGCTAGACATGATAAAGACCGATGTCATTTAAGAGAGGAGGAAACTGGAGTGAAATCAACAACAGAGAGAAGTACACAAACAGGGCATGGTGGCAAGGCTTCGTACGTTGACCCATGTAATAGCGGAATGATGACAGGTGATGATAATGATGAATGTAAATAAAATATAAAATTTTAATAATATACTAGGGGCTGCTCGCCAACCCCATGCACGTTTTTCTATGTAATATGTAGAGGTATGACAGAGTAAGTCAAATCTTTTTCTATGTAAAGATTGATCAAAGAAAGTGTATCGTATTACAAGTACAGGCCATACTAGAGACCCCCAACCCACTATCAAACCTGTCAAAATGCACTGATTGATATCTAATTTATATATAAAAGAAAATAGAAAGTGTACAAAAAAACTATAAAAAGTAAAATTGTGTGAATGTTGAGTGAATGAAAGATATTATTAATTGCATGTTCTATCTTAGCCTCTTCACTGGACAGACTGATGGCTATGCAGGCCCTCGGGGGCCTTATGGTTATCCCAGCTAACACTATGCTATAGCTTTTCCTAAGTGGCATGGTGTGGAATGCTGACACTGGCCATTAGGGTAACCCCCAGGCCAGTGTGGGATAGAGCTGCAAAAAGCATGCTCCACCATAGGAATCTCTTTCCCTGTTCTTTTATTCCTAGAAAGTGGGTGGTGGGGTGAGCCACCACCCACTTTCAACTCCCACCCTCTGGACCAGGATGGACATCCTGTACAAGGGGTCCCTTTAGTGTCTCCCCTTTTAAATCAGACAAGTGCCTCAACTATTGCCCCCTTTCTTCTCTATCTCTTTTACCCCACCCTTTTCCTATCTCCTCATTATATCCTTTCAAAAGAAAATAATTTTTTTTCTTTTCTTTTTTTTTTTTTTTTGACTCTCCCTGGATGCCTAGGCTACCCCAGGGTTCACCCCGCCAGAGCTTGCTTTCTTCTCTCCTACAGTGTCCTGGCCCACCTCCCTGGGGTGGTGACGGAAACTGGGGGTGTTAGTGGCTCTCCACAGGCCCCCAGACTAAATGGCCAGAGGAACAACACAACCCATGCTAATACTTCACAAAACACACACCCTTGGCCTTATGCAAAATATTGTATTCTACACAGAATACAATAATGAGAAGTTGGAATGAGAAGTTGAGAGTAAGAATGAGAAGTTGGGGAAGACCCCCGGTGCTGCCAGACAAAAAACACTATGATTGATATCTAATCAGCAAATGATCTAAGTAATTATTTACCTGTGCATTTGTAGTTCGTGGCATTCTCAAGGTCGAATAAATATTACTATGTAATTATTTACCTGCGTTTACATAAGTCAATTAGGAAAAGGCCTTTTGCTTCGGGTTCCAAAATGCATGAGGAATATTGTTGCATCCGAAAGAGCAAGACTAAAATATTTAACTGAAATATACAAAAAATGTTAAAATGGAACACAAATATCAGAGAGCGAACCAAGTGCATGAGGTTGGTGAACGTTATGGAGGCAGTTATCAATAATTAATTACATTTGTAGTGATGTAATTGCCTCGCTCTCTTCTCCCATTGGCTCGAATAAATATCACTAGGAGATAAACTTTTTTAATATATAGGGGGCTCTGTCCCCCTTCTTGCTTTGTTCACCAACCTCTGCTGATGTAGACTCAAACGAGAAAATGTTCGAATCTACATCAGTCCTTTTCACTCTTTTAGCTCTTTCCAACAGCAGTTCTCTGTAATCATAAATTCGGAAAATTAAATGCACAAGGCATAATCCTTATGGGTTTTGAAAATGTTTTTATTTTTGTGCCTTGTGCATTTAATTTTCCGAATACGTTACCACCACACCCTTTTGGCATCTCTCATAATGCGGATATAACTTCACAACTGAGATGGCTTGTTGTATTACCTGGGTACCTGCCCGCCCACTGATGATGAAGCCGCACAGCTTCGAAACGATCATCTGGGTGGTGGTACCGCTGAAAATAAATAACAGTAGTCTTCTCTACTAGAGAAGCATTATTTATTTGAAGTAATTCAATAGTAGCTATCTTGTTGTGAAGGCAACCACATTATGAG
The DNA here is from genome assembly GCF_048544385.1 of Mastigoproctus giganteus. NCBI lineage: Eukaryota > Metazoa > Arthropoda > Arachnida > Uropygi > Thelyphonidae > Mastigoproctus > Mastigoproctus giganteus. Next base: position 28,619,315 of record NC_143581.1, on the reverse strand, counting down.
ACACAATTAAAACGATGCCTTCAACGCTACAACCGTAGCTCATATCTATGGGTTAACTATGGTGTATTTACACCGATATTATATAGTAATCATAAATGTACATTTGGCCAAATTGTGGAATGTCTCTAACAGATAATAAACTCATCTTTCCTTTTGCCACAGCACCTCCTTGTATTTGCACTGTATAAGGGCCGCTGCCACCTTGAAATCCACATTTTCGGCATTAAAAGATAAAGGCATAAAGATTGTTGTAGACTCAAACGTTTTCTCGGAAGCATCTTCCTTTTTCTGTGTTGTCAAAAAACGGCGTCTTTAAAGAGTCTGGATAAGTACTGCCATTGACAAACGTGTCTTCCTTCTGTGACAACATGAATGTGCGGCTCTTCCGAGTTCGCTGTGAAGAGATAATCTGCCACAATGTTGACATTCGTCTACCATATCACCTCAATCGCAATATGATACTTCAGTGGTTTCTTCGTTATCAGGATCTTCTGAAGATCTTATGTTACATATGAGCCATTTAACGGTTTGCTGATTTTCGGCCTGTTTTTCATCCATGTTAGCTACCTGCTTCCTATAGCACTGATTTTCCACTTGCTCCATCATCATTGAACTTATTCTATGATTAGTTCGTAACCTTTCGCCGTGTTTCTCTCTATATTTCTGTAACGACTCATGACACGTCGTTTTCTCTCGAAATTGGTGATTGCCAAGCTAGGTCGCGGCACTGTGTTAATTACTATGTTAGTACTTATAATTAGCAAATCAAACAACATGGATTCCAGACACATCTGTCGAAATGTACTGATTGATATTTAATCAGAAAATTACCTATGTAATGCATGAGCAATATTGTTGCATCTGAAAGAACAGGACTAAAGTATTTAAAAACTACAAATATTTAAAATATTTACAAAATATTAAACCATTTACAAATATAAAAAACTATATCATCAGCTAACATTACAATGGAACATCAAATGGTGCTGGCTGTGATCATGTATTAGACAGCGAACCACATGCACAAGGTTGGTGAACGTTATGAAGGCAAATATGACTTGAATAAGTGACATAATTTTCCTGTCCTCTTCTCCCATTGGCTCGAATAAATATCACTAGGAGGTAAACTTTTTTTTAATGTATAGAGATTATAAATTACAATTAGTTATGCAATTAAAAATGTGTAATTAATAACATTAATTATAGTATATTTGGATGCATTATGTTCCTTATGCATTTCTTTTAATTTTAAATATTTTATTTTATTAAAATAAAGTATTTATTAATAAAAAACCACTTCAAATCAATAATAAAATTATTTGTTTTTTTGGTTTAATTTCACAGTGGGTTCTTCAAGATATTTCAAATTATGTGCATATAGATGTAAAACATAATACAGAATCTAGAGTCTGCCTGAATATGTCATTTAAAGACAGAATATTAGCATTAGATGCAAAAAAGCAAGCTGATACAGCATCAGCCAAAAAAAAGAAAAAAATGACACCTATTCATTCGCTTCAGTAGTTTGCCTAATTCTTCCTTGAATTTATTTAAATTATCAACTTCCACAATGACAAATGGAAGTTTGTTCCAACAATCAGCAACCCATTGGCTAGAGGATAGAGGAATAATCCCATCAGCATTCAAGTTGCTCAAACACCTCAAATCAGATCACCTCACGGGTATCAATCTCCAGATAGCTGCTATTTGCAGAAATGAGCCTGTCTTGATAAGAGAACCCTTTGTTCCACTCACAATCTCATTCTTCTCTGTACTTGTTCCAGCAGCTCCACATTCTTTTCCAAAATGAGGCAGAGATCTATATGCAGTACTCAAGATGTGGCCTGACCATTGCCTTACGCAATGGGATAATCACCTCCCTGTTAGCAAAATTCCTGTATATCATTGACACCCATGAGCTGTCCTGGTAGCCTGTCTGCATTGCTCAGAGAACTTTATATGTGATACCCCAGGTCTTTTTCATTTTCTGCTACCAGAGTGTTGTACAACAGAGTTGGTACATTACGCTGGGGTTACTGCTACCCAATTCAGTACTTTGCATTATCAATGTTAAACTTCAGTTGCCATTTCTCAGCCTATCTGCCTAACTTTTCTAGATCTTGTTGAAGTAACACAGTTGTTAACCACCCTGCCAACCTTTGTATCAGCTGGAAACTTGGATATTAAACCTAATATTCCTTCATCAATATCACTGATAAATACGGAAAACAATGGGCCCAACACTGAACCCTGGGCAACTGCACTAATAACATTAGTTTTAAGGGAACTATGAATAAAAGAAGAAAATAGGCATGGATTAGCTACAGGTCTGTTGTTGAGAACTTAGGGAACAACAAGGATCCACACTACAAGAATATAGTTGAAATGTTGGCAAACTTCAAGAAGCTGGGCTAAAACATGAGTGTCAAGGTACATTTTTTACATCCCCAAATTGATTACTTCCCAGAAAATGTAGGAAGTGTTAGAGAAAAAGAGGATGAGAGGTTTCACCATGACATTAAAGGCATGGAGATGAGGTATCAGGAGAGGTGGAATGTCAACATGATGTCTGACTGTTAGTAGATGCTGAAGAGGAACTGTAACATTGAAGGATCTGCAAGAAAATCAAAAATTTTAAAATTTGACCCACCATAGATCAGTTTTTAAAATGACAGGTAAGTATTTAGTGGACTTTTTACCACACTCCCCTTTTTGAGTGTTTTCAACATGTATTTAAATATAAAAGTCTGGTAAAAGTAGCATTTTGTTATTATTTCAGTGCACACATTCTGTCAAAATTAATAAACATTTGTGAAAAATCTAATTTTCTTCCATAATTTTTGAAGAAACCTGACGTGATGGAAACAAACAGAGTCATTTTTTAAATCAGCATTAGAAAATGATTCAGAGACCCTTTTCTTAGAAAAACATCAGTGATTTTTTTCAAAATGCAGAGTAGTGTTATTTGTCACGCTTGATTAATATTTGAAATTTGTGTAAAATCAGCTATTAAATGTTGCAGATGTTTCACCAAATGAAAAAAGTTGTTTCTGGTTAAATTAATAATTTGAAAATTTTTAAATAATACTAAATAGGTCAAGAAATCATATTGGTTTAGTCTTCCCATGAACTAGTAAAAAATCTGATGTAATTTTGATGGTTCTGTGGGACTACAGATTGGCTGATTATTCATCATGTTGAAGAAATTCAACATGATGAATTTCTTCATCATGTGTGAATTTCTTCATCACTTCTTCATCAAGAAATGTGTACGGCGAAATATTATCAAGTTTCAGGAGTCAACTCGAAAGGGACTTGCCACCTCAAAATAACAAAAATTACTTCTTACACTCTCACTTATGTAGTTAAAGTCTGTGTGTTGTTGTTAACAGTGCATACTATTGTGTGTGTTCTACGGGCAGTTTGCCCATTACTGCACAAAAATTTCCCTACTAATTTCCAATTTTTTCAATTGTGTTGCATAAATACAGAAGATAAATATTTTTGTTTCCTTAAACAAGAGCTTAGCCAGCTTTAAATCCATTGATGATATGCACTCTCCAGTCAAAATATTATGACCACCTACCTAATATGGGTATATTAGGTAGATGGCCTTCTTTGACCACAAGGCGAGGCATGGACTCCCTGAATGGAGATGTTTAACCATATTGCCAAGACTGCATCCCATAGTCCAGCAACAGTCTGTGGTGGAGGATACAAACAGCAGATTGCCGAATCATGTAATCCCAGAGGTGTTCTATTGGATTCATATCTGCCAAATTTAGCAAACCACTCTCGAACAATACTGGCAAAGCATCAGGGAGAATTATTCTGCTGGAACATACCTGTGCCACTGTAGAAGACAGTCACTATAAAGGAGTGCACCTGATCAGCCATAATGGATAGCCAGTTTTTAGCATTCAGAGTGCAGTCTAGGAGTATGAGGATTTGTTCCTATAGATTTCAGGGAAAACATCCCCATGCCAAAACATTACTGCTGCCTGCCTGCCTATTTCTATTAGATCAGAATGCTGGAGTAATTCCTCTCTGCAGTTTGTCACTGTACCCTCCATCTACCGTCCATACAACATAGCACGAAATGTGGTTCATCAGAAAAGGCAACTTTTTTCCCATTCATCAATCAATGGTCCAATGTGCTGTTCATGTGCAAACTTTGAGTATTGTTGGCAATAGGTGGCCATAACCCCAGGGGCTCACATCTGGTGAGTATGGGCTTGGCACACCCAGGATCCTGAGCTGGATATCATCATTCTTCTCTTTCTTGGCGATTCCCTTCTACTTCTCTCTCTCTCTCTCTCTCTAGGGGTAATTCAAAAATTTTTTTTTGCCTGGTGCAGCATATTGCAATAATAATAAGCAAATCTAATTGCACTATATTGCAATAATAATAAGCAAATCTGACCTTGACTGGGTGCCTATTGAAGAGGCCCATAAGGAGGATGGTTTATTGGATTGGGGTTTTAGAAACAACACTGGTCATACCCTGGTAAAAGTCCATGATCAACAGTTCCACTATTTTCCATCAATCAGCTTTCAAAAAGCAAGCCAGTTTACATTTACCATCCATGACCATCAGTGAGGTGTGAGAGCCTGCCGCTGGTCTGGCAACTGCTGCTCTGCCCACTTTTGGACCACCTTAACTATAGCAGTCTACAAACAGTCCACAAGATTCACAGTTTCTATAATACTGTCACCCTACAAGTGGTACCCAACAATTATCCCTTTTTCGAAGTCTGTCAGATCAGGTCCCTTGTCCATGTCAATCAAATAGTTTGTGTGGACTACATGCCACAAAACTGTTTCGCCACTACACGTGTACCACCAGACGGGAAGTAACAGCCAAATGCTAAAACACGGAGGTAGTCAATGTTTTGACTGGACAGTATATGATTTCTTGTTCCAGGAAGCACGTACCACCATAACTTATTACATCAGACGACCACTAAAATGCCAAATATTCTACTCTTCACATCTATACATACAAGAACTCTACAATTGGCATTATTGTTTATATCCAGTGTGACTTCCTGTTAACTGTAAAAACAATATTCAACAATAGCCAGTCAAGTGTATTAGGTGCATGCATGGATTTCATTTGCCAAAATTATTTAATCAGAAAATGGATTCATTTGTTTAGCCACAGTTTACATGATCCATTTTCTTTAGTCCTGTGTTAATTATTATTCTTCTATTTATTTATCTTCAGATACAGGCATACACGGTTAACTGAAAAAGGTAATATCAGGAATCTTCTGAAAGATTGCTGGCTGGTCCTTGTTTTGTGGGCTTTTCTACTATAGTAAAAAAATACTATATTATAATACTTATATTCTTTTCTCCCTCTCTCTAAAAGACAAAAAAACGTTATGAGGCCCATTCTGTCCTCCTATGATTTTTTATGTTTATTTTTAATTATTTAATATTATTTTTTTCGTTCAGCAGTATTTGAACTGCTCGGTTATACGAACGTGTGAATGCACACAAGACAAACATCGCCTCCACAACGAGTTGCCATACTATTGTACTACTCTCAAAAAATTACTGCAGCAATAGGTCAATTGGCATTGCAGAGATATAGAAATTTGTTTTTCCAAGAACAGGCATAGTGACACTTCTACAGATCATTCATGAAATAACTTTGTGTAAAGAATGGTTCTTCTCGTCTCTAGCAACCTAATTAAAATAATAAGTTAAGTTACTAATATTGAAATATTGGCAGATTTAAGGGAAATTAATTGAGTGGGCTACTTCCTCTGGCATATCGGACTTACTTTCAAACTAACCAAGGAGGCCCATTGAGCTTCGGGAAAAAGAAAAAAAAAAAAAAAAGAAGACCAGATCAGATATCGTCCGTGAAGGTGAATAAAGTAGGAAACCACAAAGCACTAGGTTGATCTGGGATGAACAGCAGAATTTTACTCACCACTTCTGAAAACCAAGGGGAAAAATAATTACTTTAAAACTCGGTTATGGTAGTACCCAACGACCGGAAACAGCAGACAGTATTAGTATTAGCAATGGCCACATGGTTCAAGGAAGTATGGCTTCTGCTGCACCAGCCAAAAAATAATAATAAATAAATAATAATAATAAATCATTATTTATTCGAGACGTGTCGACATTAGGCTGTCGCTGGTTAGGGATTCTTGTCGTGCCGTGCTTTAATCGTAATATAGTAAAAAAAAAAATTGTGGTGGGAGATAAATTTCTTACCTATTTTGTAAGAAATTTATCCCCCACCATGCCGCCGCTAACAAATATGACCCTCGTGAGTAACGCAATTGATACAATCGCCGTCCTCCCCACACCGGGTAGAAAAGACCTGAGTTTTCGAATCCTGTCGATGACGTGAGGAATTTTTATGGGCCTTTTTCACAACGTGGCTGAGTTATTCGGTCTCAGGCGAGGCTAACATGGTCTTTTCTCCTGAAAACTCGAGTTTTTTGTCCGGCAAAGAGAAAATCGACCACAGAACACACGCAACTTACAGACAGTATATACGGAGCAATATGGCCGTAGTCGCTGATGCTCCTAAAACCCTACTAAAACATCAACAACAACTAAGAAATATGAATCAAACATTATTTTTATTGTGTTCCACTCCAAAGTTTCTCTTCTGAGATTGTCTCTGCACTTTCGGTCAGTTACACAATCATTTTAAACTTTTCAGAAACACGTCCACAGCACTGATATTATTGTAAAAGCTGGAAATCCGGTAAACGGCAGCGAGGGAAGTAAGCAAACTGTTGGCCATAATTATGAGAGCATCCATAGATTCAGGGAAGGTCCCCATGGACTGGAGATGTGCAAATGTATCCCCAATTCACAAAGGGAGTTCAAAGGTGACGCAAATAATTACAGACCTGTTAGTTTAACATCTGTTCCGAGAAAAATAATGTAGTCGCTGGTTAAAGAAGTGATGCAGGATCACCTAGACAAGACTGCAGTAATAGTTTAGACACAGCATGGGTTTGTTAAGGGAAAGTCTTGCCTGACCAATCTGATTAGATACTACAATGTGAACACAAAGGAACTGGATGCAAAAAATAATTTTGATATCTTATACTTGGATTTCAGGAAAGCTTTTGCTACTGTTGCACATGGAAGACTGCTGTACAAATTGGAATGATATGGCATTAAGGGCAAGTTGCTGCTATGGATAAAGGGATGGTTGAGTGGGAGATGGCAAAGAGTGGTAATCAATGGACACTGCTCTATGTGGACTAACGTTATTAGTCGAGTACCCCAGGGTTCGGTGCTGGGCCCATTGTTGTTTTGTGTATTAATTAATGATATCGAAAAAGGTATATCAGGCTTAATGTCCAAGTTTGCAGATGATACAAAGGTTGGCAGGGTTGTTAATAGTAGTAAAGACAGTATGCTACTGCAACAGGATCTAGAAGAGTTAGGTAGATGAGCTGAGAAGTGGCAACTGAAGTTTACTGCATATGGGAAGCAGTAACCCAAGAGAAACGTACCAACTGTATGGTACTACACTCGGGGAGGTGGAGAATGAAAAAGACCTGAGCAGTCAGATATGAAGTTCTCTGAGCAGTGCAGACTGGCTGCCAGAGCAGGTCATGGAGTTTTGTCAATGATATTTAGGAATTTTGCTAGCAGAGACAAGGAGGTGATTATCCCCTTGCATAAGGCAGTTGTCAGGCCACAACTTGTACAGGTCTGGAGACCTCATTTAGGAAGGACGTAGAGTTGTTATAACGAGTACAGAGAAGGGTAACAAGGTTGGTGAGAGAAAGAAAGGGGCACTCTTACCAAGAGATGCTTAAGTTCTCCAAGTTGCAGCATCTAGAGACTAGACACTTGCGAAGTGATCTGATTGAGGTTTATAAGGTCTTGAATGGTTTGAGCAGGATCAATACTGATGGGATACTTCCGCTTACTCACATTAAGACCATGAGGAGACATAGATTCAAACTGAGGAAAGAGTTGTAGAATAGATGTGCGGAAGTTTGCCTTTAGCCAGCGGGTAGTTGATTACTGGAACAGACTTCCATCTCTTGTGGAAGTTGATAGCTTAAATAAATTTAATGCTCAACTAGACAAACATTTGGAGTGGCTGATGCTCTATAAGCTTGCTTTCTTGCATCATATGCCTCAACTAATGCTAATGCTAAAAACTGTAGGATTTATCAATTCGCTTTGATAAGAGTCCGAAATGCGGACTTTTACCAATAAGCTTTGGTAAAATTACGAAATATCAAACTATATTCCCCACACCGGGTGAAAAAGACTTGAGTTCGAATCCCGTTGATGATGCGAGGAATTTTTATGGGCCTTTTTCATAACGTATTCCAGTTAGTCAGTCTTAGGAGAAAGTAATTTATTTCTCCCTAAACTTGTTTTTCGTCCAGCAAATCGGGCGCAGAACACGCAATTTACAGACATTATATACGGCGCAATATGACCTTAAGTTGCTGACGCGCCCAAAACCCTATAAAAACCTAAGTTAACTATCAAACTATATATTCCTCATCAATAATTCATTCACTTTCACAATTTTTCAACGAGCGTGGGGAGGAAATATCTCCTATCCTGGCAAGGTTGCCAGGGTAACATATTCACTGTACAGGAAGTCCTCGATATTCGTTGTACCCACCTTCTCTCCCTCCGTCAACAAATGTATATTGTCTGTATGTTGCGTGTGTTCTGTGGTCGGTTTTCTGTTGTCTGGACGAAAAATTCAAGTTTCCTAGAGAAAAAACCATGCTGTCCTCGCCTGAGACCGACTCAGCCACGTTATGAAAAAGGCCCATAAAAATTCCTCACGTCATTGACGGGATTCGAACTGGGGTCTTTTCAACCCGGTGTGGGGAAGACAGCGATTCTACCAACTGTACTACCCACGGTAGCCAAGCGTCAAGGAGCAATAATATTACAGTTAAAGACACGAAAAGATTTTCGTAACCATACATGAACCATATTTAAGTTCAAAAAGGACAAAAGAAATAAAGCAAATACAAAAGTTCGGTTTTCTGAACCTCTAAACCTCTGTCATTAATAGCGTTCTGTTTCACACCCACAATGCACAGAGATGGGGGAACCCCTGGTGCATTTAACACTAAACACACACTCTACACTCTGTTACAGAGAATTCCACAACTTAGAAGAATAAGTTCAAATTACAGCAAAGGTTAAGATTAAATTGTATGAAGTTTTCTTTTAGTCGGCAAGTTGTTGATTGCTGGAACAGGTTGCCCCACAGGTATTTGAGGCTGACAGTTTCAATAAATTCAAAGGTCAATTGGATAGTTACCCGGGTTAGGAGGAAAGCGCATAATTTGTATTTTCTTATCTACATGTTTTTTTTTTTTTTTTTTGCCCGGTACGGCTAAAGCCTGTAGCCTCTTTGCACTTTATGGTGGAAATTATTACTATTACATCAACTGAGGTTACCAAGGTAATTACTAGAAGACTAGGGGGGGGCATCTCAGGTAAGGCTAGCCCCCAATAATAAAAATAACGTTGATTTTTTTTACTTTTACACGATGATTAAAAATTAATGATTCCCAGGAACACTACTTTAATTCCCCTTTAACTGCTTTAGCCTTCCCCTTAGCCTTACTTGGACGGATCAACACTGCGGTCTCAGATTTTCACTTTAGAAAATCCTAAGACGCCTCCAATTATAATGCAACCGGCCAACATCTGTTTTCCCCCTTCTACAAGGTCATTTGAGTATTTTGTTGGTAATAAGCAGTCGTTTTAGACGAGAGGTTCCCAAACTTTTATACCTTTCGCCCCCTTAAAATAATTCACAAATTCCCTCCATTTTCCCGAATAAGTGGAAATACAGAAATTTGATATAAAATTTAGCTATTAGCATACATACTTATTTAATCTCGAATATTTAAAAAGAACACCCTTCATACCTGGATTGGTGTGATAGTTTGTTCATACGTTAAAATAATTCACAAATTCCCTCCATTTTCCCGAATAAGTGGAAATACAGAAATTTGATATAAAATTTAGCTATTAGCATACATACTTATTTAATCTCGAATATTTAAAAAGAACACCCTTCATACCTGGATTGGTGTGATAGTTTGTTCATACGTCGCTAAAAATAGTGCTTCATAAACACTACGCGCCCACAATAAAAAAACACAACGTCTCGAACACGACTGCTCGTGAACGACTTACGATACTCAAGTCACATAAGGGAGAAACAGTCAGATTGGCCAGCTGCCACGCCACACTTCACTATCGTTCTACGTGCTTTCATGTGAGTGCGATGAACTCGGTCCTAGAACTTAATTATCAGCGATAAACTCCATTCTTTGTGTTTAAAAAAATCATGATGGTGGGCCACCTATCTGACTATTTAAATCAAAACTTGCCATTCGTATCAGAGTTTTAATTTTGTGAAAACAAGAACATTTGGTAGAATCGTCGTCCTCCCCCACATCAGATGGTAAAGACTTGAGTTCTACTCCCGTCGATGACGTGAGTAATTTTTATGGGCCTTTTACACATGATTGAGTTAGTTAGTCGGTCTCAGGCGAGGGTGCCATGGTTTTTTTTTTTTTTTCCTGAAACTCTGGTTTTTCGTCCAACAAAGAGAAAATAGGCCATAGAACACAGACAATATACACGGAGCAATATGGCCTTCGTCGCTGATGCTCCTAAAACCCCACAACAACAACAACATCTATCGTCGTATTAAATAAAAGAAAATTACTGGCGTGATTTGGCACTAAAGAAAAGATGTTAGCTGTGACCTTGGTTACATTTGTTCCCCAGGATGCTAACTCCATACCATCTGTTTCCAAGGGAAGTTTAATGGTAGGATCCAATTTCACGATTAAACATTTGTTCATTACTGTACAGTTGGAATGAAAAGACACATCTGTCAGATGACACATAATCGCTGACATCTTACACCGCAGCTTTTGAAAACAGGTATCCATAAAATTATCCTTGTTCAAGAAGAGACTAATAGTGTCTTATGCTCCATATTAATCATGCATTCAATAGTACGCGGACACTGGTAGGCTCATGACGATACGAGCTCATATTGCTATAAAAAATTATACAGCCTGTTCTTACTCGTTGTCCTGGCTGCAATAAAACTCTTAGATGGAAATTCATTTATATTATTTTTATAATTTGATTTAATATTTGGTTAAATATTCCAAGTGGAAGAAAAAGATCGATAATGATCATTTAAACCCTCCTCTAGCTGACTTGTTGAGAGGTGCAGGTGGTGTTAATTAGGTGTGTTCAAGGTGAAATTTGCAGGTTTGGATGGAATACTTAGAATTAATTCTGAAGGAAACCCAAAGTTTTTGCTAGAAATTGGCTAAATTGCAACCTCAAGTGAAAAGGCTTTATAAAGTTCTTCCAGTCAGATATCGAACTTAAACCTCTCCAAAATAGTGAAAAATAGTGCATTTTGAAAGATGACAATTTGCACTCTTTGCCAGGAGATGTGTGACTGCAGATGATAGTGAAAGATCTTTTATGGTAACAGCAGGTTGGTCAGCAGTAGTTTTGCTGAAGAAATGCTCTATTTGGTGATTCAGTAGCCCGAGAATTTTGCTTCTGAGCTCTAAAAGGATTGAATCTGTGGTTGAGCGAGCAAACAGTAGGAGGATAGCACAGTATAAAATTGAACTGAAGTTCAGTCAAAATGAGACCCGTTTGAGTTAGACTTTCTTCTTTGACAATATGAAATTTTTAGAAATCTTCAAGTACCGTGTTAATAGACTAGAAAAGAAACTTTCTTTTTTGTTACGCTCGGTAGTAGATCGATCTGATGCAGCATAAATTCGCTTTCTATCTATTATGTGAGTCGACTAATGAGACATTCTACAATATATTGAGCAGGCATGGCCAAGGGCGATCCCAGGTAGAAGCAAAAGAGGTTATAGTTCCCGTTATGATCAAATGATGTGGTTTCTTTTTACTGCTACATGATGATTAAAGCATAATTTTAATCTCTAACAGCTTTAGTCCCCTCATTTAAAAAATCCTGGGATTGCCCGTGTGTGTGGCAATCATGACGCCTGGAGAGGCTGGCGTTGTAAGAAGTGCAACTGGGTCAGCATCGTCTTGAAGGGATGTGAGGTGGCTGTAGCCTTCGGGTGAACAAGGGGACACAGATTTTGTGTCCCCTTATAAATAATACTACGAAATACTATGATATAAATATACGATATAAATAATAAATATTAAACCAAGCGAAAAACAAATTGGCTTCATTAAACGGCAGACGTACAGATTTCAAGATCCTCAGTTCTCTATGCTCCTATTCAAAGCAACAGTACACCTTATACTGGGATTCGATTTTCCTATATGGAACCCACACTATGCATATTTGATACAGCAAATAGAATTCATCCACTATCTTTCCAGACGTTATCCCATGTTTTACTACCGAATTTTCTACCCGAACCTCTGTTCTTACTTCAAGCTTCAATCTTTGGAAACTCGGTGAACTGTTCTCGATCTAAAACTGTTGTACCATATCTTTACTGGTTCAACCTACCTACTGGATCTTCTATACCATATTGATCTTCACGCTCAAGAGGTGGCTACTAGACAGAAACTCATGAACAAGTTTGACCCTGATATGGCTGTGGAGAGAAAAGAGTTTCACAGAATTATTTGAAGTAGGTTGGCTGACTGACGGATGAGTTCAGGGTTAACACCTTGAACAGTGGCACTCTCAGGATTTTCTGATTTTCTCTTTTATTTATATCATAGAGGGGACTATAGCCGTTTAGCCCTATCTGTGACCACCACTGTTCTTGAATGAGCATCTTTTCTGCATTCACCAATCCTTTGCCGAAAGACAATGCACTCAATTATGGAAAATTATGCGATTATTTCATTCGGTTATGGAAAATCATTCGATATCATTAGAATGATTATAAGTTTGTTGCTACTAATCATTCGATTATGCCTATTACTAGTATTTGGGAGAAATGGAGCACTGTCAGAAGCAACGTATGAACGAAAGCAAAACATCAAGAGCACAAAAAACACCTCTGGTATTGGCGCGCACGCGCACTCAAAATTTATTTGTTTATTGGGGATTCTGGTGTGAAATAATGGTAGGGGCAACAGAAAAAAAGACTTTTCTGTTCCATTGTATCCCCAGTTCCTCTATGATTATTTTGTCTGGTGCCCAAATTTATAAATTCATCCCTTTAGTATCCTAATATTTGTTTTTACTTTTTATAGTATAATCTGTTTACAACAGCATTATGTGATGTCTATAAATGACGTGAATTTTGTAGTCAGTTTGCTGTTTTCTGCTGGATTTCCCTGGAAGAAGAAGAAGAAGAAGAAGAAGAAGAAGAAGAAAACAGGCAACTTCAGATCGACTAAAACTTATTCCCGTTGTGAAGAAGAAAAAAAGAAGCCCTTAAAAGTTTTGTCGCGTCATTGATGGAGTTTGAACGTCTGTCTTTTCCAGCTAGTGTAGGATAACGCTGTTATACCCACTGTGCTACCTATGAGGATCAGTTTGATTTGTTTATTGTATACTGCGCAGTTTTTTTTTTTCTTTTCTTTTTCTCTTTGTATTGAATTTCAGAATGCTTTCTCTTAAAGTTGGAGAGCTGTAACAATAGTCAACAACCTTCTATACACATGCGCATTGTGCTAAGGACAGAGCAGTTACTGTTTGAAAGGCGTAGCGAATAGTGCTTCTTTTGAGGTTATTTTGACATATTTCCTGTGAGAACAATAGTATGTTATCGTTACTAGCAGTTCGGCCTTGGTGTTCAGATTTCTCTTCGTCTTCCGATGGCACACTGCCAATGTAGAAACGTTGTCATTCGCGTTGTCCGATTAAAATATTGCGGAGTACAGGGAAGGTTAGGAGAAAGCCAATTTAGGCCTTGAATGTCTGCAAGCAGATTTGCGATACGACTCCACGAACCAGTTGCTTGTTTTTCTCTGACCTCGAGAGAGGCGCCCGAATTTAAAAACAAATAAATGTAATCTTTATTGTGGCACATAAAAATGTGGCACATAAATCCCTCCACGGATAAGGAACTCGTTGGGTTTACAAATTTGAATGATTCTGTCATAAATAAAATATATATATACACAGGTAAGCCATGGGCCTCTTATAAGGAACTGCAAATATGGACAACTGTTTGCAGTCCCTTGTAAGAGTCGCATTAAATGATGACAGTTCTATAAACATTTCACCATTTGAAGCAGAAAGGTGCAGGTAATACCAAAGATGGTGATGTGGGCACTGTAACTGGCTACGGGGAAGAGATCTCTATGGACAGGTGGTTAAGGAGAATATGCTTTCCGTATTTTCTCTTTCATTAACTTTTAAAGTCCGCATCTGTTTTACTAAGGGTGTTTGAGCATTTAATTCGGAAGGAATCTGTGAAGAGTGTAAGTCAGTCCGTGTGACTGACGCACATTAGGGAGGATCTAAGGCAAGGCTGTGGGATTCTCCAGGAGAACGAGTCCCAGATGTTACGTTGGCAGATAGATCCTATTAGCATTTCGGCCATGAAGACTATTCTCCATTCACTAATAAAGGAAATCATCCTTCTGATTGACAAAACAGCTGCTTCAGTGGTGTCCTCGTGGGTAGCACAGTTGAGATAATCGCCATTGAATTCAGATCCAGTCAATGACGCGAGGAATTTTTATGGGTCTTTTTCACAAGGTGGCTGAACTTTTCGGTCTCAGGCGAGAGTAGCATGGCTTTTTATCCAGGAAACTTTTTTAGGCATGAAAAAGCCTAAAAACTTCCTCCAGGAAGGGAAATTACTGAATAATGAGCTAAGCACTGAACTTTAAACTGGAATCTTGCTTTTGAGTTGTATAACCATTCTCCACAACATTCAGCGATCCATCAAATGATCACATAATCCGGCATACTTCCGAGTAAAGTAAAATGGCTACTTTGCATAAGTGTTGTACAAATATCTTTTAATACGGTCGACTTTTCAAATATATTTATTACCAAATTAAATCATCACTCACTATAAGGTACAGGGCAGATTCAGATTTAAATCAAGGTGTACACGGAAAATTCCTTTTTATCTAATGTAAGTGAAGTCTTTGAGTGAAAATTGCCTAGGGTCTCCAAAAACCGATAGACGGCCCTGATAAAATTATTACTAATTCTTATTTAATTGTGCATGACTTGTATTTTATATTTATTATTCTTTTTAAAAAAATCCTTATCCAAAGAGGAGATACGTGGTATTAGGTGAACGAATAGAGTGCTATTTACTTTCGAAAATCGCTTGGAAGACATTAAAAACGAGTTACTTAAATGACTGATCACGTGATCCTACCAGTGAATTTTCGTACTTCCGTACTGCGGACGAAAGACGGGGAGTGGCGAAGGCCATCAGGCGAAGTGTTGCGTTTAATTTAATCTACGAATGGTAGTTCTTTACTACAAAAAAAAAATAAAACAACATAAAAAATATTCGAAGAAATGGCTCTCGTAGTTCGAAATGCTTGGCTACCGAGAAGACATTAAACTAAGTTTCTAGTATAGTAGTTAGCGCCTGGGGAGCGTTTAATGCAACTGAAGACTGTTGTTGTTGTTCTTGTAGGGTTTTAGGAGCGATTAAGGCCATATTGCTCCCTGTATATTGTCTGTAAATAGCGTATTTTCTGTTTGTTGGAAGAAAAACTCGAGTTTCTGGGAGAAAAAGCCATGCTACCTTCCCATGAAATCGACTAACTCAGCCACGTTGTGAAAAGGCCCATAAAAATTCCTCACGTCATGGACTCGAATTCAGATTTTTTCCTACCAATGTGGGGAGGTTGTGTTGTCTTACGTCCAAGTTATGGGAATTTATTCGTTTAATCTTTTACACGTATTTTAAATCAGAATTGTGTTAAGACTTGGTCTTACATTCTCTTATTGTAATGCTGTATAATACCACTGCAGAAAAACTGAGGGACCAGAGGTAGGAGGTGGTGGAAGGAAGAGGAGAAGGCAATCTCAAAAAATATCGCCTAATCTTTGGTATATTGAGCAACAGTAGAAAAAATAATTTAGCATTGCCACATAAATTGACAATTTTATCTAAAACTTCCTATTTATCCTTTCTTTTTACGCCACTTTGACAATTTAATAAAATAATTAAATGCTACAGTCGGAAAAGAGAGATTACATAGCTTAACTGGCTAATAGCCACATCATTATTGTCAAGTGCCGAATTCTTGATGTGTTCAGACTTCTTGTTTAGTCTCACCATCTTTGAAGGCTTCAGAAAAGGAGGTTCTATCCTACCCCATACATCAGATGAATTCGGTGCTTCTTTTAACCAAACCAAAAACTTATGCATACTACTCCTTATTCATTGTCTTACAACGCCTTGAACAACACAACAATAGTAACACGACTGCTTGCGAACGACTTCAGATACAGAAATGACCTTGTAGAGGGAAGTGGTCACCTAAGTCAGCTATTACAGCGCGTTGCATCATGATCCTACATGCTTTGACATTCTTGTAATACAGTTTATTTGATAAGATGTACTTTTTTCGATGCACTAAGTCCTGGAACTTAATTGTCAACTTTATATTATCAGTACAGTGTAAGGTTGACTTGCCATCAAGTTGAACAAACGTTGCTCCTGGAACAGAGAAATATTTTCAGAAAAGTTTTCTGAAAAAATTCATTTCTTCAGAAACTTTGACTCCATACAGCGTATATTATCAACTAAATGTTAGCGTAAAATTTACAATGAATGAATATTGTCGGCAAGTTAGTTTACTGCAGAAGGGTATCGTTAACAACATTGGCCATCTGGAGTTTTAACTTAATGGATTATGGGCTTTAATGATCTGTGAAACCTTGAGGCCTCATTCAAGCACTAATGTCGCTTAATGGGTTCCCATACAAAAAGAAAAAGAAAGTGCCAGTGTCACTTGACTTCGTTAATGGACCAAAGGGTACTCCAATAAATTATACGTATTAGGCTGTCACTTGTTTGCGTTGTAGAGGAGTTGTTTTAAGATTATACATTTAAGAATTTTAGGATATCTAGTGCAGGCATTGTTATGAAAGCAATAGTAATAGTACTCGCTGTATAGTTCAAGGAAGCCACAGGCTTTTTCTGCACTACCAAAAAAAAAAAAAACTAAAAAAAAAAACAAGTAGATAAGAAAACACAAATTATATGCTTCCCTCCTCACACAGGTAACTATCCAGTTGACCTCTGAATTTATTCAAACTGTCAGCCTCAACTTCCTGCGAAGGCAACTTGTTCCAACAATCGACTCGCTGGCTAAAAGGAGACTTCCTACAGTGTAATCTAAACCCAAACCCCTGAAATTTGAATTTATGGCCCCTAGTACTAAAATTCTTTATAAAAGTGAGAATTCCACTTTCATTCATTTTACTAATCCCTTCCATAAACCTCAATCAGGACATCTTTGAGGTGCCCCGTTTCCAAGCTCTGTAGCCCACATACTCGGAGTCTTTCGTCATACACGGTCATACGTATATGGTTGTCCTTATGCCGGTCTCACCATTCGAGTCGCCCGTCTTTGGACCATTTCAAGAAGCTCAATGTCTTTTTTCAGATTGTGTGTCCATACTTGAACACAGTATTCCAAATGTAGTTTGAAAACTGCCTTATACAGTGGGATTATGACCTCCCTATCTCTACAGGATAACGTTTGATAAATCAACCATGGGCTTTCCTGGCTACGTGTTTGCACTGTTCAGAAAACTTAATGTCTGCCCGTATTGTAACTCCCAGATCCCTTTCCTCCTCCTCCGCTGTTTTTAATTCAACTCACCAAGTGTTTAATTCAAACCACCAGCATTAAAACATATGCCACTTCTCTGACCATCTTTGAAGTCTGTTCAAATCATTCTGAAGGAGCGCTGCTGGCACTTATCAATAACAAATCTGCCAATCTTTACGTCATCTGCAAATTTTGACATCACGCCTTCTATTCCTTCGTCGATGTCATTTATGAAAATGAGAAACAACAGTGGTCCAAGAACTGATCCTTGAGGAGACTCCCCACTCCTGATGTTATGGGAATCTGAAGAATATCCATTAATCACAATGCTTTGCCTTCTGCCCTGCAGCCACCCACATATCCATCTTAGAATCTTCTCAGTAATCCCAACGTGTTCAAGCTTATACAGCAACCTCCCATGAGGGACCGAGTTAAATGCTTTGCTAATCCAAATAAACTATGTAGAATATCCCCTAAATCCAGCTTATGAGTAACCGTGTCAAAATAGCCAACTAAATTAGTTAAGCATGATTTACCCTTAACGAAGCCATGTTGTGTGTCCTTCAGAACGCCATATCTATCTAAATGTCTCTGAATTGCCCTCTTAATCACTGCCTCTAAGATTTTTCCTACCACTGAAGCCAGACTAATGGTCTGCAGTTACCAACTCCACTCTTAGAACCGCTTTTATGTATTGGCGATACATTGGCACTTCTGCAATCCAAAGGAATCTTCCCTGAGTCCAAAGATGCCCTCATATTTAATTAGCCTGAATTGTTCAATACACTCCCTCGCGCTCTCCCTCAAAACTACAGGGTATATGCCATCAACTCCTACAGCCTTTCTTGCCTTTATGCTCCAAGGTTTTGTAATATACAATCATCTGTAATCACGACATCTCTAATTTCGTATGGTTCAGCCTCATTTCCACAGCCTCTTCTCAGCATGAAGGGTCTTTCGTCAGTAAAGACAGATGCAAAATACCTGTTCAAAGTCCCCACTTCTCCAAAAGAAGATTTTGCTGTGCAGTGGTGGAACACTGATGATATCGTCCATTATGAGCTTTTCTTTTCTGGTGAGTGTTTTTGACTTATTTTCGCTGTTTTTCCGCTACGAGTGCAGCTTACCCTTGTGAAAAAGGAAAGAAATGAAGGGTCTGAAAATCTTATTTCTTCTCAGATTACCCAGAGAACAATATGGTTAGTTATGGTTACAAAGCAACATGTCTACCAAGAATGAATTGAATTAATATTAATATCATAATCGTTAAGTATTGCAAAGAAGCGAACTTTTTCAACATTTACTAAAAAAATGGGGGAAAAAATTCTAACGTTCGTACCTTCCCCGTCGCCAAAGAGTGCCTATTCCAACAATGTGCAAGAAGCTTCCAGAATATAAACTTCATGAGATCCAGCCTGTCGTTGCTCTCCCTGGTTCTTCTCCCTTCTACCAATAAAATATACCTCCTTCATTCGTTTTACTGGCGTCCTTAAGGGTCTTATGTTCTTCTATCAGGATTCTCTAAGATGTCTAGTTGGCAAGTTTTGCAGTCTGAACCTTCTAAGCCGTTCCAAACTGGATATCGATTAGATAATTGATTTTGGAATAAACTTCCACCTAGTCTCACAGAAGTTGGTTGAAAGTTCATCTAAATTTAAAGAGGGATTGGATAAATAACTGGAAGAAATATGTTAAATGAGGTGAATGAAGGTGATATGAGTTATTTTAATTGTGTTGTCAGCAGTTTCAATCATTGATATTATTGGGAAAAAAGTAAATGTGCAAAAATATACATTTTTAGAGATGATCGTCATAAACAAAACTATTTATTTTAAATAATTTTTAAATTTACTATTTATTTTTTAGATAATTTTGCTTATTAAATACAATTTTATTTATACGCCTGTTTCTTTTTATAAGATGGCATCCCTAATAGTCACACCGGCCAGTTTAAGGGTTTGACTTTATGGCTTATGAAATATAAAAATATCATTATAAGAATGCCATTTGAAGTTTCAGAATCCCCGGTATTAAATATATTCTTCCACTCTAATATCCAGTGTTGTGTTTATGTATTTTCTGGTATTTACAATTATTTTGTATTTTACTTATTATTTTGCGCGGTTGACTACCTAAATAAACTGGACTGAAATTGAAATTTCTGAAATTCATTCCATATGGAATAAGAAGGTACTCAGACCTGCTTGTGGATATTGAGGTGATTATAGGCATGTATGAAACACAATACAATTCGATTTAGTGATTCCATATTAGTAGAAAATTCCACATATTGAAAAGAGTTGTTTATACATTATATTTAAATATAATCCAATGATGGATTGGATATTCTAATTTGGGAATTTCATTTTCATTTAGAAGCACTAAATTTCTTAACTCCTAGGGTGCCTTTGTCACATCCCATTCATCCCAGCATGAAAAACAGACTCCTATTTTACAAAATTCCCGTTCGTACGCTGCTGTCGTACAAATATCACATGTTACAAACGCGTCTCAATACAGTCAAATATTTCCACAGAGGACTGGACCAGCTCGCTAATCGCACAATAAACTTAAGATAAACAGCCAAACCAAACAAATAACACACCTATGTTGATTACACCAGAGCAAAGTTCCGTCCACCAAGTTCGTGCCAGTAATTTCGTGATTTATCTTCGTTTTGAGACCAGAGGAATTTTTATAGCCTCTTCGGGGATGTTATTAGCTAATCAAAGGAGGATGCAGTTGGGTCCTTTTTTAATTTTGAGGAATATATGTGAAGGAAGTTTGTTCCAGAGAACGGAAGTAGAAGAGAGCAAAAGGTAGTTCTGTAAGTTTGGAGTTGGATAGTGAATGGATGCTGACTGGTTGAAGCACTTTCTCGGACTGGTTTTATTTGTGATGTACATATGCCAAGTGAAATTAGAAGTCAGGGTAAATCCCTAATAGAGATATGTGATCTTGTCTAGAAATCTGTGTCATCGAAAAGAAGCATAGGATCAGCTCCTTTTTGCAAGATATAAGAACAGAACTGAGTTTTAGAAGGATTGAAATTACCTTAAGTTACCTTTGCTATCTTTGCCCCGTTGGAGAATTACTTGTAGATCAATCAGCATTTAAGAAACTTCTTAAATTTGAGAAGTTGAAGCTGTTTGTGCAGAAAGTCCGAAGTGGAATGCAATGTGCTATCATCAGTAAAACTATGGATAGGATTTCCAGTCAGTGGAAGAAGGTAATTAATATACAAGAGGGGAAAGAGTGGGCGAGAGAAATTAACCTTAGGGATCGCATCGGCATTAGTTGAGAAGAAAGAAGACAGAGCCATGTACTATCAAAGCACGCACTGCAGTGGGTTAGAGAGAAAACTGGCTACCCAACCGCAAAAACAGACGCCAGTTCATAAGATGGGAGCTTGTTTAGAAGACGTTTATGCCAAACACGATCAAAAGTCAGCTCTTTTTCTATTTTTTATCTATTCATTTTTTTCATCGAGTCCGTTTTTAATCGCCAAAAGCAAGCCTTTAAATATAATAACAACAAACAGTTACTATTACTGTCTATTGAATATAGTATAAGGGGCTTTCCAGATGGAGCTTGAAATTTGAGATCCTACTTATCAAAATGTAAGGCATATTGTAGGAAGACGTATTTATGGAAGTTTACAACGCTAACTCACTTTAATACAGTACACTCTTTAACTGTGCGAGTATTTCGGTTTATATATATACACACACATACATGTATATATATGCATACAGGTATATATAGCAGCACTTCGACCTCAGGTGACTTCCAGTCATTGTTCCAGTCAGAGTCAAACTGATAGCGTATGCCTCATCTTTCGTTCCCTTCACGTATTTAGCACTGGACAGCCTTGACCTGTCAAACAGAACTTACACGTGTTATCGATCTTTTACGAGTGGAAAATCCCCACAGCTGACGTGTACGCACAGTCAACCACGTGGTCCGGTGTTTGTGACAACAGCGGCTCACTTAGCTCGCTTATCAGAGAGGGTTAAAAGCTGTAGTAGCGCTTGTGTTTTTACTTCTAAGCAAATCAAAATCCGTGGGCTAAAACATCAGAGGGGTTGCTTGTAAGGGGCAAAAATTGTACTTGAGATGCAAAGGATTAAAAATGAAAGAAATGTCGGAAACAGGAAGAGAGAGACGCCAGTAATACAACTGGAAAGGTTGTTGGCTTCGGTCAAATGCTGAATGCGCGAATGGAAAATTTTCACTATTTGGCCTAGATATTCTCTGACCAAATAACCCCTAGTCAGCTCTCTTGAACAAACTGTGTGCTATCCAGTAGTCCAATTTAAATTCAGCGCATTTAAATCTAAATTCTTTTTCA
This sequence comes from Mastigoproctus giganteus, assembly GCF_048544385.1. Taxonomy (NCBI): domain Eukaryota; kingdom Metazoa; phylum Arthropoda; class Arachnida; order Uropygi; family Thelyphonidae; genus Mastigoproctus; species Mastigoproctus giganteus. The sequence goes on along the minus strand of NC_143581.1, from coordinate 28,597,225 downwards.
ATTTTGAACATTTGTTTAGAAAATTCTGAACCTTTAAATGACTTAGAAATTATTCTTAAATCTTAAAATATTACCATTAGGTGTATTCAAAATCAAAATAGGAATGTGTCTTGTATTTCTGTAAAAAAAAAATAAAACATATTTCTTCTTTACAAAGGAGTCTAATAAGCGAAAAGTGGAGACAAAGTTAACGTTGGTTACATGAAGAAACCTTTCATGCGAAATATTTGGATCAGCAGTTTCCATTTGAACTGATATTTAGAGCAGATTAGTCTAATGAGTGAAATATGAGTGATTAGTCTAATGAGTGAAATAGGTTTCATAACATTGCTATCAGAAAGGGTCGGCACCAGACCTGTGAACTTGCTAATAAATGGAACAAGGTTATAAATCTATTATATCATACATTTTAACCTTTCAAATGTAAATGATATTCTACTTGTAATAGATAATAAAAAAATAATAATAAAATAAATAAAGAAAGAAGAGATATTCAGGACTGGGGTACACAATTTAATTTTTAATAAATTATGAGCTTCTGTTATAATTATAGAGAATTAATAAAACAATAAGGGTATATAGAATTTATGTAGAATTTAATATAGAATTTGTGTACAACTTCAAAGTATTTAAAATCGCAAAATAATGGCAGATTTCATAAAGGATTACATTAAAAGATGTTTTTGACATGAAGTTGGAAAGCAAAAATTTATGTCTGCGCCATCTAACGGCAACTGAGAATAAATATACGTAATAATTAAAATAATTAAATATCGTATTGAATTATAGACGTCATCTAATTATCGTATTGAATTATAGACATCATCTAATTATCGTATTGAATTATACCATCATAAATCATATCTATATATAAATAAGATAATTCAATATGTAAATATAAATCATATACGTATTAAATTATACGATCATAAATAAATAATCATAAATAATTGAATTATAAGCGCCATCTAACGATAGTCTAATAAATTACGTAATAATAAAAATAAATAAATATCGTATTGAATTATAGGCTTAATCATGTATAACGAAAACAATGTAATAATTCATCTAAAATAAAATTAATAATTCATTCTAAAATCAATAATTCTAAAATAATTCATTTAAAATAAAATTTTTAAAATTCTTTCTTTATTAAATTATTTATTAAACATAAGAAATTCTTTTCAAAGCTTAAAATTGTATATAAAGGTACATACAGTTAAGAGGGTTATATTCAAAGTTAATAAAGGGAACCCCGATTATTTTCATTTATATCAACGGAGTGATTCTTATTTTTGGGCCAGCAACAGCCCATGACGGCTTCCAAATGGCAGCCTAGTTCTTATACCCACTGATGGTAAGAACCACCTGTTTATCATTTTGTCTGATAACAGGATAGTTTCAAAGTAATTTCGTAATTTTGTACGCCCTAGATTTGACCACCTGTGCTATGTGTAGGTTGTCATATCCAAGAATTTAATCAAAGCCAATAAAAATTATTTCCTTCTAAACAAACCATGGATACTGCTCGACTTGGTGATTACCTTTAAGAATCAGGTTTCATTCATAAATGTAATTTACATACAAAACACATTAAGGAGAAGAAGAAATGTAACCCTATAAGCTTTGGGCATCCTTATATCACCACAAACAGCTGTCAAAAATTATTATTTTTCTAAAAAAATACTTCCTTGTATAGAGTCTAAGCCTACTTATGGATGCCGACAGTAAAATAAATATTCATGGCATTACGGTTTCCTAATTTCATTAGGCATTTATTCAGTTATAAAACTTGAAAATTAATGTCAGTAGGATAATTTAAAATTTTACTCTGCTGTTTTACTATTAGTACACGAAAATTACTTTATACAGAGATATTTTTTTGCATTTGCGCTAAAAGAATTGGTTTTAAATAATTTACTTTCACAATTTTTTTTAAAATTAGTAAGATTGAAAAATTTTCTACTTCTATAAATAATCATAATAAAAAGATAGAATTAGAAATTGACCATATTAAAAATTAAATTTTTCTTAAAGTAGCCAATAAAGCAACAAAAAGTATGCATATATAAGTATGCAAGAAATAAAATGATAATCAATATACAGGTAGTCCTTCATTTACGTTGTTTCGCTACAACGACATCAATATTTTATAGCATAAGAGAATGTTAAGAGAAGTTTTAATAGAAACATTGAACCCAGGGGCACGTTCACAAATTACAATTGAACTTTTTGAACCTTTCGCCCGAGGGGAATATTCATCCAATTCGAAAATCTGGCTCCTGGTAACTCTCTCAGTTCTCTATAATAATCAGGTGGTTTCTAGTCTATGTTGCAACTTTATCTGTTAAAACTAACTGTCTGTCTGTCTCTACATCTGTCTATCACTCTTTTTCTCTCATATACCAACCAACTAGCAACTATAATCGCATCTGACCTATCGCAGAGTACAGAAAAACAAAGCCAATTCCTTTTTCGCTACGATATTGCTCTCTATGTGTGAAATTGTAGGCTATCAACATGCGGTCAAACGAACGGAATTATGGGAAATTTCAATGATGGCGACCAGCAGTAAGCAACTAGTTTGGCGTGGTATGCAGTCATAAAGTATGATAGCAATATACGCGTATTAGTATCATGTGTGAATACAGTTGAACATCCCGTTTGTTAGTGATTTCTCGGGGGTACAAAAGAAGAGTTAAAAATAGCGGAGGAGAATGACGGAAACACAAGATGGTTCTAGTCGGCAGAGGCGAACGCTGCGCCCTTGGCGTCCTAGGGAAGCAGAAGCTAGATCCCACAGTCGGCCGTCAACTGTGGCTTTGCCATACAGTATTTCGTAGCAGAGGACTACCGTTCATTTCGTGGGCTGCAGGTGCATCCGAAACCGGTTGGAACTTCAATTGTAAAATAGGAACCGTGTTAATAAGAGTGAGTACACAAAATTTCTGTGATTCGAAGGACTTCAGATTTGAGGCGTTTGTCATAGTTCAAAGGAGTGTGCAATGCTAGCATCTAGCAGTCGAGAGGTGGGTGGCCTTTTGAAAGAATGGCAAAAAATATGTTTCGTGTGCGGAAGCAACGGTGGTACTTACATCCTCTACTTCAAACCACAGAACGACAGTCCGTATTTTCCTTTTTTGGAATACCACGTGAAACCGAAAGGAGCTGATAAACCCAGTTCGGACGGGACAGTTTTGTCATGTGCAGTTTGTTATTCGTTTCTCTTACAGCAGTGGAATATATACGAGACACGTGACACCCCTCTAAACAAAAGATATTATTGGTTAAAGCGCACGGACTGTGCACCATTTGTCGGCATGGATGTGGGCATCCAAGACTGTTATCCTTCCGATAGTTTGGACAGGGTACAAAGGGATGAGACTTGCGAAAATCAACCGGAAATGATTTCTTTCTTTAAAACAAACAGTGAATACTTTTATAAAGGACGTATAGACTTCGGCTTTTCGAGTCTTTTGAATGATGATTACAACGAAGATGGTGTTTTGGATTTGAGCTTACCAAAACGTCGGTGTATGACCCTGTCTTCGCAAGTTCTAGAAACCGTGTGTTATGTTTGTGGCGATGATCAGACGATTTCCTTACAGAAAGTATCAACAAAACAGTCAGGTAATAACCCCTTCTTTCCAAGTTTACTGCTTCATCCTAAGCCTAACAGAGCCAAAGCGATCGATAATGGACAGGTGGAAGTATGTGAAATATGTTACAACCATCTTTTGGAGCAATGGCAAGCTTATGAAAGTCAAAATGTACCACCCACGGAACGATTCTACCGGCTACGTGTAGGTAGATCATCCCAAATGGATTGCATATCGGACGATGGGACTTTTATTTGCTTCACCTGTGGGTTGGAGTACAATTTATCCAATCGTCGCTTTGTCAATGCCCGACCAGGTCCAGATGGAGAAACTTCATTTCCATTTCTGGAAAAACTTAGTCCACCTGTGGGTTCGCATCCAGTAAATAATCACGGTAAGGCTTTGCTGTGTTCTTTTTGTTATAAATTACTTATGCGGCAATTCAAAGTTCATCAGTTAATTGGAACCCCAGAAGAGAAGAGAGTGTATACATTTATAAATGACGATTTTCGGAACATTAGTAATAAAAATAACTTGAGGTTATACGGATGCTATTTATGTGGTACTTTAGGAACTGTGGACAGTCTTCATTACGTTGATACATTAGCAAGAAATGGAAATATGTATTTTACTTTTCTGCAAGATTTTATACCACCTATTAGTGCTAAGGCCATGGATCCAAATGGACAAATACAGGTGTGTACATACTGTTATTTAGCCTTGAAAACTCATTGGGAGTCACTGGAAGTGAAATATAGCCCAGAATTCCAAGACAAATGTCCAGTCTTAGGAAAAACTAGAGCTGTGTGCGGTATTTTGTCTAATAAACAAACAGCTAATGGATCTATTCAGTATTCTATATTGGCCCGTTCTTCATCGAATAGATATTTGGACAATATAAAGAAAAATGCAGTGTTAACAGCTAGTAATCCAAATGCTAGACCAAGTATTTTAACCAGGAACCATTCTGCGAAACCTGACGACTTTTCTCTTTCCAAAAATGTCTACATATCAGCGCCTTTAGACTTATCATCATCTATTTCTCCTTTGAGGATTGCAGTCACCTGTTTTGTGTGTAGTGAATATTCTCCTTCGGGGCATACGTATTCAGTAGGAGCCACCCCGAAACAGAGAGCAGAAAGTGCTGCTCAGCACCCATTTTTCCCATTCTTGATAAACTTGGTGGCTCCTCAAGGTAGTGAACCTCTCGGAGACGAGAAGAGAGCATTAGTGTGTGTATTTTGCTACCACTCCTTGCTTGCTCAGTGGATGGCTTACGAAATATCTCCTCGTGAGGAAGATCATAATCGTTGGCAAAGAAAATACAACACCCATAATTATATCTGTTACATATGCGGCATAACCACATACAGGAAAAGGGTGCGTTCGATAACAGTGAGGGATTTTCCTTTTCTTAAAGAACATCCACGCCCTGCCGGAACCTTAACTTTAAACTCTGGTGAAAGCGTCGTTACTTGTCTCACGTGCTTTGAATCTCTGACGTCTCAATGGAAAGATTACGAGCGGATGAAACTCCCCGTCGAAATGAGGAAGTATAATTGGATAGTTTTACCACCGCCTCCTAATGATGAAAACATGAAGAACGATCATGTAAGTTTATATTTTAAGTCCGAAAAAAGAAAAATCTTGCTCGTGCAGTAAAATTTACGACCTGTTGGAATTTAAACTTAAGCACAAAGTTTAGAAGAATAACATTCCTTACTTTTTTTACCTCCATAGAGTACGAGGGAATAAAATTCAAAAAGTTATTTGGTGTTTGCTTTACTAATTGCTGAAATATGTATGCAAATAAACAATTTCCAAGCTTTTACTGTTTCCTTGCTCTAATGAAATGACATTCCAGAACCACCCCCTGGAAATCCATTAATTATAATGATAAACGTGCCCAGCTACCCCGAAACCATTAGGTTATTGAATTTGCTTTCAACCAAAAATTGGGTACAAATATTTTGGTATGTATTCCAAGTTCAGAAGATATTGCAGAAGTTATTGAATATGAAGGATTTATTATTAAGATATATTAAAATTAACTAGATTTTATTTGAGCTTTTAATATGGGATCCTAGAATTCCTACAGAAATTTAAAATGTAAACAATATAGATTATGCTTGTTCGTACCCAAACAAAAATCAAAATAGCATTGAGTTTACGCCATTGTCCACCATACTATCATACCACGTGAAATTTTAATAAAATAGGCTTTATTAAACTCATATAGAATACAAACTCAATTTTTACACTAAATTGTTAGCAGGTGACGTTTCAGGATTCTTACCGAATCCCGTCATCAGATCATAGAAGGAAGAGGACGTATTCATAGGTCTCTATGGATACGTCCCTCTTAAAAAAAAAAGTTACTTTTTCACTTTAAATGACAGTTTACTCCTCAAAATAATATTTTGATTTATCAGGAAATATTAAAATTTGATAAAAAATAGAAAATTGTGCGCGAATTTCTCAAAAGAAATTTTGGACACTAATTCCATCTTTCACTCTTATAGAGATATATTACAATTTAAAAAGTATTAGAACACGTAATCATCATATGACATATACAAATGATGATTTTTTATAATCGATTATAAAAATTTTCGATTGTGCCTGTCACTACTTAAAATTTTAGGCTTACAATTCTGGTTCTTAATGGAAAAGAAAAGCCACATCTGTAATGGTATAGCAATCTTTCATATGAATCATTCACTACCTTCACAACGAGGTGCTTTGGTATTACACTACTTAAAAGAGCACTTTCCACTGAGAAATTTGTGAAAATATTCAGTAGTGCAATACCGAGGCAACTCGTTGCACAAGCAGTTGTAGTCCGTATGAGAAATTGTGCTGTTTTCAAGACTTCTAGTTCTTCTCTTTCCCTTACCTTTTCTAATTAAAATTATTTTGGGATATCCCAATTCGAAATTAAGAAAAGGATCTGGTTTATGTGCTGCTGTCATTTATTTGTTTACATTTCACTAAGGATGAAGTTTCGGATTTCGAAGCTGTACAGGTAGTTAAACTTCTCGTTTTTCCCTTCTAATTTACTATTGTTAGACTCTTTGCTTTTCCTTGTCGATATTTACACATCGACAGGATATGGAAACACATCCTTTGACGTCATATTCGTGTCCTTGCTGGATAGACTATACTGTAAATTGTTATCATTACAACTACAGTTTAAGGAAAGAATCTAGTCTATCCTTTACTCCTTCACTCTACGATTGACCTAATTGGATCAGAAAACCAACCATTAATTGTTAAACGAGTAAAAGCAATAGCATATAATGCTTTATAAAAGTCCACCGACATAAAACCGACCTTATACCCCACTCCCCCTACTTCCTTCTTCAGAAATTCAATATCCTATCAATCTGTATACTTATTTGTCCCCGAGTAATGTAGCCCTAAGACTGAGAGGATTAACACCTTTTGCACATCAAACTGTGACCAGATGTTTCTTAGAACTTAAGCATGCCCTTATGGAGTGGGCAATTCTAACTTCCAGTTTCGATATATGACTTACTCCTTGACAGAATTCCAGTCCTCAGCCATGATTATCCTGCGTGACGCAGAGAGAGAAACCTGCGCAAACCACAAAAAAAAAAAAAAAAAAACATAAACCGGAAACCATCAAAATCTTTGAAATACCCTACCTAATACTACGGGTTTCCGCCTATCCACAAGGTTATTCATATACCATTGTCCCCACTGTATTCCTAATCTGAAAACTTTTCGTTTTCTATCCCGAAAAGGCTCAAAATGTGGTGGCCCATATGGATCCTGGAAACCCTGTAATACTGTTTCAACATACTCGTTTTCCTAAGGCAGAGTTTCAACCCCCCCCCCTTCCTGACAGTGTTAGAACCTCTTCGCCATCTACAGCCTCTCCTTTTGTTTCAATACCCTCACTGGAATCTGAACTCAACCGACATTTATAAACTCGGTACACATAGCTTCTTCCACATTTGCCACCCTTTTCCGTGGTCTTCCTAGTAGTTCTCAAAATCCACCACTACTCTCCTAGAAATCCTAGAAATCCCGAAAGAGGTTCTTATTGTAATCCTAATCCTGCTACCCATTCTCAGAAATCCTCCAGAAACTACTTCGATATTTCCTATTTATATATCCCAATATTTGAATGAGATTGGGAAGCAAAATTTAAGTTCTTCACTTTAAGGTATTGAATTTTAACTATCTTAAGATCAAAACTTGTCGAGCTTTATACTTACAAAGTATTTTATAATAAGAATACTAATAATAAATGATGTACCTTTATTATTATTTAACTTTATTTAACTAGTGGGAGTAAAAACTGTTAGTTGCCACATCAAGTGCGAACTTGAGAAACAGTTGACAAATATTTTTCATGAATGAAAGAAATTAAAACTAAAAATTAAATAAAGAATTTAAAATATTAAAAATCAAATAAGTGGGATGGTTTACAAATTCATTATTTATTTATTTTTATGCGAGTTCTCTTTTTATTCCATGGAGAAGCTTGTATAAATGTTATATATACAAAGAGATTTCAAGTTGCTTGTTGTGTTTTGGTTTTCGTTTCTTGGATGCAACTGGAACGAGAATGTGACCTTTATATACATCCCAGTTCGCTAGGTAATTTTAGGGTATCATCTTCTTCACTGGTCCAACCTACGGTTGGGTCAGGTGAGTCAAAGCCTTCCATCTGTCTTCCCAAATCTTGTCTTCTATCATTCTCTTCCACCCTTCCATTTAGGGCCAACTTTTATGGTGACCTTCCTACAATTAGGGTTACCAACTTTTCATTTGCCAACGTTTCATGTTTTTAGGGTTGTGTAATTGTCTTCAAACTGCATAGGATTGTTGTGTCTTGCTTTTCATTTCTTGGATGAAACTGGAATGAGAATGTGACCTTTATATACATCCCAGTTCGCTGGGTACTTTTAGGGTATCATCTTCTTCACTAGTCTAAGACTGGAGAAAGGGTTTTACATAAAACCCTTTCTCCTTGAAGAAAACATTTCTGAGGACGATTTATTCTGCTTTGCGTACTGGAGTCAGCTTTTGTTGGATGGAAAGACTCCTTGCTGCAACCTGAACATCAGTTATCTGTAATATTTATGGTTAGCACAAATAAAGTGAGCTTCCGGGTACGTGTGAATGACTTGAACTTTCTGATATAATGTTTTCCTCCTTCGTTTAATCAGAGTGCAAAGTACCCCCTACAGAAGGGAGAAAATTTGTTTTTCTAGTGTCATTACTTAACTTCCTGCATATAATATCTGCTTTCTCTAGCTAATTAATTATTAAACAAGTTTATTAATGACCTATAAAAATATTTTTGTGTTTTATTCACGAGAGTTTGATAATGATATTGTATTATTATTAAAACTTGATGATTTTTCTGTATTTGAAATCACTTCAGTAATTCATAAGCAAGAGAACAAAATAAATTCAGTTATACGTTAAATAATTTATTTTAAAACTTTATTTAAGAAATATGTTTATGCTGTTGCCCAAGATTGACTTCAATTAAGGAATATTAAACGATTATTATAATAAATGAAATCATTTATTAAAATTATGAGTTTTACTTATAAAATAAGAAGTTACTAAAAGAAGTTACTTCTCTGTTTACAGGGATAAAATACTTAGGAGATGGTGAAGCGTACAATCAAGATGGAGCCGGTGTATATATATATATATATATATATATATATATATATATATATATATATATATATATATATATATATATATATATATACTCTGCTTAATTTCGAAAACTTTGTGCTAAACTGCTGAAGATTTCTGAAAACTCTAAATTGTGACATGAAGATATGACCGTTGCATATTCAATGGTGATAATTTCATTAGAAATGTCTTGTATTAAGATAGAAGTATTTTTTCTGTTTTAAGAAATATATGCTTGTGAAATTGGTCACTTATTATTATAAGTGATTGTTATTGATTATTAAATATATCGTTATTATTTATTAAAAATGTACGAGTATTATTTATTTTCCATTAGCGTATATAAATTTATAGTTTTAAGGAACACTTCCATGACTTATATCGATAGAAGTAAATTATAAAGGGGAAGAACCTGCCCAAATTTCAGGGGTTGATTCCTTGGGTGAGTTTAAAAAGTTATTGGATAATAACTGCAGCGCTGTCTGATTGTGCACGTGTCATGGTCTAGTTCTTGCACACGTCCACCGAGCTTACAGTAGTCAACTTTTCTCGTTGGGTGCTCGCCAATCCTGATGTGTGTGCAGATACACTTTACCGAAGAGTGAATAATACTCGTAATAAGCATGCATGGCTTAGTGACAACCTACATGAAACCAGTTAATAGAACCATGTGTGTTCGACGATCATCTCAGTAAGCAGCATATGTATTTCCATCAATGAATCCAAATTAGTGAATTGGTCAATGAGGTCCTTTATTCATGGCCGACTAGATCTACCGAGGATTCACCCTGAAGTTTGACAGGTTCCTCCTGGGATACCCCCTATATGCAGTTAAAAAAACACGTTCTAAAGAACTATATGGAGGTAAGGCGTGTCCGCCAAATCCTATTGCCCATCAAACTCCCAAGAAATACATATGGAACTGTACCAATTATGGAAAAACACCATGATTTGACATCAGTTCTCCCTCTCCCACAAAGAAGCTTGTTTGTAATGAAATTAATACTCTTTGGAATACATAAACACACAATAAAAATATCTCATTGTGTCTGTCTGTCTGTCTCTCTAACTTACAGTTTGTAGTAACTGTCTGAACCTCTACGAACTAGATTTAATTGCACTCATCAGCAGCTGATGTCCTTGTTTATTGAAAATCACGAATTGCATTCATTTCATCAAAATTGATAAAAAAAAACTAATAAATAAACACTCAAAAAACATTGATATTTATTTATGTTACTGAATAACTTTGGATTTTTTTTTTCTCAATATTCATTACGTCCCTGAGCTTGTAGGAAAAATAAATATTTTATCAAAAATGTAACATGACCTCATTAGGTTTCTGATACATAAAAAAAAAAAAAAAATGCCTTACAAAAACAGTGAAGCTGTCTTAAACAAACATTTCATTGCTGATGCAGTTCCATTCATAAGTATTTGTGAGACGTTTCTTTATGGAATGGAGGTTAACTTGGTGATCTTTTGCCCTATTATACGTCAGAGCTGTCTTAGTAGTATTTCCAAACATTTTGCTTATTCGACTTACAAGTTAGTAACTTTAAAAACAGATCATTATTTCGAAACAACACACTTTTTTAGACACCATACACACAGACTTATATTATCTCCTGTAATTGGGGCTCTCAAAGCCCAGCTTGGTGTTGAAATAATAAATAAATAATAAATGAATGTATAAATAAATATATAGTAAAAATCCATAAATAACTAAAATAAAAACTGATTTAATTAGCATTAATTGTTTGCTTATTTATTTTAATTAATTTATTTAATTTATTAAAATTATTTATCTATCTATCTATCTATCTATCTATTTTTTTATTTAATTTTGATTGATTAATTTCATTTATTTTAATTTGTTTATTTAATTTATTATTTAAATAAATTCATTAATTTATTATTTAAATAAATTCCTAAGCTTTATTTTTATTTTAATGGATCTTTTTTTATAGCATTCATAAATAAAATTCTTCAGTATTTCATGACAAAATATTTTTTTTAGGAATATTTTTCTAGAAACTCTTATTGGGTTTGTTCAATGGTGATTACAACCATCTTTATGGCAACCATCTTACTCATAGGGACGAGATTACTATGGCAACCATCTTACACATTGGGAAGAGATTACTATGGCAACCATCTGATCGATATTTTAAACTAAGAGAAATCTCTTATTATCTGTTAAAACGGCGGTGGCCTGCTAAACTTATAAATGTATTATTTAAAATATAATTTAAAATTTTAAAAATTCTCTAAATATTTTAATTAATTTGTAAATACTTTTAATTTAAATTATATATGCTTAATAATTTTTGGACACCTTTTGCTTTTATTTTAAAACTTCCAGTTGCTGAATGTGTCTATTTTGTTTAATGTTTTTTGTTGCGTAGTCTGTAGGAAAGAGAAAAAATGTTAGGAAAGAGAAAAAATGTGGGAAAGAGAAAAAAAGTTCTTTTTTCTATTTTCTTTAATAAGACGTCTATAATTTTTTTGAAGGTTATGCATATAATCTAAATATTCAGGGGTAGTTCATTATTACTGATACCACATCCATGCCTCCAGGATGGACGTGGTAGTTGGCCAATATCAACTACAATACTATGAAGTACACTCACTGGGTAAAAAATTAGAAACCTTTATTCAGTCTCCAAATTACAGCCCGTTTACGTCGTGGCATTGATTCCACTAGGTGTCTGAGAAAGCCTAGCACTAGATTTTACCATTCTTCTATCAGGACATTTCTCAACTGCTGTATTATGGTCGACAGAGAACTGAGAAACCAAACTTCGCTTTCTTCATATCCCAGACATTCTCAATTGGATTTAGAGTTGGAGAATTAGTCGGCTAGTGTAGATGCTGGAAATCTTGGGAATATTCTTCGAACTATTCAGATACAATTTTTGCACTGTGGATAGTTGCGTTGTCGTCTTGAAAGAATCCATCGCAATCTGGGTTGAAAAATAAAGCATTACAGGGTGAAGTTGGTCCCATACGATAGAAAGATATTCATTGGAGATAACACGACCTTCTAACGGTATGAGTGGACTCAAAACATATCCAATAACATAATACCATTTATGGCCGCGTGAGTGGTGGATATGAGACAGTCTGTTTGCATGGCTTCGGTGGTCGCAGTTTCTCCGACCCTTGCCAAACCATCTCCAATTCCACCCCCAAACAATTTCACCATTATTTGCACTAACTCGAAGAATGCCAAGTTCAACACACCAATTTAGAACAACCTTCGACTGGTACCCACCAATGTTATAAATCATCTTTCACAAGACAAGACATCCTCATCGAGAGCCAGGGTCCAGCGTGCTTTTTCAGAGTCTTCTACTTTCTACAAAATATCTGAACAGCGTCCAGTATACAACCTTAAACTGCTCAAATTGCTAAGCTTAGACACTCAAAATACCTAAGTCCCTACAACCTGTAACAAGCGAAGAGTAGAATTTTGGCATTATCTCAGTTTGAGCCCCTGGGTGTGCATCAAACCCAAAATCCATTGCTCATCTCCCCACAACCAAGATTGTACCACATGATTAGCCTTTCCAGTAATAGTAGCACAAATTAGAAGCCAAACTATATTTTAAGACTTAACTTAGATATTAAGCCTGATATACCTTCATCAACATCTTTGATTTTCTAAGACAACGAAGAATGTTGTACGATCCCTCCAACATCAGAGGTGGAGGCGGTGTTCCCGTGTGGGGCAGAATAATCAACGGCCTCTTCATGTCTTTTATAGGAGTACTAACTGCGCAGAGGAACCGAGAACAGATTCTCGAACCCTATCTGCGACTTTTCAGGGGTACAGTTGGCCCAGATTTTATTTTCATGCGCCACAACGCCACTACACATAGAGCTCAAGTGGAATATCTTGAAACTGAAGATATCCAACGGCTGCCATGGCCAGCACGATGATCCGATCGAACATGTGTGGGATGCATTGCACGCCGACAGCCAACTCCTCGGTCATTTGGTGAGTAAAGGTCTGCGCAAGTTGAAGAATGGAATTTGTTGCCACAGAATCTTATAGACACCCTTATATTGAGTATGGTTCATCGCTGTCAGATTTAGCCGTTGGAGGGATCATACGCCGTATTGATGTCATGTGATTATATTTTCGAGCATCTTGTATCGGCTTCTATAATGCGACGTTTTGGTAATTTTTATACAACCCCTGTCTCCCCATTTCATTTTTATTCTATGGTACACCACAATACAAAATTTTGTCCTGTCAATTGTAAGCTGCACGAGTCACACCACGTCCACAAGCGTCTGGCCATTATTTCCAAGTACATTCCAATTTCTCCCTCCACCTCTGGTCCCTTGAAAATCCACTGATCCTTGCAGTAGACCATACTCCTTAAAAAGAACACCTAATTCGTATTTTCTTTCTCGAGCTAGTTTTCTACTTTTTGAAAAATACCAAATCTCGGCTTTCAGCTGAATCCAAGACACCCTTTTTTGCAAACTTCCTCCTAAATAAACAACCATCAAATCTTGTTTTAACAATTGGACATTCGACCTCGAACAGCCCTGTCCTGTTTGATAAATTCAAATTTTTTCCAAATATTTAAATTTAAATTTTCTAAAAAAGGGGAAGGGGCCAGAGATTACTGTTACACCCAACGAGTAAGTTTTAAGATGTTTATTGAAGTGCTATCACATCGATCTACACTTAATACAGTTGACTACGTTCAAAGGTTCTGCCCAACCATTCTTCAGGCCTCTAAACAAAGCTTGATTACTGGTACCCTAAGTTCATGTATCAGCAAACAAGTTCTGTTTAGGGGCTGAAGAATTCAGAAGTCAAAGAAATTAAAGTGAATTTCATATACTATTACCATAATTTAACATGCAAATTCCGAATAAAAATAACTGTGGCTACTGACCCATTATTTCAAAGATATCCTTGTGGCTACCATTTTTTCTTTCTTTTTTTTTTTTTTAATTGCATGTAGCTACTATCCCATTATAACCGATAAGGATATGCGTCACTGTTTATTGTTTTATCTTTTTTGGCTACGATCCTGTTTCAACTGGTTCTTTGTAATCAGCCAGTCCTGTTAACTAAATACTAGGTTACGTGTTCTCTTGACAGATTGCGAAAATAAAAAACCCATCAGTCATCAAAGAAGACTGAAAACCAGTTGAAACAGGAATTATCGTAGCATGCAACTGTTATCATGCAAAAACAAAATATTTCTGAACAAAAAGAAAAACATTCTGGGACCCAAAGGGGTCTCAGATGCACGAATCGAAAAATGGACTAATTTTTTTGTACATCTAGATGGTGACTTTTTTGTTTACATTAAATAAAGTTTATGCTATATTGATTGTGTTAACCCTTAACTTAAATGATTGTAAGTGTATTATGTCAGTAGAAGTGTGCGTTCATGAGTTGAATTGCATGTTGTGCGGGCTGAAAAATCCGGAAAAACTAGGGGTGAAGAATTCTACTCCTCCCTCCCCCCCTTCTGAGATCGGCTACCTATAGTCTCTATTGAAGCTGACTTTAGAAATTCCTCCACTTTTTTTACTGGTTAACTAACGAATTCTCTGCATGATGAATGGCTGGAGTCCACTTCTGCTCCTGCCAACGCAGTTGGCAAGAAGCCTTAGTTGTTGTGTTTCTTGGATTTGACCCTGCAATAACACCTTCTTCCAACTTGGTTTTGTTGGTTAATATGAGTAACATCTAATAGGGTTAGGGAAGGACGTTACATGATTTCTATCCATTTAAATTATAATATATTTAAATTACCACTCTTATACCACGTGTAGTTTTAATATATTTTATTTAGATGTTACCTAAACTAATATAGATTGAATTGAGGAATCGAGTTTTAAAATAAATAAATTTTCTATTTTCTTTCTTGGATTTTAGAATTTAAATTTAAGTTGATCATCCAAGACCAACCCAGTGCTTGTGGAGTCTTACTTTATTAATAATGGCACCTTCATGGATGATATTTGATCTGTTCATTTTCTTGAAGGTCATTAGGCTCTTGGGTAGTTTCAAAGTGAGTCTGATCTGCAAAAAGTCTGCTATACAGACTTTTTAGATCTATACAGATCTAAAAAGTCTGTATAGCAGTAATTGTAGATTGTCTTTATTTCTCTGTCAAACAGAAAGTTTTCAATTATGTTGGACCATTTGCAACTTGGTCCAAATGGCTGCAGGCATCTCGTTACCACATTAAGTCCCAATCAGAGAACCAATTGAAAATCGTTGGGAGCAGAGGAAATCACCATGCACTGACCCTGTTGACATGACACAACCTTTATGGCGGCACAATGAACCACCTTTCCAGCATGAGAGAATTATGACCCAGTCAGAAAGCCGTTGGATGGCACAAGGAACCACATTTCTAGAATGATGAGAAAGTGAAAATACTACAAGGAGCCACATTTCTAGTATGATGAGAAAGTGAAAATACTACAAAGAACCACTGATTCAATAGACACATGAAGCCCTGCCTCGTGCGGCACATGGAATCACAATAAGTATAATTATTTTATGTACAGCAATCTTTCAACGGTAAAAGGAGTTACAATTAGGCCAGAGTTAGCCAAGTGGTCAGGAGCCAGAGTAACACACGTTCTTTGAATGGACTGTGGTTGAATTTACAATTAATCATGAATTGTATTCATGTTTTATTGTAAATTCCTTTGACCTGGTAGTTGTGCCGGAGTGTAAACAACTTTAATTATGCAAAGACGGAAGCAACCACTCACAAAAGAAACTGAACCTTACATAGAAGTGACTTTCCACTGATATGTCCTGTTCTTGAAGGATGTGATGTGGAAGTGGACACGCACCCGAAGATAAAAACAGAGAAAACCACATCTACCCCCTCTCCCACGCTAAAGCACTCCAATTTTACGTCTTCCCACAAAGCCCCGTTGAAACTATTTCTCCCGGAAACTGTGGTTTTTCATCCAGCAAAATATAAAATCGATCTCTTCAGTTCATAGACACGAAGCAACAGTAGCCGATGCTCCTAAAAACCCAATAGCAATAGAGAGAACATCCCCCCCCTCTCCCACGCTAAAGCACTCCAATTTTACGTCTTCCCACAAAGCCCAGTAGAAACTATTTCTCCCGGAAACTGTGGTTTTTCATCCAGCAAAACAGAAAATCGATTTATGCAGTTCACAGACACGGAGCAACATGGCCCAAGTAGCCGATGCTCCAAAAACCCAATAGCGATAGAGAGCACATAACACGCTCCCAAGTTTCTAGTTGCCCAATTTTTAATTATTATTGTTATTATTATTTTTTTTTAATATTTGTAAATCACATCCTTCCTATGTATCTTTGCCTACCAATATTCTCTAAATGGATATACAGTATTTTCTGTTTTCATTTCGATATTCTATGAATTATGAAACAATTTTTTGTGTGGAGGTTAACAGACGCTAGGCTAGCAAAAGTGTCTACCTTTCTTCTGAGAATTCCCATTCCCACATGGCGTCTGTGAGATGCTAGCCATAGAGTTTTGATTTCGCAGGTAAAATGCGAATTTGAAGATTCTAAAAAATACGATAATACTTTCTTTATTATTATTATTGGTTTCTCTTGTTAATTTTCGTTCGATATTTTTAATTGGGTTTACCAAATCATAATTAATAGATCACTGTTTTCAACTCAGTAAAGAAAGTTAAAAATTATTATTTTTATAATTAAAACAAAAAGGGAGATCTCACAGACGCCAGCGAGCGTATTTGTTAAATTGATAGCGAGAGGGGCGGAAGGTTAATTCTCTAAAAGATTACGCTATACCATGAAGAAGAAGAAGGTAACATAGCCTCTGGTGTACAATTAACAGATCTAGTGGTAGTAGTCCACAGAGGTGGTCTAGGGATTTCTTGAAGGGGAGGAAAAGCTAAAGCAGTGTTCTTGGAAATCATTAAGATTTAATCATCATGTAGTGGTGAAAAAAAAAATCCGATGTTATTTTGATTATTTGGGGCGGCTATAACCCCAATAGCTCTACCTGGAACCACCCCTGCTGGGACCTCAAGCATGTTTTCTTCCATTTGTCGTCCATGTGGACGACAAATGGAAGAAACTCCATCTAACTTTTCACTGTGGCTCAGTGAAAAGTTAGATGGAGAATCATTTACGCCTACACTTTCTGCTTAATGGTAAACGTGGTGAAATCGCAGATAACTCCTCTTTTGACTAGATGCAAAAACTAACCTACTTTAAGAGGACAGTTTGTTTACTTTCCATTCATTTTCCGACCCTTTTACTTACTCCCCACTGGTATTTATATATGTAAAGTCAAGGACGAACCCATCAAGGTAGATGTTTGGTAGTAAATTATACCTGGTGGGTTATTTCCCATCGCTCATGCAGGGAGATGCGAGAGTTAGGCACCAACCTGCTCTAGGTCAGTAAGGCAATTACTTCGCACTTCTTTAAAAGGGTTGAAAAACAGTAAAAGTGAGCTGGTGAAAATGTAGTCATCATTAACAAATCAGCTCCAATCTAGGACAACACCATGTTTTGAGTTCCATATAGATGGTAATATATCGTAGTGGTCTTTTGAGGGATTTCTTATATGGATTACAAAAAACAAACGCGTGATCTGGGTCATCGTAAAAGACTTCAGGACTTCATCATGCAATACTTTTAGCTTTTAGCCAGTACATCTCAAATAGTATATTTAGAATATATCAATATAAAAATCTGGCGTGGAAGAGATAGTCAAGAAGCTGTCGATAAGTATACCTCAAAAATATCTGTTATTTCGATAATCTTAGTTCATATCAACTGTTTTTGCAATATCTGATGTACAAAGGTCTCAGCGGGCTAATACCAAGCAAATAACACCAACAGAAGCTAACTATTTGACATTGCAGAAAGAAACTTTTCAAGTATCTGAGGAGATACTTCAAAAGAAGTATGAAATTTTTATTTTTGCTTTCAATTTTTTTTATTGAATTAAATTTCTTATCGAGGCTGAATAACATCAATTTGTGGACTTCAACAGGCGACAACGTGTCGTGCCTGACGGAGATAAAAGGAATTCTCTCTTTCTCTTTCAGTCTCTCCACTGCCGGTAAGAAGTGGCTGTTTTATTCTCGAAGATTTGGATAAATGCCAGCAGGAGTGTGTTCGCAAGGCATAAGGAAATGTCGGCCAGTCATTCGCTTACACTTTATTTCAATTGCAGAAATTACCAGTTTTAACTGGTTCACATGCATCTTACTCACACTATTCGAAGCGGTGAGTGAGCGTGCGTGTGTGCAAAGGCGTTCTAACGTCTTCGATGGAATGTTTGTTCACGGTATTATTTTTTATTTATTTTTTCTTACAGCAAATATTCATAGGAATAAAGTCAGCTATCCAAGTTTCGTGATTGACTATCCTGCATTTTCCAGTTTTCGATTTGTCATCTTTCTTTTTGTTATTTACATTTTTCTTTTCTTTTCTTTCTTTTTGTTATGTACGCGTGTGTGTGCAAAGGCGTTCTAACGTCTTCGATGGAATGTTAGTTCGCAGTATTATTTTTTATTTTTTTTTTCTTACAACAAATATTCATATGAATAAAGTCAGCTATCCAAGTTTCGTGATTGACTATCCTGCATTACCCCAGGGGCTCACATCTGGTGAGTATGGGCTTGGCAAATCCAGGTCCTGGGCTGGATATCATTATTCTTCTCTTTCTTGGTGATTCCCTTCTATTTCTGATTTTTGTTCTCTCTCAGGGTGATTCAGAATTTTTTTTTTTTTTTTTTGCCTGGTGTAGCATAAGCCTCAGGCTTCCTTGTACCATATGCTAATAATAATAATAATTTTTCATTGTTCGATTATTTGTCACTTTCCTTTTGTCATTTACATTTTTTTCTTTTCTTTCTTTTTGTTATTTACATTTTTTCATTTTCTTTCTTTTTTTAACTTTTATTTTGTTTTTATTTTTTCTTTAAATTCTATTTTGCTTTTTTATTCCTCTTAATTTCTATTTTTAATTTTTTAAAAATTTATTTCTCTTCGTTTATAGTTCATGTTTTTATTCTTTTATTTTTCTCTCTTTTTTTAAATTTCCGTTTTACATTTCTTCTCTTTGTTCTTTGTTTTTTTCTTCTTTTTTTTTCTTAATCTTTCTTCTTTAATATCTATTTTTTTTCTTTTAAAATATTTTTTCTTTTAAAATACTTATTTTTTTATTTATATATTTTGTGTTTTATTTTTCTTTATATTATAATTTATATTTTGTGTTTTATTTTTCTTTATATTATAATTTATATTTTGTTTTTTCTTTTTTTTAAATTTATATATATTTTTTTCTTTCTTATTTAATTTCCGTTTTTTTTTCTTTTAATTTCTATTGCGTTTTCTTTCATTTTTTAAATTTTTTTTTTCATTTTTATTTCTTTTTGATTAGTTTCTATTTTTTTCTCTTCGTTCTTTAATTTGTTTTTTTTTTCTTTTTTATTATTCTTCTTTCTTTTGCTTTCTAATATAATTTATATATTTTTTTTCTTTAAAATCTATTTTTATTTTTCTTTCTTCTTTAATTTCTATTTCATCTTTTTTTATTTTTCTTTCTTTTTTAATTTTTATTTCATCTTTTTCGTTTTTCTTTCTTTTTAATTTCTATTTCATCTTTTTTCTTTTCTTTGTTCTGTAATTTCTGTTTTTCTGCTTCCCTCAAATTTTTCTATTTTTTTTCTTTTACCTTGTGTTTTATTTTTCTTTATATTTTAATTTATAATTTTTTTTTAAATTTATAACTTTTTTTTTTACTTTTTTCTTTTTTTAATTTATATATTTTTTTCTTTTTTTTGATTTATATTTTGTTTTTTTTTTTCTTTTTTAATTTATATTTTGTTTTTTCTTATTTAATTTCCGTTTTTTCTTCTTTTAATTTCTATTTCGTTTTTTTCCTTTTTTTAGTTTGTCATCTTTGGTTTGTCAAAATAAAGAAAATATAGTTATTTTCTGTATTTTTCTTTCATTTTTTTAAATTTCTGTTTTTTTTTTTCATTTTTATTTTCTTTTTCATTAATTTATATTTTTTTTGTTCTTTAATTTCTGTTTTTTTCTTTTTTCTTCTTCTTCTTTCTTTTTATTTATAATATAATTTATAATTTTTTTCTTTAAAATCTATTTTTATTTTTTCATTAAAATTTATTTTTCTTTCTTCTTTAAATTTTATATTCCACCCTTTTAAATTCAATTTTAATGTTAATTTTAATATTGAATTTTTCATTTAATTTTTATTTTCTACCTTTATAATTTTTATTTCTTTTTAATTTCTATTTCAACTTTTTTCCTTTTCCTTTGTTCTTTAATTTCGGTTTTTCTTCTTCCTTCAATTTTTTTTTTCATTTAGTGATTCTTTTACTTTCTCTTTTTTCTTTTGATTTCTATTTTTTCTTTTATTACTCCCCATTTTTTCTTTATTTTTATCATTTTGCTTTTTATTTTTTAATTTTCTTTTTCTTTTTGTATGAAAGAAAAGCTATTGGACCTATTATTCTTGTACTGTAATCACTGATTTCAGATGTCACATGACAGGAAATGCCAATTTACCTGTCACGTGATAATCAAAGTAGAGGAAGTATATAATTCAGACTCTTTTCTTTTAGTTTCGTATTTGAAGTGAAAATGACTGAGGTGGGTTCACTCAGTTGAAAAACTATTTTTCAACAGGTGGAAGCGATTTTCTACTCGTTGAAACACTGAAAAGCTAAATGATTTATTTGCAATTAATTTGTGATAGACAGATAGATTTATCTATCTGTCTATCACAAATGTAGAAGGGTGTCTAAAGGTCAAAGGGCAAATAAAGTAGATATTTTTTACTAGTGGGGATTATCAAGGGTTAGAGACAAGTTTATTTTCAGAAGGCTAAAGTCCAGTACAGCGCATCGAAATTTAAATAACTAATATTCCAATAATATTTAAAATTGCGATCTCGATACTTGTTCCCTCGGTGGCATAAATTGTATTAATTAACTTAATTTTTAATTTAATTATGTATTAAATTAAATTACTTAATTATTTTTGTTTAAACTGAATTATGATTTTTTTTCTCTTGGGTTCGGTCCTTATTTCCATTATACTAGAGTCCCAGATTGAAAAGGGGGGTTCAAATCAGAACAAAGGGGCTCCTTGTTGTAGTAAATAGGACTGAGGGGAACAAACTTTAATTTTTTCGCCCGGGTGCATTACTCTAGGACCAACTTGCCCACTCTTTCACAAATTTAAAATTCGGCACCCTCCGGGATTTAAAAAGGTGCCGGATTTTAGAAAGGTACACTCCACCTGAATGTTTGGAATCACAGTGTATAGCAACAGTTTTCTTATTTTTGAAATTAGCTATAACAATGTATGGTTTCGTTTGAAATACATCACGCTACAAAGTATTTTAAGATTTTTTATTAAGCATTACTGATTTTTCATCAAAATATCTTCCACGACTTTGCTTATTGGAGGCTTGAGGTGGTGGGACCCATGTTTAGTCTTCAAAGCCAAGTTTCTGTCAACCCCGCCCCCCATCTCTTTCATCTTGCAGTACGATTTATGTTTTTTGAGGTTATAATGAGCACCATGGCGAGATCCAAACTTCCTTACATTTCGAGGATACAGCTCTAAAATGGTGTTCGCAGGCTGGCCACTAGTTAGTACACTGGATCGAACTTATTGGTAACTCTCTAGGAGGCTTCCAGATCAGCTAATGTATAATATTGCTGCTTCCACTCAACCAGATAGTGATGGAGGGAATCCGAGTAGTGTGTATGCGGGGGACATTGTCGAGGCCACGTTATGTCAACGATCTGGATACTTCTTACCATGTGTACGCCATATCCAAAAATGTCATTACTTCACGCAGCGTGTCACCCCCACACAATTGAGAGGGCGCTGAATCTCTTTAAAAGTTACAGCTGACAGTTACAGCTCCGCAAAAACGATAAGTGTTTGCCTTTTATTTACATGATTGTTATTTTATATTGTACTTAATAAGTAGTCATATAGTTATAGTTACGCTGGTTATTTTTTATTTTTAATTTAGATAAAGAGTTTTTGTGGATTTTACTTACGATAGGTAAAACCGTTATTTCGTTCCATTTTGTAGCCATTGTTTTTGGATATAGTGGTAGGGAATTCAAATTTTTTAATTGAGGTAGCTAGGTAGCTCTAACGCATAATTATATAGTAATACGCTTCACTGTTTCTATTTAATAGTTTCTATTCAAATACTATTGATATTTAATTTATTGATTTTATTAATTTAAACTACGATGCCCCAGACTAGAGCAGCAAAGCAACGGGCACAAAGTGTCAGGAGTGCTGTGAATCGGGGGAGAAC
Organism: Mastigoproctus giganteus; assembly: GCF_048544385.1. NCBI lineage: Eukaryota > Metazoa > Arthropoda > Arachnida > Uropygi > Thelyphonidae > Mastigoproctus > Mastigoproctus giganteus. The sequence continues at coordinate 28,574,583 of NC_143581.1, read as the reverse complement.
TGAGGGGGGCAATTCTCCAACGCATCACAGCCTAAAAAAATGTGCAACTTGTGAAATGTTTGCCGAACTCTCTGGAACGGAACATGATATTGCCATGGGGGATGTCTTTGTGTGTGCGCGATGTAAGGAGTGTAAGGAAATCAGGCGACAACTCAGCGTTGTTATGGGCCTATATGAGAGTTTGAAGGACAGGGTGGATGCCCTCGAAAGATCTAAATTGAGGGGCCCATCAGGCTCTCAGCTGCCCAACTCAACGCCAGAGCTCACTCCTGGGCATCAGGCAACACAGCGGCAATCTTCAAAGCAGAATGCGCTGGTCCCAAAGGAACTAGTTATTGTTGGTGACTCTATTGTCAGGGAGACGGGGAATATATTTTGTAAAAAGGATAGGTGGAACAGGACCAGGGTATGTCTGCCAGGGGCAAAGGTTGATGACGTTGTAGAGCGGATATCATCTTTCAAGGGCACAAAAGGTGATATAGTTGTACACGTTGGCACTAATGATATTAAGAGTAGGAGACCGGCGGAATTACTCAACAAGTACAGGTCACTGTTGAAAAAAAGCCGTGAAGTAGGGTTGAATTTGAAAGTGTCTGCAATTCTGCCCAGACACGATAGGAGGGAGTACATGATGAGAGCCTTGTCGATCAATTCGGCCCTGGAAAGATTGTGCAAGGCTCAAGGGGTAGAATTTTTTTCAGCCTGGACTGTACTTGTTAACAGGAGAGATTGCTTCTACAGGGATGGGATACACTTAAATAGAAAGGGTGCAAGAATATTTGCTGATGCTATCGAGGCAGTGTTAGGTGGGTCGGAAAACTGCTAGTTTGGGGGGATACAAAGACTAATAGTTTAACAGTAACCGCAGGCAGAGGTGAAGGTGATTCTTGCACAACTTCTATTAGAATAAGAAGCGACCTGGAGCGAGGGGTGTCGGGGGTTTCAGGGACAGATGGCAGTCATCATGGAATAGTTGGGTATATGGGATGTGTTAGGGTAACAAGGAATAGGCATAGGAGCATGTATGCTTGCATGTATACCAATGCTAGAAGTATAGTAAATAAATTTGATGAATTTGAAGTGTTGGTCAAGACATCAAAGGCGGATATTGTTGGGATATCAGAGACGTGGTGTCACACAGATATAAGGAATGCTGAACTGGAATTTGGGGAGTACAATGTGTACAGAAAGGATAGACAGGACAGAAAGGGAGGGGGTGTTATGCTGTTAATTAAGAAAAACATAAAATCAAAGGAAGTGCACCCAGTTAATATAGATGAACAGTGCTCTGTTGAGTCAGTTTGGTGTGAGATAAGCACTGCGAAAGGAAAAATAAGAGTAGGAGTGTGTTATAGGCCTAATGACTTGTATGAGTACAATGAACAATTGTACAGAGAAATAGAGTGGGCCAGTAAATCAGAATGTCTTATAATGGGGGATTTTAACTTCCCAGATATTGACTGGAACTTGTGGGTTGGTCACTCACACACTAGTCAGACTTTTGTGGATTTATTGGATGATTGTTTTCTGCAGCAGCATGTTCGAGAGGCAACCAGAGAAAGTAACACTCTTGATCTGGTTATCAGCAGTGATCATTCGTGTATTAAGAATTTGCAGATAAAGGAACCACTAGGTGGCAGTGATCACAGTGTGCTGAAGTGGGATTTACTCAAAGAGGTAACTACCGTCAGGGGTAAAGGAAAGGGTTTTTGCTTCCGTAAAGGGAAGTACAGTGGTCTCAGACAGTTTTTAAATTCTGTACAGTGGGATCAACTGACGATGTTACGAACAGTAAATTCTAAGTGGGAAGCATTCAAGGAATTAATCGTGGAAGCTACTAGACTTTATATACCGATTAAGAAATATCGTTCAAGGTTTAGGCCTAAATGGTTATCAAATGAACTAATGAGACTCGTGACAGAGAAGAAAAATGCATGGGATGCATATAAATTATCAGGTGACGCAGAAGCCTGTGGCAGATATAAGCTAGTCTGTAATCAGGTCACAAAGGAGGTTCGGCAGGCGAAGGCGGATTACGAGAAATCTTTGGCAAAAGATGCTAAGAAAAACAGCAAGGATTTCTTTACTTATATAAACTCTAAAAGGTAGGGGATGAATATGATTGGTCCACTTGACATCGATGGTTCGACTGTTGATGATCCTGCTCAGATAGCAAACAAACTGAATGAGTATTTTGCATCTACATTCACACGTGAGGAATTATTACAATTTGAAAACGGAAGAAGGTTATCAAATTGTAGCAGTGTGCTTAATGATTTTGTAATAACTGAGAGCAAAGTGGAGGAGAAATTGTTGAAGTTAAACATAAGAAAGGCACCTGGGGTGGATGGGATCTATCCAGTTATTTTAAAGGAGGCGGCAAAGCAACTAAGCAAACCCTTAGCCATAATTATGAGAGCATCCTTGGACTCAGGGGAGGTTCCCACAGACTGGAGATGTGCAAATGTGTCCCCAATTCACAAAGGTGGATCGAAGGGTGACACGAGTAATTACAGACCAGTTAGTTTAACTTCTGTTCCGGGTAAAATAATGGAGTCGCTGGTTAAAGATGCATTGCAGGATCATCTAGACAAGACTGCAGCAATAATTCAAACACAGCATGGGTTTGTTAAGGGAAAGTCTTGTCTGACAAATTTGATTGCTTATTATGATGTGGTCACAAAGGAACTGGATGCAAAAAATAATTTTGATATCATATACTTGGATTTCAGGAAAGCTTTTGACACTGTTGCGCATGGAAGACTACTGTACAAATTGGAGCAGAATGGTATTAAGGGTAAGTTGCTACAATGGATAAAAGGATGGTTAAGTGGGAGAAGACAGAGGGTGGTAATCAATGGGTGCTGCTCTTCGTGGACTAATGTTATTAGTGGAGTCCCACAGGGTTCGGTGTTGGGTCCACTGTTGTTTTGTGTATTTATCAATGATATTGATGAAGGTATATCAGGCTTAATGTCGAAGTTTGCAGATGACACAAAGGTTGGCAGGGTTGTTAATGACAGTAATGGCAGTGTCCTACTGCAACAGGATCTAGATAATTTGGGCAGATGGGCTAAGAAGTGGCAACTGAAGTTCAACCTTGACAAATGCAAAGTACTGCATATGGGTAGAAGTAATCCCAGAGAAACGTACCAACTGTGTGGTACTACACTTAAGGTGGTAGAAAATGAAAAAGACCTGGGAGTAATTGTGCAGTCAGATATGAAGTTTTCTGAGCAGTGCAGACAGGCTGCTAGGGCGGGTCATGGGGTTTTGTCAATGATATATAGGACTTTTGCTAGCAGGGAAAAGGAGGTGATTGTCCCTCTGTATAAGGCAATGGTCAGGCCACGCCTTGAGTACTGCGTACAGGTCTGGAGGCCTCATTTTAGGAAGGATGTAGATTTGCTTGAGCGTGTACAGAGAAGAGCAACACGATTGGTGAGGGGAATGAAGGGATTCTCTTACCAAGAGAGGCTTAAGTTCTGCAAATTGCAGTGGCTGGAGACTAGGCACCTGCGCGGTGATCTGATTGAGGTCTATAAGGCCTTGAATGGGTTGAGCACGCTGAATTCTGATGGGATCCTTCCACTTGTTCAGATTACGAACCTACGGGGACATAAGTTCAAATTAAGAAAGGACAGATGTAGAATAGATGTGCGGAAATTTGCCTTTAGCCAGCGGGTGGTTAATTGCTGGAACAAACTTCCATCTGTCGTTGTAGAAGTTGATAGGTTAAATAAATTTAAGGAGGAACTGGACAGGCATTTGGAGGGAATGGTGTGATTTTTTTTTTTTTTTTTTTTTTGGCTGATGCTGCATAAGCTCCTACACTTGCTTTCTTGCATCATGTGCCACTACTACTACTACTACTACTACTACTAATTTTTTGTTACTATTGAATACACTGCGAACAGTCAAACTAATAGCGCAAACTTGTCTGTAAAGAGATCTAAACCTCCCAAACGCTTCCTAGTTTATTTCACAAATATATGTGGTCTCAATTCTAATCTCAACGATGTCCATTTCCACTTGCAGTCTGCCAAACCCCATGTACTTTTTCTGACAGAATCTCAGTTATCGGTTGATTCAACTACTGCTCATCTCAGATGCCCAGATTATTCGCTGTATGATTCCTTTCGCCTCAAAGGTGGTATTTGTGCATATGTCCCTTCCGATGTTCCCTGTCAGAGACTAAGTAATTTGGAATCTCCTCTTTTCGATCTTCACTGGCTTAAAATCTCTCTACCTCATTCTGTCAAATTCATCTGTTGTCTCTACCATTTTCCCTATTTCCCAATCACTTAGAACCCTTTGACTTCCTCTCTTTGCAATTGGACTTTCTCCAGTCCAACTTTCCTAACGGTGAGGTAATTTTCCTTAGTGATTTTAATGTTCACAACTCCAGCTGGCTTCAGGTTTCTAGTCACACAGACCCAGCTGGTCGATATGCCGAGGCTTTTGCAATTACTAATGACCTGGGACAGATTGTTCATTTACCTACAAGAATAACGGACAATCCTAACCATACAGCCAACACGTTTGATCTTTTTCTCACAAATAACCCTTCCAAGTACACAGTCGAAGTGAGTGGTCGTTTAGGCAACTCAGATCACAACTTGGTGATTGTCTCTTTTCCAATGGAGCCTTGTCTCATGGCTGTTCCCAACCTCGTGCTGTTTGGCATTACAAGAATGCAAAATGGGATGACCTGCGAGATTTCTTTTCTTCTTTTCCTTGGTTGGATTACTGTTTCAAAACTTCTGATGTCAACGTTTGCTCAGATCGTGTCAGTGATATTACTCTTGCAGGAATGGAATCCTTTATCCCACACTCCACTTTAAAATCTCGTCCTTTATTGGAAAACCTTGGTTTTCCAATAAATGTGCTAAGGCTGTTCAAGAGAAGAATGTTGCATATCGTAATTGGCTTGTTTCTAATTCTTCAGTTTCATTTTCTGCCTACACCAAAGCTCGCAACAATTGTGAAGCAGTTATTAATCAGTCCAACTAGATTTTGAACAGGCTAAGAGTAGAAAACTTGCTTCTTGCCTAATGGTAGCCGAGTATTCCGGTCTCTTGCTAAAGCTTTTGGCCGCAACTTTCGCCCATCTCTGCTCTTCTGGCAAAACTAAATGGTTCTATTGTCAATTCAGCTAAGGATAAAGCTGACCTGCTAGCATCCCATTTTTTTTCCAACTCATGTATTAATGATCTTGGTAAAACACCTCCCACCATTCCCAGCACTCCATTCAATGCATCCTGCGGTCTTCCGTCAAAAAGATATCAGAAGGATTTTGATGAATCTTGATGCTAAGAAAGCTCCAGGCCCTGATGGTATTTTTCCACTTGTTCTCAAAACCTGCGCTCCTGAATTTACTCCTGTTCTTTGCCGCCTTTTTTCACTTTCTTATTCCAAAGGTGTTTTTCCTTCTGCTCGGAAATTTTCTCATATTCAGCCAGTTACTAAAAAGGGTGACAAATCTCTCCCATCCAATTATCGTCCTATTACTTCTACTCTTTCTAAAGTAATGGGGAAATCAATTAACCGCCAACTCTTATTAAACTACCTAGAAACATTCCGTCTGATCAACGATCGCTTGTATGGATTCCGTCAGTGTCGGTCCACTGGTGATATTCTCGCTTATGTTACCAATTAATGGACAAATTCAATGGACAAGTTCGGTGAAACACAAGCAGTTGCTCTCGATCGACTCAAAGGCTTTCGATCGTGTTTGGCCTAAAGGTCTTCTAAACAAGCTTCCATCTTATGGTTTGCCAACTGTTTTTTGTAATTGGGTATCCAGTTTTCTCTCTGATCGTTCACTGAGGGTGATGGTAGATGTCTCTCTGTCTTCTAACTTCTCCACTAATGTTGGTGCCCCCAAGGTTCAGTTCTTCCCCCTCTTTTCCTCTTGTATATTAATGATCAAATATTTTTCTTCACTTGATCCTTGACCGCAAATGCTATCGATAGTTTTGCTGATGATAGGATTGCATTTCACTTTCCAGTGTGAAAAACCTTGCCCTGCTCAATCAGCTTCAACTTCTCGAATATCCGCTACCAATTCAATAAATGCCGCTCTCCAGGTAATTTTCCAGTGGGGCAAAGACAACTTAGTTGATTTCAGTCCTTATAAAACTCAGTCTTGTCTTATATCTCGCAAAAGGGATTTTTCCGCTCCTATGCTTATCTTTGGTGACACTCCGATTTCTAGGCAAAATGATATATCTCTTTTGGGGATTACTCTGACTTCTAATCTCTCTTGGCACAAGCACATTACAAATATTGCTTCTTCTGCATCTAAAAAACTTGGTTTTCTCTTTCGCTCTCGGCGTTACTTTTCTTCCAAACAGCTGCTCACTCTGTATAAATCGCAAATCCGCCCTGCCATGGAATATTGTTCCCACATCTGGGGTGGTGCCCCCAAAACCTCTCTCAGGCTTCTTGATTCCATTCAGAAGAGGGCAGTTAGGTTAATTAATGACTCCTCTCTAACAGAGTCGCTCCACTCGCTGTCTCATAGACGTACTGTTTTTGCTGCATGCGTTTTTTACAGATACTTCAATGGGCACTGTTCCTCTGAATTGGCTTCTATAATTCCCACTCTCTCTTTCAAAACAGTCCGAACACGTGCCGCCAGCAGCCAACATCCATTTACTGTTCAACTTCAAACTCACAGAAACAACTTTTCATCTTCTTCGTTTATTAATTCAACTGGAACAACCTTCCTTCATACGTATTTCCTGAAAATTACAGTCTACAGAAGTTCAAGTCTAATTTCAACAAATCATCTTCTCAACCTCCAACCCATGCACGGTACAACTATAAGTACTATAGGTTCTAATACCTCTTGTGTTTGGGGTTTTCATAAAAAAAAAAAAACGAGATGTTATCAGTGTCTTACACAAACGTAACATTCTGGAGATTAATTTATAAGTGTCTTGACTAACATTATTCCAAGCGACCTACGAGGTTTTCCCATAAATTTTGTGAAGATGAGCAGACTTTACAGACTTGAGGGTCTACATGATCCCTCAAAAGCTCTATTCAGTTTAGGTCAGACGATTAAGGTGGCCCATCATAATTTGCAATACTCGGTACCGTTGTTTAGTTGCTAGAAAGATCCATGTACACCTTAAGAGCTGGGCTTCGGGTTATTGTCTTGTTTAACATAAAGTTTCTTCCACAAAGTCGAAGTCCACAAGATATTACATTATGTTCAACAATGTTTTTATAGCCTTCTTTTCTTAAAATTCCTACAATTCTAAAGATGTCACCCACTCCAGAAAAACTGAAGCAATCCCAGTTCATGGCGGAACCACCACCGTGATTGATTTCAGGCAATAAACAATGCGGCCCCATTTTCTCTTCAGTTGATCGTCTCAGATAAATTCTATGCTTGTATCCCAAAATTTAGAATTTCAATTCATCAGTCCACAGTGCGTTTTTCCACTCTTTAGTCGTCTAATGCTGATGGCTCTTAGCCGAATCGTACCGTTTCTTTCGATTTTCTGGTTTAATAAGGGTTTTCGGACGCTACACTACCTTGAAGTCCTGCTTTTTTAAGACGAAGTTTTTTAGTGGGAGTTTCTCTGTTCCTATTGAACTCAGCTCGGATTTCAGGTGCAGCAAATCGTCGACTGCATTTAGAAATCAGTGTTATGGTCTTATCTTGTTACACGCGGTCACCCTGACCATGGTTTGTCTTTTAAACTGCCAGTCTTCTTGAATCGTTGAATGGTAGTTAGTACTCCTTTAAATGAAACACCTAGTTTTTTGCCAATACTTCTCGTTATAATAGCATTTATTTTTTCAAAACTCAGTTCCTTATTCCTTGCCATATCTATCAAGAAACACACAAAACCTACACCAAACACTCTTTCTGAATGAGGGTGATTGATTTTAAAAGTTACAGCTCTTACTCCTCAATTTATACTGAAAGGACAGAATTTATTGGAAACCTGGTTCCTGGGCAACACGACACTGTCACCCTTCTTGCTAGTGGATGAACCCACCGTTAGGCAGGTATATAGATGCACTGCATCACTGGATTCACGTAGACGGTAATTCGATGTCAGTATGGATAAACGTCGTGAGTTAACCGACTTTGAAAGAGTGATGATAGTGGGTGCCCAACGCATGTGTCACTCTATCGCGGACGTGGTACTGATTTTGCACTATCCCCGTTCGACAGTATTAAGAGGGAATCGGGAATACGCCATTTCCGGAATAACATCTCATCGTAGACAGCGCTGTGGGCGGAGAAAGGCGGTGGATGAACGTGGCCGTCGACGGCTGTCTCGCATTGTTTCAGCCAACCGGAAAGCGACAGTGGCACAAATCACCGCCGACTTCAAAGAGGGAGGTACCAGAAACGTCTCCACCAAGACCATCAGGCGATCATTAGCTGCAATAGGTTATGGGAGCCACCACAGTCCCATTGCTAACACCACGACATAGGACTCTAGCCTCAACTGGGCTAAAGAACATCGGCACTGGACCTTGGATGATTGAAGACGAGTCTGTCTTCTGGTCCTATGAGTCCCGTTTCCAGTTATTTCGAGCGGACGGGAGGGTGCGTATCTGGCGGAAACCGCACGAAGCTATGCGCCCGTCATGTCAAAATGGAACTGTTGAGGCAGGTGGACGGTCGGTAATGGTCTGGGGCGTGTTCAACTGGCACACGTTGGGACCTAGGGTACGTCTAGACTCATCTCTGACGGTCTAGGTTACCTTGCAGACCATCTTCATGGTCATCGTGCACCCACAGGACAATCGACTCTTCCAGCAGGACACTGCACCTTCCCACAGAGCCATGGTGACTAGAACATGGTTTGAAGAGCATTCCGCAGATTTTACCGCCATAAAGCAGCCTCTCCGTTCAATGAACATGAACCCTGTGGTGCATATTTGGGATGCAGTGGAAAGGTCCGTCGACCTTTGGATCCGCCACCCAGGAATTTGACAGAATTATGGACAGCAGTGCAGCAAGCATTGATAGAAATACCTGTAGAACGCATTCGTGAACCAGTGGTCTCGAAGACTCGCCGTGTGACTGCCCTTATCCGCGCAAAAGATGGGCCTACCCGTTAATACACGGGTGTGCAAAACTTAAGGACCAACACTATTTTTAAAGGTTACAACCACAAAATCTTTACTTAAGGCACTTGTTACTGATGAGAGTAGATTCAATCTCAGCAGCGATTCTGGACGTCAGCTAATCTGGCGAGAGATTGGCACACGGTATCACCCCGCAAACATCACTGAAAGGGATCGATATGGCGGTCGAGGTGTTCTCATCTGGGGAGGCGTTATCTTGGATGGACGTGCCCAACTCCAGATACTGGAAGGAGGTACTGTAAACGGTGCACGCTACTGTACTGAGGTAATCCTTCCCCATGTGCGTCTGTTCCGAGGTGCCATTGGCCCCGAGTTCGTGTTTATGGATGATAACGCCACACCCCATCGCACTGCAGCTGTGATATGCTTTTGGAAAGTGACATTGTTCGTATGGATTGGCCTGCCCGTTTCCCCTCGATCTACATCCCATCGAACACATATGGGACGCTCTGGGGGGACGTCCACACCCACCAGAAAATGTTCACTAGCTGAAGATGGCGCTGACAGATTTGTTATTTGGTTTTTAGGAGCATTAGCAACTAAGACCATATTGCTCCGGGGAAATGCGGTGGTCATTCCCTGACCTTTCCGCATCCTCCGTATTTAGTGGTGACGGGCTCGAACCCCGGTCTAATCAAGAAGCGTGTGCTACGCACTGCTGCTTCTGCCCACCTGGCTACGGAGGCGCCGCGCTGACAGAGGAATGGACGATGTTACCGCAAGAACTTATCAACAACATTGTTCTAAGTATGGACAGGTGGTACAAAGCCTGCATTGCCATTAGGGGTGGCCATATCTCCTACCGAGGACCATCTCTTCCAGTTGTTCCATCTTTGGCAATGATGCATCTGTGTCATGGCAGCCAGTGCTATGTTGCCATTTTTGAATAAAGTCCCTCTGTACCGTTTTGTTTCCTTCATCATTTCTGTACCTCACGAGGTTCCTTTGGTATGCTTTTTTCATATCCAGGCCCCTCCTATGAGAAGCTACAGGTGAAAACCTGACTGATTCTTAAATTTTGCACACCAGTGTAGGTAGGTATCCTATGATTTCTGTGCAATCAGTGTATATTATTACAAAACACCCTACAATCTTCTTTATCATTGAAACAATACCCCCACTTTTCAGAATATTCCAGGATCATCTAAAATGGTCTACCACATTTAGGAGTCTTCTACACCTCTCTGGAAAATTCTAGAGATTTCTTAAATATTATTTAAGTTCTTTGTTTTTATACATAATAGAAAATATTTTTATAAAAATTGGCAAACAAGTTGATCCTATTTTAATAAAAACTTTGAAAGTTAAGAAAATGAAATGTGATTCCAAACTTTTAGGGGGAGTGTATACATAATGATTTTACAATAGACGAAATTGCCTTTGCAGCGAGTTGCCCTGATATTGTACTTGTTTAAACAGACAGCTTAGCTGTATTACTGCTTTCAAACCTGATTTCTTTTATCTCAGTGTTGTCACTAGAGGCCACCCGCTGTCTAATGAGTAACCAGTTAGTCATGAAACAAGCTGTCATGGCAGTCCTATACGATTTAAAGTAGTGCAATACCTTGGCAACTCGTTGCAAAGGCAAGGTTGTTCTGCTTTAAGAATTAAGACCATTGAATTATAAATAACACCTTTATTAACAGAACAAGTAAATTTTTACTATATATTATCAATGAAAAATAAATACTGAAACGCTAAATTAGGCTTTAAAACAAGTCCTAGTAGTATCTAAACATACTTATAATCGCGATAAAATTAAACCTATAGATTAACACACTTGCTAAAAGGGGTGAGTCCAGTTCGATGATCGATTCTTCGTAATCTTTGCATGTCGTAACTTGGAAACACGCAAGCAAATTATTTGATAAAATATTCCCGATAATCGAGTCGTCTTGCCTAACCCACTATCTAACTAGTCCGCCTACAATTCGACGAATGTGTTACCCAGTTATTACCGGTTACTCCTTACAGCCCACTTGTAAGCGTCCTGTATTTACCGACTGCAGCTGGTTGAGCTCACCGCCCTAGTAGAAGACAACATCTGCATTGCCATCCGGAATGCACGTGCATGTAACCTTGGGAACTCCATGATAACTAGTAGGAGCACGTAATCGGTCTCCAGCTGCTCCTTTGCCAGCTTTTAAGTCGGTATTTCTAGAACAAATTCTTTCTATTTATTGCTGTTACGCTATTTTTCAGTCTAAAACTGCACGTAGCTTATTCGGTCATACAATGAAGTTTTCAAACAGATAATTGCTTATTGATTAATACATATTTATTATTCTCAATACGTGTTTACCCAGATTTCTATCTCATATTCCTGTATTTGAGTTATTAGAACATGACTTGAATAATTTATGAGAATATAATAAAAAAAAGAGGTTTGATTAAGTTGTTTGCCACTTATCAACACCAGGTATATATTTTCAAATTCATACAGTATTCTTCCCTTATAAAACAATATTTTCTTTAAATTGTATTATTAACAAATTAAGCGAAAAATGGTCTGATCCCAATATAGACTTAAATTACTTTATAATTATTTGTGTTTTTTTTTCTCTCTATACTCCATATATTTTCTAATAGCTGTATTTCCAGATCGCCTTTGCATGGCTGTATTGATTATACTAAAATTAAAATAATAATGTACTAAAGTAAATAATTTTTAATTAAAATCATAAGTTCACTATAAGTTGTACGCTAGATATATTTCAACTGAATCAGTCACAAACTTTGCTGAAAAATGTGCCACCTGGTGTCAAAAACATTTATAATAAATGTTTATAAAAATATTTATAAAAAATGTGCCACCTGGTGTCAAAATTATGCGGAATATGAAATTTTGTAATTTTATTAATTTAATTTCGTATGACGTGTAATCGATAATGTTTTTTTTTTTTTTCTTATTGTATGTATGATATTGGGATATTGATCAAAATGCGGTTAAAATAAAAATTCTAAATTGTTTATCTGAGTAGTATAATTTAAAATTTATAAATTAATAAAGTAAAACCTTCAGCTATTAGAATCTTCAGATATTCTTATAAGAAATATATTCAAATATGCGGTAATAAATATACAAAATATTATCCAAAGCATCTGATCATCTCTGTAATTTGGAGAAAAACCGAACAATACCACGTGTTAATGATAGGTACTAAAGGGGCTTGAGGAGCTATAGTCACACTTATGATGAAAATAATCTGCATTTTTTACTGCTACATTTGGGGGGTGGGGGATTAAAGCTTAATGATTTACCAGAACAGTGCTTTAGCCCCTATCTTTAACTGCTTCAGCTCGCATGGAAACGTCATGGTGCTACCAGAGCCAGGAAACGTTCGGACAAACCGCAGAAACCAACCTCAGGGCGCTTAGAAGAGTTATTCGTAGGTCCCGTGTCATTGAATACTGTCGACAAAGAGGTCAAAGGGGTCACAAGAACTTGTATTACTTCTCTGAAGTTTTCTAGAAAATGCTTCTCGTGTTTTGGACTTGGACCATCGGTTGCAGTTCATGGGACAATGAATGCCATGCGTTAGATTGGCATTCTAGACAATTCTGCTCTTCCTATACTGTGGGAGCAGTATGGAGAGGAGACTTTTTTGTTCCAGCATTACAATGTACAAGCCGGCCAACATGTTTACAATCCATTGTTGAACTGACAGCTGTAAAAACGGACAAAAATGCAGTGTGAAATTAAGATTAGACCGATATGTTATTGAATATTGTATCAGTTTTAGGCGCATCAGCAATTAAGGCCATATTGCGTCGTATTAACTGTCTGTAAATTGCATGCGTTCTGTGATCGATTTTCTGGACAAAAAACTCGAATTTTCGGGTGAAAAAAACATGCTGCCCTCGCCTGAGACCGACTAACTCAGCCACGTTGTGAAAGAGGCCCATAAAAATTCTTAATGTCATCGACTGGATTCGAACTCAAGTCAAGCTTGAGTCAAGTCAACTCAACCCATGCATGCGTTTGGTTACTTTTATCAATACAGTGTATACTAAATTAAATAAGGCAATAAAAATAAATTGATTCAGCCTCATGTATTTGGATTATTGTAAATTAATGAGTCGCTTCGAATAGTTTTGAACCTAGATATATATTTTTTTAAAATGTGATGATCTGATTTAAAGTTTCTCGGCAATGCAGAAATGAATAAATTATATCCTTTCCCCACTATTTTTTTCTTGTTAGATAAACCTGAATGGCTTATCTTTAGCTTCTTTTCCTTCAAAAGCTCCCTTAGACCTCTACGGTGATATATATTTCAGCTTTAGAAAATCGTAGTGTCACAACACTTAAAAACAAAGTTTGTGTTGGCAGCTGAAGACACTATATATTCAGTATTGAACGTTCCAATATTTCTGGCTTAATTTTTCTCCTAGGACGAGCTTACATTCAGTGGACGACTTGGAGAGGACCGTAAAAGTTCGCATGAATTATTCATTTGCTCTTACGCTCGAAAAATTTATTAAATCCAACGTTTATCCACGGGCTTTGAAAGGCAAAATGCTGCCAGTATAATTTTATTACCTCGACGTCTGGATGTAATGCGAAAGAGAAACAGATGTTTCACAATTGATCAAACTGCTACGTTATCATAAAAGCGCTGTTTATGAAATATTCATTATTTGAGCAACTCTGCACAGTTTCGTGTTTTTACCGCCTAGTAAATCGCGGGTCTTAAATATTTTAACGTAATGATATAACAGAATTTCGAAATGCCAAACATAACTGAGATGAAGGAATCCATTTTGTTAAATTAAAAGAATGTATGGATACTCTCGGAAAGAGTTCATTTTAACCTGTCGACATCCAACAATGGTAGACCGGTACGACTTTAAAAGATGTTCATTTATGCAAGATGACAAAAGGGTTCTTTCCGTTTCTTAATGTAGTAACAAAATTGTAAATACCTGAAGAATTGCTGTGGCAATAGTATCAGCAGTGACATTTGATCATCCTCTCCAATAATTTGACTAATTCCTCCTTAAATATAATCAAACTAGTAACTATAGATGGAAGTTTGATTGAACAATCAGTTAGTCTCAGTTTCTGGCTGGAAGCAAATTTTCCAACATCTAGCCTGCAGCCATCCTTTTTCAATTTATATATCCTTTTGTGTGTTTTCCGAGGAAGAGTAAGGAATTGTTGTTGTAGTTGGGTTTTAGGAGCATTAGCGACTAAGGCCATATTGCTCCGGGTATACTGTCTGTAAATTGGGTGTGTTCTGTGGTCGAATTTCTGTTTTCTGGATGACAAACCCGAGTTTCCGGGAGAAAAAAATCAGGCTATCCTCGCTTGAGACAGACTAACTCAGTCACGCTGTGAAAAAAATCGATAAAAATTCCTCCCGTCATCGACGGGATTCCAACTGAGTTGTCTTCCACTGAGTGTGGGGAGTTCGACGATTCTACCAACTGTGCTACTCACGAGGTTAGGAAGTAAATGCTGGTGCTACTCACCAGCATTTACTTGACTCAATCCATTCTAAAAACCAAGCATCTGGTCTCCTCGCAAGTGCCTAGTTCCCTAATTCAATTTGTAGAACAAAAGTATTCTTGGTAAGCATCCTTCCTAAAATACGGTTTCCAGGCTTTGTACAATACTCAAGTTTTCACTAATCATTGCCTTTAACACGAGATAATCACCTCCTACACTCTGCTGGAAAGATTCCTGCAGACATGAGCTGTCTGCACTGCTCAGAGAACTTTATGTCGGACTGTACAGTTACCCCCAGGCAGGGGCGAGCCGTACAGAGGGTGCAAGGGGGTGCACGGCACTCGGGCGCCAACATTCAAGGGGTGCCTGAAAACCTGAAACTTAGATACACATATGAAAATTTTAAAGGAGGCGCCAAATTTAAATTGGCATCCGGGCGCAACATACCCTAGGAATGCCCCTGCCCCCAGATCTTTTTCGTTCTCTTCTATCTTGAGCGCAGTACCGCTTGGGATTTTTGTCTTAATTGGCATGTTATTCTTGGATTACTGCGCTCGTGGGTAGCACAGTTGGTAGGATCGCCATCCTCTCCACACCGGGTGGAAAAGACCTGAGTTCCAATCCCGTCGATAATGGAAGGAATTTTTATGGGTCTTTTTTCCAACGTGGTTGAATCAGTCGGTCTCAGGCGAAGGTAGCATGGTTATTCTCCCGGAAACTGGGGTTTTTCGTCCAGAAAACAGAAAATCGACCTCAAAACACGCGATTTACAGACAATATACAGTGAGCAACAATATACACGGCCTTAGTTGCCGATGCTCCTAAAATCCAACAACATCTTGGATTACTGCTACTCATATGCAGTACCATGCATTTGTCAACGTTTAACCTCATTTGCCACTTCTCAGCCCATCTGGCTAATTTCTCTGGATCTTGTTTCAGTCCTCGGTAGCACAGTGGTAAATCACCGTACTCCCCATGCCCTGTAGAAGAGGTCTGGATTAAAATCTTGTCAATAAAGTAAGGAACTGTTAAGGTATTTTTTTTTTTTAACTGTGGCTGAGTTAGTCGGTCTCAGGAGAGGACGGCAAGTTTTTTCTCGAAATCTTGGGATTTTTGTCCAGAAAATCAGGCAAACCGATCAGAAAACGTACAATTTATAAGACAGTATACAATGGGGTGGATGTTTGCCTTCTCCAATAACCCTAATCTGAAATATTGTTAGGTCTTGTTGCAGTAGCACATACTGATTACTGTGATTAACCACTTTGCCAACCTTTGTATGATCAGTAAACTTAGATACTAAGCCTGATATGCCTAAGTATCCCTTTATCCATAGCTGTGACTTGCCCTTAATGACATATTGCTGCAGTTTGCACAGCAGCGATTTATGTGCAAAAGTATCAAAAGCCTTCCTGAAATCCAAGTATACGATGCCAAAATTATTTTTTGTATCCATTTCCTTGGTCACTGCATCATAGTAACTTATAAGATTGGTTAGACAAATCCATGTTGTGACTGCAGTATAATTGCATGTTTGCCCAGATGGGTCTGCATTATTTCTTCAACCAGTGACTCCATAATTTTCCCTGGAACAGATATGAAGCTAACATGGCTGTAAGTACTCATATCGCCTTTTGACCCACTTTATGAATTGGGGATACATTCGCACATCTCCAGTCCACAGGGACCTCCCCCAAATCCAAGGATGCTCTCATAATTATGGCTAAGGATTTGCTTACCTCCCTTAATATAACTGGATAGATTCCATTCACCCCAGGAGCCTTTTTTATGTCCATCTTCAAAAAATTTTCTTCCACTTTCCTTTCAGTCATCACAAAGTCATTTAGATTCCGTTAGAGTTTAATAAACTTCTGGCATCCCGTTCCTTAAACAATTCCCCATGAAGATTCAAAATACCTGTTCAGTTTCCGCAACCTGAGCAGGTCATCAACAATTATCCTATAGACATCAAGTGGCCCAGTGTGATTCAACCCCTTCTTTCTATTGTTAATATAAGCAAAGAAGTCTCTGCTGTTTTTCTTTTCATTGTTTGCCAGAGATTTCTCATGGTCTGCCTTAACTTGCTTAACTTCCTTTGTGACTTGATTACAGACTAATTTATACTTACCATAGGCTATTACCTGACAACTTATATGCATCCCATGCACTTTTCTTCTTTGCCATGTATCTCAATAGTTCATCTGACATCTGTTTAGGTCTATGTCTTGAACAGTATTCCTTCATTTGTAGGAAACGCCTAGTAGCTTCTATGATTACTTCTCTTGAATGCATCATATTTAGAATTTGCTGTTGGCAACATCATCAGTTGGTACCATTGCACAGAATTTAAGAACTGTCTGAAACCACTGTAGTCACTATTACATAAGCAAAAGCCTTTCCCTTTACCCTTGACGGTAGTTATGTCTTTAATAAAATTCCACATTATTACACTGTGATCGCTGTCACCCAGTGGATATTTTACCTGAAGATTCTAAAAACATGAAGAATCACTGCTGATAATCAGATCAAGAGTATTACTCCCTCTGGTTGCCTCTGGAACATGCTGCTGTAGAAAGCAGTCATCCAAGAAATCCACAAAAGTCTTGCTGTGTGTGAGTGACCAACCCACAAATTTCAGTCGACATCTAGAAAGTTAAAATCCCCGTTATGAGACGTTCTGATTTGCTGGCCCATTCTACTTCCCTGTATAGCTGTTTGCTATGATCATCACAGTCATCAGGCCCATAAGGTTCAGTGCTGGCCAATTGGTTTGTGTATTTATCAATGATATCGATGAAGGTATACCAGGCTTAATGTCCAAGTTTGCAGATGATACAAAGGTTGGCAGGGTTGTTAATGACACTAAAGACAGTATGCTACTGCAACAGGATCTAGGAAAGTTAGGCAGATGGGCTGAGAAGTGGCAACTGAAGTTTAACATTGACAAATGCAAAGTACTGCATATGGGTAGCAGTAACCCAAGAGAAACGTACCAACTGTGTGGTACTACACTCAGGGAGCTGGAGAATGAAAAAGACATGGGGGTAATTGTGCAGTCAGATATGAAGTTCTCTGAGCAATGCAGACAGGCTGCCAGAGCAGGTCGTGGAGTATTGTCAATGATATATAGGAATTTTGCTAGCAGAGACAAGCAGGTGATAATCCCTTTGTATAAGGCAATGGCCAGGCCATACCTTGAGTACTGTATACAGGCTGGAGGCCTCATTTTAGGTAGGATGTAGAGTTGCTAGAACGAGTACAGCGAAGGGCAACAAGATTGGTGAGAGGAACAAAGGGATGCGCTTATGAAGAAAGGCTTAAGTTCAGCTAGTTGCAGCATCTGGAGACTAGGCACCTGCGAGGTGATCTGATTGAGGTGTATAAGGTCTTGAATGGTTTGAGCAGGCTCAATACCGACGGGATACTTCCGCTTGCTCAGAACCTGAGGGGACATAGATTCAAATTGAGGAAAAACAGTTGTAGAATACATGTGCAGAAGTTTGCCTTTAGCCAACCGTCACCCATGTCAACTGGATGCAATACCTTAGATTTAATATTCTTCTTAACTAAGAGCATAGCCCCTTCACCTCTAGTGTACTTCCTGTACACATTCACTTTCTTACCTGGTGGTAAGAGAGTGAATGTGTTCCTGGTAAATTATTCTCTTTGCTATCGAAGAAAGCGGACAGAGTGATTTCTTCTGACGAAGACAGTGACTATTCGCTACATAAATGACACTACTACCACCAGCTTCATAACCAACGAAATGCCCACTTTTAACCCTCCTCTATTCGGTGACACTCGTTTATTTTGGCACATCCAGGCACATCCTGAAATCATCATTGATGAACCAACAACGGATACACTCATTTGCTGTATCCGTTGGCTACAAGTGAGTGTTGTATCCGTCAAAAAATTAGAAAATCAAAATTAGAAACCTTTTGCAATTGGCGTCAACAAATAATTAAAAGTACGGTATGCAAATATCAGCAAATATCACATAAATACTGTAGGCTTTCCTGGGGCTTGTTAGTGGATCCGATCATGGGGATGACAGATGATCTTTCTGATTTTCAGAAAGGTGCTATTGTAGGAGCATATTTAGCGGGAGCCACAATTGAAAAAAACAAGAGAAATCGATGATGTGTCGAATGCAAGCCACACAAAAGTATACCATGAGTGAAAGATGAAAGAAGACTGCAGCTCTAAAACGAATAGATCCAGCAGTCAGTATTCCAAGAACGAGCCAGCAGGAGTTTAAAGAGAATTGTGCGTCAGAATATAAAGTCCAGTGTGGCAACAAATGATTTTCAACACCTATCCTAGCTGACTAATTCTCAATAACTGAATCCAGTTGAGAATATCTAGGATGTATCCTAGACATTCTCAACTGGATTCAGATATTCATATGTATCTAGAATGTATCCTATACGATCAACATATCTTAGAATGTCTAGGATACGTTGAAAGGGCAGTTCAATTTCGCGATTCTTCACAGCCATAATACAGAAGCTGACGAATATCCTGATAGAAGAATAGTCAAATCTTGGGCTAGATTCCTTCGGATACCCAGTGGAATCCATGATACCACGTGTACGGGCTGTAATTCGAGCAAAAGATGGCCCTACTAGATACTGAATAAAGGTTTCTAATTTTTTGGCTAGTGAGTATAATGGTCTCAACCTCATTTTGGATGTAGGCAAGGGTAAAATCTCACTGGGAACGCAATATATAATTAAGACCAAAGTGTAGTACTTCTTCCACTTTTAAACTCCAAACTTCAACATCCCAACACCACACAAAACAAAGAGGCATAGTTTCACGGTCCTTCCTCCATCCTTGTAAGTGTCTGAAGGAAGCCAAGTTAATTCCACTAAATATCTTCGATATTGCGACCCACTCTTCAGCTAAGACATCTAATTATGAAACGGTTACATACAGTTCCCCTGTATGCATTTTCAAAACTGTTTGGACCTCCCAAGAAAAAAATGTTTAGTAGTATACAAATCAGGAATGTACAAAATGTACAGTAGTTATTTTCAATTTCTGCAAGGCAACATCAATAAAGTACACTATGGATATGAAATACAAAAAACAAAAAAAAACTATTATCTTAGGCCCCCGAAAAATTAAATTCATATGCCGTGCTGTGTGTCTTATGTCTGTTAATTGTGTGTGTTCTACGGTCAATTTGTCTGTTTTGCTGGACGAAAAACCCGTTTCTGGGCAAAAAAAAAAAGCTTGCTATCTACGCCTGAGACCGACTCACTCAGCCAGAAAAAAAGCCCATTAAAATTCCTCGTGTCGTCGACGGGATTAGAACCAGGGCCTTTTCCACCCGGTGTAATATAAAATACAGCAAGCTACACAAGCTATACTACGCCGTCCTCCCCACATCGGGTGGAAAAGACCTGAGTTCGAGTCACGTCGATGATGGAAGGAATTTTTATGGGCCTTTTTCACAACGTGGCTGAGTTAGTCGGTCTCAGGCGAGCGTACTATGTTTTTTTCTCTCCCGGAAACTCAGGTTTTTCATCCAGCAACACAGAACACACACACACACAATTTAGGGAATAATTCACATGGGCCGATGTGGTTTTCTCAGGTAACTGTAATATGGCAATTTTTTAAATGAAAAAAATATAATTTCATTAATTATATATGCAACAATTACATAATGTAACTAAGTTACAGTAAATTACCAGGCAACGAATTAAAAATACATTAATTACTTTTACAACCACTAGATGTCATCACTGTAGGGATTCAATTTCCGGCATAGAATTTTTATTTTATTACAATTGAAGTTACACAAAGCGGTTATCACACAGATGTTATTCTTTAATTAATTGTTAATTAAAGAATAACAATTAGTGAATTTTATTAATGTTCATTTATATTTAGTTATTTTTCTTTGTTTTGAGAAATCGATAGAGAGTACATCACTTTGGAAAAAAAAAAAAAAAAAAAAAAAAAAAAAAAAAACGAGGACTTTTTCTAGCACACTACTGAAACCAAACTCTATAACTGATCGAGCCGCCATCTACTGGGCTTAAGTGTTACTAAACAAAATATTTAAAAGAAATTATAATTTTAATTGGATTATTGGGATTATTTGCCAAATTTAGAAAATGTAAAGTATTTAATTTAATTCTCTGAGAAATATTATCATACGATTATTATCATTATTATTATCTAGATAAACTCATCGAAAATTCTCGAATAATTTCACTTTGTATAATATTTCTTTGGAGCACATATATCTAAAAATATGGAAAAAATTTAAATAATATTATAAATCTTAAAAATATTAAATATTAATATATTTTTAATGTAAATAAAAATAATATAAAATATTAAAAAAATATAAACATACTTTAATTTGTTCTTAAGAGCATTCAGTTTCATCTTAAGGTGGAAGCTTGTTCATAGAAATGAACGTTTCCACGTAATTCTAAAAACTAAGGAAGGATACGCCTAGTGGACGTTCACGCCTTATCACATTATGAAGAGGAATATCACTGCTTGTACCAAAACTGCACGGTTAGATTTTATTTTATTTTTTTCTTCTCTTTAATAAGATGTATCACTACTCCTGTGGTAGCATGTTAGTTCGTCGACCAGTGTTGCTCTTTCCAATTTGAATGCCACCAAAATGGCAGGAGAAGCTCTTAATATTTCTGTTTGTCGTATGGCTTGTGCAGAGCGTACGTAAACGGAATCAATATTAAAAATTGATTGATAGAAGGATCATGATTTCGAATTTAGAGATGGGAAATAAGTGGCAGTGGAAAAATGCTTTGTCTGCGATCCTAAATATTGAATCTTTCAAATATCGTTCACTCTTTTAATCAAGTGAAAGAAAAGGAAGGGCTGAGATATATTACCTGTTCAGCAAGAATTTCATTATTATGTCAGTCAGTAGCTACCATCGAAGCTACTTCACGAATGCAAAAACTCCAATTTCGGTACAGCTCAGGAAGTAAAACGTCTTAAATAACTGCCTTAAGCATTTAAGACGAGCAACATATCTCAGCCAGTTAAACTCAACTACTTTGTTGCAATGAGAAACTGGCAGAGAACTTCAGCTCATATTAGATTATTCTTCTAGAAATTTTTAGGGAAGAATAAACAAATATAATTGCCAATTAAAGACTTCGTATTACTTTGGTATTGATTTGTTATTAATTGGAAATTTTGATATTAATGTTTACGTTAATAGAAATTAGTTTATTGATTAATTTACGTAGTACATTCAAAAAGTTCCCGGAATAGCACGCTGATATTTAAATGGTTTGCGCTACGGCCCATAACACCCCACGAAACCTTACCGCTACGGCCGTAAGGTTTCGTGAGGCGTTGACGTTGATCTTGGCGCGCATGAATGGCAAGTGGGAGCTGGCTAGAGCACTTCATTCGTGTGTCACAGCTGATTAATTGAGGAATGTCGCAGTGTAAACAGGGTGTTAGCATCTTGTCTTCTTCTAAGTAGGGAGAAGTGGTACAGGGACGCTGCAAGCTTACAGAAAGTTTATGGAGATGATGCTTTGAAGAAAACATTTTATTAGTGGTTTAATCAGTTTAAAAATGGACAGGAAGATGAAGGTTGCAGTGGACGCTCTTCGACGTCAAAGAAAATGGAGGAACTCGTGCGAATGAATGTTGTTGAGATTGCTTATGAAGTTGAACTGTTTGTAGGCTCAGTACACAATTCTGGTGGTAAATTTAGGGATGCGTTGCGTGTGTGCAAAGTTTGTTCCACGTTTGCTGTTTGATCAAATGGACTGCAGAAAAGCCATCGCAGGTGATTTGTTCGAAAAATCTACTCAGGACCTCAGTTCCAAAGAAAAGTGGTTACTGGAGATGAGAGTTGGGAGTTCGCCTAATCCTGAGACCAAGGTGGAATCATCCGAATGCCACACAAAATGTCCCCAAGGCCCAAGAAGTCTCGTGCAACACAATCCAACTTCAAAGTCATGGTGATCGTTGTTTCCGACGATGAGGGCAAAGTGCACCACGAATTTTGTGATTGGGATAGAAGCATTACTGCTGTTGACTTCACTGAGGTTTTTACACGTGAGAAAGAAAAAATGGGAGAAAAAAAAAAAAACAGAACAGGACAGAAAGAAAGAAATAAAGAGGCGAAATAAATAGAAACCACAGAGGGAAGATAGTAGGGATTATAGTTGTACAAATACATTGGGAAGGGAAGAGAATATTATCTTTACACTTCAATGTAAAGGCCAAATCAGAAGACAGTTTTACTGGAATACCAAAAACATACACTGAGTGGCTATTTTATTAGTACACCTACCTCAATAGCGAGTAGCGTTGTGTATTTGATTGATATTTATTACATAAAGCGGTCCCAGCCAACCAATGGCAACCCCGCTGTCAGTTACACATAATTCAGCAGTACTCTTATATACTCCCTCTCCTGTTTACCCAAGTACAGGGAGAGAAAAAACCTGCCATGACCAAAAAAGATTGATATGAATAAATTGAAAAATAATCAAATTACATAAAAAATAAAATATACATATAATTAAATTTCAGACAAAGTCCAAACTTCATCGGAAAGATATGCATCTGTTCACAGTCTGTTGGAAAGCCAGCAGCGCTAGGAGCTGCCGAGAAGAGAAATACCAGCGCCAGGAGCTGCGGAGAGCAGAAACTCCAGCACAAGGAGCTGGAGTTGCAGTGGATATAGCAAACTCAAGCCTCCACGATTTCACAGAATTCTAGATAATTCGGCATACACCATACCACATTACAAATCCAAGGCTTCCAGATGCAGAAGAGTCTTCCACCTAAGAAATATTGCAGTTGCAAAGGCTTGGAAAGCCAAGAAGTTCTCCTGTTTATCAACTAGAATTGTCTCGCAGCCTTCTGCCATAAGATTGAGATTACTAACCCGAGATACCAATTCAATTCGTAGATCGCAGTACTCCTCACAGTTGTACATAATATGTTCCCATGATTCTCTTTCGCCACAATTGCAACTAGATCTTTCATTAATTCCCAAATCATGCAACTTGGCATTAATTGAACCATGACCAGTTAATAAGAACATAGCTTGTAAGAGTGGGGCAAACCATTTGAATTTTATCGAGACTGCATTTCTTGAATCTGGGAAAAATTTTTGCGTAATCTGCCCTTTATCACAAACACTCCACCGCTCTTGCCAGACTTTTACCAAAGCATCCCAAATTCTTGTCCTTTCCTTCCTGGGATCTGCCAAAATGTCCACCTGTATATTCAGAAAAAAACAGGGAATGCCACGGCGGATGAAGTAAGCCAATGCACAATACAATAAATGCAGATCAATAGGCGATTTTCCAGTCACAATCTGCAAAGCTGGGATCGACACAGTTCTGCATGCCATGCACATTCTAAGGAGCATTACTCTGAATGGAACTGAGCTTTCTGGTAAATACTTTTCCACTTACATGTTCAAACCAAATTGGTGCACCATACGTTACAATGGGGATAAATACACATTCATATAGCAAGTTCAGCACCTTACCTTTTATTCCCCAGCCAACTCTAGTGATTCGAGTAATCATCCCAATAAATTTCCTCACCTTTTCTGATAGATAAGTAACATGTGAGTTGAAAGTCAAAGATCCGTCAAACATAATGCCTAGATATTTTAATTGCCTTGCCGATTTTAGTCGACCCATTCATTCTAACAACTGGGGGTCTTCTACTTGAAAATTGATCCTTAAAGACCATTGTCCTTATTTTGGTTCCTGATACAGTGAGTTTATGTAACCTACACCAGTTATTAAGTTCAAACAAAACCTGCTGTGACCTGGTTTCTAGTTGCATCCGTCTATTTCTTTCAATAAGCAACACAAGATCATCGGCATATGCCACCATCTCTGTATGCTCGAAGTCCCTACGCAACTAGTCCTCCAAAACTAGGTTCCACATTAGTGGTTCAAAAACCGATCCAGGGGACCTCTCGTACAATAGAATCAACCGACGACTTAACAGTCACTGTACGGTGCGTGAAGTAGTCCTTTACCACCCTAAAGATTTTAGTTGAACAGCCTGAAAGTCTCAACATCATAAGAACGCTGCTCCATTGAATGGAGCCAAAAGCTCCCTCAAAGTCAATAAAGATTCTAAGGACATACTGTTCGAGCCTAATATATAGTTTCGCAATGCCCGAAGCGCGTCTTCTGTTCCACGACCTGGAGTAAAACCATATTGTCTGTCAGACCAGCCTAAGTTTTTTCCAGTATAGTCAGTAATCCGTCTCGCCAGCATCCTTTCAAACACCTTTCCTAATCCAGGGAGGAGGGCAATAGGTCGATAAGATCGTGGATCATTCTTTGGCCTAAAAAGCTTCAAGAGCGTTGTGTATGTGGACATGTGGACATGTGTTTTTGTAAAGGGCGGCTCCTAGAACGTGAGTTCAACTCCGCCTCGTATCTCTGTGAAGAACAGTATCACTACAAATGGGCCAGATGTGTGTGACGTCGGTTTGTGTGTATTGTGTGTGTGTTCTGTTGTTCTGTTCTGGCCTCTTGGCTACCCAGAAGCATCAGTCACCTGGATAGATGATTCTGGGTACTCGTCCACACCACGGGAAGGTGGGCCAGTCCCAATGGAGCACGTACTGTCTCGACACGAGACTCTGAACCACCTGATGTTGCCAAAAGGTGGGCCAGATTTCTCTGGGGGCCCACTCCAGAGAGGGGAAAAAAATAAATAAATAAAATAAAAAATAATAAATAAAAATTAATTAAACTAAAAACAAAAACAAAATATGTTTCCCGTGGTGCAAAAAAAAAATAAAAAAAAAATAATAAAAAAAAAATAAATAAATAAATAAAAATAAAAATAAATTAAAATACTGTAATAATAATAAACAAATAAATAATTATAATAATTCCCCGTGGTGAAAAAGAGAATATATTAAATAAATAAATAAAAAAAAATAAAAAATAAAAAAAATAATGAAAAAGAAAAAAAATAAATAATAAAATAAAATAAAAATAAAAAAAAAATAATAATAATAAATAATAATAATAATAATAATAATAAATAAAAATAAAAATAAATAAAGAAAGAAATAAGTAAATAAATAAAATAAAAATAAAAAATAAATTATAATAAATAAATAAAATAAGAAAAATAAAATAAAATAAATTCCCTGTGATGAAAAAAAAAAAAAAAAAAAAGAAAGGGAGAGCTGTCTGGCACCAATGATAGTCCACATCCCAGGTGTCAAAACAGAGCACGAGTAAAAAAAAAAAAAAAAAAAAAAAATGAAGCTAAGTAAATGAAAAAAAAAAAAAAATAAATAAATAATGATAATAATAATTACAGAATATTTAAATAATTTTAATCCCACAGTGAAGAGGAAGATGTAAGTCGGGGTGCCAGCAGAGAGAGAGTAAGAAAAAAAAAAAAAAAAAAAAAATGTGAGAGTGGTTATCTATCCTCCCCAGAGTGAGAAAGAAGAAAAGGTGAGCCAAGGCTGCTCCTAGTAGCAGGACCCGGAATCAGTGCAGAACGCAGGTTAGAGGGAAACAAAAAATAAATAAAAAATAAAAATAATTAAAGAATAAATAAATAATTTTAATCCCACACCCTGGCTACAGTGAAGAGAAAGATGTAAATCGGGTGCCAGCAGAGAGAGAATGGAAAAAAAAAAAAAAAATGGGAGAGTGGTTATCTATCCTGCACAGAGTGAGAAAGAAGAAAAGGTGAGCCAAAGCTGCTCCTAGTTCCAGGGCAGGACCCGGAACTAATGCAGAACGGAGGTTAGAAAAAAAAAGAAAAAAAAAAAAATAGTCAGTAGAAGGGGTGACTTTCAGTTGGCAGTGGAATTGTTAATGATCGGCATTTCCACGTCGGTGATTGGAGATCAGTGTCCTCCTCCAGGCAAATACCTCAGCTGCAAAGGTCTGGAAGGCTTCGAGGTTGTTTTGGGTACATATCAGTTGATGCAGATCTGCTGGTGGGAAGTCCTGGATCTTATTCTGGAGACGGTTTTTGATGTCGTTGTAATGTACACACTCCAGAAGCAAGTGTTTCCAACTTTCACTTTGTCCACAAAAGCAGTAGGGAGTGTCGATGAGTCCCAGTGTATGCAGTTTCTCATTTAGAGAACCGTGTCCGGTAATGAGAAAGGAAGATTCGAGGCTGAGGGAGAACCATCGGGCGTTATTTTTAGTGGTTGCAAAGGTTACCTCCGGAAGAAAACTCCGAGTTACAACCCCTACAGTGGAAGAATCCCATCTGGTCTGCCATACATTGAAGAGTTTATTGAGACATCGAGATTTCTCCTGCTTTATATCCGTAGTTAGTGAGAGTTCTATATCCAGGATCCTTGCCGGAATACCTTTTTTAATTCGATAGCAGAGCCCCTTGTAGATTGTGTAAAGGTCGAGAGGGAGGGTGCCTGCTATAACTTGGAGAGCTGCTGTAGAGACTGTACGGCAGATTCGATGGGTCGCCAGTAACATAGCTCTTTGAATAGAGTTTAGCTTTTCTTTCATCTTAATGAAAGAGCGTTGTGTAATCATTTCAACATTGTAGTAAATCTTTTCAACATTGTAGTAATGCCGAAATGATTTAGGCACGTCAGCAACTCAGGCCATACTACGCCGTATGTAATATGGCTGCAAATTGCTTGTGTTCTGTGGTCGATTTGCTGTTTACTGGAAGAAAAAAACCACGCTACCCTCGCCTGAGACCGAACTCAGCCAAACTGTGAAGTATGCCTATAAAAATTCCTCGCGTTATTGGCGGGATTCGAACCCAGGGCCTTTTTCCACACGGTGTTGGGATGATTGCGAATCTACCAACTTTGCAACTCACGAGTACCCATCAAAGGGTGACATGAATAATTACAGACCTGTTGGCTTAACTTCTATTCCAGGGAAAATAATGGAGTAGGTGGTTAAAGAAGAAATGCAGGACCATCTAGACAGGAATGTAGTTATACTGCAGCCACAGCATGGATTTGTTAGTGAGCAGTCTTTTCTGGCTAATCTGATTAGATACTATGATGCAGTAACAAAGGAACTGAATGCAAAAAATAATTTTGATATCATATACTTGGATTTCAGGAAAGTTTTTGATACCGTGCACATGGAAGACTACTGTACAAATTGGAGCAGTGTGGCTTTAAGGGAAAGTTGTTGCTATGGGTAAAGGAATGGTTGAGCGGAAGAAGACAGAGAATGATGATCAATGAATAATGCTCTTCGTGAAGTAATGTTATTAGCGGAGTCCCCTAGGGTTGAGTGCTGAATCCATTGTTGTTTTCTATATCGATTAATGATATCGATGATGGCATATTCAGGTTTATTGTCCAAGTTTTCAGATGTTACAAAGGTTGGTAGGGTGGTTAATAACAGTAATCAAGGTAAGATACTGCAACAAGATTTAGAAAAATTAGGCACATGGGCCAAAAAATGGTGGTTGAAGTTTAAGATTGAAAAATGCAAGGTACTTCCTTTGGGGGAGCAGTAATCCCAGATTAACGTACCGTGTGATGGGAGTAGTTGAGAAACAGCTGCAGAGAAGGGCAACGAAATTAGTGAAGATTCTGCAAATTCTGTAATTCAGTACTGCCAATCGCAGTGTCTGCAGACTAGTCACTTGCAAGGTTATCTGATTGAGGTGTTTAAAGCTTTGAATGGATTGAGCAAGCAAATTGCTGATGTGGTTCTTCCTCTTGCTCAGACTACACACCTGAGGGGGCACAAATTCAAACTGAGGAAGCACGGGTTGAAGAATAGATGTGCGGAAGTTTACTTTCAGCCGAGAATAATATTTTTTTTGGCTGAGGCTCTATATGAAGAAACTATTATACCCTCAGGTTCGCCAGGGCGGGGCCTCAAGGAGTCCTGGAGTCTGACAACTGCCTTTGTATGCTCGTTAATGATAATCTGGGAGCCGCTCGGCATTCTCAGTTAGTTAATATCGCGCTAATCTCAGCGTCTGTAAAATAAAATAATCAAAATTAAATTCTCAAATGCATAATTCCAATTTGGTTAGAAATTTATAAAGACTGTATTTTGCGCATGTGCATTCTGTATGGGTTTCAAAATTCCTCTTTTAGCTTTAACAATTTTGAAGTCCATTAACACAGCAAAAGAGGGGAATTTTCCAAAATGCTTCATTATGTAGATGCATATTCGTAACGGGGGGATGTATTTCAACACTACTAATGGCGTTTTATACTCAATTAAAGAGGATTTTTATCTCCTTTTTACCATCCCCAATTGAAGTTCTGCAGACTGATATTTTAGTATCTAAGAAGCGCTTTCTTGCATCTTGGCACTGTTTCTCTGGTCTAAATACATTTGTCGTGTGTAATTTAGGTTTTATTATGGCGCGTCCTGTGCCATATATTTAAGTGTTTGTCTTACTTCCCACTTAGTATAATTATTTCGAACACTTAATGCAATAATCTAATACAGTCCCTCAATCTCTGTTGTTTTCCTGCCGATAGATGGCACCACTACGCACTTCAAAAGTTAAAGCAAACTTATTTGGGAGCATCTTCACTCTGGAAAAATATATATCAGTGGAATTTACTTTATACGCGTGAAACCACTTTTCTAATGCGGTTCCAGTGAGGAACCATTGGGACCCGCATTACAAATACACGTCCATTTCAATACAATTACAAAACATGTTTTATATTTTTTGATATTTATGAAAATTTTCGTCTACAAAACCCAATTTGGATGCATTAAACTCCATTGGATGGTTGCCAACTCTGATTATAAGCTGTCCTTAAATTTCGTTTTCATTTGGGGAAAAAATCTATGCGGATGCTTTCTGGTGGTGATATAAATTTCACGAGAAGTTTTCTGGTCTACAAAGAATCTATAATCAATGGATTCTTTGTAGACCAGAATTTGTTAGCAGGTAACGTTTCAAGATTCTCGCCATCTTCAAATCATAAATGCTATGGAGAAGGAGATGTATGAACATCTTCACAACATGAAATTACTATGAAATTAATTAAGAAATTACAAGTATAACTTTAAGTTAAGTAATGTATATACTTGCATTAATATAATGTTGAGAATACAGAAGATTTAGAACTCTATGGTCAAGTTCGACAACAAGTTAGGTAGTAAATAGATACGTCACAATTATCGCTACATACACTTTGGAGGAACCGGACTTCTTACTTCCTGCACTTTATTCAAACAACAAAACCTTGCCTCGTGAAGGGCTGTATATAGAGAACCAGATAACATACGGTCCGAGGTCATCAAGGCCAGATGGAGGAATAATCCTGGTTCCAGGCTCTAGACTCCTGGTTACAGTTTGACTTCAGCCGGAAATTCTGTTGGAGTTGCAGATATCTGGGTGGCGTACCGTCTCAAGGGCTCGACGCTGTTCTGCTCTTCACCTTGTTGGAGATCAACAAGGATCTCCAACAAGGTGAATCCAGAAAAAACACGAAAGCTCTTTCACATATATGTATACCACATGTCCCAGGCATCATTAAAAAGATAGCGAAAGCAGCCAGAACACAAAGAGTCGCTAGCTTCTTCCCTTTAAACAATGTCTCAAATTACCAGAAGATAATCCAAGAAGGCCGATATACCACATAAGATGCGGCTGCGGAGCAATATACATTGAAAAATCCTAGAGGAGTCTTTAGCCAGAATTGAAGAACATAGGAAGGATTTGCAGTATGGTAGGCCCGACAGATCGGATACTGCCTACCATGCATTCCAATGCGAAAATCTCTGGGAATTCGAGGACACTTCTGTACTTTAAGGAAGCCTTTTTTATTAAGCTCTTCAGTGACTTTTCCATTAACAAAAAAAACAGGGATCAAATTTTGATAGCCTATATTTTAACATTTTATAAAGAACAATAGAAAAGGAAACAAAGAAACAAAAAGTAGTTTGCCAGCAGTTGTTAGAGGAAATCTTTACAGCAATTGTTAAAGGGAATGCACACATAGATTTATTGCAAGGGGATGGATTCCCCACCAAAGTGCAATCTATATTTTGACAGCAAAGATTACACAACGTTACTTTATGGTCACCCTATAACCTTCGCTACTTATTTACAAGCATTTCCTTTTCTCTTCAATACCAATTAATCAATAGGACAGACGAAAAGAATTTTTTAAAGACAATCACAAAATAGCCAGGAATTTCTGAAAACTATCGCCACTAGATGGCACAAATTAGAAACTTCACTCATGGATGGTAAAGAAAATATGCTTTTAATTGCGTTTTAATTAATTATCAATTTTTGTGAATATTTTTAAAATTTTGTGGAATTTTTGGTAATGCAAATGTTTCTACAAACTAATTAGGAAATATTTAAAAAAAATAAGTAAATAAATAAATATAAATACGAAATGGAAGATTAGTTAATGAGAAATTGGAATAAAAAATGAATTACTTTTAATGATGACACTTCGAAAATATGTTTCTAATATTTTTCCAAGCCATTATACACACGAAAGAATGTAATACTAGAAAGTGAACTCCACTGATGAGTAACTGCCGTCTGACGGGCTATGGATATTGGTGGAAGCCTTTAGGCATGGTAGCTACTGTTGAATAACAGATTGTGACATTCGTGCATTCCTTCCACCCACAGCTTCCAAAGCACTGAAGACAGCGGACATCCCTCAGTGGTTTATAACATTACACTTGGAGACGCCTCCTTTCTTCCCCCATTTCCTCCTACCCCCGCGTGCACGTGCTGGTTTCTGTACACCATTCAGCTGATGGCGTCCATATAAATTACGACTCCCTGGAGATCTGGGGTAGGAATGCAATCAACGCTAAAGTGGGGAACGGGTGCCTAGGTTTATCGTTCCGGGGAGGAAGATTCTTCTTAAGTGTTCCGGAGAGGGTTCTTCCTAACACCATGCTCAAATTCCATCTTACACTACGCCACACTGCCCATTTTGTAGGTGTTTTATTTCTAGGTGGCTATTTTGTCTTTATTAAGGTGCCAGAGGGGTTGTTTTGCTCTGCAGAGGTGTCTACATGGAAGAGGGGAAAGATGCCACTGCGATTTACGGGGCTGACTTCGGAAATCCTTAATTGTGACAGCAGCCCAACCGTGTTTCACATTACTGAAGCATCAGCCCATGGCTAGGCTACAATTGGATATCATTCTGATCATGATGCGCCATTATTTGGCTGGAAAGGTAATTCTGGGGCTGTCTAAAGGGAGATTAGAAGCAAATTATCGTTTTCGTAGACGGGCCTACAGATCTATTGCAGCTAGAACTGGACTCCACGACAATGATCAGTATTGTGCCTCCCATCGTTGAAATTGTCCGACTCAGAAGGTTAAATGTTCAAATCTTGCATAAAAACAGCTGTCCATATGCCTTCTTCCCATCCAATGAATAGTGATAAAGGCCGCTGTATATCGTGATAGCAAATGAAAAAAGAGGACAACTGAGGATTTTTTTTTTTTTTTTATTAATTAGTGTGGAGAGGGTCCATGTTAACTTCATCAATCGTATTTCCTCAGCAAAAAAAGTTTCCCATTTTTAAATCCTATTATCATTCAAAAATACATTACCAAAAATTCTACATTGTTTTGCTTGGAATAGACTTATTGTCTAATCTTACTTGACACAAACGCACCACAAAGATCGCTCCCCCGTTATTTTCAAAAAAAAGGTAAAGTTCTCTCTTTCGTTTCCAGCATTATTTTTGTTCTAGAAGTTGCTAACTCTGTACAGATCATAAATTTTTACCATGAAGGAACACTGTTCCCCCATCTTGGACGTTGTGCCATTCTTTAAAACCCATCGACTCTATCCTACCTCAGGTTAATTAATGACCCATATTTTACAAGTCTTTTTCTCTCTCTCCTCTCTCTCATACAGTTGCTCTTTCTGCTGCATGCCTTTTCTATGGATATTTTCATGGAGACTTATTAGTAAGGCATTGATGCAAGGAAGAAAACTTTTTTTCTACATCAGTCTAAAATAAATAAATAAAATAATAATAATTCAAATAAAACAGAATACCTTTCCCAGTACCACCAGATAATCATTCAATTCTGCTTTAAACTTAGTCAGATTCACTGCTTTTGCCACTCTGGGAAGTACAATCCGCTGCCTACAAGTGAACTTCGTGAAATTTTATGTTTATGTCCCCTGGTTCTTTGCTTATCCACAAAGGAGAACCAACCTTTCTGATTCATTTTATTCTATTCCTTCAATGTCTTATACACCTGAATCAGATGTCCCCTTACATTTCTAGTCGTCAAACAGCAGACTTTAAAAAAAGACATAGAACACTTCTGAGCTCTGTTTCTTTTTTAAGTGCGTTTTCCAGACATGAATGCAATATTCCAAATCGTTCTAAACATCGCATTGGATAATGTCTTTCTTCCTACTAAACAAAGACTACAAATCATAAATAGAACATCCTGTGCCTTCCCAGCCACCATTGCGATGAAAATTCCATCTCAGATTGAACCATAACACCTAAAACCATTTGGTCTTAACCGCTGTTAGCACCTCTCTCTACCTAGCTTACACATGACTCCAGAATTTCTGTTCCCCAATTTTTCCGGCCATGTATGCAATAGATCCAAGTCTTTTTCGCTATGGCTCAAGTTCGATTTGCTAACCACTTTTCCCACCTTTAATTCGTCAGAAAACTCCGGCAGTTTCTCTTGGAGACCTTCGTCGACGTTATTTATGAAAATTAGAAATAGGAGGGGACCCAACATTGATCCTCGATGGTCCCCACTTGTTACACTGGTCAATTCTGAAAACTGTCCAATCATAACAACCCTCTGTCTCCTATTTTCATCCAGCCTACAGTCCAAGGTACAGGTACCTCCACCTTATTTTAGTTTATATAGCACCCTCGTGGATACTACAGTTGGTAGAACTGCCATCCTTCCCACAGGTTAGAAAAGTTCTGAGCTCGAATCCCGTCAATGATGTGAGGAATTTTTATGGGTCATTTTCACGACATGGCTGAGTTAGTCGGTCTCAGGCGAGAGTAGCATGTTTTTCCTCCAGGAAACTCGGATTTTTCATCCAGAAAACAAAAAATCGACCACGGAACACACCCAATTTACAGACAGTATATACGGAACAATATGGCCTCATTCGCTGATAAAGTCGCTCCTAAACCCTACAACAACCCTCCATTCCAACCAATTAATAAACCTATTGGATTATTATCTTCTATCTCGTATTTACATATGATAACTCTTTATCCCCGTTCTTTTGAATTAGCATCTTTAATTCCACCTTGTTTTTTCCAAAACCAGTCCGAAAAAATGACTCAGCTACTCACCATCCACTGCCCACAGCTACTCAACATTCACAGTTCAACTTCAAACTTACTAGACCAATTTTTTCTCTTCTCCATTTACCCCTCCTCTTCTTTACAAAAACCTGACTACTTATGTATTTCCTGAAAATTACAACTTGCAGAAATTTATATTAGTGTGGATCCTTTGGGCGCATGGATAGACTGAAGGTCAGGAAATGCGAAGATCCATCTTCCCTATCCTCAATCTATCCATGGTATTAGAACATTAGAATTCTGAAACCGTTAACCAAATCAGAACACTCCACTCGGAGATCTACGACTTCTATCTATGATAAACAGGGTGATACGGGTTTTGTAATGGTTCTGCAGTTGCTGTCAACAATTGCTACTCACCACTGCCGTTATTAATGATATCACCTGGAAAGAATGTCTCTTCCATCAAATGGGCACTTGTGGGCAGCACAGTTGGTATAATCATCATCCTCCCCTCACCAGGTGGCAAATACCTGAGTTCGAATCCCATCAATGAATCCCGGAAATTTTTTTGGACTTTTTCACAACGTGGTTGATTTAGTCGATCTCAGACGACAGTAGTAGAGATTTTTCTCCCGGAAAGTCGGGTTTTTCGTCCAGCAAACAGTAAATTGACCACAGAACACATGCAATTAATAGACAGATTTATTATATACAGCGCCTAAGCTGATGCGCCTGAAAACCCTACAACTTTAAAGAACCTATACAAAAAAGAGTGATGTCTCTTTCTCTAAAAGATGTTTCAGGAGCGCCTTTAATCTGTTTTTGCCGCCAGCAGGATTTAAATTGGATGTACAATGATGTATGCAGCAGAAGCTTGCATTTATACGGAGTTGCCTTGTATTGTACTATTTTCAACCAGATGGCTTCCCCAAAAGGTTAATTGGCCATTTTTTAAAATATGAATGTGCTTTGATGGCTTCTTTTTGGACTAATTGGTCCCTCATTAGATAGAAGTTAGATTCTGATGACAACACTCAGAGAATACAAAGAAGTTGTTTGACGTGAGCTGCCATGAGGTATACGAAATAAATTTTTAAAGTAATATATTACTATAGTATGTAACATAAAACTGTTTTGTCAGAGTGTTGTCACTAGATGTTATCTGTTCTGATGAGGGACGTGAGACAGGTTGTCATAGCATTCTTACCTTTCACACAAATGCCCATTTAACAGAGGGCCCAAGTCAAGTCAAATTGCAGCAACGGCCCAAACATGATCTTTAAAAGCCCTACCATGCTAGCCATCAGACTCCCTACCTCCCTCGGCCTCCACACAGTGGAGTTCTGACAGTATGGTAGTTTTGCCACTGCCAATTAACCTTTTGGCAAGGCCATCTATTCGAAAATAGCGCAATACCAGAGAACTCGTTACAAAAGCTGTTGTGCGTGCTGTTAGTATTAAGACCATTATATTATCGATGCAGTTTAAAATCTTTTGGTCACAAAAACAGATGAAAGGATACGATAATTGTACAAGTAGCTTATAACTTTTCTAAGGCCATATAGCTTTAGCTATATTATAACTTTGAATTTCTCTCTTTTGGTGCTATCTCTTTACTATTTTATTTGTCATAAATGTATATAGATGTAAATAAGTTCAGTTGCTGGAGATTAATATTAACTGAAATGTGCCTCTCCAAAACCACTAGATATGCCCATCTAAAATGCGTCAGCTCTTACTTCCATGGTGGGTTTTAGCCTTCTAAACGATGTTCCACCAGTAAGCCCTCCCAGAAGTCAAACTTCTCCAACTTCTTATTCTCATGATCTTTGTCCTCTTCTATGTCATCCATCCATCTTTTCCGCGTCTTCCTCTTACCCTCCTACCGGTAGGTTTCCATTTCATTTATCCTCTTAGTTGTTCTGCTGTGATCCATTCTCATAATGTCCCAACCAGGCAAATCTCTGGCTCTTCACAAATCTGACGATGTCTGCACCCTGAAAAGATTGTCAAGTTCATGGTTCATTATGATCTTCCAGGATCCATCAATGTCTTGTACGGGCCCAAAGACTTTTCGCAAAATTCTAAGCTCGAATGCTCTCAACAACTGCTCATCTTTTCTCGTTAATGTTACTCCTTTATGCCCTCTACATCCTGAAATTGAGAGCAGTTTTCACATTGGGAAAGAGGAAGAAGTCCGCTATGCTAGATCGAAAGAGTAAGGTGGACGGTTGATCTGTAAAACGTCATGTTTCGTCAGAAAAAGCGCGGAATTTATGGGACATTGTCGTGCAACAAGAACCAGCTGCTTTTCTCTTGAAATTGCGGCCTAACAGGAAAATGCGCTTCAGTAGTCTTTAAGCGCCTGTACTAAAAATTCAGCATTGACTCTCCCCTTCGGGTACAAATTCCATGTGAATTACATCCTGTTTATTGAAAAACATGATCAGAATCATTTTGACTTCTGTAAACGAAACGTTACGGACCTTGGCGATGATTTTTTCTACTGCAACGCAACTGGTTGTTACTTGCAACCTGAACAATCTCTGCACCATCATCTGTTAAAGGAGGTTTGAACTATAACACTGAACTGAATGTAACCGCAACAGCACCAGTCCGGGTACTTCATTGCCGCACCTTGTACGACCACTTAAGACAAAAAGGTAATATTTCTTGCTGCCGAGAATGAATATAAGTAACTCTGTCAGGTATTTACCACTGTGTTTCCCAAAATGAAGCATACAAGTACAGAAACCTTTCAGCAGAACAGTGCCTGGTATTTCACTATATAGAATCACCAAAACAAGACTCCTTTCCTCCTCGTTGGGTCGATACTAAAAGGGTTAGATTAGAACTTAAAGCATCAAGTACGTTTGCATAATATTGCCCCTTTCCAGAGAAGCCGCTGAACTGTCCGATTCGTCCGTAACTACGACACTATTCCAGCACACCCTCGGAACGCGTGAAAAGAGAAGGCGCCGTTTATTCGAAATATGTTCGAGGGCGCGCATGGCCAGTACACACTTAGTGTGGTTATTGTGGCTGTATTACGGACAGCGTGCTCCTTTATTGTCGATGCTGGACCCAGGTGTCAGATAACCAGCCTCTGTCGGCAATCCCCAGTGAGCTTTTAGTTTCGTCTCATCAGTCTGGTAATATAATCTGGAGTGGCTGTGAGTCGTCAGGGGATTATAGCCCCTCAGATCTCCTTAACGGCTTGGCTTTAGTAGAGGATTGAAATAGAGTTGCCAGACACAATATCCGTAAAATGCTTAGCCTCTTAGAGGAATGGTGAGAGAGAGAAGAGAAGGAAAGACATATCCGGACACAAGTTCTTACAGAAGACAAAATCTCTAAAGTTGCAGTTATTATTATTTTTTTTTTAATGGGTCAGAACTGGCCGGTTTTATGTCACTATTACTTGAACTGTGTAAAGTTGACAATGAGGGTAGTTAATGGAGTTCTCCTGTTGGCTGGACACAGGTGTTCTGTGATGGCTGACTAGTTTTACAATGTAGTATGATTCAGCAGACAACAGTTATTTTTTAACCAACACAAAGCCCGAGCAGTCAGTGTCCTTCATGTGTCTTCTACACTAATGTTTATTAGTAAACATAATATGGAATGAAAAATACGCTAATTCTAGAGACGTTGTTGTCTCTGACAGTGACAGCACTTAAGATTTTTATTAACTCAGGCTCTTTGTAATGTGGTATATTTTACTACGTCCTGAAACAGTGGGGAACTACGGCAGAATAGCCAGGGGAAGGCCCCCCCCCTGGGTACGTACACCACAGGGGCCTGAGAAACGAATCAAAAGTGTGAGAGTGAGGAATGGAGAGAGAGCTATTAGCAGTTATAATAAGAACAGAAACATATTTGTGGAAGAAGCAGTTTGGTCCCTGTTTCATGAGTTATTTCTTAACTATTTGTACGCAGTTAAGGTTAGTAATGTATAATTTTGTTAATTTAACATGGCCCTTAATTAATGTTATCGTAATAAATAATAATACATGTATCGTGTTTAATCAAAAAAAAAAGGGTCGATGATATAAAACAGCAAAATATCCGAAGAGACTATATAAGCAAAATTTGATTATTATTATTGTTGTTGTTATATTATTTCTCCCTGATGGAGGATTCCACCCCGCGATGGGTACTGGTACCAAGTGCACATGGTGGTTGTTATGTCTGGTGTTACTGTTGGTCAAGGAACTCTGACTATCCTACAGGTGTTCAGGATTGCGACTTTCTGGAGTTCCTTGTAGGTATTCTCGGGGTGACCTATTGCTTCTAGGCTGTAATGTAGGGACTTTGGCACCATACCGGTGGTTGACACGATGATGGGGATGATCCTTACTTCTTGCATATGACACATCTCTTTGATCTCCCGTCTTAGGTCCATGTACTTCCTGATCTTTTCTTCGTAGGTTTTCTTGAAGTTGTCAGTGTTGGGTACCGCTATGTCAATCAGATACGAAGCCTTTTCCTTCTTGTCGACTATGGTTATGTCCGGTCTGTTGTGCGCAATTGTCATATCGGTTATTATGGTGCGGTCTCAGTACAGTTTGTGGGTTGGGGTCTCTAGTACTGCCTGGGGTTCGAACTTATAATACAGAATACTTTCTTCCATCAACTGGTATTTCCTCCTTAGCTTGATGTATTATCCTGGCTACCTGGTTGTGTCTACGAGTGTACTCAGTCTGGGTGATCATCTTGCATCCCGCGGTGATGTGTTGGATCGTTTCTGAGACCAGATGGTACCGTCGACATGTGTCATCTGACACTCCGCGCTCTTTGGCAATGTATTTTCTATAGTTTCTGGTGTTGATTTCCTGGTCTTGGATGGCGGGCATGAATCCTTCGGCCTCGGTAAAGAGCGTCCCGCTCTTGAACCATGCATTGGAAGCCATTTTATCTACGTGATCTTGATGGAGGTCATTGTAGTGTCTTCGTTGCCCATCTTTCTAGCTTCGTTTATGCCGTCTGGGCGGGGACTCCTCGCTTAGGTTGAGTAGGGCATGCTGCTTGTCTGTCTTCCTTATGACCTGGTAAAGTGCTGTTTGGTTTTTCAGGAAGTAATCCTTCAGGTTAGCTATCGGTGTTTTCGGTTGCTCGATGAT
Source organism: Mastigoproctus giganteus (assembly GCF_048544385.1). Classification (NCBI taxonomy): domain Eukaryota; kingdom Metazoa; phylum Arthropoda; class Arachnida; order Uropygi; family Thelyphonidae; genus Mastigoproctus; species Mastigoproctus giganteus. The sequence goes on along the minus strand of NC_143581.1, from coordinate 28,535,635 downwards.
GTCTATCAGGCCCCTTCCTTCCTCTTTCCAAGCTACTACCAGTCTCTCAACGGTTGGCTTCTGGTGGTGTTAGCGACTCTTGGTTATCATTGCCCTTGTCTTTCTCATTATTATTATTGTTGCCCTTATATATTATTTCTCCCTGACTGAGGAATTCCACAGTAAAACCAGACCCAAGTAATTCAACATACTTTTCCATGCACGCTTTGTGGAGACTCTACACATTCACATGCTTTCAAGGTGGAGTTGGACTTATGCCTGGGAGCCACCGTGATTAAAGAACACACACACGAGTGTTTAATGATATGCACAAAGTATCTAAATATATGTAAAATCATGTATATACTTTGATGTACATAAATCTTGACACTGTATATTGTGTGCATTTAATAAATGAATGAAATGAAATACCTCGTGACGGGTATTGCTACCAAGTATACAGGGTGGTAGTTGTTGTGTCTGGTGTTACTGTTGGTCGAGGATCTCTCTGACTGTCCTACAGGGGTTCAGGATTGCAACTTTCTGGAGTTCCTTGTAGGTGTTCGCTGGGAGATCTATTACTGCTAGGCTGTTATGTAGGATCTTTGGCACCACACCGGTGGTTGACACGATGATCGGAATGGTCGTTATTTCTTGCATATGCCACATCTCTTTGATCTCCTGTCTTAGATTCGTGTACTTTCTGACATTATTATTTCTCCCTGATTGAGGGTTTCACCCCGTGACGGGTATGGCTACCAATACACAGGGGTGGTTGTTATTTATTATTATTATTATTATTATTATTATTATTATTATTATTATTATTATTATTATTATTATTATTACTGAATAATATTCGAACGAAGAATTAAAAATAAGCAATGCTAATTGAACTCAAGCTTACGGTACCACAGATTGAAATAAAAATTTATTAGAGTTTGTACATCACTACTTTTTAAATATGAATGGACACTGAAAGGCAAAGACGAAAGACACTGTAAATCGTTTCAAAATTAAAAATAATAATAACCCAGCACAGTGTTAAAAAAAGAACTAACATTTGAATTTCCTTCAAGTCATTTGAATTTAAATTTAGAAAGTAATTTTAAATTTAATTAATGTTATTATGCAGTTAAGAGAAATTATGAATTCAAGTCAAGAAAGAACGAAGCAACATTCGTAATATCAGTCATTTAAACGTACCATCAACGCTAATTAAAAATCGCATAACCTGTGGCGCCACCTGTCAAAAATTTGCTTTGAGACCGTTATTGATTGCAATTATTACGTCAGTTTTTATTTATTTATTTATTTTTCTATGGCACACCAAAACTTATATCCGGATATCTGGTTCCAGTCGAAAATCGATCCCCCTTCACATGACTTCTTAATCTGATCTTATCTCGTCTTCAGTACTCCGCGCGAGCGAGCGAGCCGACCCAGAAAACAAATACACCTGCCGCGCGCGTCTTCCACATTCAATTCCGTCTGTTCGCGGTGCGCGCGTCCTATAAGCACGTGTTAGAACGGCGGAGAGACTTTGCCGGTGCTGTGACATTTATAAATGTGACTGGCTATTGTGCACAGAGACCTCGTCAAAGATAAAGTTGCCAAAAAGCCGCTAGGCCGTGTCAAGATCTTTATGACAGAGTTGGCCGTTAAACCGTAGCGGTCATCTATTGCTATAAATGGCCGCGGGTTAACGTGTTGAACCTCGTGCCATCTGTTACCCGGGTAACGGCTGTGTCCTCACTGATCGATAGCTGGTACTTCGTAGGCGGAGTGGCTTATGCTATGCCGTACTCTACGGAATTGAGTCTTCTTTCTTATGGGTTTTATTTCGGCTTCAATAAATGCACTGTAATACGACTGGAAGCTGCTCTTTCCGCATAACAACAGATCGACTGCACTCGACACAGCTGGCCAAGGGATTTATATTAAAAAAAAAAAAAAAGGATGGGGGGACATGATACCTTGGGAAGTACGTATAAATGAGCTTTTACTAGGAAAGTTTTAAGCAGTTTGCGTGATTATAAAACATCCATTCTAAATTGCGTGCTTCTAATGAATCGAATCAAACTATGACACTCCTAGGGCATTATGGGATAGCAGAAAATGAAAGAGCAGATCTTGCGGTCAAACAACTAGATATTACCATTTAAAAGACTTTTCAAATTCCATATACCGATTATAAATATATTATCCGTAAAGCATGTTACAATAACTCGCATCACTTACCTGTATCTATTAACAGTGCTCCCCAATGCACAGGTACAACTGTTTATCGTTTATTAGTGGAACGTTTGCACTTTCAAAATATTCGCTCAAACATCATTTACTAATGCACAGCCATCACTAACGTATGCAGATTCTTGGATATAACCCTAATAAGAAAGAACTGTTTACCTTCCTAAATCATATAGGAAAATATCATAAAATATAGTTATTAAAATAAAGTTAGTATTTCATATTCATAATTAGAAACACACAATATAGCCCTAGCAACCTTTGTTAATTAAATTCAACAACAACAACAGCTCAACGCGATTTTAATTAATCTTTGACTCTAAAAAAAAATCCAAGACGCCATCTACCGTCACAAAAGCACAATAGCTAAAGCAAGAGAAAAATTATCGAAACTAATATTTAGTGTATTGTGAAAAACTACTTAAAACTCTTTTTATTAGAAAATTAAGGCAGTAAGTTTTAAATAATGCAAAAATAAATTATATGATAACATGTTGTGAATAGAAATTAAAAAATTATTATGAAAATCAGTAAACTTTACGGGCTTCTTTCAGATCATGATTAATTACATTTATTTATTATTTATTAAGTTGAAACATCTGGAGTTTCCCGAGGGCTCTTCTGTGCACTAACGAAGATATAGCCAATCACGTGCTTTCTTTTATATTTCCGATTTTAACATCATTATCTAGGATTGGCTATTAAAAAATCTAGAAATCAGCAGAGAAATTTAATTACAGTTTTTGCATTTAAAAAAATTCCAAGACGCCATCTATCGTCATAAAAGCAGAAAATCTAAAGTACGAGAAAAATTATAAAAACTATTATTTGGCGTATTGTAAAAAAACTACTTAAAACTAATTTTATTAGAAAATTAAGGCAGTAAGTTTTATATAATTACAAAAATAAATTATATAATAATAAGTTGTTAATAGAAATCAAAAAATTATTGCAAAATAAGTAAGGGTTTCTTTGTGATAAAGATTATTTACATTTATTTATTATTTATTAAGTAGAAACATCTGGTGTTTCCCGATGGCGCTTCTGTGCACTAATAAAGATACAGCCAATCAAGTGCTTTCTTTTATATTACACGATTTTAACATTATCAAGGATTGGCTATTGAAAAACCTTGGAAAAAAATAAATAAAGTTGGATTAGCAGTGAAATGATACTTTTATTTAGGAATATTCGTTTCAGAACATTTCTTTTTAATTATTTTAATACTTTTCTTGTATATATTGAAAGAAGAGAAAGAAAGAAAGAGAGAGAGAGAGAGAGAGAGAGAGAGAGAGAGAGAGAGAGAGAGAGAGAGAGAGAGTAATTATATGTAACAAAGCTTCCAGTAACAGGAGAAAGGTTCATCTGATTCCAACTTTATCCAGTAATTACTTTGCATTTCGCCAAAGCTAATTAAGGATTCTTAAAATAGATAAAAAGCATTTCTTTTATATCGGGCGCCACCTAACGGTACCGGCGTTTCCTACGAATTTCTAATTTAAACGAACTTTTTTTTCCCTTCCCCATTATTCTCTCTTTCATAATTACTTTCGTGATTCTACTACTGTGAAGACTTCAAGATTATTTGAGCGCAGACACCCACTTCTTAGATAAATTGAAACAAAAGATTCTTGGATGCGTAGAATGTTGCAGCAGTACTGCTTTCTTCCTTCGTGTGTGTGTGTGTGGGCAATCCAGTTTAGAGAAGAAAGACGAAGCCTGTGTTCAGATATAGGTTTATAACAACAGTAAAAAAAATAATAAAGAAGGTAGTAGAACATTGAATGTATAGCGATATCTCTGGTTCTCATACTGAAAGGAAGAGGTCTGTGATTGTATTAACCAACACCAGAAATAGTGATGGAAGATTGTATGATTTATGCGTCAGCACCTGAAATAGGATGAAAATTACCAATTAAATAATATCTAATTTAAAAATTAATAATTAATTCCTAATTATAAAATTAGCATAGATTTTAATACACCAATGGTCAGAAATAAGTTTCATTGACTGGCCGGATGAAAAATCTTTAACGATTTGAACCAAAATTTAAAAAAAAAAATGCAAGAACCATTGCGGTAAGAAGCTTATGAAGTTCCAGAGCTCTTGTGCGATTGGCTTTGTCACATCAACAATTTGTTAGTGCATGCTGTAGTAGTCTGTTTGAGTCCCCAGAAGTCAAGAGTGGTCAATGTTGTAAAAGAATCCACAAATAGGGGTTGATGAGTTGTTAATCTAATGGTATCACTTTTTCGAAATGATATGGCTAAATATTTCTAGCTCAGATGTATTGTCGTGGATATTAGTGCCCAAAAACCTCATTATTTTAATATATTTATACTTTCACTTGCCGCATCAGCATACGGCTATGTTTTCATCCTGATGTAAGATGAACAGCTCATTTGTCAAAATATATTTTACACATAGTTAATTGCATTTTAAAGTTCTGTTTTCAGTTTCTGACGGTCAACGATACATTTTGGTTTGCATGCTTCTTTTAACGGACCGAAAAACATTTTCCCCATAATGAAAGTCACGACATTTGCTTCAAACTTTAACTAATACAGTAGTTTACGACATTTTTGATTTTGAAATTCATGTTACGTCCATGAATCATGCATACACACATATATCGGTAAAACTTCAAACGCATCAAAGAGAAGAACATCAAAGGATACAAAGAAAAATTACAGAAGAAGATGATTTTATCCAGTCGGGAAAACGATATCTGAAAGTGAAATGATAGTTGTTTGTTACGAATTCATCATATCAATAAGTCTTCAGATTCAGAACTTGTAAGGAACTCTACGAAATTAATCAGAAACTCCTGAATGCATCCTCCGATTGGTCTGTCGATGAATTAACATTACAGAGCGAACGCCATGTTTTGTATAGAGCCACTTGTACAAGAAAAGAGCAAATTCTCTAAAAAATTCTCACAGGTCGCTTTCTGTACCTAAATATCTTTTACATTAATCGAAAAATTATCTCTTCTCTGGATTGTTTCAGTGTCTTTTGAAAACACATCAAGAAGGATGGAAATTGCTTGGAATAGAATATATGAGTAGTTCTTCTAACCACATATACAACATCTGCAACCAAATCTAAATTCCTGGAGTTGTGCCAGTGAAGATGTTCAAACCATTCTGTCCCTTTTCTTTAGCCTAGCTCTTTCGCCCTCCATTTCATTGCTATAATTTCATTACTCTAATTAGCTCTTCAGTAAGTGCGCCACTCAACTAAATGTTCCGTTCTTGTGGGAGAAATAAAAAATATAAAAAAACTCGAGTCTCAAACAAGTTTCTTGCAAATTATTCACTTGCCATCCTCTTTCTCACTCTCTTTGTGTGCTTTACTTTTATCGAACCGACTAAGAACGTGGGAAAATGAAAAAGTCGTTTACATTAATCTAGCAGCCTTTTCTAAAACTCCCTGATGTATAACTTTTTTTAAAAAATCTTTCCCTCTCTAATTCACTAATTGAGATAATCGAAGTGTTTCCCGTTTTAATTAGCAGGAGAGAATGCTTTTTTGTGTTCGCGCTACAGAATGGTTCCACGCGAAGAAGATGCTTTTCTATTCCAGTATACTTAAATTTCAGGTAAGAAAAAAGTCAAGAAGTCTCTTTTCTTCAGATCTGTTGATTATCCCCCTCCCCTAATGACTCTCTCGATCTCTTTCTTTCTCTCTCTCTCTCTCTCTCTCTCTCTGATATCCTTTGAAAATTCTGCCAATTTATTCTCTCATTAAACCATTATTTATAGTTATTAATCTTCCAAAATACATTTCTTTACAAGGTACCAATTTTTGTGCTCTATTTTTTAATTCTTTACAGAAATATCCAGTCGCCACATTATGCCCAACACGTACCGATTCTTTGGTCAGGAAGTCTTAATCGGTAAGTATTTTAAAAGTACGTTGCGCATTTCTTTTGGTCACGTATGTATAAATCCTCGAAATTAATGTAGTAAGCTGAACACTGGAAATGAATACAGTATTGAAAAACATAGTCCCAACTTAAATAATAAATATTACCTAAACCAATTTAGTCTATTTTTAATATTATAAAAACAAACACTTGAAAATGTTTGTTTTTATAATATTAACTTTTTAGATAAATGAGAGTTCGCCCACTGAAAAGCACCCTACTGTGGAATAAAAGATAGAATTCCAAGCAACGGAGAATTAATCTGGGGTCCTCTTTACGGTCAATGGTAATTATTTTTTCCAAAGTTTGTATTTCAAGAGCAGACCATCGAAATTTTAAAAACTGTGGCCTTTCTCGGCAATAGGATAAGCAGCTCTTTGATGATGTTGATGGCATCGATGTGCTCACCGATAACCTGATCAACTGTGTCCACTCAGTTATATCCGACATTGTTCCTCAATCCCAACTGACGGCACGCTCTACATACCAGCACTGGTAAAATAGCGAATTAATACATAAAATTAAATCCAAAGAATTCTATAGGAACAAGAATAAGCAATCAGATGACAGTCGATACTATGAAATATTCAGCCCCAACTCCGCAAAGAAGTGAAAACGCTCATATTAAAATCTTACGACATGAATACAGAGTCAGTTCAGGACAGTGTACTTACTCACAGAGATATCAAGCCATTCTGAAATTTCATGAAGCACAAGAATAGAATATAACCAGTAAAAAGTTATAACCTCATAACTCAGATGGATTTCCCCAGATCGAACGAATTCAGTATTGCTCAAGAGTTTGTCAAACATTTTTCCAGAATTCAAACAAACGATACATTGAGACCTGCCTCATTTCCTGATTTCAGACCTGTTAAAAATGATATCCTAATCAACCTCTTTATCTCAGATGAAGATTTAAAGTCAGCACTAAAAAGCACGAAAACTAACTACACTAGAGGTCCAGATGACATTCCTGGCTTATTTTGGAAAAAGACTGTCACTACCTTAAAATCCCTCATACTTCGGATTTTCAACTTGTCTCTCAGGCTGGGGAAGCATCATAAGCACTTTAAACAGGTCAATATAGTTGCAATTTTCAAAAAAGGTGATAAAAATGATGTAACTCATTACAGACCCATATCCTTTCAAAACAGCCTGGCTAAACTCTTCGACACAGAAGTACACAACCATCTCTTCGAATTCTTCAGGCCTTTCATTAACCAGAATTAACATGGTTTCTGCAGTGGCAAGTCAGCGGTCACAAATTTGCTTCCTTTCTGGAAATACACCTCTGAAGTTCTTGATAGCCATCTTCAAGTTGATACAATTTACACAGATATTTCTAAGGCATTTGATAAAGTCCCGCACGAACAATTTCTGGAAAAACTTAAGCTATATAAATGTCGCCGTAGCCTAGTGGTCAGGCGCGCGGGTGCATAAGTACACGTGCCTTGAGTGACCGGGGTTCAAGCTCGTGACTACTGAATACGGTGCTGTTTCGTGTATTCTGTATCTCGTGAACTCCTCTGACCGTTTGGTTGTCCCGGAGTATAAACAGAAGATTTATTATTTATTATATGGTATCGGTGACCCTTTACTCTCATAGCTAAGGAGCTATATTACGTATCGTTCCTTGGGCGTTATCGTCAATCAAGTGAACTTGGACCATTCGTACCACTAAGTGGAGTACCTCAAGGCCCCCCCCCCTAGGTCCCCTACTTTTCATTGTGTTCATAAATGATCTTCCTTCTTTCATCTGCACCACCAATGTTCACGTTGCTCTCTATGCAGATGATCTTAAGATCTACTAGGCCGCCGTAGCCTAGTGGTCAGGCGCGCGGGTGCATAAGTACACGTGCCTTGAGTGGGGGTTCAAGCCCGTGACTGCTGAATACGGTGCTGTTTCTTGTATTCTGTGTATCTTGTAAACTCCTCTGACCGTTTGGTCGTCCCGAAGTATAAACAGAAATTTTATTTATTTTACTCAGCAGTGAGGGAGATAACCGATTTTCGATAGTTTCAATGAACCCTAAATAAATTCTCTCTGTGGCTATTTCTGAATTGCTTGTCTGCTAACCCCTCGAAGTGCAAAGTAATCTCTTTCTCATCCTGCAGTTCTCCACAACTAATAAATATGGAGTACACTATTAACTCTGTGATCGTCGGAAGGTGTGACCAAGCTAACGACTTGGGGATTCTCTTCTCCAGCAGTGTTAAATTTGATCCCATGTCCTTAAAATCACCGGAAAAGCATTCAGAACACTGGAATTTATCAAACGGAACACCTACAAGTTCAAAAACTACAAATATGCTATCATCCTTTATAAAACTATAGTTCTCCCAATCCTTGAATTCAGCTCACCGATCTGGATTCCTAACACCAAGACTTTAATTAATAAAATTGAAACAGTCCAAAAAAATTTTGTCCGTTACCTTACGTTCCGTAATCCCCTATTTTATCATTCAGTGTACTATGAATCGTTGTGTGATTACTTTCATCTGAGGCCTCTGTGCACTAGAAGAGTTATTGCTGACATCACCCTTCTAGCCAAAGTACTCATTGAAACTTATTAAGAATCTGATATCCTTAGCAAAATCAACTTCAATTTTCCTTGTAGACAAATCAGAAATCTTACGCTGCCTCGCCTTGATTATGCCACCACAGACTTTATGAAGTTCGGTCCACTAAACAGAATCAGCAAATGACTCTCTCATTGACTTTTTTGACAATTCCTAATCACTGATGAACTCCATCCACAAGTATGCTTGTTCACTTGAACTGCAAAATGACTATCTCTCGTTTGTTTATGTACTTTATTGTTACTTTTTTAATTATTATTTTCCTATTCTCCAATTAATTTATTTATTATTTGTTTGACCGGTAACTTAACTTAACGCATACCTCTTTTGTACATATGATTTTAATGTTTGAACCTATATCAATGTTTATCTTCCTGTTGGATCTCTTATTATTGTTATCAATTGTGTTTATTGTTCTGCTGTCAGTTAATTGTTAATGGTTACCTGTTGTGTATCTTGTTATTAATAAAAATTTAAAAAAATAAATGAGATAAAATTTCCGTCACATGATGGAAATGAAAGGATAATTTCAGAAAAATATTCAGTGGTTAGATAAATGAAACCTCGGGATGAAAAACCAATAATGCCATTAATATAAATTTAACGCGTAAAATATTTTTCTAAAATGATAAAAATATGTTTAGAGGAGGAAGAAAATAAATAAGAATACACAAAGCAGAATTTACTCTGTAAAATACAATTTAGTAAATTCTTAGTACATATAGTATTTTAAATCATAGTGTTATCTTCAATTGGAGACTTGTAATTGAATACATGATATATAGAATGTTAAAGAAATAAATAGAAAGACAGGAGATAAAATAAACAAACAAAAGGCAAGAAATAAAAGACTATCAGAGACATGCTGACATTTTAGCCACGAAATGTGTGTGGAGAGGAGCTTAAACGTGTTTTTTGTTCGTTCCTTTTAAGGAAGAAACCATTATAAAATGCTCACAACCATTACGTGAGAGAAGGGACGTACTAATAATAATAAAAAAGGGGGACCAAAGACACTTGCCGCCTGTAGTTACGTCCTTCCATTACCACTTCAGCTTGGATGCTTCTACCAGCCTTCGTGAATGTGCTGCCAACGGAGGCTTGTAAAAACACGATTACAAATGTCATTTTTCAGCCTCTTCCAGCAAACGAGACATTTATCACCAACTTATTGCGGCCGGATATCCATGTGCACTGTTTTCCATCTTCTCTCCCCCCTCCCCCGTCCATCCTCTAATCACTATGGCAACGAAACATTGCCTATGATAAGACCCAGGGTCTGTCCGTTGTATTTGCTCCTCGATCCGAGAGAGCGACACATCGGCCAAAGAAAGATGACGCCAAGAAATGTGTTCTTTTGTTGTCACCGGTAACATCCATTTATCTTACTGGAGACAAGCGTCCACCCCTTTTTCCCTCTTCTTCCCCCATCACACTCCCAGATGGACGAGAAATTAACTGATCTTGTGAACAAATCCTGTACCCCAAGACCCTACAGGGTTAACTTCGATGCACTGTTTTAGGATGATGAAGCTATTACCGGTAATAGATTTAGTTTATCTGTCGCTATTCCATTAAAAACACGTTATGGTCCAACTAGCCAACTTCATTTGTATTTTCCCAGAATACATTAATCAGAGCTCAACATCCTTCTCAGTCAGACGCTTACTCATAGGCAGACAACGTTTTCTGAATAACATGCAAAACCAGAGTTCACCCTGCGTGAAATTGCAACATGCTAATATTTAAATGTACTGCTATCGATAGAGGGCAGCACATTAACAAGCAAACGATAAAATACAGAATATTTCTTTTCTCTGAATGAACTACGAGATGGTAAATTTTGTGAAAATGGTTGAATTTATGTTTAAAAAAAGGCTTTGATATAATTAAGTGAAAAACAGAAATTTTAAAATTCAACACTAAGTGGCGAGACTAGAATATAAAAAGAGGAGACTAACGTAAAACGAATATAAGAAATGGGAGATAAGCCATTGTTGTTGTCTTTTTTTTTCCCCTTTGGCGTTCTATGCCTGGGGCCATGTGCAGATGATTAATGACATTTCTGCCCGGAACATTTTGGAATCTATGGGCAAAAGAAAGTAGGGAAAAAAACAGTTCAGTGTCGGCATATTTGTAATACATTCTGGTAGGATCCAATATGTTAAATGCAGACAATTCTGAAGTTCAACTTGTACAATTGAATTTAATATTAGAGTAGGGCCAAATGTGCATTATCTTCCGTTGTATGTCCTCACAATTGCTGATCTATGAAGATAACATAAAAGCAAATATTACAATTTTTCAATAAATAAGAATATGTAATTTTTAAGTAAACTTTCGTAATTTTTAAATTTAAAAGTTTGAAATATCATTTACAATGGGATATTTGGTTTGTATTAAAAGTGTATAACTTGAAAAAAAAAATTCCTTAATTATATTAGCATTTATTTTACAAGCGTTACAAAGCATTAAAGTTCTAATGATATCTAACCAGAAATTTTTTAAATATTTAAAAATCGTTACGTCAACTTTAGCGTCTTACGTCATTAGTAGTGTCAATTGATGCAAGATAGCAAGCTTATATAGCACTAGCCAAAAAAAAAAAAAAAAAAACGCCTCCCATTTCACCTATTCATTTCCTCCAATAGTTTGCCTAATTCTGCCTTGAATTTATAGAATTTATTTAAGCTATCAACTTCCACAAACAACAGATTGCTTGTTCCAGCAATCAACCACTAACCGGCTAAAGGAAAACTTCCGCACATCTATTCTTCAACCCTCCTTCTTCAATTTGAAATTGTGCTCCCTCGTGTGTTTAGTCTGAGCAAGAAGAAGAATCCCATCAGCACTGACCTTGCTGAAACTATTCAAAGCCGTAAATACCTCAATTAGATCACTTCGCAGGTGCCTAGTCTCCAGACTGAAATTTGCAGAACTGAAGCCTTTCTTGGTAATAGAATCCCTTTGTTCTCCTCACTAACCTCGTTGCTCTTCTCTGTACTGATTCCAGCAGCTCCACATCCTTCCTAAAATGAGGCCTCCAGACCTGTATGCAGTACTCAAGATGTGGCATTGCTTTATACAATGGGATAATCCTCCTTATCTCTGCTAGCAAAATTCCTGTATATCATTGACAAAACCCAATGAACTGTCCTGGCCGCCTGTCTGTATTGCTCAGAGAGCTTCATATCCGACTGCACAATTACCCCCAGGTCCTTTTCATTCTCCACTACCCTGAGTGTAGTACCACACAGTTGGTACGTTACTCTGGAGTTACTATTACTTACATGCAGTACTTTGATTTTGTCAATACCAAACTTCAATTGCCATTTCTCAGCCAATCTGCTTAACTTTTCTAGACGCTATGCTACTGCAACATAACATTTCTAGTTACGTTGTAGTAGCATACCATCATTCCTGTCATTAACCACCTCGCTAACCTTTGTATCATCTACAAACTTGGACATTGAGCCTGATAAGCTTTCATCAATATCATTAATAAATATAGAAAACAACAATGAGTCCAACACCGAACCCTGGGGGACTCCACTAATGCTATTCTACGAAGAGCAATGTCCACTGATTACCACCCTCTGTCTTCTCCCTCTCAACCATCATTTTATCCATAGCAGAAACTTGCTGCTCCAATTTGTACAGCAGTCTTTTATGTGCATCAGCATCAAAAAGTTTCCTGAAATCTAAGTATACGATATCAAAATAATTTTTTGCGTCTAGTTCCTTTGTGACCACATCGTAGTAACCAATAAAATTGGTCAAACAAGATTTCCACTTAACAAACCCATGCCATGTCTGAATTATAATTGCAGCCTTCTCTAGATGACCCTGCATTACTTCTTTTACCAGTAACTCCATTATTTTACCTAGAACAGAAGTTACTACTCGTGTCACCCTTTGATCTCCCTTTGTGAACTGGGGATACATTGCACATCTCCAGTCCGTGGGGCTCTCTGCTGAATCCAAGGATGCTCTCATAATTATGGCTAAGGGTTTACTTATTTCCTTCTCTACCTCCCTTAAAGAATTGGATAGATCTCATCCAACTGAGGTGCCTTTCTTATACTTATGAGACAAAACCGCACTTTTCGTAACTTACGAGTTAAAATTGAATCATAATGATTTATTTTTTATGATAAATATTTATCTCATTATTATTTACTTTTATTAAGCAATGGGAATAATAATAACAATAATAATAACAATAATAATTCTCCCTGAATCTTCAAAATTCCCGATAAGCATTGATTAAGAAGTCACAGAAAAGCATAGACTATTATTATTATTTTTATTATTATTATTAGCCATATGGTGCAAGGAAGCCTGAGTTTTATGCTGCACCAGGCAAAAAAAAAAAAAAAAAATTCCTGAGTTACCCCGAGAGAGAGTTGTTGTTGTTATTTGGTTTTTAGGAGCATTAGCAACAAAGCCATATTGCTCCGGGGATATGCGGTGGTCATTCCCTGACCTTTCCGCATCCTCCGTATTTGGTGGCTCACGGGCTCGAACTCCGGTCTAATCAAGAAGCGTGTGCTATGCACTGCTGCTCCTTCCCACCTGGCTACGGAGGCATCCCTGAGAGAGAGAGAGAGAGAGAGAGAGAGAGAGAGCAGGACCCTGGGTGTGCCAAGCCAGATGTAAGCCCCTTCTGTGGCCATAATGCACTCCCCAAGGTTTTTGCACTACTCTGATCCATGCCCGAGGCGGGATTCGAACCCGCAACCTTTGGGGCCAGGCAGGCACTTTACCCACCTGGCTGGCCCGGTCGGCTTGACGCCAGTTGCTTGGCCAGTGAGCGTATGTATTCTAAGATTTCTGTAAACACAAGAAATAGTGTCTCTCATTTTGGAAAAGAGTGTGGTAAATATCTGATAAATTCATGAAAGATTACTGCCCACATATATTATGTAAAGCGCCTCTTAATTCCTAATGGAAAAAATTAAATGAAAATACACAACATACAAGTGTGTAGCAGCCATATGAAGGAATTAAAAAAAATAGAAGGATAAGAAGTAGCAAAACATTCTCTGTCACCTATCACAGAAACAAAATGAAGAGTAGATATACAACAGCATTCACCCCTAGCCGCATTGCCAATTACAATGAAACAACTTGGATCATTATAAAAGCAGTCAATAGCATAGTGACTGTTGGCATCGATTAGAGCCAGCTTTGGGAGTTGTACGGAACTATTTACGATGCAAACTTGTTTGATCTCCGTAGGGAGAAATCCTTACGGCAAAGAGCTCGACAGGTGGTTTTGATTTCAGCATAAATGTATGATTCGCTCCCTCTCTCAATTATTAATCTCTGCCGGTTATTCAGATTCGACTAACAGATGTTTTCAGTTCAACTACTCACTAGAGAGTATCACTTATAATACAATTGGAAAGAAAATTGTATGACTTTACCGCGAGTTGCCGTGATATTGCGCTATCTTTTTAATAAATGCATAACAAAAAGTTAATTTTCCATTTAAGTAATTTCACTGATTTATATATGAATATTAGTTTCTTTGTTACTCTTTTGTTACCCTCTCTCCAGCCTTACCAAGCTGATCAAATTATTATCAGATTTGATCAGCGTCCAGAAGACAATAAAAATAAACTAACCTTTAGAAGTTAGTTTATTTTCGCCAGTTAAATGCTATCCACTTTCCTTCTTTTTCTTTGTTTCTCTATATTCAATAAATAAGATGAAATTTCTGTTTATAATCCAGGAGATTACCTAAGGTTGGGAGGTTAAAGATTAAATTTTTTGAGGTCAAAGATGTGCAAAATGCAAGAACATCACCGTACTCAAGTGGGGTTTTGAGTTATCCTCGCGCTTGGCCTCACGCTAAGGTATCTTATCTGTTTTCGCATTTTTGGTTAACCAAAATTCGTAGATCGGGAACATTTTAGTTTATTGGTCTAATATTCTGCGGGCTGGACGTAAAAGATTCGTGGGCTACATGACCCATCTGCGGTCGGGTGCAAACCTATAGTTTATCTGGTTCCATCAAGTTTCTCTTACATGAGGGGGGGGGGGGGGGTAAAGAAAAAAAATTAATCAACCATATGAAATCTTTTCCATGAAACAAATCTAGTCTTACACGTACAAGTAATTAAACGTCTCAGGCGAGATTTTTTTTTTTTTTTTTTCCCACGAAAAAACCGAATTTTTGTCAGTCCGAGACCAGGAAACTGGCCAAACTCAACGCTGTATAAAAGGTAACTTATACACCATGAATATTATAATCTTTTTATTTTCTTTTTTAAATAAATGGTGTGGAAAACGCTAAAATATTTAATTTTTTTATTACAATTTTTTTTCCCTGAAATTAAAAAGGAAGATTACACCTGTGAGATTCAGCGCCACCATTTTATCTTATACGTATTTAATTCTTTTACTGTTACAGGATAATAGAAACAAAAGCAATTTTTATTTCTATTATTTTTAGAACACAAAATGAAACAGAGCCCTTACATTAATCTAATTAATGAAATTAAAACAGCAGTTTACAAAGTCAAAAATATTAACTTTAATAAGCAATTTAATAAAAATAATAAGTCAAAGAAATAATAAAATAAATAACTTTCAGGTAACAAAGTGAAAAAAAATGCATTCAGATCGCAAATATCTATCTAATAATACAGAAAATTTTATTTTTGTCCAGTGTTCGTGTACGTGTGATGCCCTCTAGCGGAACTTATTAATTAATGAAATTAATAAAATTAAAACAGCAGTTTGCAAAGTCACAAATATTAACTTTAATAAGCAATTTAATAAAAATAATAAGTTAAAGAAATAATAAAATAAATAACTTTTAAGTGACAAAGCGAAAAAAAATGCATTCAGATCGCAAAATCTATCTGATAATAGAGAAATTTTTATTTTTGTTGTGTTCGTGTAATGCCCTCTAGTGGATCTTCTTAATTAATGAAATTAATAAAATTAAAACAGCAGTTTGCAAAGTCACAAATATTAACTTCAATAAGCAATTTAATAAAAATAATAAGGAAAAGAAATAATAAAATAAATAACTTTTAAGTGACAAAAGGAAAAAAAGAAAATTCAGATCCCAAATATCTATCTAATAATACAGAAAATTTTATTTTTCTCCAATGCGCATGTACGCGTAATGCCCTCTAGCGGATCTTCTTAATCAATGAAATTAATAAAATTAAAACAGCAGTTTGCAATGTCACAAATATTAACTTTAATAAGCAATTTAATAAAAATAATAAGTCAAAAAAATAATAAAATAAATAACTTTTAAGTGACAAAGTTAAAAAAACATAAAATTCATATCGCGGATATCTATGGAATAATACAGAAAATTTTATTTTTCTCCAGTGTGCGTGTACGTGTGGCGCCCTCTAGCGGAACTTCTCCTTGATACCAGTAATCTTGCGGTATATAGATGGAAAGATCGTTTCGCTTCAGAGAATTCACAATCATTCCGGATAGACTTACGACTTTCCTTACCGTTAGCAAACCACAGATTTTTTCACGGTTATTTTTCATCTCGCCTACGTTTGTTGTCTAATGTTTTGTGTTTTCTCTTTTTTGAAAGGGTTATGTAGACGCTACGAAAACTTTCCTTATTTGCTTAGTATCTTGGTAAGTGTGGTGCGGAATAGAGTTGGCAGGCCAGTGAAAGGAGCTACCATGGAAGAACACTTCTCCTAATGGCGTACGTTTATTGCCATACTTTATGCTAGGAAAAGCGTTGAAAATGACGCCATTACTTCCTTTATCTAGCTGCGTGTCTCCTTGTCTCTTATCTTTTGATTGATTTCCGTAAATAATCGTTTCGGTAAAAGCAGTCTTCGTGGAAGAACTCTTACAGGAAAGAATTTGCTCACTTTTTATATATATATATTATTATTATTATTCAAATTAGGTGAAAGGAATGAGTCATTTTTGTAAACCACACACCACAATATTGTCAATATACCGCATAAATTTAAGATAAATAGAAAAGGAACGAAATTTAACTTGTGTATAGTAGGGAAAATAATATTAGGCGTCATTTTTTAAATGATAATTTGCATATTTATGTTATTGGGAATAAAAATATAGCCCCTCTTTACAATCCTAGCTGAAAACTGGAGAAAATTGAAATGACAAGTATTTTCAAAGACGTTAGGAGGAAAGAACTTTATTTCCTCTTCAGGTTGTGCATGCTTTATATATTGCTTCTACCAAGTGTGTCTAAATGATTAATGTTCCATCAAAAGAAAAAAAGAAAAAAAAAAAAAATATATATATATATATATACTCACTAGCCAAAAAATTAGGAACCTTGGTATCAGATAGATATATACTTTCCTGAGGCTTCTTAATTAATCGTCTTGGGAAGACAGATGATTTTTCAGAAAAGTGTTTTGTTATTGGTGCGTAGAAAGCAACCATCCCAAAAAGTATATAATGAGTGAAAGATGAAAGGACAATGTACCTCTAAAAGGATGAAATGTGGTAGAAATTCGGGATTCCTAGAATGAGAGCACTGGAATTTAAAGCAAATTGTGCGTCAATGACTGGAAGATTCAGTTTAGATGAAGGACTCATTTCCAGCTGGACCATGCAGCGAGAGTTGAAGATCCTTGGATTTGGTAATTGTTCTTATACAAAACCCATTTCTTTCTTTTAAAAAATCGAAAGATTCTACTGGAGTGGTGTTGCCAACACCAAGAATGGACTGTGGAACAGTTGAAAAAGATCGTGTGGTCTGATAAGTCTCGATTTACACTTTTTTGCAGAAATGGTAGGTTGAAAGAGTGGCGTGAATATCATGAAGCTAAGCATCCAGGCTGAGGTGATATCATGGATACGTTTTGTTGGTATGGACTGGGTTCGCTCATACCTCTAGAAGATCCTGGACCAATTCACCCTGCAGTTTCATATTAACCTGGACTGCGAATGGATTCTTTCAAGAAAACAACGCAACCATTGCGTTGAACCATTCAGGTACAAACTTTCGTTCGATGAACCTTCTCAAGATTTTCAATTGTCCTGATCTAAATCAAATTGAGAATGTCTGGGACGTGTTGGAAAGGACATTGCGACTTCGGAGTTCTCTACCGACCACAGTACAGCAGCTGACAAATATCCTGACGGAAGAATAGTGAAACCTGGAGCTGACTTCCTCAGACATCTAGTGTAATCCATGTCGTAGCATAAAAACTCTACTAAATAATGAATAATGGGTTCTAATTTTTTGGCCATTGAGTGTATATTAAAGATAATCAAGATAAAGAAAATAAGAATGACATATACAAATTTATTTTTGGAGTATGGGATAATATAAAAACATTTTTCCCATTGGATTTTTGAAAACAAGAACAATAGTCTCATTTGGGAAACAAAGTTGTAGATACCTAATGAAGGTCCTTGTGTTTGTTGCGATAATGGGGATGCATTGTCTTTGGTCAGGCAATGGAAGGAAGGTTGGTGGGAAGGACATTATATTATTGATGCGAAAACATCTAGATAACAATAGTTTACTGACTAAAGTAAAACCGATTGGTAACGAAAATGCGAGACGGAAATGACGCAAATGACGTCATTTTCTAATTTTTTTTTTTTTTTTTTTTTTTTACTTTTACGATATCTGCATTCTTTAGGAGGAAATAGTTAACACTGGATTTCTAAGATTTCATCTTATCGGAAATTATCAAGAATTTTAATTAATATCAGTCTTGTTTGTCATTAAAAAAAGCAATAACTCCAAACTATAACGCATGCGCTTCCATTCTTTCGTGATCAGTATGTACAATGGCCGAAATTTAGCTTGTTTTTTTTTATTAATTTTTTTTTTTTTGTACCAAGGAAAGATTTTCCCCATCTGAAAAGCAATAAGAGTTCTTCAGATTAAAAATTTCGCGCTAAATTACTTTCCCCAGCTTGAAACGTTGTAATTAATTAGATAAACTCGGAGGAAAATCAATGGTGGGATGGCCACAGTCAGTTCTTCTTTGGTTGGGATGTTCAGCCATTTCCAGAGGAGGAAAATAAATAAAAAATGAAAAAGATTTCGGGGGTTCCTAATTGCTTTATGCTAGCGTTATTTGTTGTATCCAGTTCGACTTGATGTCACCTCTGCAAATGACACCCCCTCGCATGGAAGTAGAAAGAGGGGTTGGAGGGGAAGTTGTAAGTCATTCCCTTGTTTTAGGCATCGATGTACAGATGGATGTAATCGAGTTAATTTCGACCTCTCGCGCTAGTGCATGGTTGTCATAGGAGCTGCGGTTGTCGTGACAACCAGCACGCACGAGAACGTAGTCCGCCCCTGCGCCATAATCTGATGAAAGTTAATGGGCTGAGATGTGACCATCTTAGACAGCCGGAAGAGAGGTGATCCCTGGGATCGAAGGGGATGGTCTCCTACTCTTAAATTCGACTTTTTGTCTTCATTCATGAGATCAGGTGATCATCTTCCCCAAGAGGAAGCTTTCATTTTAAAAGTAGTTCTGAATGACCTTCGAACTTGAGGTTGTGGAGTTTGGTAAAAAGCCTTGGACACTCCAAGGCTTTTTAACCAAATCTTATAAATTCAAGATGGCTGACGAATATTTATTCTCATATATCAAGCGAATGGCCAAAAAAAGTTTTATGACTTAAAAAACGTGGATTTACAATTCCATTATGATTCTATTGCGTCTGCGCACAATTTAACCAAACGATATCTTAGAAGATTCATCTTTGCAACCAATACAAAAAAGTCCATCTGCTATACGCATGCGCAGTGGTGTTTCTCGTCCTTTTAACAGTGCATGCTGGAAGTTAGTACGCTAGGAACGTCGATGATTCGGAACGTCGATTATCCGAATCAGTGAAGGAACCGGAAATGAGCACTACTCATATGGGATGCGTATATGCCAGTTGAAATATTTTAACGAGCATTCTGTTATAGATAATAAGATAGCTGGGCTCGCTTTCTTTTAGCAATATCAGGGTGCTGGTATTGTGTTTGTTGGTGTTCAAAATTCTATTTGCGTGAAACTCTGAATCAAGATCACCTCTTGTGTAATTGATTTAGACAATTCGAGTAGTTAATAAGAAGGAGACCTGTATTGAGAACGCTGGAGTTTCATAGGAGGTGGGGTGGACTAAAAAACATTTCCTTTTTCCGTAGTTCGATACCTATTTCTCTCTCTCTCTCACATCCGTGGCACATAACCTTTTAGGGGTCAACTAGAGCCGATAGGGACATTCGAGTAAGCAAACACGAACGTCTACAGATCACCACCCTAGAAAGCAATAAGAATCTCCCCCGGCGAGTATCCGAAGCACTCAATCTTCGGCGCGATACCTTTTTCTGTTGACTTGTGCCTTTAGTTACACTTGCTTGACACCAGGGGCGTAGGTGTCGCTCCTTTTCTGCTCGCCGCGATTCGGGGTGTACTTTTTCTGAAAGATTTGCGTGCCAGCTACGAATCCTCTGGGAGTGCAAACAGCTGTCTGTTTGCCGAAGGCGGGCGTGCGATCTCGGCGGCAGCGGCAGCACAGTCGGTGGAAGGTGGTGATTGGTGTTCGTTCGTGTGTCGAAACAAACGGGCACGCAGTAAAGCGTTCCTACCGTAGTTGGGCTGTGTGACATCAATAATAAATAGCCTCCGGTGCATTTCGAGAATGCAGCTGACAAGAGTCGCAGGTGAAATTGGCGTTCGTTCTCTCCCTCCCACTTTTTTTTTTTTTTTCTCCCCGTCTTTTTTTTTTTTTTTTTTCTTACGTCGAAGCCCGCACTATCCCCTTCGCTCCTCCGCTCTTCCAACCCACCCCTCCCCGAGGCAATAACTCGCCCCATTGATTGCTAGCCGAGCTTCGCGGCATTCATCACAATAAGGGGAAGCCGGCAGTTCACGCAGACCCCGGGTGAGTAGCGACGCTTTTCTCTAATACCCGACTCCGACGGCGATAATACCACTTTGACCGTCGACTTCCTGCTAGCTGGGGCGAGAGAGGTAGCTCGTGCCGTTGCTTCTGGTGCCTTTCAGCGCGTCCTCACCGCTTTCGAGAGAGAGAGAGAGAGAGAGTGTGTTGTTCAGGAAGCGGGCGACGATGTTGTAAGTGATTGGTTACTTCGCCCACCTCCCGCAAGCCGCAGTGTGACATTTAACCCCCGTGGATGGTGTAAGGTAAAGGTTCGCCAAAGACGACTCCACTGCCTGTCGACATGTCACTGAATGATCTGTTCGGCTCCAATAGCGGGGTGTTCCTACGGCCCTACGGTTTACCGGATTATTTCCCTTTTCCAGGTAAGATTTGCGGACGCTGTTTGTGTGGTGTTGCTGCGTTTGCTTGTCCGATGCTGCTCGACGCGATTTTTTGGCGTTTTGAGTTTGGGAAGGCGATGGGTGTTGGACGGTGTTTTATGGTGGTTGGGGGGGGGGGGGATGGACTCGAGTTGTCGAAAGAGTTGCGGGGTTGTTTACGTTTACTCGGAGGGTTTAATGGCGAGATAGCGGCAAAAAGGCTTAGCCGTCTTGGATTTATACGGTCGATTTAGCAAATTGGAAGGCGGGGGTCGTTATTAGTTATCTGGCGGCGGCGATGTTTGCGATTTGTGCCGCGTTTAATTGCGAGCACCGCTGACAAAGCAGACTTTTCATCAAAGATGAATGTGTTGCCATGGGAGCGCTATTTATCAACTGTTTCCAGCATTCTGTCTTCTTACATCACATTATTTTTTTTCTTAATATTCATCCTCAGCTCTTTGTCGTACTACCATCCCTCTTCGGCTTCTCTTTTCTATCCACACTCGCCATCACTTTTTTCATCTGTACTTTCTTTCTTTCTGTCTTCTCTCAAATCTACCTGTACTTTCACCTTTCATTCTGCGGCTCTCTCTCTCTCTCTCTCTCTCTCTCTCTCTCTCTCTCTCTCCCCCCTTCTCTCTCTCTCCTTTTTCCTCCCCCTTCTCTTTTTATTCCTCCCCCCCTCTCTCTCTCTCTCTCTCTCTCTCCTCTTCTTGCTCTCTCCCTCTATCCCTCTATCATTTTCTCTGTCTGTTCTTATTTTATCTGTTCCGCACTCATTCTCTCCCCCTCGCTCTCTATTTCTCTCTCCCTCTCTCGTTCTTTATTTTCTCCACATTTCTTTCTTTTTGTCTATTCCTAATTCTCTCTATCTCTCTTACTTTTTTTTTTGTCTTTCTTTCTTTCTATCTTTCTTTCTTTCTATCTTTCTCTCGCTTCTATCATCTTCTATCTGTTCCTCTTCTCTGTTTGGCTTTCTTTCTTTCTA
This sequence comes from Mastigoproctus giganteus, assembly GCF_048544385.1. Lineage (NCBI taxonomy): Eukaryota > Metazoa > Arthropoda > Arachnida > Uropygi > Thelyphonidae > Mastigoproctus > Mastigoproctus giganteus. The sequence continues at coordinate 28,513,640 of NC_143581.1, read as the reverse complement.
TTTGTGTGTAAATATTTATCTATCACTTTTTTAATCTGGCTTTCAGTTTTTGCCAATCTCTCTCTCTTTCTCTCTCTCTCTGCATATTTGTCTCTATCTCTCCACTTGAATTTTTCCTCTCTCTTTCTATGTTCTCTCTGTTTCTCTCTTTCTCTCTGCCTGTCTGTTTCTATCTCTCCACATCAACTTTTCCTCTCTCTGTCTTCTCTCTCATTTTCCTTTTTTCTCTCTTTTCTCTCGTTCTGTCTCTCTCTATCTGTGTATCTGTTTGTATCTCTTTTTTTCTCTCTACATCTCTGTGTATATCTTTCTTCCCTCTCTTTCCTTTATTTCTACCTACGTGTCTTTCTTCTCTCCGATTCTCTTTCTGCATCTCTATGTCTTTCTCTTTTTCTCTCTGTCAACTTTCTGTTTCTCTCCTCTTTTTGCTTCTCTTCTATCTTTGTCTCTTTCATCTCCCTTTTTTGTTTGGCAGTCTGTCTGTCTCTAGCTTTCTCTTTATCTCTCGCTCTCTACGTATCTTTATTCTCTTGCATTCTTCCTTCCCTCTCTCCCTCCATTTCTATGTTCTTTTTGTGCCACTGCGCATTTTGCCTTTCTCTCTTTCTATCTGTTGGCCTGTCTCACCTTTTGTTTCTCATATCTGGGTTTCACTTTTTTTGTCTCTCTTTCTGTCTGCTGGCCAGTCTCACCTTTTGTTTCTCATTCGTCTATTTGTTTCTCTCTCTCTCTCTCTCTCTCTCTCTCTCTCTCTCTTTCAATTTATCTCTCTCGCTCTCTGTGGCTCTCTTGTGTGTTTATCTATCCGTCTCCCCGTTCCTCCAGTCGTCCGACTTGATCTATCGATGTCACAATTCTTCGTTGTTTTCGCTCTGTCTTTCTATCAAAACAGACTATTTTATTATATACATTAGAGACAACTTATGTTATCCATTTATGTTACTTTATCCATTTCGTGACGTAGTAAGCATTACTTTGCCATACTTCCACTGTGTTGCAGGGAAGTCCGAAGCAATTCATGTCTGCCCATCTAACTCAGTGGAGAAAAACCTTTTGTGTTTCTTGAGTGTCTTAAATTTTCTCGTTCTGAAAGCAATAAAAACGAGAAACAATCCACGGAAGAACACCCCATTGCGTGTGTATTACCGAACGAAAGTGGATTATGCTGTACCACATCTTTCTCTTCAACACATCTGGGATGATGCTGGACCTTTCTCCTTTTTGATGTTTCGTTTAGAAATCTGACCACTCCAAATACAAGAATTATTACTGCAGAAAACCAAAAAAATCCGAAAAACCAGCAAAAGCTAAAACGAATTGATTTGGGAAAGTATAAAAAGATTGATTTCTATTGCTGATCACAAACAGGGTAGAGGTTGTTGTCCGATGGAAGTGGACATTAATGGATGTTAACAGATTCTAGAAAGCAGAAATATCTCTTATTGTTTTTGTCATTCGTTTGCAGTTTAAATACTTCATTTCAACTCCTTTCTTTTTTTTTCTTCGTTATTTTAGTTTCTCCCTCTCTCTCTTTGCTTTTTTTTTTACTAGTTTTGTTTTTTGTGATCCCAAATACGAATATTCAAATAAGTAGGAGACATAAAGAGTTGAGGAAACTGTATTAGCTTTGCGCATTAGGGAGATTTTGTTGCATTGAGCAGATGCATTATCGGATGAAAGGAAAAACCTGAATTTAGTGGCTTTGAAGTGCCACGACGAATGGATATTTCCCATCCTGTAAACGATTTCTCAGAAAGTAGAAGAATTAAGGATTCCAAATCGAAAGATATTTCTAGCCCTTCCATCTGACTAACTTTTGATTTTTGTTTGGGCACTTGCATCAAAGTATCTAAGATCATTAGTCTTCGATATGTTGTCCCTATGAACTGCGCATATTTGATGGCTGGATGAAAAACCCAAATTTTTAAGAGTCAGAATATTGTGGGCTTTTTCCCTAGACCGATTAACTTGGCCACAGTGAGAAACTAGTCCATTAAAATGCCTTTCGTCTGGATGGGATTCAAAACCACACTTTTGTGTGGAAAAACAACTTATTCTAAGTGACCAGAATGATTATCTCTGATTTCGTTCAACTCTAGAAACTGGAATGGAGATGTCGCGAGATTTAGAAGAATAACTTCTAAATTGCGAACGGTCGGGTAGAACTAATAGAACTGTCTAAGGCAGGTGAAAACAGGTGTAATCTCCTCCCGCAATTACATTAGCCAACAGGAAATCACACACCCACATTGGTTTTAACAAGTCCGATAATTCAGACAATTTCCACAGCAACCTTGACACACTGGAGATATCTGAATACCCATCAAAGATAAGAAGTTTTGAGTGAATGACGCTTGACCATGCGACCCTTCGCACAAGGATGGCACGTACAGACGCAGTCCGGATTAATAATGTATTAAAAGGATATCGAACATTTGACCACGGCCTCGCCAGAACGATGTAGCTGCTGCTGTTCACGCAAAGCAACTGATCTAAATCAAATGCTTTCAGAAAATAGATAAAGTATAATAATTAGTCTTAACAATGCGTAACTCTGACGTGAGGGTCGTTTCCACCCGTTGCGAGGAAGATGATGGTTAAAACCATTGTGCTAACCGTGAGGACTATTTAACCTTAGTAGGAGATGGTTCTCCAGGGTGGTCTTGATTAACCTTTTTTTTAATTTAAATTTTTTTCTGTTGGACCACCAGATGGATGGTAATTGGCGATGAGCATCGTCTTTTCAGTCCCTCACGTGACCGACCCTGGACACATTAAAACTCTAACAACAAAAAGTGCACGATCTTTGCAATTGTACCCGGTTTCTTCTTTCTGTACGGTTTTCGAATAGCAACTGTAATTTCTTAAGAGGATATTTTAAAGCATTTATACATCTTCCGGGAAGTCAGTACAGCGTAGCACGGAGTGCATGGTTTTGAAAAGAGAGAAAGACATGTTTTTTTATGGCAGGTTAAGGTAGTCTTTCATTTATTCAGTTCAACTGCGCGACCTTTAACTACAGGGCTTTGTTTTTGGTCTGTTCGCCAATGCCGCCAGAACAGGTTTACTGCGAATCGAGGAAACATTTCTAATCTGAGAGACAAGAAAATGTAGAAGTGCACCAAAGTACCGTGAAATTGGTGCCTCTACGGTCATTGTACTTTTAGTGGTAGTAAGGCCGTTTTTTTTATTCTTCTGATTATTCATCGACTTGCTGGATGAAAACACGATTAGGTCGAATGTAAGTTGATAAAATGGCGCATTAATTTTAGTTGCTGCCTTTTTCCCATTCAAGACAATAAGATTAAGAAGATTTCTCGCCACCTTGCATCCCTTAAGGAAAAAAATCTTTTCGTACGTTGTTAAAAGTCATTCATCGAAAGTACAAAATACAAGTCACACTAACCTGTATTTCAATAGTCTGACTACCATTAGTTTCTCATGGCTGGTTTTAAGATTAAATACAGAAATTCTATTGAAAAAAATCAATAGAATCTGTGAATGGTAACTGGACTGTATAGTAAATTTTATAAAAATATTTCTTAAAAAAAAAAGGCAAATATTGAACTTAAATCTTTATGCTCCTTCTGTTTCTTACATCACTTAAATTAATGGTCGGAATTAACATCTTTTTAATTTTCTGCCTCTTTAGAATTAATCTGCTCTCATTATGTCTAGCCACCAGAATGAGATACCCCAAAAATTTCAACACTCTTTGTCTCTCAACTCTTTCTCATTGCCTAAGGCAGTGAATTGGTATCTATCCAAAACCATTCTGAAGTACTTTTTTTACTGAACTTTGTTTTCAGACGCTTCTTTCTTCTTTTCTTCATATAATATTTCTGGAATTCTTTATACTGTATTTGGCTTTATTGATAAATCTTTTAAATGTTGAATGAAATCTGATAGTTATGGCCAAAGGATGTGGATTGATCTGTTAGTAAATTATTGACAGAAATATCAACATCCTAGCAAATTTTAGCTACTTGATTATAAACTAATCTTTACATATTATGATTATTATTTTATATAATAATAATAATAGATAAATTGGTTACAGCGTTTTTTATGTTAATAAACAGTTAAAAAAGGGCTCAAACAGTTCTTCGATTTTTATCTCCTTAATACCTCCATATCTACCGACCAATTCCTTACTGTATTCTCCAATTCAGATAAGTATCTGTAATACTCCTATTTCCTCATTATGACTCACGATTTCACAAAGATTTTCGTCTATTATCTATGACATTTTTAGCTACCTATAAAGTCAACGAAATCATACTAAATTTTTCGCGACGCCATTGGTTATACAGATGGCTAAATGTAGGTCATTAATGAAACATTTTTCGTGTTGTGTTCTAGCAGAAACCATGGAGATAGAAAACTTTGGCTACTGTACAGAATCAGATACGAACAATGTACTTTTTGGGTCACAACTGCAAATATATCAGAAATGGGAGGAAAAACCAGCTTTTAGAAAACTCGCAAATTCTCCATTCAAATAAATTATTTTGGGACAGTTCGAATACTAACAGACTATTGTACACTTTTAATATGAATTATTATAAATTTATTTTAAGGTATAAATTTTATGACAACATCCTAGAATGTTCAGACATCTTTATGTTTAAGATAAACCTCGTGGGTAGCACAGTTGGTAGAATCGCCGTCCTCCCCAACTGGGGGGAAAAGGCCTGAGTTCGAATTCCGTCGATCACATTTCCTTCCAGGAATTCTGGTTTTTCATCCAGCAAACAGAAAATCGACCTCACAACACACGCAATTTATAAACAGTGTACATGGAGCAATATGGCCTTAGTCGCTAATGCTTCTAAACTCCTACTACAACAACAACAACTGTCTTAAGATTCCTTTTTTAACATTTTTAACCACTAAACATATTAATGATTTTTATATCGATAAAACCTGTTGAAATGTCGCTATAAACAGTCCACAGTGCAGACTGATTTCTCGTAAAAATGGAAGTCAATTGTAGCTTGTAGCTGCAACTACATAATCGGTTACAAAGCTTATACTACTTTTTATAGGAGCACGAAGCAGTTTACTGAGAACGTGAGCCTTAAAAAAACAAAAGAAATAAAGCCACCAGCATTGTATTTATCCGCTTTAGCTTCTTGGCTGCCATTTATAAAAATAAAACAGACTTTCAGGAACTGAATACGTGATGTACGCAAGTGGTATTTTCACTGAGTAAATATCTGTGATCAAAGTAAACAGAACAGAGATGTACTGGGAAAGCAGGGGAAATAACAGGAACGTTAAGGGTACTTTATTGTTTTCTCTTGATTTTATTAAGGAAATCACTATGAATCTAGAAACAAACTGTGAAAGAAAGGACTGGCAATAAGTAGTCCATATGATGTACAACTGGATTTTATAGAGAAGCAAAAGACAGAAAGGCTATATTTCTATAAACATTTTATAGAAATATAGCTTTGTGTCCTTTCAAAAGTTTGTGGACCAATGCCACCAATGCCCCCATCACCAAAAGGTGATTGAGGAAATTAATAATAATCTTGGAAGGAGTCATTTTCTCCGTAGAATTGGGGAATAAATCCTGTGGAAAGATATTCCATAAGATTCAGGTCAGTACTGGTCCAGTGCTTGCCAGTTCAATTCTGCAATGCTCTCTTTAAAAATCCACGAATCATTTCCATAAACTGCCATAATGTAGGTAGAACAGTGTCCCCAAATGTCGATGTAGGCTGTAGCTGTGAAGAATGCAGGCATTACAACTAACAACGTCCACTCCAAACCACAAGAAGCAGTCGCATGACAGCTATTTCTCAAAATTTCATTACATTCTCTAAGCATTTTCTAAATCCTTGAATCCTTTTCGGAGAAGATTCTAAACCCTTGTGTCCTTTTGTGAGTAGATTGTAAATTTCGATCATTTTAGAATGGTGTTGATATGGAATTATTTTGAAAAATATGCGATGAATTAAGCAGGTGAAAAAGAATATTATAAGTTAATGCAAAAAGGATCTTTTGAATATATCATATTTATATTCTAAAGTTGACTGTTATTTTTATATTGCAGAAATATATCGGTCCTCTTGGCTAGTTCAATGACTACGATCATTGCTCTTCCACACCTTGTGTAAAAGGCATGGGTTCAAAACCAGTCTTGACGGAAGAAGATTTTATGAGATTTATTTCCAACCATGGCCGAGTTAGTCAGTCCCGGGCGAAATTTCCATGCTATTTTCTCCCGAAAACGATGGTTTTTCATCCCACAAAAACGGGAAACCGACCATAGAACACACGCAATTTACAGATACGCTGTATGATGCCACACAGGTTAATAATCATTGCAAGAGGGCACTAAATGTTTACTTTATTTTTATTTACAGGGGATGAGGGAGCAGTGTAGAAAATGTCCAAACATGCGGGATAATAACAAAACTTCAACTTAAAATGCCTACATTTATTAAATGACCTTTTCTTTAGAGGGAACAGTTGAGTCTTTTAATGTCAAATTATGAAACAGGCTATTTTTGAGTTGCCTGTGAGGAAAATTTGCTGCACATAAAACAAAGAATCTTAACTTAAGAAAAAGAAAAAAGAACAGCGATTGCTGCTATCCAGAGATGATCGGACGACAAAACGAGGGTGAAGAAAGAGATTAAAACTCGGAAGCCTTAGAGACCAATGAAACATCAAGAGAGATTGCTGAAGACTTTAGCCATCCGACTTTGCTTGCGCTTCCTATCTATAATCTTCGCAGTTACTCATTCTTGGCAAAGCTCCCCAGTGTAGAATTTATTATTTTCTTCCAGCACTGACCCGAAAGATAAGATTCGAAGTAAACACCAATGAAAAAAAAAGAGAGAAAGAAAGAAAGAAAGAAGAAGGCCTTATTGGTGATCTCAGATGGTGTTTTACCTTCTAATCACTTCTCGGAGAAAAAGAAAGTTAATATCCTTACATATGGAGCGTTTAGATAAATAATCGGTCCGTAAAAAGCTGTCAGGTCTTCGCTGTATGTGCGTACGCATGTGTGTGTGTGTGTGTGTGCCTCTCTGCATCCTTATCACACTGCTATTCCCACAATTGCAGGCACCAAATCCCTGGCACTTCGTTGCCACTCTGCTTGCTCCATAGAGAGCGTAATTGCTCGGTGTATACTGAAGTGGAGTCGGAGACCTGCACTCTTTCCCCCTCCTCCTCCTAAATGACTTATTGATTGTCTCAGATGCGGCGATCCGGCGCGAGCCACGGCTTGCTGTTACACGAATCACTTCCGCCGCTCGCAGACCTAAGTTGACGCCGCCAATTACCAGACCTTGCGACGGATTTGGGTTACCTTAGTGTCATTTCTAAATTAGACTCGCTCTGGAGCGACGAATAATACTTGATTGATGGACAGCGAGGATACGACTGTCTTTTGTTTTCCCTCTACTAGAATGTACACGTTTAGGCGCGTTAAAAAAATATAAACATGGCGTGAAGATTCAATAAAGTTGTGTTTCTCTGTTATTCTCTTTTCGATTATGGAGTTGGAGGAGAAATGATTTCTTTGTGCGTGAATTGGATGCGTTGCTTAGCAACGCATCCAATTCGCACGTTATGGAGATGATTTACTAATCAACAAAACTTATACCTGTAGGGATAATCATAGACGAGTAATTCAGACTAAGAATAAATTGTTTAGAAAATAATTAAGAAGCATTATTGTGATCATGGAGTAGAGAGTTTTTGACCCAGACCTAGGTTGAACTTCATTAGTACGTGCTTTATAGATTCTCTAAATTTCCATTATCCAGAGTCCATTTATAGTAAATGGATAAAAGTTTTCATATTTGGCCCTCTATCGACGTGAGGCTTCTTTAAATTGCATTATTTTAAAATGCAGTTTATCTACTCTACCATGTAGAAGGGAACTCTAGGTAGATTATTAATAATTGTACAGTATTTATGAATGTCTGTGTAACCTTACATCAAGTACTTGTACAATAATTGTTATGTATACACACAGGGTGACTATTTAATTCGCGGAATGGCAGTGCCACTGTACAACTACTGAAGTTTTGGCGAGTTGCCAATAGATGTCAGGAGAGTGTATGTTCAAGAATACGCCACCATCAAGAAATAAAGGAAACGTCTCATTTAAAGACACGATTAAAGCCCAATACGCTGACACAGTTCCAAGTTCTGACATGTTGGGTTGCAGAGTGACATTAAGTCCCTTGTCCGGGGTCTAATAGCTCCCGTCGAAATAGGATTCGAACTCAGGCCTTTTACACATAATGTGGAAGGCAGTATTCATAACCACTGTGTTAGCCACTGAGACATAGTTGTGATATAACACTTTTATGTCAAAATTTGAATATAAAATCATAATTACACGTGTATTTCAAAATTTTGTATTCAACCTTTCAGGGTGAACGTCCCGTGGACTTTGTAACCTTTTGCTCCTGGGGTTTACTTCACTCCTTAGAATGTAACTCACACTCTTCTAGCCAATGGCTGTCCCAAAGGTGTCTCCTCAACAGAGAAATAAACCGCTTTGAGGAGCTCATTGATATTCGATAGAAATTCATAATTGTTACCTTTTAAATTAGTTTTCGTACGTAATGAGTTCAAATCTTGAATATCAAATGAATAATCTGTTTAAAATCCATAATGCGGACTATGAATTCTGTTATAAGGAGTCATTCCACCATACAGAGAGACAGCACGAGGTACTGGTGCAGCTTAAATGAAACGAGAATCGTTGTTTACCAACGCCTTACTGTGCATCTCAACAACATCGATATCGTGCTGTAGCTTGTTTTTTTCCTGTACAGATCAATTTTTGTTTCGTTGCAATTGGTTAAATTTCCATTGAACTGTGCCTTTTTAAGTGAATCAGTGTTTTTACCCTTGGGCGGAAAGATGAGTGATCGTAATTTAGAGGAAAGAACTGTTACTAAATTTTTGGATTCAGTGATAACAAGAGATGAATCCTAGGTCTTTCAGTATGATCCACAAATCAAGCTTCAAAGCATGCAGTGACAAACTCCCTCTTCCCCCTTTTAAAAAAATCAAGAATGTCTCGATCGAAAATCAAGTCCATGCTTGTCGTCTAAAATCTCTACATCGAGATTTTAGGAAGACTTCGTGAAAAAATTCGAAAGACACGGCCCAATTTATGGCCGGAAAAATGGTTTTGCATCATTGCAATGCGCTATGTTGCAGTGAGAGACCAGATCTGAAAATAAGGCAGGTGCCTTATTTTCAGATCTGGCGCCTTACGACTTTTCTCTGTTCTCCAAAATTAAAATCCATCTCACAGGAAAACGATTTGAGAACCTAGAAGACATTCAGAAGAACACAACTCAGCAATTAAAGGCGGTATCTTCCAACGGCTTCCACTGCTGTTTTAGATCCTGGAAATCGCGAATGGAGCATTCGGCTGGAGAGTACTTTGAAGGGGATAAACATTTTAGGCGCACCTTGTATTTTATCGAGTTGTTCAGCGAACGGAAACAACTGAAATAAAGCAGAACTTCATAAAGTTTCAGATCATGGAACTGAGAATCGGTCAATACAGGATCCAACTGCTTTGTATGAATATTAAATAATAACATTATATTTGACTGTTCTGCAGTTATACTATTCGAAGTATATTATGTTATAAAATGCTCTCTCCTATTGGACATCTCTCAGAATTAGCTTAAAGATCACCAGCCTGTATCTTTATCGTATCTTTTGTAGGTCTGGTAAGGAAGATGTACAAATAATATCTTGCATTATTAATGCAACGAGCAAGTAGCAATCTCTTGGGATGGTTATTCGATTCTTTTTCTTTGAAGTAAATTGAAGTTTTACAGCTGGGTAAGGTCGAACAAAGTGCAAGTCTAAAGTAAAGAAAGAATAAAAAGAAATACAGAATGGTCGCTTGGTAAAGACGAAAGTTTCCTGATTTTTTTTTTACATCGTTCTAAAGTTTTTTTTTTGTAGGGTCAGTTTCCTACGTACCAATAGCCCTCTGTGTAATCAATGATACATACTCCAGTGGGCTCGTATGGGAGTTTGAAACAAGGAAAAAAAATATAAAACAAGATAAAGAAAAGATATGGACCAAATAGAAAGTTTTCCAACTTAAGTTTTTATTCTGTTTGCTAGTTTCTTCGAAAATCGGTTAACGGGCAATTCTTCGGACATTTTCCACCCATAAAACCAAAGGGGATAGAACTGAAATTGGACATACAACAATCCCCATTTCAGAATATAAACACAAAGATCACCTTACAGAAGCTTATCGAAAAGCATTCGAGTAAGATTTTGCTTCTTCCAGAAAATACAATAATTATAAATACCGCAATCTATGACGTCATAGGTGTTACAGCAGCGTTAGGCTTTCCAACTCAAGTTCGCTGGCGTCTTTACCTTACAAATAATTCAATCTATTTGATTAAATAAAGTGTTTGAAAGATTAATCTAGTGTGAGAGGGACATTTTTACATGGCCTATGTTCAGGTCACCTTGCAGTTGGCAGGCAATAACCATACAACGGATTTTTGTAACCTATTCCATTTGCCAATGTTGGAAACCTAACAAATGGGCTTCTACACATGATAAATTGCAAACATGTACTTTCAGTAACCAAGCTTTTGATATTATATGACGTTAGAGACAGGATGAATGAACAAGCACTGTAACTCGATACACAGATTTAATTATGTGATGGCTTTCCGCAGTACACCCCGCCAAAGCTACTGTTCCTAGGCTTTGCTAGTAATCAACAAGGGATTTGAAACATGTACCAAACGATAGCACGTTTCGCCAAACGACAGGCACGCCTCGTGAACTGCATGATTTCATTGTTGGTCTGTGATGAAACAATGGCTTTAAAAAACACGCAGACGTTGTTTAGCCGAGTAGATGTGTGGAAAAGGATCAAAAAATAGGCTTAGCGAGATCAAAAATAAAGGGGAGATCAAAACTAGGATGTGAGCGATAAAAAATAAGATATTTTTCATAGGAAGTATATATTAACGCCATCTATTAACAGAATTTAAAAAAGTAAAGTGTGTTTGAAGATGCTCAGTAGCGTCTACGGAAGGTTCTTTTTCTAAATAAAAATCCATCCGTGCTTCAATCTCCATTATTTTTTGTGTTTCCATAAAAATTTGTCTCCTGCTGTTATCTGTGGACCGGGTGTGAGTCACTAAATTGCTTTGACTGTCGATACAGTTTGCGGTTTCTACCAGAATCGCTTTCTATCGCTGTTTTACGACTGCGTATAGTAAAAGTGGAGAACTTCAACTGGATCCCGCACTATAAAAAAGAAGTAGTGGTTTACGAAGCACAATATAAAAGTGTCGTTTAGTACAAGCAGCGAGTCGGGGAATGGGTTATTTAGGTGGCCACAGAGGGCGAAAATGAATGCACAAATCTACTTGGCATGTGTGGGACATTTCAAGTATACAAAATATCAGGAGTCACTCGCAGAGGGTTGACCGAATTGGGAAGGAGAAATATAAGTTGCTGCTTTATCTTAAATATTCGACGAAATCTTACAAAAAGAAGTTCCCAGAGATGGGGAGAGGGATTATACTTGTTTCTGGTAATGCGGTTCTTTCCGATTGTGTTAACTATGGCCACTGTAGGTCCCCTTGGGAGTAAGAGGTGATGTCAGATCTCGGGCAGTTCGCCACGACAAACTGTAGTACTAATGGCTCATCTTCTGGCTTCCCCTCCTACAACACAACAACGGAACTCCATATACTTCCCCTGTTGACATGTTTCTTCCTCCCCCAGGAGTTCGCTGTCTTCTCCTCTCTGCTACACTCATCGCACGCAACGGATGTTCCGAAAGTCTTGTGGCTCGTTTAGTAACTTATGTTGGTCACGTGGGAGTCGTTTGGGAGAATCATTCTGTATGGAGAAGAAAGCACTTATCGGCCCTCAGTATATACATGATTCTTTCTTAGTCCTTTGTTTCTCTCTCTTTCTCTCTCTTTCTTACCATATACGCATTCATGGATGTATTTGAAAGATTATATGTATTAAAAATTTTTTCCAAGATAGTGTTCAAGCAATGAAATACTCTTGGCTCTGTGATATTCTAAAAATTGTTGGACTGGAATCATATATTAATTTCACTTAAAATTTGAACCAAATAGCTTAATTCATTAAAAGTCAATACGAACTTTGCGAACAATTCTTTTACGTGTTTCTTTCTCTTCATCTCTTCATTCAATCTCTTTGTGCTGTGCTTTTTACCCTCATTTTATCTCCCGAGCTTGCACAAGCCAAATTGTTCTTTCCTCCACTCAGATCACATTTCAAAGGATATGAAAAAACATTATTATTTTAGATTGGTCAAAAAGATATAGCAAATTGTTTATAGTGTTAATGTGGAGCATTCCGAATGAAATAAGGCTAATATACTTCATATTTTACTTTGAAGTTCCAAATACTTTGTAGCTCCAAAGAAGTTATAGTCTCATGAGTTCATCCAAAAGATTGGTTCAACTCCAAAACCTGATTGCAAAATGCGATAAAGACTTAAACTAGTTCTACTACAAGGTACGAAAATACAATCTCAGAGAATACAAAGGAGCGGTTGGAATTGTGTAATCCACCTTGAACACCTGAGATTAATAATTTTCTTCCATTCCAATAGATAGTAGTAAACTAATTCAATTCTTACGTGCCTGGGGAGATATGTTCTAACATTACGAAACATGTTAGAACATGTATCCTCAGGCGACATAAAAAAATGGTAACTTCTCTCTATTCTCATTAGTGAGACATAATTTTCTCTGATTATGTCATCTCTTTGCTTATTTTTCACTCTTTAAACGAATTAATATATTTTAATATCATTAACTCTTTATGAAACAGTAATCCTTATAATAAACGTCATTTCCATCTGTTTTCACCTACTCCAATTTTGGCTCTAATTTCCTAGCATTCGGCAAAGGAAATCTGTGTAATCTTCAACACATCTAATTACTACACCGCCATGCCATGATTAGTAAGGATTTGAACGGATGAATGAGTTGTCTGCAACACCATGATGGAAATGATGCAATTATAGCATTAATTCCATTATCACATTTCATTACTAAAAGTAATTTAACAATTAACGTGCTGTGATATCCAAGGAAAATCTAACGGTTTGGCTTAATTGACAGCAAAAAGTAATAACTTGATGAAGGCTTTTTTCCCTATTATACGTACTAACAAACTAAGTTAAATGATATGCAGCAATTGCAAATGTCTTTGATTCAACTAATTTATCAAAAGAAATTGAAAAATCATTCTACTGAGCTTTCCAATTCGAAATTATTTTGATGTGATTTGAAGCAACTCCTTCCACGTATCTTGGGAGTTATTTTTGCTTCTTAGATTCTCTGAGCAAGGTACTCATAGTCATTGTGTCTCTATTTAATAAGCACTTTCGGCAAATTAAAGTCCTGGAGAATTGCCACAGCCCTCTAGGGAGTGAAAGCGTGTTTCCTCCGCACTATGGGCAGATGGGGAGTGTCTGCTACATAATCTAATGCAGGTGCATGCCTCAGAATAGGCACTGGAAGGAATTTCAGTGGAGAAACAAATCGCCACACCGAGGTAGGAGGTGGAGTGAACAACAGTTTGATTCTGCTGGATGATTTCATATGACCAATAACGGAAAATGACTCAATTCTGCAATTTAAGGTGTACAGGTGAAGGAGTGAGTTGGGTTATATACACGAAACATTTAAAACTAATGAAAAAACTACCGTATCAGTTCTGTAATATTTAAAAGAGAATAAAAATAGATTTCATCCTAGCATGCAGATTAGACTTGAATTTTATACTTAGCCTCTATTGTTTATGATTTTGAAGCGCTTCTCAACAGCGTCATGTTTAAACTTTGCAGATAAAAAACTCAATGATATGAAAAGTTCATCTGTTGTTCAATATAGCTGTCTCATTTCTCTTGGGTTGTTTTTTGTCGTTGTTGCAGGAGCATTAGCGACTAAAGCCATATTACTCCGTGTATATTAACTGTAAATTACGTGCGTTCTGAGTCGATTTTCTGTTTTCTGAACGAAAAACCGAGTTTCCGGGAGAAAAAACCACGCTACCCTCTTGTGAGACCGACTAACTCAGCCATGCTGTGAAATAGGCCCACAAAAATTCCTCCTCATTGAGAAGACTCGAACTCAAGTCTTTTCCCCGGTGTGGGGCGATCCTGTGCTACCCACGAGGGCTTTGTTTAGGATCACATATGAAATGATGTTGAATTCTAGAAGGTTTTAGGATCTGCTGAGGATGATTCTGATAAGTTCTGCTACTGGATGTAAACTGTACTAACCGATTTACCTTTGGGATTCAACGGATCCCAAACTATAAATTCTAAACGTTCATTTTCATGATGGAGTCAGTTAATTAACATAGAAGCTAACAACAAGCGATTGTGTCTAGGGCTCTTTAATGACAAAATCTGCCGGTTCTGTTTACTGAAATTTTCACCCGACTCAAAAAGTTGTCACTGTATATTCCAAGAGTTTGTACTTTAAATTCCATATACAATGGGGTGTCGATTATCAGATTGTCGTTTATCAGAAACAATCAAGGAACTGATAGACAGGATCACTGTGTGTTCCATGTATACAGTCGATACACACTCGAACTATAGCCAAACTTCAGAAAGTTGTTAACTGAAACTTGAACGTGTACCAGTTCAACGACCACATATGAAATAAGGAAAATCAACAATTTCAAACATCAACTATGCTTCACTCTAGCAACGGCTATTAGCAGATATAAATAGAAGTAAAATAAATAATTTTTAAAGCGGTGCATTGCCACGTCTATGATGACAGATTTCAGTTTAAAAACAACACGTTTGGGGCAAGAATTTGACAGATCTCGGAAACAGGGTGATGAACAATCTTAGTATCGTTATATTGACATAAAATATTATTTAAAAAGTATAAATAAACGTGTAAAGCTCTACTGGATTGCATCTATTAAATAGTAACATAATTCCTCTTCCCTATTTAATATACAGAGTTGCTTCAAGTTTCTGCTACTGGCACTACTAACAAGAGCACACCTGGTGTCGCTGTTCATTTGAATGATACTCCATTTGGCAGACAGGAAGTCATGCCATTTAGCATGTGTTGATTCTGTCAAAGTTAGTCACACGCATTACTGAATAATCTCCAACCCAAGGACGCTGACTGACAGCGAAGTCGCTACAAAACACATTTTTTTGTTTCTGTTATTTACAAAAATCAGCTGTTCGATCAAAAGATGAAAAAGATGACCGATGGATTTTGTGTGATTTATTTTAGAAGTGCCGGCAATTAAAATCTTATTTCTTCAGTATACGTATTGTGTCTGTAAACTGTATTTATTCTGTGGTCTATTTCTTCTGTTTTCCGGGATGAAGATCCCAGTTTTCGGAAGTGCAAAAATAAGCGACCGCGTACAAGATCGATTAACTTGGCTACGATATGAAAACAAGCGCTCATAAAAGTCCCTCCAGTCTAGACAGCACTCGAACCCAGACCTTTTATTTCATAAGGTGTAGTGGGAAGCAACTGCGCTATTCACTTACTACATGCGGGGGCCTTAAAAGCTGGGTGAATATTATAGCTCTTTTGAGTATGAGCCTTATGAAAACCATTTAAGAAATCCAGAAAAACAGGCAAATACATCAATGGATAAAATTTACAGACAACACAGTAATGCTTATGGCTTTGTTTTAAATCAGATATACTTAACTGATTCTGAAATTCTTAAAGTATTTCAGAGCACCGTAGAGTAGTTTTGAGTATGTAATATATATACAAATACATAGTAGTTATAAAACAAACTAACTTAAAAATATAAAATGGTTTCGACAATAAGTGTATTAATTTAAATAAATAAATACATTTTCTGTTTATACTCCATAATGAATATTTTGAGCAAAGTTTGCTCAAAATATCGTCCCTCTGAGTCAATAACATTTCCAATTTGAGAAATGAAATTATTACAGCAGAGGAAAGCCCAGCTTGGGATGTATTCTTTATTTGGAAACTTCATCTTTAGTGGTGCGATATCTTTTGAGTCACATATATAGATGTAGCCTTTTAGATGGTCCTAAAACCAGTGCTTAGCAGGTATCGCATCTCTCTCTGCGAGATGGCCTCTTTATTTCAAAAGCTTTACGATGCTTCTTCAGTCAAAATATTCTTTTAATAATGCAGTAACTCTCTGGGAATTCCCAATTCTGTTGAAAGATCACCCGAGCCAATATCCCCCTTCTCTGTTACAAGTCCAAAATGACAAAGTTTTTCAACTTACCCCCGTATGTCTGTCCATTCACCAATATAGTAATGAATTGTCCATTAACAATTCCTTCAAACATATGAACCAATTATAAAAGTGGATGGGAAACTGTTTCACCGTATAATGGTTTGCCACTTACTGTGTGTGGTTTCAGTTCAGACAACATAGTATTAGCACTAACAGCACTGTGAAGATGAAAGTAGGCTTCGTCGGATCATAAAACTCAATCTAGCCATTGTTGGTCATTAAGTTGAGCAACACCACTGGCTTGAACTTAGAAGGAACTTCAGGAGTTTGGTCATTGCTTCAAGTACATACATCTTGGGTATTTGTAAATGTTAGACATCTCTCTCTCTCTGCATTCTCCTATGAATGAAGCTGAAGTGAAGATAATTCTTTTACAATATGGCTAATCTCAGGAATGATGGTGTCTGCTCGTATCACGAGACAGCCTTTTCGCTTTTCATTCGTGATGCACCCAATTTATTCAGACTTCGATATCAGTGCCATCAAGGATTGAAATGAACGAGGGTCTTTAGTTTTCTTCATTCTTTGTTCTCGCAGACTTTGAGGGCAGCCATAACATTATTACAGTTTTGATAACAGCAGATGAAAGAAAGATGCGATGTTCTGAAGAAAGCATCACTTTACTATCTATAAATCCCGCTGTTTTATCTCCCATTCTTTAATATGTGAATTGTTGCATACGTTGTTTACCGTTTACGAAGTGTGTTTAATAATTGCGCTCAAGGTAATTTGCATTCAACTGATCGGCGTGTTCCTTATTTCCTATGATGGTCCCCTTAATAAAACTTATTGATCAGGTTTTCGTGTATGTGCATTTGCAAAAATAGCATGTTATTTTGCATGTTATTTTACTTTATGGTCATTATACTTATTTTCCTGCACTCAAATCTGGCATCGAACTTCAGATCTGACCATTTTCAATCAGAATATTTGTTAGCTGCTGTACTGTGTTCGGTAGAGAACTGCGAAATATTTCTCTGCCAACTATATATAAGAAATCCTGAAAAAATATGCTCTTTTTAACATATACTAGACATTCTCCTTAGGAATGTTCCTCGAACAATTCGGATCCAGTTTTTGCGCGGCGGATAGTTCTGTTGTCGTCTTCAAAGAAAGCATCGCAATTTGAGTAAAATTGAAGCGCTGCAGGGTGAAGTTGGTCCGATACGATAGAAAGATTTTCACATAAGATAACATGACCTTCTAACAGTATGAACGCACCCATGATACCACCTCCACCGCTTGAGTGGTGGACACGAGATAGTCTGGATACGTGGCTTCATGAGGTTTATGCTATATTTTCTTCCCCACCTTTAGTGAAAAAACTGTAAATGGGGACACGTCAGGCCAGGCGCCTCCGTAGCCAGGTGGGAAAGAGCAGCAGTGCGTAGCACACGCTTCTTGATTAGACCGGGGTTCGAGCCCGTCACCACCAAATACGGAGGATGCGAAAAGGTCAGGGAATGACCACTGCATATTCCCCGAGCAATATGGCCTTAGTTGCTAATGCTCCTAAAACCAAATAACAAACAAACAAACGTCAGGCCACACGATCGGTTGGAAATGGGTATTTCTTTAAATAAATTGAAAATTTCAGCCATTCGGGCCTTCTATTCTAATACACAATTCGCTCTAAATTCATGCGGTCTCATATTTGGAGTACCGGCATTTTTGCCGCATTTCTTTTTAGAGCCACATTTGTCTTTCGTCTTTCATTAATTGTATATCTTTGAGATGGTTGCTTACGACGCACCAATAATTTCTCTGATTTTCTCAATTGTTACTCCTGCTAAACGTCTCCAATAATAACACTTTTCTGAAAATCAGAAAGATCACCTGTCTTTTCCATGACCCAATTGACTAACAGTTCCGTGGAAAACGTAAAGTATTCATCTGATATCAAGAAACTTGTGGTCATACCATGTAACAACTTACATTTGCATACTGTACGTTTAATTATATTTTGATGCATTGCAAAAGGTATCTAATTTTTTGGCCAGTGAGTGTATATTTAAAGGCTTGTTTGTTTGTTTGGTATTTAGGAGCATTAGCAACTAAGGCCATATTGCTCCGGGGATATGCGGTGGTCATTCCCTGAGCTTTCCGCATCCTCCGTATTTGGTGGTCACGGGCTCGAACCCGGGTTTAATCAAGAAGCGTGTGCTACGCACTGCTGCTCCTGCCCACCTGGCTACGGAGGCGCCATATTTAAAGGCAAATGTATATATATCTGTACATCATTTTATTTGTTTTTATTTGTTTAATGTACAGTATATCTGGCTGCTCTCCAATGAAAGAACATTATCATTAATGTACATTATATGTCCAATTAGCATGACCAAATACAGAGTATAACAAATATAACATGACTTCATTTGGAGTTTTAAACTGAACACAGATGTTTGAATAGTCATCATAAGCAGGTGGCATCACCTGAAAATCTACAAGGTCAAATACATCCGTAATTGCATCATATGGTAACTCCTCCTCTTTGCTGCATATAGCATGTGCACATATAAAATATGATGGCATATGTAAATTAAAAATACAAATAAGACCTCTTCAGTCAGGCTTTTAAATCCTTAAGCATTGAACGACTATTGTCCGAATAGAAGATCAAGTGTTAATAACAACAGCACAGTATTCTATAATTTGCCAGAATGCGGATTATATGTTAATGAACACTCCATTTTGTCAGCCTTGCAATGGTAAGAAACGAGGCCTGATAACCACTGCACTACTTTTCATCTTAAAAGTTTTTTGAAAACAACCTGAAACTGAACAATATTTATAGTTCAAGGCTCACAACCGTCTTTGAAATGATTCAGAGTGCAGCTGTGGTCATTTTCCAGGCCCGGCTGAAGTTTTTCATCGTTGTGTATTTGCAAATAGGCACCAGTCAACAAATCAACTAACCTACTTGTGTTCAGCCAAAAGTTTTGTAGTCAGTTTTGCTCCCAGTAAGTGAGTGAGTGACACATGCCGGAATAGTCAACAGACACTAGGTGGCAGCAGATATCACATTTTCCTTGCAACCCTCCTTTTTCCCCACCCAACTCCCATTCGAAACGGCTACAGGATCGGAAATCAATGGCATAGTGAAGGAGATAAAAGACTTGTGTTGTGTAACAAATACCTCCCCACAGGCCCCGCTGTCATGATGACATTTAATGTAGCCTGCAGATAACAGGTCTCCAGCGTTCGACAGAGGGAAGAGAAGGGAAGACGAAGGGGTGTGACTAAGATAACGCTTATATTTTAGATAGAAGTTTAACAGGAATATCAAACGTCACATAATCGCACAGAATTTTCCGAGATCTGAAAGTAGTTTAAAGTTTGATATTTCTGCTTGAACAAGCATGTAGAATATTAATTTTTTTCTCCCTTTCATATACAGAGAGAGAGGGAAGAAACTTTTTACTTTTATCGGGTATCTAAATGGTTGTTGTGCAACTTGGATCGAAAAAAAAAAAAAAAAAAAAAAATTCTGGGACCTGTGATAATTTCATGGGCACCAATCGACTTTGTGTAAGGCATTGGAGCCTTTATAGTACTGCAATTGAGACACGAATGACAAAAAAAAAGGGGGCAGGGGGATTGTATTAAATATAAATACAGTTAAAATGACCGCAAGTCGTATCTTGCTATTTTTTGGTAAAATATTAAGATTAAATAATAACAATAATAGTTGTATTAGTAATATTTTTATTTAATTAATAATATTTGTATTAGTAATATTTTTATTTAATTAATAATATTTTATTTTTATATATTTTTATATTACGATATTCTTTGGCCAAAAATATTTCATGATTAAATAATTACAATCATTCTTCTGCCCAAAACAAATGCTGACACCAGAGGGCTATTGTTGCTATGGCAATTAGCTATCACTTCACACCATTATAAATACTTCTGGTATTTCATTAATTTTTAGATTTTATAATGCTGTAGATGGCGCTGCAGAGTTATTTCAATATTATTGCAGCCTTCATATCTACAGGATAAAACTGAATAAATTATGTGTTTTTTTAGAATATTTAACTATCGATGAATTATAATATCCTTTACAAATAAAAATGGATTTTTAAGCCGTTATCCTTTAAACGAATTCTGATTGCTTGGCCTTGTCTATTAAGACAAAATTAAAGCAGTCAACGACTCTTATTTATATTGATCGAGTTGAATTCATTGAAAGTGGAGAATATTCAAAGTAATTGCTGACCTGTGCCTCATTAAGATTCTCTGCATTTGTTATTTTACTCTTGACGTTTTAAAAAGGAGGGAGAGAGAGAGAAAAACAAATTTAGGAGATAATTTTTCCTCAAAATATTCATAATAAACAAATATTTAATTTCTCTTTTCAGTCTGGAAGTTTGGTGTCAATGCAAAACAAAATTTTCACTAAATTAGGAACTCCTAAACAGTGACAGTTCCAGGATTTCCAAAAGGGGACGAGATAAAGCAATTTTCTGGGTAATCGGGATTTCCTAAAGGGGAGGCTAAAGCAGTGTTCGGGGAATTAGTAAATTAACAGTATTAGTAAATTAATAATAATAATTGATTAAGTTTTAATCATCAAGTAGTAGTAGTAAAATTGCCATTATGTCGGGACGGCCATTAGTCCCAGAGACTTATCGAGAAATGTTCAGAATAGGATTTTATAATTTTAATTTTTTCAGCCTCGTGTTTCATTTGTTTCGAATCCGACAGATTTCTTTTAAAAAAATCAATCAGTATAAAAATAAAGTAGGGGATTAATTCACCTTAAAAAAAACCCTCAATGGTATTTTTTACAGGTACTTCCCTCCCACTTTAGAATTTTAGTTTCAAACTCGCTTTCTTTTTTTTTTTTTTTTTTCCTTGAACAAAGGAACCCTCCAAAATTCACGCAAACAAATGTTCACGGTGGAAATTGCCTGGGTGACCTACCGCGGCCGGGGTATTGACACTCGGGTTGTGTGCTTGCACGGTGCGTTTTAGCGAGGGCTGTTGGTTTGGCTTAATACTAACTCCCTTTCATCCCCGAACACGCATTTTGTCTGGATCTTTATAAGACTTTTCCCCGCACACTTAGCATTGCACGTGTCGGCTGCTGCCGCGCGCGCCAACGGACGCCACCGTTGTTCGTGACGTCGGTTCGTACCATTTATCGATGGCCGGCCGAGTGCAGTGGCTCGTGGCCGGCTGCGGTTGCGGCTGGAAGGAGTGTTCATCTTCTCCGGGAAGCTCTTGTACTTGTCAGCAACAGGGGAGCTGCAACGTGCTTGGGGTCAAATGGGCGCTCGTTCTGTCGACTTTAAGAGCGCGGGCTGGCTGCTCGCTCGAGCATAAACGGGGTGCAAGCAATCAATTCCGCCCTAGGCATTTCGCTGCGGCCCTTGAGGCCCTCGAGCGGCACGCATCACCCGCAGATAACACAACCGTACCCGCAAGGGGCGCAGACGATCCGGTGACTAATGGGATTTCCTGCCTCTGAGTTCCCGCGGTGGTTTCCATGGAAACGACCCTAACTGCCGCTCGCGCGAGTCAGGGCCGAGCGTGATGGGAAGAATGTGTCACGCCAGATAACGGCGGCCGAGGATGCTGTCTAGAAGGTTCTGTTTTATCCTCTGCGCCTCAAGTCGCCGAGGATGAGTGCTTCAACGAGTGTTGACAGGCAGGCCACCCGGCGGGAACGTCGTTGGAAGCGACGACAGAAGTGCTCTGTGTCATTTAACATCCACTAGGTAGCAGTGTGTTGACAAAATGAGTCATATCTGCTCTCTTCGTTCTTTCTACGTGTTTTTTCGCGTTTTTCCCCACCCTACTAGGAACAATAGAAAGATAAATAAGATAGCAGTTCCACTGCGTGCCACCAAATTCTCTCTCTCTCTCTCTCTCTCTCTCTCTTCTTTCCTCGTTTTCTATCTTTATTGGTTTCCTCTCCTCCTCCTCCTTTGTGTCTCTTTGTCTAACTCTCTGTATGTCTGCTGTTTATCTTGGGTCAAGTCCCCTCTGACATGCGTTCTGCGTTCTTTTCCATATCTCCTTCCACGCCCTCCATCCATGACCTCTTAGGTCATCACCGCCCTCGCTTATCCTCCACCCACAAATCTAAGACCTATTTACAAGTTCATCCTGATCCTTTCAATTTAGATTCTTCTTGAACCATCTCAGTCTCCCCGCTTTTCTTTTATCCCCAACTGGTGCAACCCCAAGATTTCCCTAGCACATTCATTTCTCACTGTATCCTTTCTAGTAATTCCACTCGTCTATCTTAACATTCTCAATTCTGACACATGAACACTCTGAACCATATAGTGTAGCTGGCCTCACCAGTGAATTATGAAACACCTTTCAGCCTAATTGGAACTCTTTTGTAAAAGCACCCCCACTTTCCTGTTTTGCACTTCAACAATCCGCCACAAATTCTGTTGGTCACATCCTCGTCAAAATCCCTAAAACCCATAAAATATCAGATTAAATGGATGAGGAGGTTAAGATTTGGGAAAGGTTTGGCTTATGATGCTGGTCATAAGTAAACGTCTTCTTGAACATGAAGTTGATGGTTAACATGAGGTTATTAATAAGGAATCCTTGGAAGTAACGAGTTCATATGAACTAGTTCACTTCGTTACAAAGGAATTATATTGGAACTAAGTTCCTTTTCTGATTATCAATAAAAAATCAGTTAAATTTACTAGTTAAGACCAAGGATTATTAGCTAAACAAATTAACAAGAAATCTCAATGAAGTGGTGTAAAACACTTTCAATAAATGCCATCCTCTTCTAGCATCTGAAGAACCGTTTATTCTTCTGCACCAAATAAAATAAACCATTTTAATTTCTTAAATTAATTTTTTTATATAAACTAATGAATAAAATTACCGTAAGAGTAGTTTGCCTTAAGAATGAGTAAAATTAATACAACCACTGAAGTACTTAAATTTAATTTAATAAAATTATTATAAACTAAATTAAAAACTAAAAAAAAAAACTTAGTAAGGGTTCAGCCATTTCTTGTTAAGTCAATCGCATGCAAAGATTTCGCGTTTATTTTTTTTTCTTTTGTATGAAGAAAGAAGCTCAAAAAAGGGGGAAGAGGAAAGGAGGGACTTTAATCCATCCGCTGCACGAAGTCAGACATCAATGATAAAAGATATTTATCCGTGGAACTTAAGTCTTCTTCAAACAAGGAAGATTTCATCGAAGGAAAAAAAAGAGAACAGAAAAGAAAGGAAAAAAAATGCTGCAATCGATAGAACCGACTATGCTTGTATTGGTTTTCTGTTAAGTTCCGTTAACAATTCTATCTGAGGAAGATGCGTGCTCGACAGTAATCTCAGAGGACGCCGAGAACAGCTCGCGACACTGACGCCCGATTCGTGTCGGCTATCCGCACGCACAGAATTGAGTAGGCATTGTGTTGCATGCGAACTCCGAGCCAGGAACTATATTACACTAAACGTTGTGTGTGTGTGTGTGTGTTTACACGTATGCACGGAGTCTCGGGTGTGCGTGCGTGCGTCTGTACACATCCGTGCGTTTTGTAATAGTTGCCTTTTGATCGAAGTATTTCTATTGAAGTTCTCGAGCGTGGAAAGAACTGACTTAACTATTGACAAACTGGGCTTCTCTGTGTAGGTTAGAGGCTTGGCAGAGAACAAACCTTTCCAGGGGAAACATTCGAGCTTCGCATGCGTATGGGAACATTGGACAATTCGCACGATCTTCCTATTCAATAACTACGTAAATGGTTATCCCCGTGACTGTGTAAACCGAAATTGATTTCCTCGACGTGCCCACTTGGGGAGGGGGAGGGGGGGTGTGAATAACGGCGATTTACTTTGTATTTTGTTGGGTAAAACTAGGGGTTTTAAACAAGATGTATTAATGGAGTTGTATAAATCGTTTGTTCTTAAATATTGAATTTGTGGTGTGAGCGATGGATGGCTGAATTTCTTTTCTCTCTTTCATTTCTTTCACTCTTTTCAAGCTTTTATTTTTCTACAGATAGATTTCGACCTTTGAGAGCGAACAATATTTGGAAATAATAGACAGGCTGTGTGCTTAAAAACTGAGCAACATTTTCAAATTTGAGTTGATAATCAACTTTTTACAACTGCTGTCTTATCGAAAGGTGATGATCCCTCCACAGATTTGCATCTTACAACCCAGACGGATCATGTGATTACAAAATAACTGGCTGGTTGGTTGCTTGTTTAGATATAGCACCAGAGCATCTAAGGCTACGAGGCGTCAGTATATTGCGAATAATTCTCTAGTCGGTTTGCCCGTTTCCTGGATGAAGAAATCAATGTTCCCTAAAGAGAGAGTCTGTTCGTGTAGCACAGTGGTGTCGTCACCGTCCTCCCCACACCGGGTGGAAAAGACCCGGGTTCGAATCCCGTCGATGACGCGAGGAACTTTAACGGGTTTTTTTCCCTCCGTGGCTGAGTTAGTTGGTCTGGTCTCAGGCGTAGATAGCAAGGTTTCCCCTTCCCCCAGAAACTGGGATTTTTTCGTCCAGAAAAACAAGCAAATCGATCAGAGAACACACGCAATTTACAGACACAAATACAGGTTTATGTAAGAAATTACATGTGACCTTAGAATTTAAAGAGAGAGAGACCATGCAACCCTCTCCCAAACTGATTGCAGATTAATATAAATAATTATATTATTTCTTTCTTTCTCTCTTTTTCTTCTTGTTCCTTCTCTTTCCTTCTCTCTATTTATTTCTGCATTTCTCTTTCTCCTTTCCTCTCTTTTTTATTTCGTTCTGTATCTTCCGTTCCCTTTTTCTGTCTCTATTTCTCTTTCTACATCTTGACGTCTCCTCTCTCTCTCTCTCTCTCTCTCTCTCTCTCTCTCTCTCTCTCTCTCTCTCTACTTTAACAAACTTTTAGATGTCAATAAAAAAAGTGCTCTAATTCAAACCTGCCACTTT
Source organism: Mastigoproctus giganteus (assembly GCF_048544385.1). Lineage (NCBI taxonomy): Eukaryota > Metazoa > Arthropoda > Arachnida > Uropygi > Thelyphonidae > Mastigoproctus > Mastigoproctus giganteus. The sequence continues at coordinate 28,488,396 of NC_143581.1, read as the reverse complement.
GTCTTTTCTCAGTTTTTCTGTCGCTTTTACACGGAAACAATCATTAGAAATTATTGCTCTCGTGGTACAACACGTTACCATTACGATGGATTTAATATTTAATGAAGTAGGAAAACAATGTTTTTTTTTTCGTTCCATTTTTCCATCGTTCTTGTTAGCTGTGTTGCATAATGGACCACTGTTGTGTGGTCTCTCATTAGCATATTCGTGCACACTTCTACAAGCATTATTGTCCACAAGCTGTTTCCAATAGCAACAGGTAGGTTGAACGCTTCAGATCATTAAAATGATATTTGAGCATGCATGAATTGTGTGTTTGCACAAAGCGTAATAGATGTAACAGAAAGAACCTTAGCTGTTTATCCTTTCTATTTTCCCGTTTGCTTTCGTTGACACCAACAGTTTCCAGGACTACAAGCGACACACCATCACTAATTCATCAAACGATACTCAATAAATTTAAGTCTCAATTTAAAAGCTACCTGACGATCAAATACGGTTGTAACAGCTGCCGGCGCATATACGCCACCACCCACCCTCCCACCCAGATGTTCTCTGCCTCTTCTGCTCGAGGCCATACCTCTTCCCGTGCCTTGTGCACAAAATGACTGAATAAGAACCCTACCAAGACCTCACATCTCCACTAATGAGCGCAGTAGGGTAGGGAGGAGAGAACTTGTCATTTGTGGTGATGTATCGCGCGCAGCGGAGGCGGTACCGCTGATGACTTATCCACGTGATTGCATTCTAGACAATGGTGTGCACATGATCAGAAAGGTGGGCACATCGTTATCCTGGACACCAGGAAAAAAAAAAAAAAAAAAAGAAAAGAAAAAGCCCAAGAGCTAAGGAATAGTTCTCTTTCTAATTTCTTATTTTTGTCGTATTGCATTTCATTATAGAATAAGATGGTAATGTTCATACAAAGTATAACTGCCAGGGATTTATAGATTTCAAATTCCAAAATTACATAATCAAAACTTGAGAACATCTCCTAAGAAATCTTTCTAATTATGCTGTTTGATAGCGAATCTTAGGGAATGCCTTTGTTTTTAAATTAAGGCTTCTTTTAACACCACTTAAATTTGAAAATACCGATCGTAGTACCAAGGAAGAAACTTTATTTTGTCACCTACAGTATACAAACACACGGTACAGAAGAATGTTAACGCTTCAAAGGTTACTTACTGTTTTTGTTTTCTTTATATTTGTGTACGTGGAATAGCAGAATCAAGTTTCCTTCTTTGAGGTAGAGTACTTGTTCTGCACCATTACTTGATCACATAGGACCAATAGGAAACAAATAAAAGCCTTTCCTGCTAAGCTGAAGTCATGCAGAAATATATGTAATGTTGGATAGCCTTGTTTGTCGTATGAATATGGATAAAAGCTTATCCAACCTCTGTCTAATCTGCAAATTTGTTTCCTATTGGTCCTTTGTGTTCGCGTGACAGGTTAGTGGACAACTGCTCCTTAAAGAAGAAGATTTGTTCTGCCATTTCATGTACAAAATTATCGGTACATGTACATAAATATCTGGTACACAGCCAATAATCTATCATATCTAGGCCTAAATCTGTACCTGAAGCTGGGCAAAACACCTTTGTGGGTAGCTCAGTTGGTATGCGAGGGGCGTTTAAAAAGTTCGTGACTTCAGTGTGAAAGGGTAGGAGTACAGTGTTAAATATTTCTGTACTTAATGCACAATACTTACAAATAGTGACCCATCAAGTTTCATACTGTTTCAATAAGGTCTTTTTTGAATTACAGGTACTGAAGTCAACAAAGTTGTGTGAATGAAGAAAGACTGACAAAAATCAGCCACCGTACAGTCATCTAATATTTGGTGAAAAAGGGACTAACATCCAAAGAAATTCACGAAGATATGGTTACGACATTGGGGGAGGATGTCCCTTCCTGTTCCAGGGTTAACAAGTGGGCAGCAAAATTTAAAGAGGAAGGGAGAGTCTGGAGGATAACCCCTGGAAGACCTGCAACGTCCATCATTCTAGTTGTTGACAGTTTGCATATCTAGTGATGGGATCGACAAGTGTCAGTTCGGCACATTGCCAGCATCTTGGACAGACATCTCATCTGAATGTGTGTGTACCACATAATAAGAGGTTCTTGATACGAAAAGAGTATTAGCACGATGAGTCGCAAAGTGTTGACAGCAGATCAAAAGCGCACAAGAGTTGTCAAGTGATTATTTGCATCATTTTCAAGCAGATCCCGCAAATTTCCTTGCACAGTTTGTGACCATAAATGAGACAATGGTCCATAACTTTCAGCCAGAGACCAAGAAGCAGTCCAAACAGTGGAAACACATCTCTTCTCCCTTTCTAAAGCATCTGTAAAAAAAAAAGTGTATTAACTCCAAAGGAGACTATGTTGAAAAGTAACACGACTGCTCAAATAAACTCAAGCTACGAACTTTTCGAGCACCCCTCGTAATCACCGTCTGCTCACACTATTCGCAAAAGGCCAGAGTTCGAATCAATGACGCGAGGAACTTTTATGGTCTTTTCTCACAACGTGTCCAAGTTAACCGGTCTCAGGGTTGCATGGTTTTTTTTCTCTCGGAAACTCGAATTTTTCCTTCAGAAAACCGAACGAAGAACACACGCAATTACAGACAAAACGCTTTAGCTAAATATAAAACATATAAAAGACCATAAAAAAGCCTATTACAGGGAAGACCCATTTACAATAGGTACGTGCAGCTGGTTTACCAAAAGCAAAATCAACGCATACATTTTTCCTTAACTCATCAACTATGGATCCTCCGGATTTCGATCTTTACGCTTAATTTTCTTTATGTTGTATACAGCCTTTAGTGTACGAAATATAGTTAAATAATAGGTCAATATTTACCAACAAATATCATAGTCTTCGAATTAATTAAGTATGTTTACAGGAGGCTTCAATGTAAGTAAAAGAATGGATTAATCTTGGTAAATAGATCTATTTAATATGGGACAGTGTAATGTTCCAAAATAAATACACTTATTCTTAGGGAAAACTTATAATCCGCATTGCACTAAAGAAAGCCGTACTGCTCTTCAAATACCACTGCTGTCACAATGAAACTACCTTCTGCATCAAAGAAATTTCACTTCGTATCCAATGATATGTTCTGCTGTGATAGTTATTTTAGTACACTTATGACCAAGGGGGAGGGTTGCACAATAAAAAGATAACCCTTTTTTTCTTGCATTCATCCTCTTCAGTTTCCCAACATATTCTGTTTTCTCATTCCCCATAAAACAGATAAATATCTTTCGAATGCTTTCTTTCTTCCCCTTCGTTTTTTCTCTTTCATTTCTTCTTGATGAAAATCCGGCAATACTTATTGACGTATCCCATCCTTCATTCATTCGTTCTTCTATTCCTCACCATCTCTGCTAGACATCTTCTCATAGCCTAAAATAGGCGACAAATCATTTGCAGATAAGTGCGCTAACACTAACATACATAAAAATCCCTGCAGCATTGCTTAACATCAAACGTAAGTTTTGCCAATGTTTACAACATACAGATAATGGCAGTTCATCCCTAGAGTGAACATTCTCTCTCTCTCTCTCTTTCTTTCTCTCTCTCTCCTATTGATTTCCAAAGTAACCGTAAGAGATTAATAGAAAAGATGGAGCCACTGCTGAGTCTCGTCATCAACAAACTTTGTTATCCACACAACACGGTATTACCTTCTCCGTTAACTGGCTCTGCGCACGCACACACACACACAAACACACACAGGAGCGGAGACAGAGACAAATACATACATTTCCCCTGATTCCCGTTACCATGGAGGCCCTTCACGACAACTCCTACATTAGCTACTTGAAAAATCTCGCAATAATTCGCCAGCGCCTGTTTCTCTCTCTCTCTCTCTCTCTCCTTCTCTTTCTCTCTAGCAGTTTCTCTCTGTAGTAAGAGCAGATTACTAGAAGCTGGAAGAAGAAAAAGAAAAAAAAAATACCCGGCGGAGATGGTGCCTGAGGCTGAAATTTGCCAAATGTCAGACGAGACAGCAGTGAGTTTTTGTTTGATGAGAAATCGATATTGGCCGACGACTAAATTTGTTTGCTATTGCACTAGCAGCATTCCGAAACAGCTTGCTCACTCATTGGGATTCCGGCGAGTTGCCTCGCTACTTCATGCACTGCCGTGCAAATGTAGCGGATAGACCGGCGAGATCCGCCCAATTCATTCCCGCTCGACTGCTACCGCACTTCGCTCCCTGACATCAGCGACAGGCGTTTTGAGTCCCGCCTTTAAGTCTTGTAGTCGCTGTCGAGAAACCTCCCTTTCCCCCCTACCCCCTTCGCTGTCTTCCCTACCCCTTAAAGAAAACAGCTCTTCAGTGTACATCCAAGCGGAAAGATGTGGCTCTTGTCGGACCGGAAGATGTTCGGCCTAGATTGGAACTATCGTGGCGTTTACTGACTGTGCTCGTTGATCGGTATACTCAAGTGGACAGTAGCTTAAGAGAACAGATGGTATTTTCCTTTTGAAAATAAAAAAAAAAAGAAAGGAGGGATGAGGAGAATGTAAGAAAAGACTATTTATAAGAGCTCCTTAATTTTTAAAGAAAGCTTCGATAATTACTAGAATGTCTTCACCCTTAATGAATACCTCGAATGTTAAATATCAAATTCTTTTGTTTAGCTACTACAATTATATTCCTGCTGTTTTACAATTACAACATAATACTTCTTGTTGATATTCTTTGTATCGTCTAACAGACCATTACAACGATGTTTTTTAAAACAGGAAGTAATTGATTTTTTTAAAAACTGATAACAAAAGCTTTTTTTTAACCTCCCAACAATAATGCGTTACTTTTCAGTGAGCATTTTTTTTTTTTTCAATTTTTAAACATAATTAAAATCTGGCTCTTGAAGACATATTTTTGTGTTCACTAATGATCTCTTTTTAATATTAATTTCTTTCTTTGTTGTCATATCTTATGAGAAAGCTGATACCGAGATTTAATTAATTATTTTTTCCTCTCATCTCCTGTGCCTTCATTTTGTATATTGTTTTCTATCTGGCTTAATTAGTGCACGCCAGAGGGCGCTCTTTAATGATGGCCGTCTTCTGTTCGATTTATTTCTTAGAGTGAATCTTCGGTTTTTCTGAACACTATAAGAGAGCCCTGTAATCTGCATAATTCATAAATACTAGAACGAGAAAACTTTTAGATAAAGTAACAGCAATAAAATTTACAGTCCAGTTCACTCCTGCATTTTTCGCCAGATGGCGCCACTTTGGAATTTTTTCCTTTTTAATCAATAACAGCGAATAAACTATTTTGTTTATTCGATGTTATTGGTTATATATTCTCATCCTCTTACATAGAAATATGACCTTATAACCTTGCGGTCACTAGCTGGTTTGGGCTACATTAACTCTTATTTCTGTTAGACAGACCAAATGTTTTTGAATCACTGCCATATGACTACTTGATTATTTTGTAATCGGATATTCTCTCCCACTGTTCTCAAGTTTTGAAATCAGGACAGAGTCTCCGATGTCCTCGACAATAGCTGCTATATCTTACAAGGAACGTTAGATGTAGAGATGAAAGTACAGATCCCTACTTTCTGATTTTAACTTCTTTGTTTTGTAAGGTCTACCCTTTGCTCGTAAGATCGGAGGTTATTGTAGAATGGGTTGGTGTCACTGTATCTGGTAGGTTTTGTTTGTGCATGTGCCTTGATGCGTATTATGGTTTCGGAAAAACAGCACGTGTCAAACGAATATGAAACTCTCATATGAAAAATAAATGGGATGAGGATACTTAGATATTGTCCAAATCACAGTGTAGTAAAATTACTTCTGATATAACAATTTAGGCCTAACTGACAACTACCATTGTCAATTAAATTTCAAACACGTTTAATGGGTTGTTTACTTAGGTAAGTAATATATCAACCGTTGGGAACCATATTGGTATTGAAATTATATTTAATTTCAGTGAATAATACGTTAAAATATTTTTATTTTTTTAAAGCTATTTTATAAAATGGTTCTTAATTATCTCGGATTATTGGAGTGCTGTGCAGTAGCATTATTAAAACTTGATGTTCTCTTGTTTATCAATTATAGTGTCTCTTCATTGTTGTTCCGTTTTGCTAATATAAAGTCTCCTTCCGCATTCTCCTAGACCGCACGAACAGCCTAAATAGCTGGGAGGTATTGTAGGCACCATAATGAGCTTCTTAAACAGCCTTTTCATTAACAGCGTTCATTAACATTCCGCCAGAGCATGGCATGACCTCTTAGATCAGCCTTGTACCTTGTGGTGTGTACAGGAAATTACTGGTAAATCTGAGTCATTATGGCGAAAAGTTAAGGATGTCAAGATAATTTGAACGTACGGGGCTTTATGGGGTGTAAAAAAATATCAAATTGGGAAAAGGAGAGAGGGAAAGAGATACGATAATCATGCTAGACAGTGAATGTGAGAATGCTTTCTTCGTTCTTTAAATTCTCACTCTCTCATTCACGCACACGTACATGAATATGTTCCTAATTATTATAAGAATTTGGACTATACAGCACTTCCCCGAAGAATAGACAGAAAATAGTGCTGACATTCATTCGCACAGCTATATACCCTTTATCTAAAAAGTAATTGTACCCGTAAAACAATAAAAAAAGAACTTTACTTCCAATCTTAAATCACTTTCCTTTAAAAACGAATTTTCGAAATAATCAGGAGCTACCAATAAACTTTTGTTTCCTTCAAATACGAATCTACCTCTATAGCGGTATTTATATTTTTGTAGCTTCATGTTGCGTTGCTATAATTTCCCAGAACGAGCAGGCAGCCATTAGAAGTTGAATTTCCTGACACGGGGAAATGTTCAAAGGCACGCAACAAACCATGCGTGTGATTTGTAACAGAGGAAGTTACTGCATACTGGTAATATTAAATTATGGCAGGAACAAAACATCTAATGTGTTTTCCCGGTATTTGACTAACTTCTTCATTAACGGTTAAAGCAGCTCTGGTAAACTTTTAACATTAAAACACACCCACGAACATTAAGCACAAAATAGAATAAAATGCCAGAATTAATGATTAAGTATTAACTTTATAAATCGATATTAAAAATAACCGGAAAAGGGGAGAATATTCAAGTATAAATGAGATTTGACGAATTATATTTTAAGTCGAGAAAAATCGAATATTTCTAGCTTGATTTTATCCATTAGAAACTTCAATCTGTTATTTTTTTTTAATTATCAGGTGTTTTCTTATGACTAGACTGCCATGCGCCACCTATTGGTTGGATGTTCTTATCATTAATTAAATCTTGGCTACGTTGTAATTTTCATTTAACTCCAACCTCCAGGGTGCAGGACGCAAGTACGTAACGTACACGAGAATTTTAATATTATAAATAAATATTTTTTTAATACAAAAACAAAGAAATGCATAGCATGTTTTCTTTCGAAATCCAGTTACTTTTTAATATTAATGGAGGAGAAGGAAACAGAGTTGGGAAAAAACAAAATATAAAATAGCTAAAGAAGCTTATAAATATTAGCATAATAATAAAAAAATAGTTTTTTGTTTAATTGAAATAAAATATAATAAAAATTAAATAATTTTTAATTAGTCGTTTTAAACACTTGAAAAACGTATTGTATCATGCAAATATGTGAATGTTTTTGTATGGTGGTAGGAAGACAACACGCGTAAAACAATTCGCAATATTTTGCCTTCCCAAACAAGCTGACTTATTTTTTTTACCTCCTTTTCTTTTCAACTTAGAAATGTTTCCAGATATAGTTGATATATTGTATATTTACCTCTGATAGTCTGTCGCCCCAAGCGACTGCATGGATCACTTATTCCGTCCTTCCTGACCTGGTCAGAGCTCAACAGACTTGTAACTTTCGTCTGTTACACCGGAGGCAGATGGCGGGTACTCACCAGGGTCACTTCTGTCAAAAGGCGATAATCCAGGAGCCTGTATGTCCCTTTTTACTACAATCCTTTCTGCGACAGAGGTTTTCATAAAGAATACTTAACATGGACGCCCATTTTAAGCTGGTGATCCTGTGGGTATAACGTTCTGTTTCCTCGCTGACCCCCAATGACTCAGAAAAATGAGAAGGTTGAATATCTGTCCGGAAGTAGAGCACTTTTGTCCTTCACCCTCTACCCGAGTACTTTCGGTTGAGTTACTCTGAAGCAGAAGCTGCCGTGCGGAGGTACCTTGCTAGTTTAAAGAGAATTTGAAATTGGAGATTTTTGAAGAACTCGACAAAATTAATAAACTGAGACTAATATGAGCTCGGTGCCTATCGCGAAATTGATTTAATTCACAAGACTAAGTGTACCTTATTAACTTGAATATTTTTACTCCTATTGGCGTTTCATGTAGTGTAAGTTAAATAATCACTGGGTGTCAGGTGCCTGCCGTAACATCGATGAGGTGACAATGATCGCCGAAACAGCTGTCATGGGGAGGGATGCATTACAAATAAATAGCATTATACTTCACCTAGCGAAAAGTGCCATTACAGCGACTTTTCTGAAAGGGGATGAATCTTTCAAATGCGGTGCAATGATCATGAGTTGTCCCCGATCATAATTTATCCTTCTCCTAAGAAATAAATTATACATCACGCAATATGACAACCCTTATAGATATGTCATTCGGGTTGCGATCTCGTTGAACTTGTTTGCGTATATGTCTTATGTAATTTTTTTTGCAGATACAATGCATGCATAATCTATTTCATTTTGGAAAACAAAATTTTCGAGATACCCGATGGATTTCCGTATGTTTATTACTGATGGCCGGGAACCATTTTCTTTTGTCTGAGGTGGTCACAAAAATTGAAAATTTCCGTGTACCGGTAATTCTAAGAACTATGGAACGATACACTTATTTAACCTTAATAATGCTCTCGTGACCAGCATAAATCATGAAATAAGACTAATGGGGACCTACCATCCCTAAAATAATAGACAACGTTAAACGTGTTAATTGACTGTTGACAGAACCATCTACTAGATGGCAACTATATTTTTATGACGCTACTCTCTATCCAAAGATATTAATAATATTGATAAAAAATGTATGCTCATAACTTCATAGAGAATTTCTTTGGTATATTTTGTTGTTTTCATAATATATAAATAAATTATATACATAAAAGGCTTCTTAATAGAATACATTGAATGGTAGTTATCAAAGGTTATCCAAACCATAATTAGCTGTAACCACCTTGGTCTGATTGGGAGACAAAGAGAGAGATTTGACTGTTTTTTTTTTTTTTTCTTTAATCTGAAATCACTAACTAGAAAAAAAAAACAGCTGGTTACTGGTCTCACAACTTATCAGATGACACTTATTTTATTTATTTATTTATTATTGTTATTTTGTATTTATTTATTTTTTCATAATTCATCTTAAGAAAGACTATTGTCAGTGTCGCATCTAGGCTCACCCAGTCTTATTGGCACTATTGTTGACTAGTAGCAATTTATAGACTCGGTTAGTACAGGTTCAGGATTTGTACAGGGAAGAAAATTCCCAATATTCAACAGCATCTGTTCCTCCAAATATATTCCACTCTCCACTAGGAGAGTGGAATATTGGAGCCCCCCTAAGAAAAAGATTTCTTTATCTATTTGATGAATGTATTTAAAAACTGTCGTACAGTGACTCCTGCTCACTTCCTCACAAAATGGAGACACTTATTAAAGTAAATTTTCCATACAAGAAGACTAGATATCGATTACAAGCCTTCTATTGGTTAATAACTCCATCAGCCCACTTAACCAATAATTCATAATGTTTAAGTGAGCTGATGGGGTAGCTTGAGTACAATTCAGTCTCAAAAGTATGAATATTGTTGATGATAGATGAGCCTACAAAGTCATATGAATTTTTCTAAAGAGGAATTTAGGTTTATTTTTTATATATTTCATTAAAGACGCGTTTACCCTTATTTGACATTTTTTACGATGTCTTTATGTTTGTTTTTCACTTTGATATTTAATTTTTACTCATCTAATTCCATTTATGGGGATAAGTTGTGTAATATCACTATACGCACATGGGGTCAACAATCAGTAAGGCATTTATACTGTCAACAAGATGTATCTAATTAAAACTTAGTTATTTACTCTCGGAATATCTTAATGCCCAAAAGACATTTTAAACAAGGCTAAACGACTCTGATGCATTATATCTAAGTATTTGGGTACAAAAGTTATTTCCCTGAACGCATCATTTCTGCTACGTTCGTTCCGTGAATGTTTTACGTCTTAATTATGGTACCGTTTAATTAAATTGCTTTGGTAATTCATTATCCAGGTACCAGATGGCGGTTGGCGTACCTTTTTTTTGTCTAAAACAGATTCTCTGTTAGTTCGCTCTCTCTCTAATCTTGACGCAGATCAGTAGCCATGCCTTTTAGCCCACCTGCAAGAAGAAAGGTCAGGTCAGGACCGTTATACTCCTTTGTCATCCATCACCGTCAGACGGGTGCACACCTTTCGTTGCTCCTGGTTACGCCTCGTGCAGCGGCTAAACGTACTACAACATAGCTTACGCGTTTGGAGGTTTGTGGATAGGCGTCAGTTTGATTGAGGCAGAGTATATTACTGTGGGAGGTGTGTGTGTTGGAGGGGAAAAAGGAGAATTAAAAGAGTGTATTATGTGGTAGGGAGGTGTTGTAAGCTATAGGCTATAAGCAGATCGTGAGAAGAAAAACAAAAATTATTCATGCGGTATTCACCTTAGCATAGTAATTCAAATATTTGACTTGCTGTCTTTGAAAAAAATTCGAAAATTCATATAAACAACAATGTCTGATTGTCTCTTGAAGGCCGTTTATGGGACACGGAAAGTTTAACGAGTTCCAAGAAACCAGCTGTTAATATGTTACCTCATAAAATAAACAGACAAGTACCATAAGGAAAATGCGGTTTCTTACGAACTCAGCATGAAAGAAACGCTCTCGTCACGCGATTCAAAATGTGCTACCACATTCCACCAACAGTGCTAACAAAAGGAGAGACATATGGGTGGAGGAGTGGAGTGAAGCCTCGAATTTTCTGTCTGCTTTTGCCACTATGATTGAGAAATTAATTGTACAAAGCTCAGACTTTGGGATTCAATTCACTATGAAAGAAAGAATGAATGAACTTAAGTCCTTAAATATCTCTTTCATCTCCAAAAGAGGGTTGTACAGGAGAGGGAAGGAAGGGCAAGTTGTCACGACACTCTACGGGTTGCGTGATAATTAGAGTAATAATGAAAAATAAAGAGAGGATCCTATCTTGTATTTCTACTCCACGGTCTCTTGTGACCTTCCTACTCTCCTGGAAATACTTGAGTCATTAGTTAGGGTTAATTTCTCAGCTGTAGTTAGACCAAAGGAGGTTCAATAATCTGTATACCAGTATCTATTTAGCAACTTTGAGGAAAAATAACCAATAGTTGAGGAAATGTAAAATATTTGGTCAACTTAGTGATTAAATATAGTCTTGGTTCACTTCTGAGCAGCTGAATCACCAGCTTGAAAACTAGTCGACGTTGTTAATAAACAAACAAGAATAGGAATTGCTAAATGTAGTTATCTGACCTCTTTTTCCCGTTCTTTCACTTTACACCATTCACCAGTTTAAAATCAACTACCGTATTTGGATTGTGAAAAATACAAAACAAAAAAAAAAAAAAAAACAAGAGTATTCGTCTCCAATAGGCCTGGACATTTCACTGGTCCATCCTTACAGTTGTACGCTGAACTGCGCACTTTTATTTCAGGCCGGCTGTTCCTAGTCTAATCTTCCTCCTGCAAAAAAAAAAAAAAAAAAAAAGGCCCGTTATACTCTTTGAATATTTTGGCACGTTGCCTATTAACATCTAAACGTATTAAAATGCCAAGGTCATTAAAAAGACATAGCGAATAGGGATGAGGACACACAGCGATGCACAAATGACCACTTGAAGTAGGATAATTAGATTTAAAAAAAAAAGCGATTGTTTTAGTATTATTTTGGTGTTTGGATATCCTTAAAATGCGCTTTGCTAGTGAAATTAGTTTGTCTTATTACTTTTAATATACTTGTATTATCTTCCTGTAGAAACTCCACTCTTTGAGAATATAAAAATATTCGTTGATTACAAACTACGATCTTAATGCTACTTTAAAATATTCATTTATTAAAGAAATATGAAAGATATTTGATTGAAAAACCCAACGAACTCTAGCCAAGTTATTAAACTATAATTAACCACACGTCGTCAGATGGCGTATTATGTGACAGACGATACATTCACGTGCGTGCGAAAATGAATGCCGCACGAGGTTTGTCAAACTTTGTGTAGATTTCACACATTTCATGAGCACGCACAAGCGTTGTATTATTTAGCAGCAGACGAGTGATCGCTATTGGTTGATGCTCTTGAAGGAAAATATTAATCTCAATTAGTTCGTTCTCTTTCAAGCCCGACACTAGGCGTCGTTGTCGTCGATAGCAGTAATTAATATTATTGAGATTTGAAAGAGCCATGTAATGGAAATGTTTAATTAATAGATTTTTAATTTGCTAATTTCTTTTTAACGTTTCATTCGTTTAATTTTCGATTGTCCATATGGGGATATTCATTATCTTGTAGAAGGAAACTGTCCCTTGGCTTATTGCCGAAGTTTCTTGTTTGTGTGCATTCACTTAATTTTCTTTCTAAAATATTCCTTGTCAGCGTCAGGGAAGTGTGTTGCTGTGATGGGTGGTAAAAAGTTCATTAAATAGTTTGCCGTTAGCATGAAAATTGAGTACGTAATCAGTACCATTACAAGTCAACGCGCAATCAGGTGCATGTCGCGCGACAGAAGCGAGAAACGCTCTCTCGCGGTAAGTGTCAAGGAAACAAAGGAGCTCATTTACATGTTCCACCTTACAACGATTACACAGAACGGCTTATCCTGTGTAATTAAGTGGCTTCCTTCTCCATCTCTTTCCCCTTCGTTTCACTCGTTGTGTGGGAACACAAGTTCCTAACCACACTTGTTTCCAACGGCTTGACAAGACGTATTTCCAGCAGCTAGTATCTTCAACAGCGGCCTCTGGTGACAATTTATACTCTTCTCCCGCACAATTCTCTCTTTTTAGTTCACAGAAGGAAATGTTTGTTTCTCATTCTAAGGAAGGAAGAAGACATTTTAATTTTAATACGAGTTTGGATACGGAGATTTGATAGAGGACTTTTGGATTATAAAAACATTAAGAACTTTCAGTGAATCCCAAATATTTTGTACGTGTTTATATGGTTCTGTAAAGATAAATTTCTACTCAAGAAAATCATATACGGTTAAATGGTGTATAGTCTGTAAATTGTGAGCTTTTACTTAAGGCGGAATAGTACGATACGTCTTCCAAAAGGCCAGAGGGGGTTTACATTTTCATTGCAATTGTTTATGGCAACCGATAAACCGGCGTCCACAGCTAACAATGGACCTGCATTTTTTGGGCAATGTATGAATTCCATTGTGCAATATGCGCATTCGTAACTATGTACGTTACCAAAGTACTACGGTTCAGGGTATTTAATGGAATCATGTAGAATCAAACATAAGAATCTCATGAGGATACTCACTATTCGGGGACGGAAAGCCAATATTCACCCATAAGCGCTACTCAAGAGATTTATTACAGTTCGCAAGTATTGTCTGAAGAGCACAAATTAAGATGTTTTACGAAGTTATCAAAAGAGATGGAAAATTTGAATTAATTTTCTGATTTGTTTAGGTAACTTTCTGACTATTTCCTACAATTTTGTAAATATTCTCAACCCACCAAAGGATGGGGATGCCACCTCTACAAAGAATCAAGAACTGAGATTGAATAAACTGGGAACCCCTAAGCACCACTTCTTCACGAAACATTAACGTGTGTAGGTTCCAAAAGAATCGTATTTCAATCGCTGACTGCCATCCTAACAAACAATTTTATATCCCTATATGATCCGAATACCAGATGAAAAGACTCAAACTAAGTTCGAAACTTATATTTCGTGGTCACTGTCCTCTATAATTTAAATAAATGAATATCTCCTCTGGATTTATATGGTTGTTCCGGAGTATAAACAGAAAATTAATTAATTTATTTGTCTGTTGCATTTTTTGTGTTACATTCATTTATTTAAATATAGAGGGTGGTAGTGATCATGACATATGTTAAAATATCGGGTTTGATTTGTACGTATCGTTTCATGCAGTATTCGGGTCGTATGAGGGACATCCTTTAACGTTTGGCCCGATGGTGGTAAGCAACTAAAATACGATCCTTTTGGAACTCACAAGCTTTGACGTTCCCTGAAGAAGTGGTGCTTGGAAGTTCACAGTATTTATTTAGTTCATTCATTTTCTGTTCTCGATTCGTTGTGGAGGTTGTATCCGTCCTTTGGTGGGAAACAAGAAATAACTTCTCCTTGGGCAGGAAGTCATGCGTTTATGTTGCTGGAAGGGAGTGTTGCCTTCTTTACTATTTTAATTTTCATGATTTGATTTTATTTGGTTATTGGTTAACTTGGAAGATTGCAAAATTTCACTTTGCCAAGTATACCCTGATGTTGGATTCACTTGCCGCATTTAGCTCCGTGGTGTAATTAGTGTTTTCATTTCTACCATAATCTTAATTTTATTATTTAATTCTCTCCTTGGATATACACAATGGACCATTTCTTCTCCAGATTTGAAGGAGAAAAATTCTAATGTATACCCGTCCAGCTAACAGCTCTCAAGCGATGAGTATTACTGCAATAAATAGAAATACATAAATAATATTTCACTATGATAGGTTAACTGTTAAATAAATAAAATTAAAACTGGATGAAATTTTTTCTTACAGCAGTCAAGTATTAGCATTAGTATCGGCAAAATAAATATTTTTTTTCTGTTTATACTTGTACTCAGGGAAGTACAAGTATAAACAGAAAATAAGCTCATAGTAGTTTATATGATAAAGAAGATACATGAGATCACCACCACATTTAGCAATCACGTGGGCTATATTTGCAGTCAACGCAAACCCATATTTGACTACTCGAACATCTTTTTGGGCATCTGTGTCACGGTGAAAGTATAGAGTTAAACACGCCGCGTATTCATATCCACGCTTATTTGTATTCATATTGATACCAAAAATACGATAATATTTTTATAATCTCTATTTTGTATCCTCTAAACTTCCCCCATTCTGTGTGGTCGTCCAGTACAGCAGAAAATTTATTTATTTATCTACTTCATATCGTTTGGATATTATATGCTGAGGCTTATTGCAGTTTAAGAGCAAAAGAGAGGTGAGGTTGACTCTCTTGTTTTTTTTTTTTTTTAATTTAGATTTACGTGTTTCAGCTGGATGGAATCTCATAGTGGTAGGTTACAAATCATGTTGCGTCAAGCACGAAATAAAAAACTCATGGCAGCTCTAAATAAGCTGCCATGAGTTTTTTATTTCGTGCTTGACGCAAGACTTAAAATTTGCACTTCCTATTTCTTTTCCAACCATTTTTTCCTTAAAAACGAGCCTCGCTTAAAATCTGAGCAAGAGGCAGTTGACTCACATATCGCAGTGACTTTGCTTATTTTGCTCTTGCTCTGCATTTTCATATTCATTGGTAGGAACATCGAGTTGGTTGGGGTAAGAACCCCGGGTTTCTAGGTAAGAGAAAACTCACCTAGAAACCCGGGGTTTTTATCTCGAAGAAAAAGTAACCAAACTTGTATGTTGTATAATTTTTTTTTCTTGTCTTTTTTTACTTTAGTTCTTGTTAAAATATTAAAATTAATCAATTAAATGGAATTAATTTTAATTTTAAATTTATTTATAATTTATAATAAAATTAATGAAATAATTAATATATAAGCTGAATAATGATAATGTATAAGTGATTAATTAATTCAGTTCACATGATATAAATTTCAATTCATCATTTGGCTTTTTTGAGACTTCGATTTCCTCACATAACTGTTAAGCATTAGCAGAGCCTCTAGTGGTTATTTTCTGAACTACTAAGTTTTGATATCCTTCAGTGAGCATCTATAATTTGACTTTTCAGGAGACAAATAATACGTTTGGTGATTCCATTAGTTAGAATCCGTTAGGTAAGAGTCCTTATTTCACAAAAAAATCAATGATTGCTTTGTTTTCTTTTTAATAAGAGTCCTTTTCGAGTGAGTTGCACTGGAACCACTCGTGAAAGCACACATTAACATTGCCTTGTCATACAGGAAGGCTTAATCTTTCTACAGATCATCAGTTATATGGCTGCAATGTTCTTTCTCTCCCTCTCTCGCCCACCTATCCCACCCATTTATCCGAAAATCCATCCTTTTCTTCGCAGGATTTATTTACGGTTCTTTCTACGCTAATCGTGACGCAAAACAAATGTTCACCGCATTACTTTAGGGTTTGATGTAGTGCGTGGCGTTTGTTTTCTGACGTGTTTGCCACAAGCTAATGGTAGAAAGCCGGTTACCATGACGACGGCATCCGTTCTCTGACGCAGGAGGGTACCTGTTAAATGTTCTTACAGTGGGAAATAATGACGGATGGCTTACGGTTCTGTAAACAGCAAGTGGCACATTAACTTGCAATAGTAGCGATTGGAGGGAGGATTAACACTTGGTGAAGTAGCAACTACGGCAAGGAAACAGTCTGGCGTGCAACGGTTTTCGTCTTGATAGATAGAATCGAATTCCTTTTAACAAATAGCTGCGGTATCCTTTTCATGTATCCTTTCGACTGTAAGTAGTTTTTCCCTCCCTGATTTCATATTTTGTTTTTCTATGCTATATAGTGTTCCTGATAATCTTGATGGATTGTCGGCATTAGAAAGTTAAAACATCGCCTTTCAGATTGACCAAATTTGATTCGATGGAGTGCGTTGCAATCATTTCTGACATTTCATCTTTTTTTAACTCCTTGAAAATTGTAAACCAACGTTGCCAGCCTTTATCTTAAATCTTGTCGCTTGACAGCACTAATTTTATTGCTGGTTTTCGTATTTCATTTCTTCTTACCCATCTAAAAAGTAATCAGGAGTAGCGGCAAAACATCTTCAGGGAATTTTCTGCTTTGTTACAAAGCTTCTAGAGATGTCTGCTGTTTATTAAAGAAAGCCTCTTTTTTTTTTTTTTCCTCTGCTCGAATTCTTTTGGACAAAATTTACTTATATTTTTCATTTTAAATGCTTTCTTATTTCATTTAGACGCTATATACCGTATATATATTATATACAGCAATATTTTGAAGTTAGAATTACAGTTATGCTCATTAATCATAACTGTAATTAACATAGATTAACAAGCTTCCTCATAAAAACAAGTTGTATTTGTGTTGTTTTTATTAAAATGTTTTTATTTTGACATCGGTTTGACTTTTTATGCACGATCCTTCTACGGCAGTATTAATTGTATTGAATTCTAGAAAAGCTTTTAAACAGGAACTGGCAATAGATGAAATCTGAGAGATTTTTGGATTGCTTGAGAAGCTTGGAAAAAGGTCTAATGATTAACATTTCTGAAATAAAGAACTTGGTGAGGAGTAGAGTAAATAAGTTAGTTTTGAAGAATAGCAAAGTGAGTCGTTACGCTGGTTTTAAAAGACTTGGGCTCGAATCCCATCATGGCCAAAAACAAATCATGTGTGTTGTAGTTGGTCACCTGGCCTCAAGAGGAGGTGTAGGTCTCCATCTTTTGTGGTATTCCGAGTTTTCTTTCCACATAACTTGTAAATTGCCATAACATATACATTCACACCTGACTTGTATTTACACTTATATTTGGAGCTCATAATCTATACTTTTGGTGATGGGAGAGGAAACGAAAGTGATGAAAGAAGAAAAAAAGGGGAGAAGAACAACTAAACTTAAATGTAGTATCTGAAGGTGGTCTGTGGTGTGATGTAAACGAAAATATAATCTAAATTTTCAAAGTTAATCGACTGACTGTACAATGCGGATTAGGAACATGGACGCTCAGGGAAAAGGAAATGGAAACAGTAAATGGCTAAATACAAGAAAATCAAATTTACTTCAATATACTATTTAAACTGAATATTACAGACGAAAAATCTTGAAAATGTAGGAGAAAGAGAATACAACTGTAGAAAACTGATCTGCTTATCATAAACAGAGCATTCACGTGCTAGAACAACTGGTTTTGGAATTTTATACAAATAACTATTAACAGCTAATGCAAAATATTCGTGTTAAAGAGGATGTTCCGCGAAACCATAGTCAAACCAGGTGATTTTCAGTTAAAAATATTATACAAACATGAAACATGTATCTCATTTCTCAAGCACAGAACAATCAGCATTTCAAGTTTTCAAGCTGCGAATTCTCCGTCTTCCATCGCCTTACCTCATGGTTGACAAGTGGCAGAATACTGGAGTTTATATTACGTTAATTGCTGGATCAGTTGAGCAATCCATCACCCTTACAGCCAGATCCGGATTACCAGGGAAGGATCTCTTTACCGGATCTCAAGCTCTTGATTTCTTCCTGTGAGTAGGGGGAACACATGAGGGACTTAGTGTACCGAAAAGCTTAAAAAAAAAAAAAAAAAAAAAAAAATCTAGGATAAGGGAAGAACTGAACTTGAAGTTTATGAATTCTCGTGATTTCATTTTCACTTAGCCGCTTTTCAGCAAAACAATGCATAATGCTTGAGAATAGGATGTATTTTCAACTCAAACTAGTCACTTCAGTGCAATCAATGCGTAGGCTTACTAATGCCTTCAAGATAATTGCGACATAAATTAGTGTTTTGGTGGAGATTGTCACTTGTCTGCCTAAAGAAAAGGAAAGCATAAAAAATTCGGATCGAGATCGTAGGCACCGTATTGACGTCGAATGGGAACGCAATGCGAAGGTGTTTATTTATTTATTTTTTCCAGTTGACTTATAGATGGAATGATCACGTACATCAGAACTATTTTCCTGAGCAAGACTTTTGGAAAAATTCAGCTCAATTTGGAGTTGTTTGATATTTGTGAGAGAATTGTTAGGAGTTTTATTTTCCCTAATTGGAAAAATTAAACATTTTAATATTAAAAATATTAAATTTTTAAAAAATAATTAAATGTTAAAATTTATTGAAAATTAATTATTATTAAATATTAAAAATGATAAAATTTAAAGAAAATTAATTATAATTAAATATTAAAAATTAAAAACATTAAATATTAAATATATTAAAACTTATTAAATATTAATTATTTAATCAATTATTAAATCGATTAAATATAAAATGCGATCATATCAAATATATATCTGGTGAGTATGGACTTGGCACACCCAAGGTCCTGAGCTGGATATCATCATTCTTCTCTTTCTTGGTGATTCCTTTCTACTTCTCTCTCTCTCTCTCTCTCTCTCTCTCTCAGGATAACTCAGAAATTTTTTTTTGGCTGGTGCAGCATAAGCCTCAGGTTTCCTTGCACTCTACATGGCTAATAATAATAATAATATGATTATACTAGAATTAAAAACTGTCTGTATACTCATTAATTCACTCACAAATATTTGCTATCAATTATTAAATAATGAAATAATGAAAACTGAACAAAAAAATTACGATAAAAGTCTGTGGCATCTTCTCAGAGGCGTAACTACAAATTCTAGGCATCCCCACGGTGACAGACCTGGTGATAAGGTAGTTTCGTCACTGCATCTTTACTATTATAATTTTGACCTCTCCTAGATTCGCTTCGTGAGTTCCAGTGCAGTAATAGTTCCCGTTCTTTGTCTGAGGCAATTTTAATCTCTTAGTTGAACTAAGAAGTGGTTTCGTGCGTCTCATCACAGAACACAGGATGCATACAATACCCTTCGTTAATTCATGTCAAAACTTTGTAAAGACAGTGCGATTCGGATGAAAGATTTTTATTATTTTAATGACAGAAGAATGGGGATTGCAAAGGTGTTCTTCCGTTACATGTATCTACAATTACTAAGTTATTATTTTTATTTAGTATTATATACAGTATTTCATATTTATTATTATTTTTTGTCCAACAGTACAGTATAAATTTTATCTAGCAGGCGGCGCTACAATCATTCTCTTTGAGATTTTACGTTTTAGTGGCCTAACTAGTTGTTGTCTATTTGTGTATTACGATACTAATTTCTTCCTTATTATTGAATGGAATATTCATAAAATCTTACAGCTACGAGCAGATAAAGGTAAAGTTTTGTTTCTTATATCTTATAGCGCTGAAGAATTTTAGTTATTCAAGAACGCTTGTGAAGCCTATTTCTGTAGTTGATTTTTGCACGTTGACAGTTATAATATCGTAATACGAATTATATTAGTATTAGAAATTATAAGAAATACTGAAAATTGAGCTCCTTAATTAAATTCAGCTATTTCTTATTATTTGGCAATGTATAATGTGATGTACTACGTTTATTTAAATTTAAAAAAAAAATTCTAAAAGAGATAACGATTTCTGTTATAAAATTAACTATCCTTTAAATTCTCAAGATGGCGTTGTTGCATAAGCACCGAAGTAGACTTTTTAATTCTAGCAGTAATTTCTAATAAATAAACAAATGTGTTTCAATTTCAACAATTTAAGTTTCATTAAAGTTAGCAGATCCAAATGAAATATGGCTCATTTAATTAATTAAGAGAGAACATAGGAAATATTTGGAAGAAGCAATGTGAATGTTTTTATGAAGGTCAGGAAATAATTGCAAATACCAATATCAATGAATCGTTAAGCGAACTTATTACAAAATGGATAGATAGTTAGGAAAGGCTTTCAAAAATCGATGCTATATATGATTAAACTGAAATAATCTGTTCCATATTACATCATTTGTTGTTGCTCGGTTAACAAGGCGCAAACAGTAGGAATCTGATCCGGTATGAAATAAAATAGAAGTATAGGTAGTTTTAGATTTACATCGTACCGAATTACTTCCTTTCGATATAACGTATTTTTTAATTTTAAAATATTAAATTCTAAATTTAAAAAAAATCAATTACCTCCCTTCGTCAAAAAAGTATTGTAAGAAACAGAATCTCAATAACTGTGCTTGTTCTTAACAATGCCCTTGGCTATTCTGTTAACATTGAAGACTTGTATGACAACATACAAGTTGTTTTAATATTCACAAATACAACCTCGTTCAGCAATCGATGGACCAAAGGGTGATAGCGATATCATTCAAAGCCTGTTAGGTCCGACGGACCATGCGAAGCCTGTCTGATCACTGATGCAGACATCGAGGACCACCATCAGTTCGGGAATTTTGGAGGGGGATAGCATATTAAGATGTCCTTCGTGACAGTATAGTGATTTCACCACTTGTCACTCGTGTGGAGAGGTCTGGTTCCCGTCGTAGAGAGGAATTTCTAAAGTCTTCTTCAATCTCAGGCGTAGGGAGTAGGGTTTTCTCCATGAGTTATCCCAAGTATTTCAGCCACCGCCATATGCAAATATGGTGCGGGCTGAAGTGATCTTTTTGATGAATGGAGTGATCTTTTGTGCTGCTGTAATAAACTAGAAGAAGAAAAAGCAAAATTCTATTCAGATTAAACAGTACAAAATATCACATGCTTTTCTGTTTTAATATTCATTTGTTTTACTTTTTATTTTTAATGATTAGCTTAAATTAATTTGGAGAATTCAAAAATGTGTGGCACGGAAACGTATCTCCTCTGTATAACATACAAATGTACTTATCCGATTTACATCGTTTCGATATACGTCGCCGTTCATAAGAACACATTCCCGACGTAAATCGAACACTGTTTGTATAGTAAAGTAGTAAAGAATTTATTACAGCAGAAACCAGCTATATAAAATAGTTATAATTAATTACTTGTAATTAATTATTAGTAATTGATTAATCTAATACGGAGCATATTGGTTGATTTGGTGAAAAAAAAATATATATATAACAATAACTAGTAATTATCAAACAATTAATTAATTAACTAATTATTTATATTAATTCAGTTTTATGAGTAGATCAAATTGTACAATGTAAACTGATTAAGAGTCCAAGACCTTTATCAATAAGTTTCAGATTAAGCAACTTAGGCTGTTGCAAAATAACAAGTTAATACATTCTCTTTCTCCCCCTCTAGTAGTGACGGAGGAAAAGAATAGGAAAAATGCTAAGCATTCTACAAATTTAAAAGAGGAAAAATTTTAAAATTATTAAAAGTTGCAGCCAATCAAATACTTCCTTAGCGAAAATTTCAGTTCAGAAGAAAAAACAAGAACTTAGTTTGCATCTAAAGTATAATTTACATAAATTCTCGTTAATGCATTAATGAGAAGATGTCTATGTTATACTTAATGCATTTAGCATCATATTTATTCAATACCTTGAATGATTCTACCTGGGAAATCTTTGGATGCACAAACTAACTTGAATATGTTAACTTCGAACGGCATCATCAAATTCATTTCTATGTTTAATAAATAAGTTCATTTTTTTTTTGTTTATGGTGAAGATACAAAGCATTTTGAATTTTAATAATGCATTCCTTTTGTTCAAGTTATAATAAGTATCCTTGCCGAGGATAAATGTAATTAGACGAGATGAGAAATTAACGATTGTATTCAAATGAGATTTACTGCTTTGAATACAGTCGTTAATTTTTGATTGTATTCAAAATAACATAATTAACAGTATAATTTATGATAGAATCAAGTAATGCGAAGTACATCAAACTTTTGATTCTTAATTTGTCACTGAATTTGTTAGTAAAATAAGTACAGATTAAATTTTAACTTGGCAACTAAATTGTGTGTTTATAATATATACACTGAGTGGTCACTTTATTAGGTACACCTACCCAAGAGCAGTAGAGTCCACTTTAGATTCGTTGTGGCACGGACTAAACGAAAGCGTGTCGGAGGAATGCTGGCCCATGTTGATTCAACTGCTTCCTACAGTTGTTGCAGATGGTTGCAGATTTATACTCTCGTTCTGCCATATTACACAGGTGCTCAGTTGGATTGACATCTGCTGACTGCAGAGGCCACAGTTGCTGAATGCGCTCTCATAATCTTGGAACCAGTTTTGTGCATTTCTGGCCTTGTGACATGGCCTGTTGGAAGAACCCATTCGCAAATGGATACATTGCAGTCATGGGGAATGTGACAGGTCGGAAACAATTTTCAAATAGCCTGTGTTCTTGAACGTCTATAATCATATCATCTTGTTTTTTTGCAGAAAGGTGCGTAACCCATTTCAGTTGTCGACTGCGATATACCGTCCGTGACAATGTACCATGAATTGCGCACTCTGAAATGCCTCTTTAGTCACCTTTGTTGTAAAAAAGTAAATTGCAGCCATTATCAACCCACTGCAGGATGGAAGCCTCCTCAACAATTCATGCTGAGGGAAAATGGACCATAATCTGCCACGCTGGTCCAGTGCGGGTTGGCAGATCGACCGTATTTAGCAGTCAGGGGCTTGAACCCCGGTCTACTCAAAGAGCGTGTGCCGCTGCACTCCCGCTCCTGACCACTCGGCTACGGGTTGTTATTTGATCGACTGTAGCCTTTCTGTTATCCAGCAGAAATCATGTCAGAATCAGTTGGTTTCTCGCGTCAAAGAGCTGTTTCCGACCATAGGATCGCTGTTGGCTGGATGTTAATTGGTTATTGGACCAATTTACATAAACCTGAGGCACAGTCGTACTTGAAAATCCCAGTGCGGCTGGAGTTTCTGAGATACTCGTACCGGTACGATTGGCGTCGACAACGCTGCCAAGTTGAAAATTATTTAAACCTTTCGGCTTGCCTATTGTAGCACTGAATTGCACATGCACAATTCCTACGTAATTGTCCACCGCTTCATATCACGTGGTACAAACACGTGATGCCGCCCTCGTGGGTAGCACAGTTGGTAGGATCGCCGGGTGGAAAAGACCTCAGTTAGAATCCCGTCGTGGACGGGAGGAATTCTTATGGTCGTTTTACAACGTGGCTGAGTTATTCGGTCTCAGGCGAGGGTAGCATGGTTTTTTTTTTCTCCCCGAAACTTGGGTTTTTCGTCCAGCAAACAAAATCGACCTCAGAACACACGCAATTTAAAAACAATATACACAGAACAACGTGGCCTTAGTCGCCGATGCTCCTAAAACCCAACAACAACCACCAACCAACCACATGATGTTGTTTCTGAAGAAGTGCTTATCATGAAAAGGACCGGCGTACATAATAAATCGACCACTCAGTGCATAAGCTCTTCTTCCTTCCCACATATTACCGATATTAATACTTAGTATTGTATGTGCGGATCAGCTAAACCCTGCTGTTCTGTGCGGGTCTATTTAACTCAACAAATTTTAGACCCTTGTATTTTTTTGATTATAACCGATTTTTCCCCATATCTTTTGACCTTATTTGTTATCTAAGTAATCAATATACGAGTGAATTTTTGATGGGTAAACTACTAAAATACACAGAGCTTTGGCAGCAACTGCTAAATTTGGCGGCAACTACTAAATTTTGGACGGTAGTAAAATCAATTTGTCACGATTTTGCGTCGCGGAAATGACGTAATTTCCGTTTCATAAAGAAAAACTTAGTCGGGAGAGAATATCGCTCAAAGCATCATGGTAGGTGATTTTGGATGTGCTCAGTGCTGGCATAAACCAGTTGTTAGCGGAAAAACGTTTATGATTCGGGGCATACCATTTGGATGGCTTTGGACTAATCATTGCCACCCGTGGCAGAAACTTTTTGGTAACCAGAGAAATGGATATCTTTAGGGCAGTGATCTTGGATCACTACCCTAAAACGATTGTATATTTCCATGTACTGAAGCGATTGTATATTTCCATTGAGGCGAATCATAAATTTTTCCCCCACCAGCTGGGTCGGTCAAGAATATTTGAATCGGTTCGCGATTAAATAAATATTAGGAGATAACAGACTCCAAATTACATGTATGAGTAGAATCTTTTGCTTGTCATTGGCCATTCTCATTAAGTTGTAGAAGTCCTCGTTGATCATCAAGTTTTTGCGTTTCTTTGCAATTGCGCCATGTCGGTTGAGCGTGGCGAGCTTTAGATCCTCATTCATCTCGCTGTTTGGATAATTGTAAAAGTTTCGAAAGGGGTCGTCATACAGGTCATACAGCATGCTTCTTCAGGGTCACCGTCGTCGTTGTCTTACTTATTTCAACCGCTTTGCGAATGTCCAAGTCCGATTCATACAATTTACGATCTAGTATGAGCTCTTCGTTATCATCGTAGATCTTGGCATATTTCAACTCTGACAGTATCTGTGTTTCCTCATTGCGAAATGGAATGTGCAGCGTTACCATCTCGCGCTCGTACTCGTTGAGATCCTGAGCCAAGTCATAGTTTCGATAGCGTATTATGCGTGGATACTGTCGTTTCTTGCAGATCTCTTAGTACTGCATGTGTAATTTGCGACAAAGCATGACAGAGTAACATGATCCAACATGATAGTAACATGATAGTATGATTATAACAATACAAATACTTGTATTGTTGCAATCGTACTATTCAACAAATGGCTACAATCAAATGGGTAATTAGGCTATTGGCCTAATCTTTTCCAAACGTTGATTCGGTAGAGTAAGCAGCGGGCGTGAGTATAAATTACATCGTTCATGATTTCGGTTCTAGTTGTTCGAAATTTAGTACATATTGTCAAAGATGTTTACACATAAAACATCTTTCGTGCGTACAGGGTACACACGCGATTTTTTTTATTTTAAAAATTCTTTGTTACTGTTACGTTCATTGCATTCTGGTCAATATGATCCAGGCTGTTGAATCCTTACATAACTCTGTGAGTTGACAAAGCTTGTCTGCGCGTTTTTGCAAGTCTGTGCATGTTACCTACGCTAGTGATTATACAATGTAATCATTGATTTGATTTGATATTGATTTTATTTGATAGTGAAGAAGCAACATCGGAATTTGTGAATTGTAGAATCTGAAAATTTCGATTTAGATGAAGTTGCTATTGATGAATCTGTTCTGTCTAAAGACAGAAAAAAGAAATAATAATAATAATAATTTGATTATATATAGATCTGTTTTCTCGGGAAGGCAGATATTTTGCAGCAGTTATGAAGAATATTACAGATCGAACAAGCACTTCAAGAATTAATGATGCGAAAACTGCTTTTGAAACGATATTCAACGCTTCATTTGAAAATGTCAAATATTAGTATTATTTGTAGTGTTAGTATTAACAGTATAGTGCAAGGAAGCCACAGGTAAATAAAATAAATAAATAAAGTGGATAAGAATATTGACAAATTATGAGCATCTCTCCTCATGTAGGTAACTATCCAGCTGACCTTTGAATTTCTTCAAATTGTCAGCCCTATCTGCGAAGAGAATTTGTTCCGATGAACAAATTCCCTCCGCAGATAGGGCTTATAACTCCCACATCCCTTTCTTCTATTTGCTTTAATTCAACCACACCAAGCGTATAAGTTATTTTGGGATTGCTATTCCCCAAGTGTAAGACCTTGCATTTTGATGCATTAAAACAGCTGCTACTTTTTGACTATTCTTGAAGCCTGTTCAATTCATCCTGAAGAAGTGCTGCTTGGCACTGATCATTAACGACGCTCAAAATCTTTAAACCATCTGCAAATTTTGACCCAAGGACCGATCCATGAGGATCCACGCTTCTGACCTCACAGCAATCTGAAGAAATGCGGTCCACCTTAGAATCTTGCCAGTAATCCTAACATGTTCCAGCTTGTACAGTAACCTCTCATGGGGGACTCAGTCAAATCCTTGCTAACATCCAAATACACTATGTTGAAATTGTTCCCTATAGCCAAATCACAAGTAATTGTTTCAAAATAGCTTACTAGGTTAGTTAAACATCACTTTTCCTTAACAAAACTATGTTGTGTGGCATTCAGAATGCAATGGTGGAAGAATAAGATATGTTGCCAAAGAATCTTATAGACGTCCTTATATCGAGCATGGTTCACCGCTTTCAGGCTTGTTTAGTCGTTGGAGGGGATTATATGCCTTAATGATGTCATGTGACCATATTTTCGAGCATCTTGTATCGACTTTGTAACGTGACCTTTTTTAGTAATTCTTATGCAACCCCTATAAATGTCCCTTATGCCTGTCCGACGTTTCTCGCTGGCTCCTCGTTTCATCGTTATTCTATGGTACACCACCATGCCAAATTTTGTCTCGCATCATCGCAAGCTGCACGAGTTACACCACGTTTTCTACGTTCTGTTGATTTTGTATCGCCCTCCCTGTGCAATCCGCCAAATTCACAGATGCCATATAGCGTCTTAAACTGTCATAGCTCCCTTTGCTGAAATTAAAACCGTGTTTACCTTTAACCACTGCAACATCTTTCTTAATCTTCCAAATGTGTATGATCACTAACTGTCAGTGATTTCTGTACTGTAAACCCTGTGATATCATTTGATGTTAAAAATGAAAAAGTATAGAAAATTGGAAAATGTAGATAGCATTATTTGGCAAGGGTATACTGGTATGTTACTGTTAGTTGGAGATTTCAAATATTTTGTAGAATTGATGAAATGCATATGGGATTCAGAATCTGGATATCCTATATGCGACCTGTAATGTCACTTGAAAAGTGTTGAGCGATATAACAAGTATTACGCTTGCACAATAAAACTACCCATCAAGAGGTGAAAAAGACCAATAAACTTGCCCCAGCCAGAGAACTTAAGAATAAATGGGTGGGAAATTCTACCTAAATTTTACTTTCCAGGTGAAAATGTTACTGTGGACGAGCAGTTGGATAGTGTTAGCGGTCGATATCCCTTCAAGCAGTTTATGCAAAGTATGGGATCAATATTTGGACATTGTGTAACAGGAAAACATCATGTGTTCTGAAAAATTAAATTTATACAGAAAGGAGCCCCTGGTGCGAATTAAAAGAAAAAAATCAAGGCACGAGTGCTAGTTTGTTACTTCACTTATGAATGAAGGGAACAACATTCCAAGCAATAATATTTTTATGTCCCATTAGTTGGGGCAATGCTAAGGATGGTAAGTTTAGCGCTTCAAAAACTGAAAATAAAATAACATTACTTGTTCAACCTGGAAAAAAATATCTTTGCAAGATGCATCTACAAAACATTGCATAAATTGCAAAAATAATGCTGATATAATAGTCTCTTTAAAGTTTTAATTCTATTCAGTTTTGTATAACTTTGGAGTATCGAAAAACTCGAATTACCGAGAGAAAACCATGTAGCTCTCGCCTGTTAACTCAGCCACGACTAATTTTTGAAAAAAAAAAAAAAAACCTATAAAAATTCTTGCGATTCGAATCTGGGCATTTTCCACCCTGTGTGGAGCAGACGGTGGTTTTATCCACTGTGCTACCCGTGAGGACACTTTATTTTGCCGTAAAACGCCCTGAAAGTAAAAAAAAAAAAAAAAAAAAAAAAATGCTGGTTTGTTTATTAGCTGTTGTTTTCATAAAAACGAATATTAATAAATTATTTACTTTTTATCTAAAACAATAAAAGCTAGTAAAAATTAACCTGCCTTGATTTATTTCAATCTATCTCTTAGTGTATATAAAATCCCTAAACTATCTAAAAATTTTAATTTTCAATCTACTTTAAGCATAAGATGGCCCTCGTGGGCAGCATATTGGATATATTTTATTTTTTCGCGAAATAAGTGATATAGTGCCTCCAATCATATATAATCTGTTAACCAACAGTTTAACCTCTATCGAATTATAATCTTTAGAAAGATCAGTAAAAGGTAAAAGAATGTTATTATTGGCATTCAAGACCAGATTAAAAGTAATGGAAGAATTCTTCTAATCTGAACTAATGTACAACAGAACTAATGTAGCCTTAATAGAGCAATTTTACTCAACATAGCTACAGTTAAGATAACTCTATCAAACTTATTAGCAACTTGAAACTGCTTATGCATGTCTGTAACTGTACAGAAAGTTGTGGAATTTGTGATAAGAATATTCTTCCTCTTATTAATAAAACTGTTGATGAACGAGTTAGTGGAAATCATCATTTAGTTCGTAGTAAATCACCGAATTGGATGAAATGGCATCATTTCTGTTACATCCCGTATTGCATTTCTGTTACATCCCGTATTGCGGGATGCAACAGAAATGATGCTATTTCACAACGAGTTGCCTGTTATTCCACTACCTCGAATAAGCAACTCTTTCCTATAGAAGGCTAATGTTACTTATTCTCGGCAGATACCACCACCCAGAAATGATGCCATTTCACAACGAGTTGCCTGTTATTCCACTACCTCGAATAAGCAACTCTTTCCTATAGAAGGCTAATGTTACTTATTCTCGCAGATACCACCACCACGGCAGATACCACCACCCAGAAATGATGCCATTTCACAACGAGTTGCCTGTTATTCCACTACCTCGAATAAGCAACTCTTCCCTATAGAAGGCTAATGTTACTTATTCTCGGCAGATACCACCACCCAGAAATGATGCCATTTCACGAGTTGCCTGTTATTCCACTACCTCGAATAAGCAACTCTTCCCTATAGAAGGCTAATGTTACTTATTCTCGGCAGATACCACCACCCAGACGGCACCATTTCAAAGCTTATTGGTGGGCGAGTAGGTAGGCTGAGACTTTCAGCCCTGAACCCTTTTTAATAGTCTGCTCGGTAGCACAGAAGCATCGTCACCGTCCTTCCCACACCGGGTGGAAAAGGCCTGAGTTCGAATCCCGCCAATGACGCGATTAACTTTTATGGGCCTTTTTAACTCCATAGCTGAGGGTCGGTCTCAGGTGTAGATTACAAGGTCCCCTCATGGAAGATCTGGTTTTCATCCAACAAACAGGCAAATCGACCAGAAAACATCCGCAATTCACGAACATAATACACTTTGGCAGATGAATGAATATTCCGGGTGGTCCTAGTGACATTCCTTTATAAATATAAAACCTTTTTAGTACCAAACTGTTGATTAACTTCCATTTATCCTTTTGAATAGAATTCCTATCAGAAGGTTTATTTTTATAATAGTTATATTTTATTTTCCTAAATAAATTATTAGCTTTTTTCCTCAGATCTTTACATTTAATATAGCGACTTGTATTAGAATGAGAGTTTCTATGTAATCTATACAATTTGCCTCTATCCAAGGCTTGTGCTTGGATAGAGGAAAATCTGATATCTCATATGATCTGCAGTGCCAGAGATTTCATTTCCAAGGCTAGATAAATCTGACCACCTGGACCTAGTCACCATTGTCGAATAAGAATATGGCGACTAGTATTTTTCCGGGTGAGCGACTGTGACTGAACTTTGCTGAACTGCAAGAAATGGTCAGTATTTTACCAAGGATTAGCAGAACTTTTGACAAAGATATGCAATATATGATGGGTTCTTTGCACCTTAGTACGGACGTTGAAATATCGGCAGCATTTATCCGTATTTGATTACGGAAAAAATAAATATCGAATACTGTTCATTTGTGAAAACATGCTGTTTATCTTATGGAATTATGATAATAATTAACCATTTATAGTTAATTTAACATATAGATAAAAGTTAAACTTCGCGGAATTTATCAATAGACCATCCAGTATCTATCAATAAACCATCCTTTATAGTGTGAATTTGATATCAGCTGCTTTGAAAAGTTAACCTTATATTTAAAATTTAACATGCAAGGCAAATACTGGTATTTTAACCTTTTCGCATGATTCGAAGAGGAGGATTTTTCTTTTCTCACAGAAGTTGACCTTAAGGTCCCGAAACCAACTAACTCGGAAGTATCCCTCAATCTCGGTCGGCGACCATAATCAAATCTAAGTCATTGGTGGGCGAGTAATAACTACTTCCTTTCACTTGAAGTGAAAGGAAGCAGTTATACTATGTAATGCACTTCTCGCTGGGTCCAACTTTCTTCGAAATTCCGAATGAGAATTTGCAAATTATAGTGTCAGTCACTTGATAAATTTGGAAGATGCTGTATTTGCCTTGGTCTGTACTTGCGAATGGTCAGTTTTATGTTGCATTTTTTCTAGCGCAACTTCCAGAAATGCCATTAAAGTTTTTATTGAAGATAACTGTACAAGGTCGACTCAAACCATTCTTCAAGAAAAGTCTACGCCGAAAATATTGTCTACCAAAAAGTTTTATGAAATAATGCATCTCAGCGAAAAGTGTTATTAATAATTACATTAACGTACTAAAAAAGGTTTAGGGCTAAAGGCCTCAGATTACTGAAAATTTGTTAGACTATCAAGTTAGTGCAAAACATCATTTTATATAATTTTTAAACCCTCCGTGGGTAGCACAGTTGATAAGATCGCCGTTTTCCCCACACTGGGTTGGAAAAGATCTGAATTCGAATCCCGTCGATGACGGGAGGAATTTTCATCGGCCTTTTTCAAAAGGTGGCTGAGTTAGTCGATCTCGGGCGAGGGTAGCATGTTTTTTCCCCCGGAAACTTTGGTTTTTCGTCTAGCAAACAGTAAATCGACCTCAGAACACATGCAATTTACAGACAGTATACATAGAGCGATATGGCCTTAATCGCCGATACTCCTAAAACCCCAACAACAACAACAATAACAATTTTTAAATCACCAAAGTAGGTTAAATTGCAGTATGTTTCTGTTACATCTCATATTGTGAACCCCTTCACAACGAGTTGCCTATTATTCCACTATATCGCATAAGCGGTGCTTCCCCAGTAAAGAGACTAATGTTACTTATTCTCGGCGGATTGGTATCCGCCACCACCCAGACGGCACCGTTTCGAAGCTTGTTGGCCTCTCATCGGTGGGCGGGTAGGAACCCTGGTGATACAATAAGTGACAACCCAGTTATGAAGTTTAACCCGCAATATTAGAGATGCCAGACGGTGTGCTATAGCAAAGTAATGAAAAGAGTTTAGGGTTGAAAGCCTGAGTCAACCGGAAATTTATTAGAAAAACAAACAAGACATCATTTTAGTTTGTAGTAAATCCTAAAATCGAACTAAAATGATGTTTATACTAATAAATATCCCCTAGTCCGAGGCTTTCAGCCCTAAATCCCTTTTAGTATTTTACTATTGCACACCGTCTGGCATCTCTCATATTGTGGGTTAAACTTCATAACTGGGTTGTCACTTATTGTATCACTGGTGTATACCTACTCGTCCACTGATGAGGAGCCAATACTCTTCAAAACGTTGCCTTCTGGGGGAGCGTGATGGTATCTTTCGTTACCGAGAATAGGTAGCGACAGTCTTCCCTACTGGGGAAGTGTTGCCTATTCGACGGATTTTTGAGTGAACTACTTGAGTAAGTGTGAGTTTGAGGAGTAACTGCCCTCTTCCTTTTTCGACGGTATTTCTTCTTTTTCCTCTCCTACTCACTTTTCTCCAACTTTTCGTTTTCCTATGTTATAGGGACAGAAATGTAGATAAGAGTGTTTCCATTTAATCTACTTCGGCGATTTACTACGAACTAAAATGATGCTTTGCACTAACGTGTTCTTCTAATCAAATTAAACTAAAATCCAAACATTATAAGCAAAGATGTTGATATTATTTCTTGAAAAAGATAACCATTTATTTTCTTTTATCCTCATGATCATTATTCATATCTTGAATTTGATAGTAAGATATTTTTATTCAAAGATTGATTTCTTTGTCTGATTTGCATGTTGTGCAGGCTTAAAAAAAACCAAAGTAGCTCACAAGGAACCTCTCCAAGCAAGGGACAGACAGTGATGTACGGTACCCACTAAGCTGCCACGATGGACTGTTGTCAAAGTTAAGAATCAGTACTATGATTACAAGTTTAGTATGTTGTTTAATACTGTGCAGTACCTGTGCAAGTGAGTAATGCTGCTCTGCCTGTCGGTACGCCGGGTTCTGTCACCAACCTCGTAATATATTGCTGGTGATTGAAATTTCATTTAAGGGACATTTTCCCCTAAGGGACGGCTGTACCTGAAAATTTCTATGCATAACTGTAACGTATATGGATAAAACAAAACAGGCAAACAAAACGGTGAGCTTTCAGTGTCTGTCAGCTATATGTACAGTTGATGGACTTTGAAAGGGATGGCCTGCATAGGAAAATCGGCGTGCGTGAGAGTTGTGGTGCTTGAACGGTTGGACGCATTTGGAAGAAGGATAAAAAAACTGTTCATATTAGGGTCACCCGAGAATTACTTCATTTACGCGTGTGTATTATGTCTATGAATTTCATGTGTTCTCTGGTTAAACACCGCTGAATTTATTCAGAAACTTAATCATTTCTTGTCTATATCGATATCCATCATCACTCACTTTGAGCATAAAGTATGCACTCCTTTTAGGTGGCTGGGGCAATTTCCATCATGAGCAGATATATTTCATTGAACATAGGTTTATTCCCAAGTTAAAAGCTGAAGATCTTGGAAATTCGATTCTAGATATGGAAATAGTTTCGTTTGTGAAAATTGTGTGGAGAGCTGAACCTTAAAATGTGGTCCTGTTCTAGTACCAAAAGAATTAATGGCAGTCATTACGTATGAGAGAAAGGGGGATTCCCCCATCCTTTAACGAGTAGCTTCAAGATGCTTTAGATGGAACTGATAAAAGATTTAAGATAACCATTCCTCTACTAATATCTCCTGTTACAGCTATTACATACTTGCAATAAATAAACCACTATAACTCTTTTCCGCTATAGTTATAGTGCCAGTGTGTGATTTTCAAAGAGGTGTGTTGGGATAGAGGAATCCAGTTTCCTGCACTCGTCGCTTTGCATTCTTAAGTGGTTCTTATAAATGACGCTATCCTAAATGTTGCTGAGTAATACAGCATCAGACTGCAAAAGGCTCGCTTTTAAAGTTTTCTAAATCCAAACAGATCGAAAGATGCCAGCCAGTACTGAACAACATAACACCACATTAATAATACAAATACAAGCGCTTGATTTATTTGGTAATGGACTCCTCCAAATGGATAACTTGGATAACTAGTCTGCGTATTAAGGAATCGTGTCTTTAATATAATTTGTATTTACATACGTAGTCAAGTATCAAATTGGTAGTTAGTACACAATATGCACAATACTGACTATGAAGGTGGCCAATCATCTTTGGCGTTTCAAAGATGACGCCAGCTTTTTGATACAATTCCTTAATAAGATTATAAACAAGAGATTTGAATTTGTACTCGTATTTACTTTTATTGAAGTAGAGTTTGAGTTTGTCTTCTGTAACCGCATGGTAGGAAGTTCCTTCCATTTTATATGATATTCTTGGAGTTACTACCGGACTGGTAGCTTCCTAACTTTTCTGGGTTCGCTATTTAATTCCCTTCGGATTTCCTTGAACGCCATAACGCCAACTGTGCGAGTACTGTTTACTTCCTAACTCCCCTGTCGGCCCATCTCCTGGTCATTACGTCAGCTAAACGGTCGCAGACACTGAATGGGACTCCCGGGATAGCGCACGTGCCGATGGGAGTGAAAAGCAGCCTTGAGCATCACGCAAGAAGAGGGGATGGAGAAGAGGGGTGAAGTAGAGGAAAGAGAGAGAGAGAGGTAGCGTACTTGCACGTGCTTTATGGCCTCGACGGACTGCGGTTAGACGTAAAGAACATCATGTAATTTTCTTTCACTGCTTCTTACAGCGGTGCTGGTCCGTAGCATGTACAGATCATAAACCTAGAACTTGTACTGGGCACTTAGAGGTCAGTATGCGACGCCAGTAAAGGTCAAGAAAGGAAAGATCGTGAAAAAGTTCTTAAAACGCGCTTGTGATTTGAGAGATTTGAAGCGGAGATGGCAATTCAGTTTTTTTTCCTTTGACGGGATTATCGCGGGGGCCCCCCATACCGATCTCGCTTGGATGCATTACTACTCCTCCTCCTCAACCCTCGGAAGCTGTATTAATTTTAATGGAAAATATATGGCTGATAGAGTAACGATTTATGCAGTACTTTGCAAAATGATAAGAACAATATTCGTTTGACTGGAGATGTTTTTCCCAGCCAACAGACAGGCCTCTTCTTAGTATCCATCTCTAAATTCAAGGCAACTGCATTATAGGTCTTGTACTATAAATACTTAAACCTGCTTACGTTTTATTGAGCCACAACATAAAACATATGCCCATGATAAACGTCCATGTAATATTAATCGAGATCAAAGAAACACCACTGACTCAATAACTGCTGAAAATCTAACCAGATGGCGCTAGTTTCCGGTATGCAAATAGAGGGATATTTTTAGAAAATGTTAATTTGAACACTTGTAAGAAGGTGTTCAGACCTGGTATTGGAGAGTGCGATGAACTGTGCCTGCTTTGAATATTAATTAAATGGAAGATATTCCTTTCCAAGTGGATTGGATTGATGTTTTCACTTCGCCATTTATAAGTTTGTGGCTGAATGTTTCGACTTGCTATTGATCGGATTTATGAGCAAAAAAATTAACTTCTTTTTCTCCTTCCCTAATAAATTATTTTATTTGCATTTTCAGCTATCTCATAACTGAAAATCTACATATATTTTAATAAGCCAACTTATTTATTGGCTGCTGTTGATTTGGAAGGTGTGATGAGGTAACTGAGGCCACGAGGGGGTCACTATAGGTATCTGTAAATTGCATTAATTATTTCCAGAATAAAAAACGCGCCTGCGCCCGAGACCGACTAACTTGGCCACGCAGTGAAAAAAAAAAAAAAAAACCGATAAGTTCCTCTGGTCGAGACAGGATTCGAACCTGGAAAATAAGGCTCGGAAGGACAATGATAATAACAACTAGTTGTATGAACTTATTTGCCAGATCTTGCTGTAGCATCTTGGGACACTGGACCATGACAGTTTTTGGGAGTTTTCTTTACCTTTTGTTATGTCTTCGTATTTAGGGCGCCGTTCCTGTTGAGGGCCGGGTGCATCACACCCACTGATCAAAAGCTTTAATCAAAGCTTTTGAATAAATAATATTATTTGCCATTTGTAATGACAGAGCCTGCGATATTTGTGAAAACCATTGTAACTTTAATGCATAATAATCAATTAGTGATGAATGTTTTAACATTACGATGGAAATTCATTCTACTTGCACAGTCAGGCCAACACAGTTGTTTTATTTCGGGTAATTAACTACACTTCTCTAATTCTAAACATGTTTCTCGTACATGTTGTACAAAGTAATTGACTGCGCGTGGGTGTTTCCTGCTTCCGAAGAAATAGATGTTTGGCATATTAAAAATGGGCGTTGCTTATATGTTGGGGGTGTGGGGGGAATGAAGCTTTGAGTTCTTCTTCTTTTGCATTTCTTCTCCCCCTTTTTTACATGGTCGGGAAGCCACGTAGTTTTGTTTTCCTTCCTGACTTTATCTTGTACTATGTATATCTTCTTTCTTTTGTATAATCCCTTTTTAAATAGAATTGCACCAGACAAGCACAAAACATTGATTTTACCTTTCTGTCTGGGACTACTCAAATGAAAGCAAGTAGACAAAGACAGAGCCACTGCAACACTTGTGGCCGGCGGTGTGCGAAAGAAAATTCGTCATCCAAGTCTGCTCGCGATACTGTTTGTATGGTACTGACTATTGAGTCATTGAGACGGTAGAGCGTAAAGTCCAGTCCCCTGTATTTCCAACTACATCTCCCTTCCCATGATCTATGGAAGGTAGTGGCAATTATGTTCATTTGTTTATGGCGACCGGGCTAAATAGCGTATACATAAAAAAAAAAAAAGGAAATTTTGTTATACAAATCAAAGCCGCATTATCTCAAATCAGCGATTGGCAAATCCGCGATTGGAGAGAAACTGTAATCATTTATTGTTAAAGATACAGATAAGCCCATCACGAAATTGTACTTAGCAGAAAGGATAAAGAAAAATTTGTACACATTATAAAGAGCAACAGTATTAGACATACAATGAGTGGACACTTTATTAGGTACACTTATCATTTCATGAAATGCAGCACTCTTTTATTCTTAAAAACACTTATCATATTAGGGCCACCCAGGAACTAACTTGTATGTTCAAAAATTGTGTGTGTTCTCTGGTCGATTTGCTTGCTTTGCAGGAAGAAAAACCAGAGTTTCTGGGCAAAAAAACCTTGCGCTCCATGCCTGAGACCGAATAACTCGGTCAGATGTAAAAAAGTCAAAAGTTCCTTGCGTCATTGACGATATTCGAATCCTGACCTCTTTTCACCGGAGGACTGTGCTACTAGTGAAGACAAAATATGAGTAGCTGGAGAAATGCAACCGTGCTGGGGTTTCCCCTTACGTGAGTCGACAGTGGTAGTTCAGTAACCAAATAACATCCAGCCAAAATCGAACATATGGTTGGAGACCGCACGTTGATACTATAGGCCACGTGACAAGACAGGGTAACAGAATGTCCACAGTTAGTCAAATAATAACCTAATACAACAGTGGTAACCAAAGAGACATTTCAGAACGTACAACTTGTACTTTGTCACGGATGGAGTATCGCAGACGATAAGCGAACACCAGATTCCACTCCTGCCAGTATAAAATAAGAAGGTACAGTATAGTTACAGTGGAAAGAGAACACCGGAGAATTTGAAAATCGTTGTCTGGTCTGACGAATCCTGGTTGCTGCTGTTTCACGATGATGGGACGACCAGAATATGGCGAAAACAGCATGATATTGTTATGTTTTAGGCGCATCAGCGGTTTAAACCATATTGAGCGTCTATAATATGTCTGTAAATTGCGTGTGTTCTGTGCTATTTGCTAGAAGAAAAACCCGAGTTTCCTGGAAAAAACTGTGCTGCCCTCGCCTAAGACAGACCAACTAACAGTCAAGTTGTGAAAAAGGTCCATAAAAATTCCTCACGTTTTCGACGGAATTTGAACTCAGATCAGGAGAGACTGTGCTACCAAAAAGGGTAAAACAGCATGAATCCGCAGAACTATCCATCAAAGTGTCAACATTGCAGGCTGATGGCGATAGTATAATGGTGTGGGGATGTTTTTCCTGGTTCACCTTGGAATGCCCCTTGATATCAGTGGAGAAACATTTGGATGCCACAGATTATCTAGAATTTGTTTGCGACCAGGTTCGTCCCTTCATGGCTACAGTGTATCCATTTGTAAATGGGCTCTTCCATCAGGATAATGCGCTGTTGAAAGAGGCTGTTAGGTAGTTGATGTGTGTTAAGCGTTAACGCACTAAGGTTGGTTGGTTAGTTGTTATTGGGTTTTAGGAGCATCGGCGACTAGGGCCACGTTGCTCCGTGCATATTGTCTGTAAATTGCGGGTGTTCTGAGGTAGATTTTCTGTTTGCTGAACGAAAAACCTCAGTTTTTCGGAGAAAAAACCATGCTACTCTCGCCTGAGACCGACTAACTCAGCCACGTTGTGAAAAAGACCCATAAAAATTCCTCCTGTCATCGACGGGATTCGAACTCAGGTCTTTTCCACCTGGTGTTGGGGAGGACGGCGATATTACCAGCTGTACAACCCACGAGGGTAGGCACTAAAGCTATGAGGCGTCAGTATACATACTGTATACTGACGCCTCAAATTGTGTAATTCTTAAAATGACATTTATTTTAATTAAAACTAGAAGTTGTTCACTCCATCAGAACGTTAAAATATTTAAAATGTAGAGTAATAAGTATCCATAAATTTCTCTTTGAAAAGTAGAACACTTCTATGTACATAAATCTTTTAAAACCAGACAGACAGTGGAAAAACTTTCACTGTCTATATGAAGAGTAGGACTGCCATACATCTGGGTTTTTAATGGTAAAAACTTTTTGAAACATTTTAATATCCAAGGTTTTCATTAGAAAAACAAAACGAAAAATTAATCCTTTAATTAATATAATTAATTTAAAAGTAATTTTAAATCCAATTACAGTAAGCTACCATTAGATAATAATTTTCTTGTGTTGAGCTACCATTTTAGTAGCCAAGTCCAAGCGCATTAATGTTCCTCTGTTTTTTTTTTTTAATTATGAATGGTAATTTTTTTGTTACTTGAAAAAATTTAATTTGACCTATGGCACTCACACATTTCAGTGCTTATTCGATTCAGATAATGAAGACTGCAAAGAGTAATTGGTGGGCATCTTTTACTTCGCATAAATAGCAAAATCCAAATACGAATTGTTTTTTATTCTTCTAGCAAAGAGGAAACAAGGAAGTGTACCCTCTTGGGTAGCACAGTGGTTATAATCGTTGTCTTTCCTTCACCGGGTGGAAAAAACTGAGTTCGAAACCCGCGAAGGATTTTTTAAGGGCCTTTTTCACAACGTGGCTTTATTCGGTCTCGGCGAAGGTGGCATGTTTTTTTTTTTTTATCCTTCGAAAACTTCGGTTTTTCACCCAGCAAACAGTAAAATCGACCCTAAATACTAGAAACTGATTATGTTTTATTTAATTCCATAAGTACAAAGTATTATTTACTAGCTATGATCTGTTAAACTGTAAGCCACTGTCTGCACCCAGGTTTAATTAAAATCATGATTAGGGAAGTTTCTTTATCACTTCTTGTGACTCCTTTATGAACGAACCACAATCCGCGAATGTTCTGCAATCTTCTTAAATGATTAGGGAAGTTTCTTAGTCACTTCTAGTGATCTCTTTATGAACGAACCAAAATCCACGAATATTCTGCAATTTTCTTAACAGCCGTAACATGCTTAGTTTCCTTCTTCGTTTGAGATCATGCAACTGATGCAACTGTTTCTTTATTTATTAATCATTTTACGTCGCAAGTCCCCAAGGATATCATATCGCAAGTCCCCAAGGATTTACACAGCGCTTCTAGATTCTTTTAGTCTGTCAGAATGATCATCTTAAAGAGCTCAAATATCGATTTCGATCTTTTTTACCTGACAATGCCTTTCAGAAGTATCCAACATCACTCATATGTATATTATTTGAGTATTGTACAGTATTTGAGTAATGCTCAAGAAAAATGCTTTTCTTGAGCATTTATTCAGAATATTGCGAAATGATTTAAAGAGAATCATGCAATAGTTGAACACCAGTGTGATAGCCACAGTATAAATCAGTTCGTCTCTCAAAGAAACAAACATTTTCAATTTCGGGTTACCTGGACAAGTGGCTTGTGTAAAACACCGGTGTAAAACACCCGAGTTCGAATCCTGTCAATGACGTGAGGAATTTTTATGGGTCTTTTTCACAACGTGCTGAGTTAGCCAGTATCAGGCGAAGGTAGTGTGGTTCTTCTCCCGGAAACTCGGGTTTTTCGTCCAGAAAACAGCAAATCGACTACAGAACACACAGTTTACAGACATTTGTATACGGTACAATATGACACAAGTTGCTGATGTGCCTAACACCCAACAACAAAATCAAAAAAATCACCGTTATTTCATCCCATATTTGTTCTACCGGGCTGAGATCGGAGCCTAGCGGGTCAGTCCATTGGTGTCATGTTATTTTCAACAAACAACGCTGTCATACGCTGATCTTTATGACCGGAGCGTTATCTTGTTGAAATATATAACGTTCTACGCATAACTGCACCAGCGTTGGTATTATGCTTTGTGTATACGTCCACTGACATTTCTCCTGTACATTCTAGGACCATTTGGGTGCAATTTTTCCGGACAACACAACCAGCTCTTGTGAAAATAACCAGTCTCCCAGATGTATTTGTTATTTGCTTACGTTTAATAAAAAGGACATGCCCTTAATCCAGTAACCTACCAATAAAAAAAAAAAGTGAATTAGTTTAACCTGTGATATCTGTTTAATGGTTGGAAAGATCGAGGTTAGATTAGGCTCAGTTACTGGAAATGAATTTATTATTCGCCAACCAATACCTTAAAGAGTGAGAGGATTTCAAAGTAGTCAAGTAGTTTTAAAAATGACCCCATTCGTGACGGAACTAGAGGTGAAAGGTTAAACGGGACTTACATAGCAGTCTTTAGTTAAGTGAGTACGTCTAAAATAGTCGTCTGTCTTGTCGGCACTGATCATTACCTTGTTTCCCATCAGTGAACTCATGCAAAAGGTCTTCACGAGCTGACCTCTTCTGTAGCAACTGAGGCCTCCCATGGGTTTTATCACCATAACAATTTACGGTTATGGGACAAGAAAAGTGGGGTCGGCTTTGGCATTTTCCTTTCTTCTGTAATAACGTCAGGTAAGGTGAGGGTTAGAATTTCATGAAAAAGGCAGCATTCACCTCTCCCAGTACGGGGCTTCACAGACTCTGTCTCGAGAACCAATAAGTTATAGAGAAAAAAAACGGCACCAGTCTTAAAGCTTCGGGTTGACATTTTTACGAGATAGCTCCCTTAACTTGACCTTACGATGGGGTTACGTGGACGAATATCTATTGGCGGTTGAGAAAAGGCTGATTCGTTTGTGGCCTTTGGATATACCATTCAAACTGTGTATTGAACTTTGATCCATGCGGTTCACATGGAATTTTAAGGGCACCAAAAGTACCCACTCAACCAGAAGAAAAATTACTAAGGGGTCATACGGATACCGTTGAGAAATATTGAATCTGTCGAACGCTGTAGATTGAATGTAGACAGTTATCAAACGCTATGCGTGTGCTAAAACTTACTGATAGTGGAGGATCATCTTATGGTTCAGGTGGTGCAGGTGAACCAGCTCCTGAACTTGGGGTAGGGAAAGAAGGAAAAGAGAAATTACGTTGAGGGTCAATAAAATAAGTTAGGTAATGTACGCAGTACATTAATTTAAGGCGCATTCGATTTTTTTATTTCTTAAATTAATTGATTTTTAATAAAAATTGAAATGCAACACATATTTCGAGGACCTTCTGTGATTTAATAATATAAATAAATAGCAACATGCTGTCTGCATTTTTGTAATATATTTATTTCGTCACGTATTTTAATAAATGACTTATAACACGTAATAATAAAAATTGAAGTATAACACGTTTCTGCTGTGACTAATACAGGAAAATAGTAATAATTCATGAGTTTTATACTTTAGAAAACTGAT
This sequence comes from Mastigoproctus giganteus, assembly GCF_048544385.1. Lineage (NCBI taxonomy): Eukaryota > Metazoa > Arthropoda > Arachnida > Uropygi > Thelyphonidae > Mastigoproctus > Mastigoproctus giganteus. Next base: position 28,446,415 of record NC_143581.1, on the reverse strand, counting down.
AACAAAAAACGAGCTTTCAAAAAAGGAGTGACTTTCATATATGCATTGCTTAAACCGAGGTTTCTTTTCTGAGCATCAGCTCAGAAAAATAAACACATAATACAACAAATAATACAACAAACATAACACAACAAATATAGCTGATGCTCAGAAAAGAAACCTCGCTGCTCATTCATTCTTTCAATCATTGCATGCCAACAGAATATCCACTGCTTCAACTATAATATACAGTACTTCAAAAGGATGCGTACTCGTGCTGGTCCTTGTCAGAAAGTTATGGAAGAACATTCTGAAAAGTGAAACATAAAACTGACTGTCATTGTTGTGTTATTGAACATGCTTATTGGTTCTAGCCATAATAGGTCTAGTCATGGTTGTTCCTCGATGTTCAGAGCTTCTAATTGATTGCACTGTATGTGTAATCAATTAGATACCGAATAAATACCTCAATTATTATGTTATTAGTTCGCATATTTTCGTGTCTTTTGTTTCACAGAAGTTCACTGATGCCAGTTTAACAAGAAAATATAGGTTAACCCGTTGTTCTCGTCACGTGACTGCCAAATACGTTGATGTTCTTGTATTTTCTCTGCTTTGCAAACTCTGACCTTGTGCCCGTCTCAGAGTATAAATAAAAATATATGTTTTTTATTTATTTTACTTGTACATACAATATAGGTTAAATGCATACATGTTGAGTGTATTTATCATTCATTGCTGTGGCGTTCGAAGGCAGGAGCGGCGCCTACCTTAGGCCTAGGCAAACTAGGCATGTGTCTAGGGCCCGTACTTTGAGGGGGGCCCTAAATGGCAATGGACACAGCCAAAATCGTAACCTGTGACATTGTAGGAGCTACAATGAGGTCTCGAAGGAGTGTTGCCAATTATATTGTCAACATTTTAGTAACTACAATGTCAAGCGAATTGATAAAAGTATTTTGTTTAGGTTTTATTTCTCACTTCCTCGCCACCCCTCGAATTTTTTCCGCTATCCCCAATGGGGCCGGAACCCATGAAATGTGCCATTGGCGCCATAACTTCACAAAACGGTACCAAAACCTATTCATTTATCATTATTAATACAAAAACATTAAATGTCATTTAATAATAAATATTTTTACAGGGGCCCCAAAAATACTTTTGCCTAGGATCCTTATATTCTGAAGTTAGGCCCTGGTCAGGAGTGAGAGGAGAATTTTCCCCCTCTGGATTTTAGACAGTATTACTTTTTACATGCTCTCCTGGGTAACACAGTTAGTATAATCGAATCTCATTCATGACGCGGTAAGTTTTTATGGGTCTTTTCCGAATCATGGCTGAGTTAGTCGGTCTCAGGCGAGGGTAACAAATCGACCACAGAACACAAGCAGTTTACAGACATATACGGCAAAATATGGCCTAAATTGCTGTTGCGTTCAAAACCTTACAATAACTTTTTACATTTTGCGAGGTGTTTAGAAAGTAATGACAGTAATTCCCCAGGACTGCAAAAAATGGCGGTTCAACAGTTACAAAGCACTCGGGTGTTTTCTTAAACGTTTTATAGAAAGGGTTCCTGAAATATTTGATAAGGTAGGGATCCCCATTAAGTAGGCAAAACTACTTAATATAAAAAAAAAAAAAATTAAATTCGCAGAGTAGATGCGAAATTTTAGGCGCTCCTGTTTTAGCTCATAACGCTCTGTCTTTCTAGTAAGACATGGCTGCATTTTACCTAAGTTCTAATCCCACCATCGATGACGTTAAGAATTTTTATGGGTCTTTTTCACGATGTGGCTGAGTTAGTCGATCTCAGGCGAGGGTAGTATGGTTTTTTTCTCCCGGAAACTGGAGTTTTTCGTCCAGTAAACAGAAAAATCGACCCCCGAACACACGCAATTTACAGACAGTATACACAGAGCAACGTGGCCTTAGTCGCTGATGCTACTAAAAAAAAAAAAAAAAAAAAACAATAACAATAATATTGAATTTGATGCAAAATTTTTGTGTATGTTACTGCTCATAAATTAGATTGTCTTGTTTTTTGCAAATCTAACATCCACGGTAATTAAAATTTCGCTCAACATGGAGCAAAGATAAAAGAATTGATGGTATTATCACAAGATTATATACAGATACACTTCAAGCTGTATATTACTCAGCGATGCGTATATGTTCCTGCAGATGGCACATCATTCATCCAGTCGCATATCAAACTAAAAACTGATTGGTGCGGCTATGAGCTATTTACTTGCTGGAACAGATGTTTTATGAAGTACAGTTAATATTCAGTCTTCTTCCATGCAGTAACACTTGCCATAATAAAAGAGAGTTACCTCCCTTCTCACCCCACACACACCCATTCTCTTCAAGATGCACTTATTGCGGTAGGAGGTTTCAGATGTTGGGGTGTGAAATTGTTGGATCTCTGTATTCATACATGAAAGGAATTCTAGACACTGTGCACATCAAGTACCCTTGTATCACCAAAGAGAGGGAGGAAGTTGAGACAATGCGATATTTCAGTACTGTGCGCATTAGCATCTGCCGTTTTCCTTAGAGAGAGAGAGAGAGAGACTGATTTCTGTTATATTGTCCGAACAGTGGCCAATATAACACTTGTGTTTAGGTCAACACTATCACGTGATATTTCCATAAAAACACGGGAAAGTAGGAATATTGGTTCTACAAATGTGGATCCGTTTCTCAGAAAAATTTGATCAGATCGAGTGTGAATAGTTATTCTTATTGACTGAGCGAATGCGAAATGTACTTTCCGGTACTCGTTTTATTTCTGAGGCTGAAATTCTAACTTAAGATGGAGCGGTGTTATTGTTTGAAGGTAGCGCATTGTGAACTTCATAAACATGGTCAGTTTTACTGAATGAAAAACTCTAGTTTATAGGTGGGGTGAACTGTGCAATCTTCTTTGTCGTAGTGTAAAGAAAGCTGAAACACGTAGTCTCAAGGAATAATTATATTCTACTCCTTTAATACGAAGACTGGAATCTTGCTCGAATTTGAAGCAGCTTATAACGAATTAGTGAAACCTTTAAGGTGTCTCAGTCCTAGTATTTTTGGGATGTATCAGTTCTAATAACTTTATAGGTATATTTGTATGTGCCCTCATGGGTAACACATTTGGTAGAATCGCCGTCCTCTTCGCACCGAGTGGAAAAGACCCGAGTTTGAGTGCCATCGATGACTTAAGGGATTTTTATGGGCCTTTTTCATAACGTGGCAAGTCGGTCTCAGGAGAAGGCAGCGTGGTTTTTTCTCCCGGAAACTCATGTTTTCCGTCCAACAAACAGAAAATCGACCACAGAACATACACTATTTACAGATAGTGTACACGGAGCAATATGGCCTTAGTCGCTGATGCTCCTAAAAAACCTATTTACAACAACATACGCAGCCCTACCATTTCTATTCGGACACCTCCCTTTAGACAAAAAAAGAGCTTTTATTGTGTCATTTAATATTATGTGCTGAAACGTTTTGCTTTTATGACGGCCTTCAATCTTCGCGGCATATTCAACCATAAATTTCAGATGATAAATTCCTCCACTTGACCTTTATCGCAGCCACCAGTTCGGCCTTGTTCTTTGGGCAGTCTCGACGTGCACATACCCGACGATCCAATACATCCCAAAGATGCTCGATAGGGTCAGATCAGGACTCTGGCCTGGCTAATCCAGCATGGCGCGTTGTCTTGCTGATACAGGTACGTGCCCGAAGTATTGCCATAATGCTGGAAGTGAATAATTGCACAGCATTCATGGTTTTGTCATTGGCCCAAGCCAAACCATGGAAGGAGCTCCATACCATGACACTACCTCCACCAAACTTCATTGTTGGAAGGATACAATCAGGAAGGAACTGTTCCCTCGTCATTCGCCACACCCAGAAACGGCCATCAGACTAGTAGAGTGCGAACATAGAGTCGTCTGTTTTCCACTGCTCTACAGTCCAGGATTTTGTGCTCCTTACACCATATTAATCGGCGTCTAGCATTTGTTGAGATGATCAATTATGTTGAACTGTTGAAGTAATTCTGTTGAACGTGTCATCTTACATACCCACTTTTGCAATTGTCTGTTCGAAGCCCAGTGTGCATATTTATAGCAAGGTCTGTGACGTGTTGCATGCATTGGCCCTGTTTCCCCATCTATGGAGGGGTGTCCGGATATTAATGGTAGGGCAGTGTATATATGCATAGTCGGAATACTCCCTTGCCGCTAACACAGTAGTGATAGTCGCTGGCCTTTCACACCGTGTGGAAAGAGTGGATTTCATCTCAATGGTAGATATCTTTATGGACTTTTTACACATCATGGCCGACTTAGTCTTCGGAAAGGGTCGCATGGCGTTTGAAAAGCCCATAGAATACACTCAATTTACTTAGATATGATATGCTGAACTGCTTGTAATTCAGAACAACCCAACGAGACCTAGAGATTATAATTTGGATTATAATTTGAGGTGTCAAACTCAAATAAAATATCAGAGTTTTCTGCAAAAAGACTTAATTCTGAAAGTCGAGAAAATACGCATATCAAACTACTCTTGATTTAAAAAAAAAAAAAAAAAAAAAGACGAATTTGTTCGATATCAACAGCAGGGAGCTGACTGTGATCGCTGGATTGAGTAAATGGTCATGGGAGTGGATATTGTTTATCTGAATGCGTATTCCATCTTATAAAAAGCTCTGCCAATTGTTAATTGAGCGTTCTTGTATTGGCTACTGTAAATAATAAGGTTTTAAACTCCACTTGTCACTGGGTTGGTATACCGGAGTTAAAAAATAATAATAATAAAAAAACTTTCGGACTATACGCAAAATAAATAATTTTAAAAAAATGCTATTGTTGGATTTGCATTCTACTCACGAAATCGTGTTCCTACAAAAAAATTGAATGGTAACAGTTTGAACAAATATAGCATCAAGATCACGAATCTAAAAGCAAAAAATATATAAGAAAAAAGCTCGCTAATGCTTTGAATACACCTGGGCAATGTGGGCCCAACGTACGTGGTGAGCATCGTCAAGTGTGTTTGCATAAAATATTTCACGAGTACTAAGAAAGCTAGTTTAGGTTCTGTTTATCCTCTTAAACTCAATAAATCGAAGAGTCCACTGCCTTCCATCTCTTTCTGCGTGTTCGTGGAATGGGTGGGACCTAAGTAGGACAGATATACTAAGGGGGCTTTATCCTGTTTACTCAGAACACCTCCACCTAGCTCTCTCTCTTCTTTATTGACTCGTATCATAAATCAGGCTCCTGGTCAGGCAGTCTTTCCCACTCCGGAAAACCGCTACGACTCTTAACTTTCCGGAGTTTTCTGTCGTCAACTGTACCAGTGCTTTAGCAATTCTCCCTGCTCCTCGACCGCTCGTGTCGTGACGGAGCGAAAGGTCATTGAACAGCTGACAAATGGCCGAGTGCCACCATTCTTCACCCAATCAGTTCAAGGTCACCGAGTTTGCTCCAAGCTTCACGGTAGTATGCTCCGCAAGAAGTTTCGGAGAGAGCGATAGGCACGAGCAGCGGAAGTAAGGGAGTGACTGAGAGAAAGAGAGGGTGGCTGCGGCTTGTAAACACTGCCTAAGTATGCAAGTGACCGACAAAAAACCTCAAGTTGAGGGGTGAATGAGGGGATTGAGAGTATCGGTTAAAGGGATTCAGCTGTCGTACAGGAGGTAGAAGGAATTGAAAAAAAAAAAGAAGTCCTTAGTGGATATGAAACACCTGAAGACTCTTAGAAATCTTCAGCTGTTTCGATAGGTCTTTCTTAGAGTGATTATCAACGTCGGATATTTATTTCCCTTCCATTTTTTCCATTTAGACGCAAGAAAGTAAATAAAAGTACCTGTATTGTTTTATGTGCTAACGATACTTGATCGACTAAGCGAATTCGAAGTCTGCCGTTTTAATGAGTTGAGTATTGTATTGATTCTATAAGGAATATAAACTCAGCATCCTGTGGTCGGTTTGCCTTTCTGCTGTGATTCACTGACAGCAACTGTGCCGATCACGTGACAACCATTTATATGCCTGCCATTGAGTGGAAATGCAATATATTCAGAAAACGGAATTGCCAAACTGCTGTATTATTCATTGGCTTTACTCTATGCTGCTAATTTAGTCCCAAATAACGTTAATTATTATGAGAGTCTAGCGGAACTTATTAAAGAATGCGGGTGGTAAATGCCGGCAGAGAAATAATTTTGTTATTATTTTTGTCATAAACTTTAATACATTTTCAGACATCTGTCATACATGCATTGTATTCATTTATATATTAAAAAAATCTACTCACATCATCTGCCCGTCCCTTCGAATAATTTGTCTAATCCTTAAATTTGTTCCAACTACCCACTTCCACAACACCAGATGGAAGTTTGTTCCAACAGTCCCTCTTTAGCTGAAAGAAAATTTTCGTTCATCTATCTTGCAGCCATCCTTTTTCAGTTTATGTCTTCTTTTGTGTATCAGAAACACTGCAATCAGGTCTTCTCGTAGGTGCCTAGTTTACAAGCGTTGCAATTTGTAGAACTGAAATCTTTCTTTTTGTAAGATATCCTTCTGTTTCTCTGAATAATCTGCTTGCTTTTCTCTGCATCCGTTTCAACAATTTACATCCTTCCTAAAATGAGGCTTCCAGAACTGAATGTAGTATTCAAGATTGGGCCTAATCATCATCTTGTACAATGGGATAATTACCTCCTTGTTCATGCTAACAAAGTTCCTGTATATCTTAAACCGCTGTCCTAGCACTTATTTGCACTGCTCAGAGAACTTTATGTTCGGACTGTACAATTACACCCATATCTTTTTTCGTTCTCCACCATCATTGAGTGTGATACCACCCAGTTGGTAATATCCCATTATCTAGTTTGCTTAATGTAAACCCAGTAGCAGGGGTTAGCATCACCGAAATGGAAAACTCACCGTAATTGGATATACCTGGTCTGCAATACTAAGAAGCCCAACATCTCTGAATGAAATAGCCATCCTTTTGGGGGATGAATGGTCCAGAATTCAAGCATTTACATACACAACATGATCTTATTGGGACTGTACTTTAGAGAATGCTGTGATTCCCTAAAGTAGAATAACATTGGTGGCAAATTGTCATGGACCCGGAGTACTTTGGACCGTGGGCCCTCGGTCTGACTTTATATTTGTCAGGAGAGTCCAATCAATGAAACTGTGTTATGGACACTTCTACTTCTGTCTGACGTTGGCTAACACCAGTTTTAAATTTTGGTTTGCGAAGTACAGAATGGCCTCCTGAGTAGCACAGTTGGCAGGATCGCCGTCCTTCCTACACTGGGTGGAAAAGACCTGAGTTCGAGTCCCGTCGATGACGTGAAGAATTTTTATGGTCTTTTTCACAATGTGGCTGAGTTAGTCGATCTAATAAGGTTTTAGAAGCATTGGCAACTAAGGCCATATTGCTCCGTATGTACTGTCTGTAAATTGGGTGTGTTCTGTGGTCGATTTTCTGTTTGCTGGACGAAAAACCCCAGTTTCTGGGATAAAAAAAAAAAAACCCATCACCTGAGACCGACTAACTCAGCGACGTTATGAAAAAGGCCCATAAAAATTCTTCACGCCATTGACGGTGCTCGAACCCAGGTCTTTTCTAGCCGGTGTGACAGGACGGCGATTCCATTAGCTGGTGCTACCCACGAGGACAGTATATTGTGTCTGTAATTGTGTGTTTTATTCGGTGGGATTGCTGTTTGTTGGATGAAAAACCCCACCTTGTGACAAAAAAAGTCCAGATATTCCTTGCAGCATTGAACGGGGACGGAGAACAGATATTTTCGTCTAGTAAGCTGTTGCCTATTACTTTAGAAAAGATTCTAAGACGAAAGTTGATAGCATATTTTATTTTTACTGTTATCTTGTTTTTCTTGTTTGGTCGTCCAAATGTGTTTCTTCTCGTAATGCTGTTTAGTCTCTGGAGGACTAATCTTTAGTGTAGAGTATGTGTAGTAAATTTAGCCAGAAGCCTTCTTAATATACATTGTACATTTAGACCTTGTACCTGACGTTCTCTGATTGCTTAAGACAGAATTAAGAAAATCCGAAAATATCCACTGAGTTGTCAAAGAATCTTCAATTTACAGACAATATACACTTGAGTAATAAGGCCTTAGTCGCTGATTCTCTTAAAATCTAACTACAACTGCAATGTGTGTTGAATTTGATTTTGTCTTCTCAGCGACAGCTATTGTTAAAAATGGGATGGGGGGAAGGACTCTAAGAGCTGAATTTTGTGTAACCAGTTGAATTTTTATAATCATTTCTTATATTCTCAGGTCGACTGTCATAGCCTTATCGACCAACCGAGTCGTTGAATGGCAGTTCATAACGCTGGATGATTATAGACGTCGTGCCGGTTGGGTACCAAAGATCAACCCATTAGACATGGTAGCAGCAGACACTACACCCCGGGAGGGATGTTTAGTATGTCTTGATGTTAATGAGGTGAAATCTGTTTACGAATTAAGGTCTAGACATTTAAATACGCCACTTTTAATAATCATGGAAAGTTGCTGTAGACTCCTCTCCATCGTGCTTGCATTTGAAACTAATTATTAAATAAAAAAAAGTCTGTTTATACTCTGAACGGCCACGTATAATCAGAGGAGTTTGCAAGATAGAGAATACAGAAACATTACCATATTTAGCAGTAATGTGGGCTCGAACTATGGTCAATTCAGAAGCGTGTGTTACCGTACCTCCATGTTTTGACCACTCTTCTATATCAACTGCCCAAGAAACTCCAGTTGAGTTTGCATTCTGAATACTATTGTAATTTATTCTACGACAGCGTTTTTTATAATTATTTGGTTGTGCTATTTCTTTATTATTAGTGGATTTCTCTACTGCTTCGCTGACCATTATTGCCGTTAATGACACCATTATCATCAGTGGATATGGTTTACAACTGAATGCTGCGAAGTTGCTTATACCCAATACCCACGGTCTAGCATTGAAGATGTCCGTGATTTTACGTGTCATTTTTTGAATTTTAATTACATCTTGGAAAAGAAGTCGTCCTCGGTCCCGATCGTACTGTTGCTAGGTTTTTTGATCAACATCCAGCAGGAGCGGATCTAGACTGTTTTTCTAGGAGAAGGGAATAAATGATAGTATATTTCTTGGGGGGGGGGGGAGGAAATTAGAATGACCATATACGTGTAAGATAGTAATTAAGTTTGATCACTGACTTATGACCACCTATCTAATATCGTGATGGGCCACCGTTCCCAAAGATAACAGGCTGCTATTCGCCTAGGATTGACTCCGCCAGATGTCTGAAGACGTCCATAGGGATCTGCAGCAGTCTGCAAGGCTTTTCATAGTGTCGGAATAGATGACGATTCCTTGTCCAAACGACTCAATTCCTGCTCCAAAAACAACCCACTTCAATTGGCGCTCCAAAACAACTGTTCAATTGGCGTTAGGCGAATTTGGAGGCTTATCAAGATCGGTGATATCTTCATTTAAGCCACTCTTAAGCCACTCGTGCACTGTGCAGGCCCGGTGACACGGCGCATTATCGTCTTGGAAGATCCTGTTTCTGTACGGGAAAAAATGCAACATGTCAGGGTGCGCATGGCCTCCTAAGAGTGGCCGGTAGAGCTCACCAGTGAAATGTTGGTCCATACGCACCAGAGATCATAGTTCCTGCCAGAAAAACGTGCCCCATATTAAGCAACCACCTACACCTGTTTGATTAGTGGGCACCATGCACGATGGGTCCATGGAATCGTGTTGTTTGCGCCGAACACAAAGGAGTTCATCGGCGTGTTGCACCAGATATTTGGTCTCATCCGATCAGCACACTCGTTTCCAGTCCTCCAGTGTCCAACCTGCGTGTTGTTGACATCACAGCATTCGCTGTCGACGATGATCAGGTGAGGAGAGGGTATCTCATGGGTCGTCCGCTGTGGGACTCCATAAGTCTGAGTGTGCGTGCATCGTCATTTGGGATATTTTTCTTGCATTCCACATATTGCATTGCTGTTGAGCCCGTGGAACGCGCTGCATTCTTCGCTCACCACGAACATCATGCTTGCGCAATCCTTTACAGTTCTGTCGGCGGGAGGTGCCTTGACCCGTTTAACGCTATTGTTTGTACACCTTAACCATAGTAGGCTGTGAGCAACAGGCAGGACATGCCGTTTCCAATATGGAGGCATCCGACGCACGAGCGCTCACTAGCATGCTCTTTGAAACTGTGATATCTTTACTACGTCCTGTAACTGCTGCTTTATCTCTTTCACTTGTACGATCAGATGCAAATTGCCACTGCTTTAGCGTATGAAGCTGTTTGGTTTTTTATACTGCAAGCTCTGTGGCATAGTCCATTATGAATGAGGTGGTCATAATTCCTTGATCACTGAGTGTAATATACATACAACACGAAATAATTATTAATAAAGGTAAGTTTGTCCACGTCAACTATAGATTCTAATCACCCGGTTAACAATATACAGATGCAAATGAATAATTAGGAATGCCCTGAACCTCTACCCTGTTTGCTAGCATTTCATCCAACTTAATGGGACCAATCCTCTAATATTTTGGTAGTGTAGTATATAAATATTAAAGTCCGGAAAAAACGATAGTTCACTTGAATTCGAGCAATACAATTTATTCCACGAAAATAAATATATAAATAGTGCATTGTGCATAATTATTTGTTTATAATTAGTGTAAGTACAATTGTAGCCAGTTTCCCGAAGGGCCAGCCCTTCGCATTGTTTGCATTAATTGTGCTACTTAGCGGTTCATTCTTCGAGTATCTTGAGAAGCTTAGCCAGAACGAAACAGATGTTAATCAATGAGACAGTTTTGACAGGTGAGAAGATCTCTTAACATCCACTGCTAAGCCTCTTAAAAGTGACGAAATGTTTAACACATTAGCGGACTTAGAAGTGATCAGCTAATAGAATTAAGGCGTTTTACTGTTGTTCCTCTCTTGGAGACGTGGCCGTTCATCAAGGCGTTGCTGGATGTCACACATGTTCCTTATTTGCAACGTCTTGGTGGTTTGCCAAAATTGTAGCGAAGGAGACGCAAAGGTTGATGCAGAAAAGTAATAGCATCCATTTGCTTGAATAGTTTGTCAGTGCTGGTTTTGCATGCTTTTTTGAAGTTGCTAACATTGGACGAATTATTTTTCTTACTTTGTGCATGTGCTTCAGAGGATAAAGCTTAGAGTTATGGAGTCTTCTCTCAGTCGCCTTTCTGATCTTCTTTTTTAGTTCGTTTATCGAAGTAGATGCGAAATCCCATAAGTTATTTGGGATAACATTTAAAGGACAGAGACTGAGGGATTTATATAACTGAAATGATAGCACGACAAAACTTGTATTTCCATAAACCAGAACTCCAGAAAATGCAGGAATTTGCATTGGTGAATCACTGTTGCTCGAGTATTGGAGTTTCAACGGTAAGTAAGTCAGAATTTCAGTATTACCAGATTAAATTTACATGTATAAGCTTAAAACTGCGAAATTATACACTGTCTCTGTCAAAAGTATCAGAACAATTCCTTAACTATGAGGTAGGCTCAATAAAAACCGATTTGGAGGCGGTGTCAATTATTTGTGTGACGTTTTTGGGAGCAGTTAATCATTTGCGCAACATGGGAGGACATTCATTATAAAATAAAAAAAATAATAAATAAATATGCCGTTTATACTTCCTGACGACCACATAACGTCAGAGGAGTTCACAATATACAGAGAATACAAGAACGTCACCGTATTTAGCTCCCACCGTAAATTCAAATACGTACAAATGTACCCTCTGGTTTGACCAATCGGCTATGGCTGCCGGTTAGTATATATCACAATCAACTATTGTCTAAAGAGGATTAGTATTCTAGACAGCTTTCGGATTCACCTCCGGATCTGAATCCTGTTGATTGATTGATTATTGTAGGGTTTTAGGCGCATCAGCGGATTTGACGATATACTTCGTATATGCCCTCGTGGGTAGCACAGTCGGTATAATCACCGTCCTTCCCACACCGGGTGTAAAAGACCTGAGTTCGAATCTCATCAATGATACCGGATTTTTATGAGTATTTTTCACGTGGATGAGTTGGTCGGTCTCAGGCGAGGTAGCATGGTATTTTGGTCCAGCAAATCGACCACAGAACACAGGCAATTTACAGACATGTTTTACACGGCGCAATATGGCCTAAGTTGCTGATGCGCCAAAAATCCTACAACAACAGGCCCGGTATATTATGCTTGTAAATTGTGTGTTCTGCAGTCGATTCGCTGTTGGACGAAAAACCATGCTATCCTCGCCTGAGACTGATTAACTCAGCCACGTTATGAAAAATACCCATAAAATTGCTCACGTCATCAACGGGGTTCGAACTCAGATCTTTAACACTTGTTATGGGGACGGTGATTATACCAATTGCGCTACAGCGAGATCATCCTATTGATGAAGCCAGCAAACCTCCTTTTGGTATTTTCAAACTGGTCTTGGGAAAGGCACTGGATTTCTTAGGACTTTTCATCCGCAAACAGACAAAGCATACCTTAAAACATACTTTGCACTTAAGCGTCATGGTCTGAATCTGAACTGCCTTAGTGCCAAACAGAAATTTTTATTAAGTAAAACTTAATAAGACACTTTTCCACGTGAAATATTTTAATTAATACCACTATATATAGAGACTATACTGTATCGCACTAAGGAACACTACTGTATAGTGTTCCTCAGTGTGATACTATTTATTCTCCATGGTCAAGATTTAGAACTTCTAAACACAAAAACTTAGACCTGAAGACGGATTTCGATATTGAAAGCCGAAACGTAGCCAATTTTATTCAGTCATTGGGATCTAATTGTAACAATCTCCTTTGCATATCAACAAACTAATTAAATATTACTTAATAGTACTCCATTAATGTCTTCGACTTTCATAAAAAAAATTTATTACTTATTGGAAAAAGAGAATCACTTAACCATACAAAGAAAAGTGAAGTCTACGTCAAAATGCTAAAATCAGTCAATGTCCGTACCCCTGTGTGTGTCCATACTGATGTTTTGAAAGAAAACCTGCAAGTTTTTAGGTTCTATTATTCGATTCATCCGTTTCCACGACTACTTACACACGCAAAATGCGAATTAATAAACCCGAAGGATCATTAAAAACCTTGCAAAGTCAGAAGGAGCAAGAACTTGAAACAAGGTATGACGTCACTAGGGAGGAGGGAACTCCCATTTCAGATTTTTCTTTTCTTAAACGTCATGCTTGACTATTGGTTTCATATTTATGGAACGAAATGATCCTTGCAATGAATTAGTTTCCTAAATAGGATACTGTGAAGATTTGTCGTGTTTAAGTGCATGAAGGGTAATTTTAGAAAAGCCCAATCAGACCATCATAGGAGGAAGGGCGTGGTCCAAGTTTTTGTTCAGACAGCCGAGACTTAGTGAATAGAGAGCACAGCTGTTGTCGGCAGATGTCTCCCGTAATTACTGCCGAAACCGTCACGCCAGGTTAGCGTATAGTGTTCTTGACACCTTGATGACCTGCTAGACCACCGGAACAACTGGTTCGGTACGACACTATCGCGCAGCTCATTAGGCGTTCGCTCATGAACTCTCCTAACCCTTTCTCATTTCTTTTCTTTCCTCCCCCTTCTTTCCCCCATTTCTTACCGCCCCGCCGATGTTGAGAAGGAACGTGCCTGCTGACGGTTGAATAAGGTAAGAGATTTCACTAGGAATGTTACTCTTGTAGACTTTGGACACCTTGTTATGGCTTGTAGCTGAGTGGTGTTTGTTATCCTCAGAATGCCAGGTCGGTTTGTTCACAATTGGCGTCTCCTGCGAAATATGAAACGTCGGTTTATTAACCCACTGCTAGACTTCCTTTTCTTTTTGTTAACAGTAAGAGTAAAATGTCCAGTAAAAAAAAACGAAAAAAGCAAACACTGATAGACATCGAACTAACATGTTGAATCTTCTGAGTTTACAGCATTAGGTATTTGATTAATCACAGCTCGTACAAGGAAATCAAAATTGGCGCATGCGAAGTTTCGAAATTGCACAGAAATCAGTATTTCACCAGAATTCCCGCCATTAACGGAAATGTACACGTGTTGCGCGTTCAGTAACAATGAAAAAAATTGACATTTTTACGTCTGCCCGGAAATCGGTTATTCTATTGGTTGAGATTTACATCGCGTGCTGCACGTGCACATAAAATTAATTATTAACGTGTATATTTCTCCTGACATTGAATTTGCAGTAATCGATTTTTTTTAAAGCCATATATACTACCCTTTCAGAATATTAGAGTATTCAGTTAATTAACGCACCTCCACACAATTTGCCAGAACAAAAAAATAGAATTTTTAAACAACTTCCTATTTCCTGTTTATAAATAAGAAATTTGTTTTTAGCTGCAGTAGGTCACCTAATTTGCGTTGTTATCGTGCAGATGATAATAAATAATTGTAAAATTACTCAACAAATGGCGGTTGTAAAAGTTACAAATTAAAAAAAAAAAAGGTTAAAACCAGTGGACCGTTGCCTGGTTACTCATACGATGCATACAAAATGAACTTTATTTTCCAATCGTTTCCTTCAGAGGCAAAAATATTTTCTCAAATGGGGACATTTTAAATCGACTTGAGCATTGATGCCAGTCAAAATTCTGCCTTTCTTGTTTACAGCCACTCTTACTTTTATTTATATATATCAAACCTTGCGCCAATTACTTCAAGAGGTTTCCTTTGTGTGTGCGTGTGTGTGTATTCGACCTGTCAGGAGTTTATTGACAGGTGTTGCAAGTGTTCATTGTGTCCTTTTTTCTCAAGCAATTGCTTCCTCGCCTTTTTCATTTCTAACAGCGTCTTCCTGTTACTTGTGTGAGAGCAATTTGCCCCCGTGGCACCAGGTAAAACAGTCCAGAAGACCGAGGGTGGTGGCGTTAAGGAAAAAGGGGGATTTTTGCTATTATCTTGTCAACGATGACGGCTTATAGTTGGTGAAGGTGGGAAAGCCTGTGTTTAGAAAGATGACCCGATGATTTATTCCCTATTCATGTCAAAGGTTTCTTGAACTCACCATAGTGTCGCCTTCTTTTCCGGTGTATGATTCTTGACGGGGAGGGGGCAAGGACGGTTAAAGGGCAGACGATATGCAGCAATCTTTTGTATGGCTTCTGTGACGATGAACACTTAATTACTTGTGTATAAATAATCATCTCTTTTCCATTGCACAAAAACGAATTAGAAACACCTTTCTGTTTTAAGAAAGGTAGTTTTTGATATTCTATATTTTTTGGCGTAGAATAGTGTTTGTTGATGTTCAGAGCTCCATCTGCTTGAAACTTATGCTCAAGATGATAAATTTTGCTACAAAAAACAGAAATGGACATTATTTGCATCTTCATTGTTGGGCAACTGTAGTTAAAAGCGTGTTCATTGACGCATCTTTAAGATGAGGTGGTGTGGACAAGACCATAAATATAAGAGATGCGAATTTAAAATACCAAAAAAAAAAAATAATAAAATAAGGATACAAACCACGAACTTACATGGCTTCCAGTACCATCCTAGATATTGTCTTGAAAAGCCGTTCCCCTTCTATTATGATCCTCATTAAATACTGAAATCTTTTAAATGTCTCGTTCTACACCTCAAGGCTATTGCTTGTGTGATTTACATCTGGAATGCCACTATGAACTTATCCGTTGCTATGTTAACAACTAACATCTGGCTGTTTCCATTATTTTCTACTGATATAAACAGTTGTGTGCAGTCCACTCTAGCGCAAATATAGTCTTCCAATAAGAACAGTGCCATAATTTCTATGCTTTTGCACAGCATAGAAATTATGGTATTGCCAACGAAATTATTGCCAAAATTTTGACCTCAGATGCTCTTAGGAAATTCTGTTTTTCTCTTATTCGGGCCCACAGGTGGTGTTCAAATCCCATTTGAAAGACTACCTCGGAGAGGATGTTGTGGGCCGGATTGTAGCTGCGTGTCGCTACATATCCAAATTTATATGTTCGCTAGATTGAGCACGTTCGTCTCTGACGATCCTTGCTGCTCCGCTGGTTTCATCACGTTCCACATAACTAGCTCTCGTAGTGGTGGTCGTAGAGAGAGTTCGTCCTTGTACGGAAACGATGAAAACCACAGAGAGAGAGCGAGCACTCTTCAGCGTTCACTAACTTCATAAAGCGTACCCCTCTGTAGTTCATTTCCCCCCTCATCAACAAATGGTTATGTCCTACGCTTCGCGACAGCTGCAATACCACATGCTAGCTTCCGGTGTTCGGCCAAGCATGAGTCACAAAGCCAGTAGGGGGATGAGGGTCAAAAGGAAACATGGCAATCCGGCTGGGGAGAGATTGGATGGCCCAGTAAAGATAACATCCCGTTCAGCTACGTGGGTTCGGCTGCCCCCTCTTCTACACAGCGTACCGTTGGCATTAGCAACGCGTGCTCTTGTACAGTGCACTAGCTCGAAGAGCCACAGACGTTGTGTGGTACATACGTGATTGTTGGTAGCTGCTCGTGGTGGTTTGTGGCTTGGGACTACAACATAATGGAGTAACAGCTGACTGAATGAAAGTGTTTTAAGTCCAAACGTTACCTTAGTGCTGTGTCCAACGTTTATTCTCAGCATTACACAATACAGGTAAGTTAGATAAATTTCTAGTAGTAGTTACTATGGTAACAGGTTGGGATCATTGTCGGCGAGGTAGTGTATTTGTTTAGCGTGGGTATCATTTAATTAGTAGGTGTCTTCTGAAGAATTTTTTAATCCTTTAACTGCAGTTGCCATTAATCATTTTGGAATCCAACAGAAGTTTATGAACGGATATATAATTTCCTTCATTATTACTTATGATTTATTTACGGAGAATGCATTGTAGGTTTTACAGAGCACAAAAAGAAAAACTAAACTTCAGAAATCGCTCTTTTCTCTAATATAGACGCTCAGGAAAAGAAGCGCCGAACGTCTGTGTGACATTAATAACCACGTAAGCTGTTATCCTATGACCTTGAGTTGATAGCGGAAACAAAGGTTGTTCCATATCCTGGTGTCTGCAGCTGGTGATTGCATTTGGCTTTTCTTCTGGTTTCTGTTTCCGATTTGTTCGGAAGTCAGATTGTACCGATGTGTATCTCCCCCCTCCCCCCATTTTTATCGTTAAAGCAATCACATTTATATATTAGGCTATAATGAAACAACCGATCATATAATATTCAGTACTTACCCACCCACCAAAGTTCGTTTCTAGTTTATGGTGATCTGAAGTCAATTTTTCACATAGTAAGCCGCTTTATAAATTACTTTTGCATTACCATTTATTATTTATTGGCCTAGTATTATATTGTTTATGTCGAAAAAAAAAGTCGATTTAAAGACCGTTATTCACTGGCGTCTCTCACCAACTGCAGTACTCTGAGGTAATTAAAAATTAATATCGACCATAAAACTGTCTTGCCATCTTAAACAGCTCTTATATGTCTTACGGGAACCTAAGACTATTGTGTAATGTTGATCGAATTGCTTGCTTTGCATCGAAAGCTCGTATGACATCCAGATCTTAATGTGCGGTTCTCAAAGTGGGTGCCCCCGGCATACAAGACGCCTCAAGCGTTTTAATTGAGATACACTCGCTTGCTAGTTATTGGTCTATGACCACCTGTTCATTAATAAGGATTATTATTTCATCAGAGCACAGTTGCAACCGGAAGTTCACGATAAAACTAGGACGATCCTCGTCCCAAAGAGGCTACATGTCATGTTCGCAAGGTTATGCCTGTCATTCAGTGCCGACATCTGGAGAGTTAAAATGAGATGTACACCTGGAATAAAATCCAGGCAGCTTCTAAGGATTGTGTAATTACTACGATAGCAGTTGGTGCTATGATGACTTTTAACTCCCGCATCCTTTGGATTTCAACTGACAGATGGCTATGATATTTCTTTCTTCTCTGCTTCCTTTTGTATTGTACTCTTGTTGACATGACTGCTACACTGATTAACATTAACAAACACCTGGCTTATACTTCTAATTATCTATAATCTTCCGATGGACCTAAACTGGTTGGCTCTGTAATATTGCTGCAGCATTCTGTGCATGTAGTATGTTGATACTATCAATCATATGTACAAGGCAATTTTTTTTTTTTATGGCGATTCCAAACACGAAAGGTAGACTGAAGTATCAGAGGTTCTAATATGAACCTCTGATACTTCAGTCTATCGGTTTAAGGTTGAGAAGACAGAACATAATTATTGAAATTGGACATGAATTTCTGTAGATTGTAATCTTCAGGAAATACAGTATACGCGAAGGAAGGTTGTTCCAAAGAATAGAAATAGAAGCGATGACTGAAAAGGCATATACTGTAACAGTAACTTATGACTGCCCTCTTTTGGAGAGTCTAGGAGTTTAAGAGGTTTTGGAAACACCACCCCCAGATATCGGAATAATATTTTATGGCAGGGCGGATTTGAGAGTTACAGAACCAATGGCTGTTTATGAGAAAAATAATGCCGAGAGTGAAAAAGAGAACTTGGTTTTTTCTATGCAGAGGGAGCAATATTCGTGATAGGTTTATATCAGGGGATGTTATAAGTGAAGTTTATTTCCAATATGTGTAAAAAAGATATGTGTAAATCTATAAATCCTCTATAAATCCAGTTTTTATCGAAGATGAGCATCGAAGCAGCGAACAATATTTTACGAAAAAGAGGACTGAGTTTTAGAAAAATTGAAGTTAACTAAATTTTCTTTGCTCCCTCCCCCATTGTAGAATAAACTTGAGGATCGGCATCCAATTCCTTAAATATGCAGAGCAGGAATTCTCAGAGGACTGGAGGGCAGAATATAGTATGCTATCATTGGAGAAACTATGAACAGGAATTCAATGGAAGATGGCCATTACAGGAGTAAAAGAGTGCGAGAAAGAACTGAACCTTTGGGAACACCAGCAGCAGTTAGAGGACAGAGAGCCATCTGCCATCACCCGCAGTGAGCGGTCGAAGAGAATGGCTACCCAGCCTTCTTCCATCTTTCTGGGGACGCACGAGGCTACAGCCTCCCTTCCCTGGAGTGATGTTAACTGTGCAATCTCAGCAGTGTTTTTCATTCTATTCGAGATGCTTAAATTCTCCCAGACCGTAGTCAATAATGCCGAAACTATTTTTCACATTTAAAACAGCAAACCTACCTGTTGTCTGGATGTTATTCTTTACTGACGGGTTTGTTAGAAAGATTTACATTTCCGTCTGATATGTTTTAGTTTACGATACAGGCCAAGATGAACCCAGTACTGTTCAAAATTTTTTTTTTGGCCATGGAAACCATTTATAAATGGTTAATCTTCTTCAGCAGAACTCTAATATCTTAAAAGGAGTAACAATTAATAGTAAATTAAAATTACATGTTTCCAAAAAAAAAAAAAAAATTCAATGACAAAACGTTATCTGTGATTCCTTTCTAGCTTTCCAGGATTTCGCAAAATACACTTCGAAAACTTGGTAATTTCTTAATCTGTATTAAAATATTGTTAATATATCCCAAAACTCCTTTATTCCTGATTTTTTTTCCTACATTATCTGTCTTTCTTTCATTAAAACACTATAACAAAGGTAGTAAAACTCTGTTTCATGAAACCCCAAAAAGTTCTCATGGAACCAGGTTTGAAAACTTGTGGTCTGTACTAGTGTTTCGCAGCCTTTATTTGCAAAGTATTTACAATTTTGATACGTACAATTCAGTTTTTTCAAATAGTACAATTGTGTTGAGATATTCCTCACCCCTCTCAGACTTCAATCGCTTTCCCGTGAGGTTACTTGTGCTATGGTTGAGAAACTCTGGTGTAAACCAGTGTTGTGCAAGGTTAATGTTTTCTAATAAACACTCAACACGCAATGTTTTTGTAAAGCCTTTAAAAATTGGCTTTCATAGATTAATCAACAAATGTTTACATCCTCTGGTTTCATGGCTGCGGTCTCTCTGTTTCAGCAGTTTGTACATACTCTTAGAAGTAAGTGATTATTTCTCCATATATACTATATTACCAAAAGTATTGGGATACTAAGCGAAATGGTAGAAGTGTTTTACAGATTGTGTAATTAGCGCCACCTTAGAAAACAGAAAATGAGTCTGAATATTTATGCATTTTGCAGATATTGAAAATAAGATAGCATTTTATTATTCACTATTAACTTAAAGGAGCCAAACATTTTTTAAATAAAAATCATCCCTTATAAAAAAAAAACTTTAAACATTTGTGAGACATTAAGATTATAAAATATTAATAACCCTCATTTAAAATTATGTATTGCTTGCATAATCTCCATTTTCATTAACTTCATAACGTCAGTTAATGATTACCTTTGGGAAATAATGATATAGAAGTGAAACCAATTGGGGGAGGACTTCCAACAGCTGGAGTTTGAGTGCGTGTGTTTTAAAGGTCTGTTTGCCTGTTTTTAAGGAGTGAAAGTCCGGAAATTTCCCAGTGGGGAAAGGAAAAGGCGAAGTTCAACTAATTAAATGTGCATGCAAAATGAAAAATAATTAAGATGTAAGGAAATTATATCAAAAGTGTTATTAAAACATTATATATCGGAAAATTTTGTTTGTATTAGGGGAAATGGTTGTTGCGTGATACAAAACACATTTTTTATAATGACTTTCTTGTTGTTGATTAGAACTGAGATGTCTGATAAAGATAATTGTAGAAGAATCGAAACGTTTGCAATAATACTATTGAATATCCTGTCAAATACAGAATATTCTGCTTTACTAATTCAGGATGGGCATATAATTAATGTACCTTCCAAGAGAAGAATTCGACTTCAAAAGTGTTGAAGTCGATAAGAGACTAAAACGTCTTTGTAATTAAGTCAATGGCTCTGTAGCATCATAAACAACACTGAATAACCAGATTACTCCAACAGACTCTTAAATTATCTATTAGATATTTCCTATGTGACCTACATGATGTTCAGTTTCTTAACAACTCTTTTAGCCAACTATATAATTAATACCAAACTGGCTGAAATGTATTTTTTAACTAAATTTATGGCGTAATATTTATGCCATGGCTGTCGAAACATAATTGCTATCTGGGTACTGAGAATAGTATTTGTGTGTTTATACGATCCTCATTTGCAACATTTAGATTTTTTGGTTTAAGGATAAAAGTTAAACCGTGTTTGTCCCAAGTCAAATACCCAAGGCTTATCTAGGTTTGCGGGTTAATAGCTGGTAGCCATGATCTATGCATGCAAGTTCTAGGTTCGCTCTGTAATTAGAAGTGTAAGGCTAAGATTAACGGAAGCTATCCGTCATAATTATCCCCGAGCTCGAGGCTAACAGGGAACCTGAACCATCATTCTTCCCTGCTATTAAGTTTTCCTCTGCATAGAGGAAATCCACGCGCGCTGCACAGAAAGGGAGGGAGTGCCCAAAAAGAAAAAAAAAAAAAAAAAAAACGAGAGAAAAGAGAGAGAGAGAGACGAGGCGGAGCTGTTGGTAATGAAGCAGTCCTCCCTTTCAACTTCCTACCCCGAACCTTGTTTTCATGGCTGCATTCACACTGTCTGCTAGCGGTGAAACCATGTGACGAGACTGCATTACTTTGGAGGCTACTGAAAAGGCATATCAACCGGGTGACTGCTCACTCATTAGTCTGTGACATCTGCAGGTGGCGCTGCTCGTCATCTCGCTGAATTTCTCTTTTATACCATTAGGTATAAGATTATTGGTTGCTTAATTAATTCGAACTCTAAATCTGTTATTTCTTATGCCGATGGATGATTTTTTAAGAGGCAAGCGACAAGATTTGGAACTCTAGTTACATCGATATATTATGTTTATTGTTTTATACACTATCTTTCTTGAAGATTTATTATACTTTAGGATTTAATAAGCAGCGTTAAGTATAACCTTGACTCTACAAGTATTAAATGTCATTCGCATCCAGCATGCATTCTTCTTAGAAGAGGAACATTGTTTTCTCAGGTGGAGAGCAATAGATGAGAATTTGGAAGTTCTCTCAATTTATAGCTGGGAAATTCATGAAAGTGCGACTTAGAATTTTTAATGGTTGAATCTTCTTTGGAATAAACAGAGAAAATAATTAAAAAAAAAAAAAAAGAAAATTTAATTTAAAATATTATCATATTCTACTTTTACATAAAAATGCGAATTAATTTTAAAAATTGGTTAAACATCAGAAAGACTTACCCATGGATCTTTGAGACAGCAAATGATGGCCAGATTTACCTGCTCCCTCCTCTGCTTCGCACAGATTGAACGATTTATTCCTTCGCGTGATTTTGTTTAGTGGAGAAAATCGTTTCCTGATTTTAAATCAGCGCCAAAGTTGGGGGGAGGAACTGATTTTAAATCGGGAAACAAAATTATGAGAAGGAATAGATTATCCAATTACTGCGAAGTAGTAGCTAAGCTTATCCCTTGCTGTGTCGCAAAGCTGCATGGGTAAGAGTATCTTTCGGAATTTAACCTGCTTTGAATTACTGCATTTTTATCTTTATATGATTTACATAATATTAATTTTTATTTTTTTATTTTAGTATTCGTTTTAAGAATTCATCTTGTTATTCTGTTGGCCTGATTACTTATTTTCCATGATTTTTTTTTATTTATTTGTTTATTATATGTAACACTGATTATATTTAGCCCTTTTAGTATTGAATTAAAAAGAAAACATTAAAACTAATATAGTTTATATGCTGGTTTGGTAGTAATCGGTGCCTATTACGTAAAGGAAACTTATGTGAGCCTCAGTCAGTGTATCAATTTATACGATAGTTTGTACAGTATATTGGAATTATAATCCCTTTTATTTATTTATTGAGAATACTCTATTAATAACCTTCCCTGTTTAATTTAATTATTAACTTAAGTACTGTAATTTAAATAGAAACGAATAGCTTATTAGTTTTAATTTTGCTATAATTCATTTACTTTGTTGTAAATGAATATTATCTTCTTAAATTAATATTATCTTCTTTCCTGTGCCGATTAGTTTAAATTATTTTAAGAGCGAACAAGAGAATATTTAATAATAGCAATATTAATTTAATATTCCTGTTAAATTTAATTTAATGAACAATAGTCATTATTTTAATACTGTTCAAAAATTGTTCCTTTATTATGATAAAAACTCGCTGGTGGCTTATAAATTATTATTTATTAAAATTATTATAACACATTTATTATACACTGGTGGATAATAAAAGTGTTTTTAATGAAAGTTTTCATATTAAATATTTATTATACCACGATTTATTGGAAAATACAGGAAAGGATAAATTTAGCATCTGTAGATTTATTCATGAGTATTTTGGTACTGCAGTTTTAAAAGCTGCATCCATAAAATTAAAAAATCTGATTACATCAAATGATGTCGTAGGGACTCATAAAGAATTTTCACGCCAATGAACAATTTTATATATCTGGTAATAAATAACCACTATCTCAAAATCCTGGACAGTTTATTTCCAAGTTATGATAATGGAGAACAGTGTGTCTTAATAGGTGATGAATTCGATTTTCAACCATTATGAATCTTCCACTGCTCATTCGTAATTCCTTCTTTAACTTTAGGCCAGCTTAAATGATCCTGTTTGCATTTATTGTCTTTCTTTTCCATTAGCACTTTTCCCGTGGAGTAGAAAAGAGAATAAATTTTATGTCCAGTCACGTCGGAACAAGGAAAAATCATTATGAAGGTCGAATTGGTGTGCGCTTGCTGCGATGTCTGGTGAGCGATTTCTTTGGCAGCTTTACAATAGTGAATATCCCCCGGTTACCTATTGTCTGCTGTTAATGGCTTACCTGGATTATAACAATAGTTAGTCTTTCTCCGCCTTTTGGAAATCCCTCCATGTGTCTGTCTATCCACTTCATTTCCACCGGATCCATCATCCGCGCTACACTAACTTTTGTATCCTCCCTCGCCGCTGCCCACATCACGAACGGCTTCCCAAAGGCACCGTTTACCACAGATAATGGTGGGAATTGACGGAAAGTACACTAACTCATGACTTCAATCGTTTTCCGCCCCGGTGAAGCTTGCTTCGGACAACGCCCGCTTAGATGTGACGTGATGTCGTATTCGTTCGGACTCTGGAAGGTATGTTGAACCACGTATGACAAGAGATTTTTTTTTATTTCTCACTGTATCCGTAGATTCCAGAGTAATGGTTTTTTAAAAAAAAAGAAAAGGAGATATGTAATTCAACTTGTCTGAATTTCTCAAATATTTTACTTTTTTTTTCTTTATCGATGTGGAGTTTACCACTAAAGGGCAACACATACTTTGTACGGTTTGTGTGTAATAAATTCGAAACTAATAATATCTTGCAATTAAGAACGTTGACAAAATAGAAACTGTTAGTTGGAGCATAATGCCCTATAGTTTGGTATATTGCCTACCTTTAATTAGTTCCAATGAAGTTGTAAACTATTTTGGCCAGGGATGGCTGTACCGAGTGAAAAAAAAGAAGAAGAAAATGATTTATTTATATTTTACGCTTTACATATACCGGCGACACTTAAAGAGCGGAATGTTTGAGTTATTCAACGTCATTATTAAGTCAACCTATCATCTGGAAAGATTACCAAGAAGGATTATCAACTACATAACAGAAAGAAGATACAGAAGAAGACAGATGAGGCATAGACACGAGACTGGAACAGGTCTAACTTCTAAAAGGATGGAGATTATGCCATATCCTTCAAAAAAAAAAAAAGTTATTAAAACCGGAAAGTCCACCTCTATTAAATGTGCCGCAATTTTAATATTATTTTCAAGCATATATGTTATACGAAACTTTCTTAGGTTTTAAACAATATATTGAGAAATGGATTCTGCGAACTAATTGAGGATTGACCAATACAAATGGCAAATCAGTTTAAAAATTGAATCCCAAAATGATTGACCCCTCATTTTCAGACGCAGTGGAACAACACTACTCTCATCGGACTGATTTTCATAAAGGTTTATTATTGGTACAAGATTTAAGTACAAAAATTTCTGAGACGTATCTATGGTCCAAAATAAGGGAAAAGGCCGTGGAATTATGTGTCGATTCTGAACGGAATTGTAGCTGTTTGGACTTTGAAATATGGCTATGTAGTTTTGAACGGTAAAAAATAATAAAAGTATTAAAATCATTAAAAAAATAGAGTAAGTAGACACGTGTGTGTATGATATATTTCAGAGTATCCTACTACGTGGATCTGAGATTTGGACTATAAAGGAAAGGCAAAGAAAGAAATTGCTAGTTGTCGAGATGGATTTTTGGAGACGATCAGCCCGAAGATCTAAATTAGAAAGAGTTAGGAATGAAGACATATGAAAAGCGATGGACGCTCCAATAAACATCATTGTTGACAAAATAGAATAAAAAAAATTAGAATGGTATGGACACGTTATGAGAATGGGAGAAGAGCGACTACCTAAAAAAGCAATGGAATGGACACCACCTAGAAGGAAAAGGAGAGGAGAGGAAGAACTAGAAGCACATGGATAGAGTGTGTGTGTGTGGCTATGGAAAAGACGAAATTGAAGAATGGAGACTGGGAGGACAGAAAAGAGGGAGGAGCAAAATGAAAAAAAAAAAAATAAATAAATAAAAAATAAATATATATATGTATATATTTTTTTTATTAGATGTGCTGCAAATACACTCCAAGTCTGACTCGAGTGACAGAAGTTTGAGAATCACTGGGTTAACCCATATTCCTTACGCACTCGTCTCTCCTTAAGTCAGCTACTCAAATCCCACCTCACGGCTGTTCATCACGTGAACATCATTTTGGTAAACACTCTTTGAGTATCTTTAGACGTTTGTAACGCTCGAAGTACTTTAATTGATAATCAAATATGACCGAAACGTAACTCAGTGCGTACATTCCATACTTGTTTTTATGTCTTGAAATTGTTCAGTTCCACATTCCTTCTCAAAATTGGCACCATGTTCTTATTCGGTTTTTCGATGAAGAAAATTTAGTCATTAATGGATGGCACTGCACGTTCATGGTTCGTAGACCTTTTTGCAACACAATAGACTGCGAGGCTCCAATACGGTTCGTTCGCTAAAACTATAAATAGCAGGCTATAGTACAAAGTGGCATTGCTTCACGTCGCCCCACTTAAAACAGCCGAATGAGTATATGGGGAATAATGAGGATATTTGTTCATGACACCTGACTATATTCTTGTAAGTCAGGTTCCCACGTGAGCAAAATTTCTAATCTAAAGCACAAGTTCCACGCAGAGAGAATTCTGAAAATTCTACGCTTTAAATAAATTACAGAATAATAGTAGAAATTTAAAAAAATTTCATACTAAACTGTGTGGTATTTCAAAAACACTTAAATGAGAATAAAAACATTTCACATTTGGGTTTGGACACCTGATATTGCTAAACGAAAGCATTAATTGTGAGTTAAATTTGCTTTATTGTTAAAATATATTAACTAGTTTAAAATAAACTGATATGTACAGCTCAATGTGGCTAGTGCTAGTTCCCATTTCATTAGCTGCATGGATAATCGACGTTTCGGATTATCGGCGTTCTACTGTAGTGTAGTGCTCTAATTACTATACAATAACAGCAGTCGATATGAACAAACATAAGAGTTGCAGATTCAGTCTAAATAAATACAGGTACTGCGAGAGAAAGTTAAGAATTTTAAAATATTTCAAGTACTGTTGTGCCAAAAATAAGGAGGAAGGAAAAAAATATTATAGAATATTTTCAAATATTAGAATACGGAAACTGAAAAAAAAGCTCCTGTCTTTTTTTTTTTTTTTTGTAGTTTCAAGAAAAGAAACCAATTAAGAATATATTCGGCAAATCCATTATTGGTTACTATCACCAACATTGGTTATTACCACTAGAAAGTGACTTTATAAAACAAAAGGAAATAGAGTAAATTTATTATTCTTTTTTGCTTTATTCCACGTTACGAACATTTACCTAACTCTTTATAGTTCCCCATCCCTTCATTCTTTTGATATTACAGCACTCCTCTTTTTTGAAATTTCATCGACTTCGCTATCGAATATATTCATCTTCAACTCATTGCTCAACTGAGTCGATGTGGTCATGAGATATGATGATTCAGACGAAGTGTTTAGATCTAAAGTAACATACTTTATTTTTTTTGTTGTTTGTGATAAATTTTATATATTTAAAAATAAAAGAATACTTAGTTTCTGCCACACTTCAGTGGTTTACTGGTTGTCATTCTCCATTCGAACTCGAACCTTTTGGAAAGGTTCGAGTTCGAATCTTATCGATTTCTGCGAACTGTTGAAGCCTCAAGAGGAGTTGTTAAGGTCTTAGGCAGGCAGTGTGCATGTGTAAGGATTTCCACAGGATATTTCATCCCGCATAAACAAAAAAAAAAAAAAAAAAAGAAGAAGCAAATCCAAATATTATGCTGAAGCCTTGCTACCTTAATTTGATGCTAACACTCGTCCTCCATTTTCTCTCTTTCTGTCTGCGTTTAAACTACCTGCCCATTCACTCCCGCTTTGATTATTATAAATATCTATTTGGGGAAGTGAGAGAGGCAGGTGCAGTAAAAAAAAAAAAAAAAACCCACCCTGGTTCCCATTATTTTATCAATAATAAAGATTCTGTCCAAAGAACACTGAAGGATTTGTTAATTTGTTTTAGGAAACTTTATTCGCAGCTCTTCAATGGTCGTTCGGAAATGAGCCCAATATACTGTTTCGCGATTGTTCAAATCATACTGATGGGGATGAAAAGCATTCTTAGCAGGGAACGCGTTCGTTGGGCCATCTCAATCGACAGTAGTGATGTATTGACTTCATGTTTTTGTCGTGCGGCTCTACATGCAGGTAAAGTAGCATATCTTTCTCTGCCTGCCTCCCGCTTCCGTTGACAGCCCAAAGGAGATCGCTATCAATCATTCACTACCATGAAAAGCCGCTTGTCCTGAAAGAAGTATATCGTGGTCCATTTTTTTTTTCTCCCTCTTTCCGGATGAAAATAAAAATCTTTCACACACACAAACACACTGAAATTAACGAAGAACCTTGTTTAGGTCACTGTTGAGAAAAGGAAGTATAAGAAAACATCTCAAAGTGTCTTTCAGCTGCCGTAGCTAAGAGTGGTTGAAACAGGTATTGGCGGGGCTAATTTTTTTTTTAGTATAAAAAAAAAAAAAAAAAAATCGGACTAGAAACTGGATCAGTAATCTTTGATTAATTCAGTGATTTGTTATCTTTATAAGAAATATATTAAGGAGATTCAATTGCGCATTTAAGGTGAGTTTATTCCTAACCTAATATTCAATATGTGCTTTTAGAAGTGTTCTTATATAATGGAATTTTTATTTATAAACGGAGAGATTTCACTGCTATAGTTTAAATTATTCTGCTCTCCCTTATTTCAGAGACGACATTCACTTAGAAACTTGGTAATATGCTGAATATATTAAAAGGAAAAGCAAAGACCAATCGGCATGCACTTTTTTTTTTTAGATTGAAGGAGAGAATTATTGTTTGATAGCATTACAGAAGGCAGAATGTCATACTTAGCGATCAAGAAACGGTTGAACGCTAAATCGGATTATATTATTGAAGTAGTACCTCTAAGGAACTGAATACATCCGATTTGTAATCTCGACTTATAACCGCTGACAAAGAAATACCCACAGGTATTTCTTTTTCAGCGGTACATATTGACATGGTCATTGTTGGAGCCATTTTTCCAACATCTGCTATAAGCCCTACCGAGGTGGAGAAATGAGAAATAGCGGGATTCAATTACGAGCAGTATTAGAGGGCGTGGTGGGATTAGGTCTACTCGCTTTTCTCTCCTCTATTACTAATACTGAGTGCCAAAAACAAGACAGAAGTGGTTTTCTGTTTCTTTCTGATTCTATTTCAGGAATGAAGGATCCTGTATAACCAGAACAGAGTTCTGGTGAAATTAATAATGTACTTTAATAAATCCGAGCACAAATCCATGATATTTCTTCTAACTTTTTACTTGAGCAAGAAATAATTAAATAATCTCGTAGCGAAGATTAAGTTTCTTAAATTAGGAAGTTAATCTTCTAGGAGTATGAGAGTAATGATTCCATTATTGATGAAAAAGCTATTAACTCTTTTTATATCATTAATTGTAAGACGAATGTGATGATCTCAATTATAATCAACTTCAAAAATCAATTAGATTTCGTTTCTTTTTTTGTTTTTCCTCGTCTTGTTTTCTTAATCGATATATTCCACATTCATCATAAAACAAGGGGAGAGAGAGACCATTATGAAAAACGGATCCCAAGAGAACAATACAAGCTCTCATTATGACTCTTCATCCTCTACCATGCGACTTGTCAATACCCCAAGTTCCACCGGGACTATTAGTATCTTGATAGCCTTACCGAGATTCTCAGTGGGGCTGAGATGTTGCTGAAGTGGAGTCCGATATGGGACCTGTAAATTATAAAAGACAGTGTGATATGTGATTATAATTAATCAGCGGAAGACTGGGAGGATAATATCTTGGGAAGATGCACTTCAAAGTCTAAGGTCATGAAACATGCTGGAAGAAAAATTATTTTCTAGACTATTATAATATGTATTTCACCGCGATAAACTTATTGCAGTAAAATACTGTATTTAATTGTCTATAAAATAGTTTTTCTTCTAAGTACAGTACAAAGAATAATTTTCATGGCCCTCCGCGAACAATGGAAGTGTGATATAGCCAAGAGAAAAATATAATAAATGAAAGCAAAACAAACAAAAGGTTTATCACTCTGGAATCAAACTAGGGCGATAAATTAGCCCAGGAACTTTTAAATGAATGCGCGTTAATTAGGTTAATGGCTTGGGCCAAGGAAATTAATGAAAGTAAATCTTTTTATTTATTTTTTTAAAACATGGCTTGATTTCGTTTTCAGTGTGAGCTGTTTACTCAATCAAGTTTACGCAGAGCCGTCTTTTCCTGTAGGCACTTCAAGCACTTTGTCTAGGGCCAATGAAGTTTTTAGGGCGTATGGGTGGAAAGGATACACGAAAAGTCTAATTCAAATAGAATTCAGCAATGAAGTTCTGTAATTTAATCTTTAAACATAGCATTTCTAAGATAAATGCTTTCTTCAGCTTTTCTGTAAGTAAAATCATTAATAACGTCATGTTTGATTCTGGGAGTAATATTGCTCTTAATGCAGGGAAGAGCCAAAGAGGACAGGCGATGTTGGATTTTAGTTGAGAATCTAATTCATGATCTTATTTGGTACAGAGAATGATTTTACTCTTGCAATTGATCTAATTATAGAAAGACGGTTTCGAAAAGCAGAATTCACATTTAGAAAACTTTTCACTAATTTATTTTCGATTCGTGATTTAATCAACTCTGTCACCGATTTCTTGTCTTTATACATCGTTGAAAACATTAAAAACTCATCAAGACATTCTTCTTCCAAATCTGACGAATACACGAAAGATGGCCCCGGGTGTTCGTTGAGGTCAAACGTTTAAAAATAAAGTTATACAGGAATGAAAATAAACATTTCGATTTAATTTATATCTAGTTTTAAACTTTGTTATATAGCAGAGGGAGTTGTGATTTGCCCCTCTCATATCAGTACTTAAATCTAGTGAGTGCAAAATGAAAATATGGATGGTAGTTAGCAGGTTTACTGAAAACTATCCTCCATATTTTACTAAATTTTCTGACTTGTATTCAATATCAAGGATTAAAAAAATTTTGATTAAAGAAATGTATAATTATTTAAAAAACTTTTTAAAAATAATTATACATTTCTCATTATTCGAAGTGGAGTGGAAATGTCTTCCCTGACGGTATAGCAGTTTCACTACTTGTCAGTCGTTTGGAGAGTTCTGCGTTCGAATCTCGTGGGAGACCGAATGAATTCTTAAAGGCCTTTTCAATGAGGATGTCGTTAGCCGATCTCAAGTCAAGGGAATAGAATACCCATTTCCTCAAGATATTCAGTGTTTTCAGCCCATGCAGATGGCCCGTGAACGTACTCTTGTACAGACCACACACACAGTACAGTACAGTATGGTCTAAGTTGATGATGCACTATGTAAATAATAACATCAACAACAAAGATAAAAGTTTAATGCATTGTAGTACATATTTTTAACCAATTCCAGTTATGCAGTATCCAATTCCAGTCACTGCATATATTCGAAATTTCTATTATTGTACTGTAACTTATAAAATTAGATATTCTGAATAGCATGTACCACTCCTGCTATTGGAACTTTACATCTCTTTTATGTCTGGTACCAAAATTTGTCTAATCTGCCGTTGAGTGCCCATTACTTTCTCTGCCTCATTGGGCAGATATTTCAAGTCTAAGAAAATTTCCATTCTTTCTCGATAAAAATGGATTACCGCTTTGTAAACAGAGGAACATTAAACTTCCGAAAGGAGTGCTACTGATTAAGATGCGTCGACAGTGGCTAAATATTCTTTGCTGGAAGTCGTAATGTGCAGTGCCAGGTTAATTGTGTCGTTCAAACTCTGGGTTGGGAACATTTCCAGGACCAAAATTTATCGATATTAATTTGAAATGGGTTGAAACCAATTTCGTATAGCCACCAAGTTGAAGAGAAAATTGGTAGGCTGTGTATTTAATTACATATTTGGAGGTTAAATAAATTCTTTCGTAGGGTTTAGTGCACAATCGTTTCCTTAAAGGTAGAATTGGATATACTTTTCTGTGGTATGTTCAGATTCCAAAAGCCCTTGTTGGTTATTGCTTTCGTTAATATGTATTCATACTTTGTTATACAGTATTTGCATAGAAGACAAATCGTTTTTCCACAATGCTAGGTAATATTATCCTCTTAACCAAATAAAATTGCATTCTTACGCATCTTAGTTTTGTTTCCTTTTTTCCCCATTTTTTTTTATTACGAGTTTTGTAAACATAATTTTCCAATCAGCTCTAGATGGTTAATAGTTTTGTCATTACTATTCAATGTAATTCACAGAATAGATATTTTTAGTGAATCATAAAGCAAAGTAAGAAATTAAATTCCAAGGACCAGAGGAAGATGCGATATGCTAGTCACTTTTAAAGAATGATTTCCTTTAAATTTACCGAAACTGGTTGACGTTGAGGGAAAAAGAAATTATTGATTGATGATATTTTAAGAAAATGAAAGACATCTCATTCCTAAAATAGGCGAACCGACCAACATAATCAATGTAAATATTGCGTGTGTTCTTCAGTCGGTTTGCCTGATTTAGGAATTAAAAAAAAAAAAAAAAAAAAAAATTTCAGCAAAAATTCTGCTCTCTCAACTCAACATGGTGACTGACTCCAACTTGTTCGAAAAACCTTTAGAAACTCCTGTGCTCTGATAAGATTTGAGACTACATCGTTCAAGGTGGGTGACGAATGACAAAATCACTGATGCCGTCATGCAGAGGGAATAAATAAGAAAAATAATAAAGTTTGAAAGGAAAAAAAACCCAATTTCTTTTGCAACTTCGTAGTAAGATTATTTTGATTTTCCTTTTCTGACAGATTCTGAACTTAAGTTTTCATTAATATTCTTTTCACAAAGTTCATGATAGTTGAATACACTTGCCCATACTATAATTACATTGCCCTAAAAGACGCAGTGCAAATATAAGTTTGACTTTTTAAATAAGTTATTTTTATTTATTATGTTTTTGTAGTTTCTGCGGTAATTTAATTTGTAGTTTCTGCGGTATTTTAATTCCGTCGGGATTAGTGTTTGCTGATGTCAGGATTTCTGTTTGCGTGAATTGTAAATTGTGTATTCCGTAATCGGTTTGCCTTTTTGTGGGATGAAAAATCCATTTTAGTGGAAAAAATACAAAGTACAAAGAATCCCTAAGATCAACTAATTTCGGTCACTGTGAAAGAGAGCTTAATTTCTTCTGTTCTGTCTGAAGGCACAATGATCGTGAGCACTGTACTATCGTGAGGAGTCCGTGTTTTTGTGTCACAGTTTTAATACATGGGAGCCCGAGACGTTGAAAATCGAAACATATGGCAGAAAAATCCCGGCTGAAATTCATAATCACTTGATGTTTTTTGATAAGTCAATAAAGTTGGGGTACACTAGATGGGTACAACGTTTTCGAGAAGGTTATCAAAGCTGTTTGGATAATTCAAGATTGGGAAGACCAGTAACAGCAAGTGATCACACCTCGATCGTTATTGTTGCCATAATTTTAGTAAAAACAAAAAATGACAACAGCAAGAAATTGCTGTTGAAATCGGTATGTATGATCATCACTATGTGATACTGTGGTCATCAGTGGGGACTTTCGATCGATCGCATGACACAAGTTAGTCAGGTATCACTAACTTTGTTTTGTAGGCTGCTTAAAAATTATATCTAGGATGGCTTGCGAACTCAGGAAGGATCGGATGGTGTTATTGAAGACAGCACCAGGGGCATTCCAGGGAGCCATTATTACTATTAAAAGTTTGTCTGTTGTAAACGAGCTTCCAGAATCTGTTTCCTCTAGATTTTCTTGGCAACAAATTTTATTCAGATCGGGGCCACCAGAGTACCGTATTTCAGCTGCATTTCTTTGGGGTAGGAAATAGTTTGATAGATTTTAAGGAAGATCCAGAAGAGAATGGCTCCAATGCCTAAAGGAAAACACAGGCTTTCAGAGCTATCAACAAATGATTCAAGAGATCGACAACAATGGAGCATAATATCTAAATAGGAACTCAACAACCCGTGCCAAACGGAAGAGTAGAATGATGATGATATGTGGTCTCCCGTGCTGCGTGTAGAGCATTAGTTGTTCGGAGTTTCTGCCAGATGGTTTCGTCATCATTCCGAACGAAAACATGCACGCCTCGAGATTTGTCAACAGTTGTTATAAGAATTTAGAGCTCATATGAAACGAATTCCTCCGACGAACTGCAGCACTAGACAAAACATGAGTTCGCAATTATGAACCCAACTAAGTCGATCCATTTGAGGCATCGTACGTTACTGTGTGTGACAGTAGTCAGGGTAAAACAAATTATGATCTTTGCCTATGACAGGAATGTGGCATCATTGTTACAGATAATCTGCCTAAAAAAATAAATAATAAAAAAAAACGCAATTTGACTACTGTGCGTTGAAATCAAAGCTGCGCCCCAAAATTCGCCTAAATCATCCAGAATTTATAGAAACAGGAGTGTTCATTTTCCATGACAGTGCAACATCACATGTAATGCAACAATTGACTATTTAGATGAACAAATACAACTGGAAAATTCTACCACACCCTGCAATACCATTCAGACATCAGGAGCTCCCAGACTTCTACCACTTTCAAAGTTGAAGGAATCTTTCTATGATTTTTGTCTCTTACGGAACTTTCAGAGCCAATAGCCAAAGGATCTGCTAGTTCAATCAAAATGGCTTTTCGGTATTTAAAAGCTTCCACATTGATTTAATAAGCCAAGGGATTATACTGAAGGGCTGTAATAAACTTTTTTAAAACAAAATTTGTTGATTAGCAATAGTATGTGAGTTAATTTTAGAATAACCCTCGTATATCTGGTTCATTATGTAACTGTATGCTTGCATATTTTTACTTGAATATAACCTACTAAAAGATTTTTTAGTAGGTTATATTCATATAAAGACCTCTTGTCATGCTGACAGAGGTCTTTACTTACAGAAAAATAGATCTAAAATTTAGAAATGCTTGTTCAAAAGGTTTGTAAAAATTATTTATTATGGTGTGCAAAGTATTATTTGAATAGTGTACTTTTTGGTGGATAACACCCGCGAAGAAAACGTTTAATTTGAAGACATTTATAAAGTCAATTTTAAAAGTCTTAGTTTATGATTGATTTTCTTATTGCGCATGGAATTTATTAAAAAGTTTAAACTCGAGATTCCTATTTTTAAAGATTTATTGCCTGAGTAAATGGTAACATTTTTTAGTGATATTGCACATACCTAAAAAATTAATTAGAAATTACATAAAGCTCATCACAATATTCAAGATGGAAATATCTGAATATATTCCCTATCTTGTCATGCAAATACTGCTAAAAATGTACGATTTTTACATGCTTTTTTTTTTAAGAAAAAAATTTAAACAAATACTAAAGACATTCAATAAAATAAAGTAGAAATTTGTTATCTAGTAACCACGAAAGGAATATCTTTGTCGTTCAGCAAAAGCAATTGGAAATTTTCCAGTCTAAACCAACAGGAGGTAAATTTTCTGTTTTCCAAAGAGTATTTCAGGTTACTTTACTGTGGCATTTACGACATTAGTAACAAGTTTATTAACTATCTCATATTTCAAAGTGTAATTTTACTCGATGAAAGCTAAAATATCTAAACTGACCTAAAAGCTATAAAATGAAAACCCAGTTCCGAGGTTGTAGTGCCTATCTGTGGTTAACTATTGCAGTAAAGGTGTTCAGCTGTAAAATTATCTTTTAAGAGCCACTTTTGTAAATTGATTCTGATTATTCGATTTCATAAAATTTCCCTGTTCACTTATTTCACGTTCTGTCTTTGTTCTAAAAGTATTTATTTTATAACTGGTAATTTCAAGATATTTCTTAAATATTTCCAACAAGTTGTATTGCCAAAGCCTGGAAGCGAGAATAAAATTTGTTCATTTTTCTCCCTCATCTAGTGCTATGAAATGCTACTTGTTTTAACGAGATACTATCAGTAATTTCTGAAATTGGAAACATTTAATTTTACGTATCTTTTAAAATAAGTTCCCCCATCCACATTCGGTGAATTACAAGAAAAATAACCAAAATTTTTTTTTTTTTTTTTTAACACTTTTTCTAATGTTTATAAAACTTGAGACATATTTAATTTAATGGAATCTTTTAAAAAGTTTTCATTCTTTTTAATGGCATGCAAAAAAATCAAGCATGGTACATTAAATGTGCAGGTTCCCAACTTACATGTAAAGTACTATTTTGTAAACACATAAAAAAAATAACCTTTTTTTTTATTTTCTAATTTTCTACATTAGGAAATAGGTGAATATGGGGGATGATCCAAGATTTCAAAGTTTCACTCATGCAGTGCAGCCATGGCAATTACAGACGTGAACAGGCACATGTTCCTGGTGGAACAAAACTCCTTTGCTGAGTTTTCCTGGGTGTTTTTATTTGATGTTTTCACGCAAACGCCTCGCGGTCTGCATAATATGACCCTCTGAATCTTTGGCCTTTCTGAAGGTAATCCACTAGCAACGCTCCATCAATTCGAATAAACCGATGCCATCACCTTTTTAGCAGAAGGAATCGACTTAGCTTTCTTTGGGGGGGGGGGGGAAGAAGGGCTGCGTTTACAATTCTTGAATTGCTTCTTTGTTTCTGACTGAAAGTGATGGACCCATGGTCACAAACCTTGCAAGGAAATTAGCTGGATCCGCTTGAAAATGGTGCAAATATTCACTTGAGAACGCTTGTGCGTTTTTGATCTGCTGTCAAGTACTTTCGAACCCATCGTGCTGACACCCTTTCATAGATAGAAACTCTGTTACGTGGCAAACACTTTCATATGAGATACCCAATACGCTGGCAGTGTGTCGAACTGTCGATCACTCATCACCAGATCATGCACACTGTCAACTTCTGGAGCGATGGACATTGCAGGTCTTCCACATCGTGGGTCATCTTCCAAGCTCTCCTCCCTCGTTTAAATTCTGCTGCCCACTTCTTAAACTGGATTAGGAAGGGGCATTCTCCCACAATGTTGTAACCATATTTTTATGAATTGCTTTTGGCAATGTTCCCCAAATATTGGATGACTACACTGACTGACTGATTTTGTCCAGCTTACCTCATTCACCCAGCATTGTTGACGTCAAGATGGGCGCCTCCGTAGCCAGGTGGGAAGGAGCAGCAGTGCGTAGCACACGCTTCTTGATTAGACCGGGGTTCGAGCCCGTCACCACCAAATACGGAGGATGCGGAAAGGTCAGGGAATGACCACCGCATATTCCCGGAGCAATATGGCCTTAGTTGCTAATGCTCCTAAAAACCAAATAACATAACGTCAAGACCTTTAATTAAAACAAGATGTTATTGAAACTGCGTGAAATACTCATGCTACGACCTTTTCAAACCCCATTCGTATATTATTTTTCCTTTTGTTAATTTTTTTTCTTTCACTAATTCATCATTAGTTTCACGAATAATGAATTCATATATAATTAACCAGCACACAGTGACAATATATTCACCTTAAGGAGTGGAGTTATCTTACTGAAACTTACAAAGATTAGAAGGAATAGGCATTTTCAATGAAAAAAATAAATAATAATCACTTGTTTGGGTAGGGGTCTTAAAACCATACAGTGTTCTGTTCTTTAAAAGTCATTAGTTAGAGCACCTTTAACAGCTAAATTTGCAAAATTGAATTTTCTCTCCTGCAAATATGCTATGCAAGTTCGAAGTGAGTTCCCATTCTATAATCCAATCAATGTATGCACTTCTTTGTGACTGTTGTTTACAGGCATTGGTGTTTCCCAACAAGAATTGACAGCTCTCTGTTAACTTTCTTATTCGATATTTATTTTTTTCTGTATTTTGGAATATTACATTGCTTTTGGGTTTTATTGTTGAAAAGGGAGTCTTCAAGATATATACAGTAATTTAAAATTTTTATGGGGGGCCCTATATATATATATATAATGGCTTACTGTACACTGTGATATAAATCATACTGTAAAACCCACAGAGGAAGAGCCTTTTAGATTTGTGGGCCTCCTCAAAATTGTTTCTGCGTCGAAAACCAGTGTTCTGAAAAATTAATTTTCCCATATTATACAATTTTCAGCATTATTTTTCCCCACTGTCGTTTGGGGGCGCTATTAATGTATACCCTGGTGCCCGAGATGCGGATGATGATAATAATGATGAAATAATAAATTGGTCAGTGACGTTAATAGCGTCACAGAGCAATTTATCATTTCATTATTATTTTCTATACCGAAATACAACAACAAGCTGCAAAAAATAAGATATTTCAATGATCTGCAAAGTGTGTAGTTATAACTACCATATTTTAATTCTATAATTAATTGAGAACAGAAACATTTCTTGTGTAATCCATCAAAAATAAACAATGGTTACGATTCTTTGTAATCATGCTGACACCAATTCTACACCACATCGTGCAATCACTGTCTGCGAAACTTTTCCGATAAGGCTGAC
The DNA here is from genome assembly GCF_048544385.1 of Mastigoproctus giganteus. NCBI lineage: Eukaryota > Metazoa > Arthropoda > Arachnida > Uropygi > Thelyphonidae > Mastigoproctus > Mastigoproctus giganteus. The sequence continues at coordinate 28,408,147 of NC_143581.1, read as the reverse complement.
CCGACATTTCTCCTTATCAGCTCCATTCCCAGCAGCTATCACCTGACAGTAACTGATACATAAGATTCCCTTTGCTGAGACTTCCAATTAGGAAACCACCTGCCCTCTAGCACATCGAAGTAACAGATGGGATGAGTGCATGCCTTTTGAGCGCACTAAGCGGCACGCGTCCTAACAACACAGAATACATCATACGTCATCAGCAGGTGACTGCTACTACACTTGGAGGCCATAGAGGCCCGCCCCTATCGGCTACTTCATTGTTAATGGCTTTTGCCTGAAATTCTTAGCTGGCTACGGTCACGAAGCGCTGTTGGGAGAAAAGGAAATCGATTGTAAACACAATGGGTCGTATTGAGTCGATTTATTGTACTACCTATTTAATTGCATCTTCGCTTTATAAACAAATTCGTTAAGAATAATGCTCTTCCCCAACACGACTGTCTATATATATCAGACTTGTTTAACAATTGCTATCTGGCGACATTTCATTAAAGCTGTTATTAGTTCTTGTTACAATGAATAGGCCTTCTAACGGTTATTCCACCCTCTAGGGATTAAAAAAAAAAATGCTGACTATAAGGATATAGTTTCTGTGTTATTTCTTGAACTGTTCTTCTGGCAGTGTATAATAATAGTTTCTCTCAGGAGGACTCGAAACTGAAAATTTTACAAATCTGAACGCTTGTCACGATAATTCTTACAGAAGGCAAACGCGTATACATGACATTTCCGATGCGTATTGACGAACCGGAACGGCATTATGGCATCCATTCGGAACCCTGAATTATTTTAAAGTATGTGTATATAATAAAAAATATATCATACGATGATAAACGTGAAATTAAACAGCCTATCTGATTTAAATATCCTATGGAGATTGGACGGAAGTCTTTAGAAGTCTTGGGGTTTCCAATTTTAGGGACTGGTTTGACGTAATATTTCCAGAGTTCAGGTATGGGCCCTGTCTTTAGAATCTTCTGGAAGATGTTTAAGAGGAGATCCACAATGTACACAGAGCACACCTTAACTAAGTTTGTGGAAAAGCAATGTCTAATATATATATATATATATATATATATAGTTTTATTTTGGTACTACCAGTTACAATCACCAGCAGCCGCCACTGATCGAGCTTTATATCGAACAGTGTGTTCGATATGTAATACAATCATCAACGTGGAAATAGAAGTACGGAACTGCTATGGTGCTGAATAAACAGTTGATCATTTTTTTATTAACGGTATTTTTATCTTTGAAAGTTTTCTTATCCAAACGGCTTTGACCACCATTTAAAATAATACAACGCGCAACAATATATTACATAACCCTAGTCAGGTGGTCAGAATACAAGTAGGAGTTACGTACACCAAGTGTTTGAATTCATAGGATACCACAGAATAAGGTAATATTCCTGTGCTTTCTCTATTATGTAAATTCCTATAAACAAGAAATTTATTATATTATTTATATTTGCCACATCAAGCAAAACAAATGCCACTACTTCTTTCAATGTATTTCCAAGTAATATCACAATACGTTACTAAATCGGTTGTGGTCAACATTAAATAACTTATTTTTCAGGAAATTTAAAATACAATATTTGACGATTTGGTAACTGCAGCGCATTTCACTGTTACTTGAAAATTAAATCACATAAAATCATTGAACATGAATTGGGACACCTCACACCTGGGAAGCAATGGTTAATTCTGGAGGTCACATAACAGGCAGTTTGCAGTACCCGTTAAAAGTAAGTATAAAAGGTATCCATCTAAAAGACTAAGTATATGAACAGAAAAGAAGCTATAACCTTTCACAAGGCTCGTCCTGGAATTCAATGAGGCCTAGTGCAAGAATTAATATTAGGGGGGGGGGGTAGGAAGAATTTTTGACTGGATTGAGGCCCTTTGTTGTGAATTTACCTGAAGCCCGGGTCAATTGCATTAGCCCAAAGACCTGCCCTGACAAGAAGTGAGACATTGATACATTGTCTCTGCGCTGGAGGTCTCCCTCAAATACCGCCGTGTAATTGCGTAACCAGTCTTGACTGTTATGTTGGTATTGTGATTTGTGTGGTGTATGTCGTTCTGTGTGCGACTTGTCTCTTTGCGGCTAGCCAGCGACAGTTATCTGGATAGTGCCTGGCGGAGACTGTGGGCCAGGTACGAGGAGAACATCTGGATGAGCTTCCCATAACCCTGGAATTAAAGGCTAGCCCTTGAAAAACGCCGGCCTCAGAACAGCTGATAGCTGTACAGAGGAACGGATAGAAAAGAGGTAGGTTATCATCAGTGGGTGCCAATTTGCCAAATAACAGAAAAGAGTGCCATACTGGAAATCAGCTGTTGGACACATCGTATGCTAGTGGAGAACAGAAGTTAACGCGACGATTCAGTGGTGGTCCACCCAAGTAAGGTAGACCACCATTGACGATTTCCAGAGTATGTCAACAGTTGAAACGGATAGAGGAAATCGTAAAGGCACCCTTAATGAGCTGACTCGGGAGACAGTTGACAAAACTGGATAATTGTAAGACCAGCAATTATCATGAAAAACATTTCATTGTATGGGCTGCCGTGGTTACGCAGCTGCTTGTGAGCCACAACTGTCTCCAAGAAATACAAGTCACTGCCTATCTTGATGCATGAAACGAAAACTTTGGACAACAGTTGCAGAATTTGCTACATTGGTATTTGTCAAAATTATCCGCCAAAAATTAGAACTTGTCTACCTTTCGATATTTTAATGCGCTTTAAAATAAAAAGAAAATATTTGCTAGATATATTTATACCAAAAACTTCTAACGTTGTAATTAATTTGAATTATTTTGTTTCTATTCATGAAGACTTCTTTTTTTTCCCCCTCCCCTTGTACTGAAAGTGAATAAATATTTGGCAGATCCAGCAAGGTCGACCACTTCCTTCTCCCACAGCTCCAAGTAAATTGGAGCGAATTCTGTGTTTTATGTTATTGATTTATGAATATGGTAATTATTCCTATTGGCTGGTTAAAAATTCGAGTTTTATTTACGAACTCAATTTACCCGGGAAAAGTAACTTGGAGTTTCTCTGCAAGGTTTGTTGGTACCGCCGGAATTTGAATAGCTGGGCATGATAAACGAACCAAAAAATAAATAATAAAATAAAATAAATTACGATATTTATAATTTGATAGTAAAGTAAGTTAATTATAAAGCATAACACATGAATACAAATGTCTTTAGTTCATAGTGCTTTGCGTCAGTTGGCTCGATCTTTAAAACAGCATTTCTTCTCCTTACATTCTATCATCCTTGATGGAATATCTACGTGCCTTCGTGTAATTAAACAAGATAATTAAATTTTGAATACAACTTACCATAATAAAAAAAAAAACAACAACAAGAAAGTCTCAGGTTTCAGCTTTCTTTTGTGTCTAACAGTATCAAACGCGATTTCCATCGTCTGTAAAAAAAAAAAAACAAAAAAAACCCAATGGAAGAGGCGTAACATGCGCAGATTTTTTTCCCTTACAATTTGTAAACATTAATGACACAACAGTCTTTCTAGCAGTGTCATTTTATTAACACATGATGTGACCATACGTATAGGACGCATAGCTTTGTTTCATGCATGGCTTATTACGGAAACTTTCCCCTCTGGCTATCCCAGTGACGAAGCGCTCGTATTAACAGGCCATTCTAAAAAATTGGAAGTATACCTCCATAAAGGAAGGGATGTTGGTGAAAGAACGCGAATTAAAGCAAGAGGAGGAGAAAGGAACAATGCTCAGCAAAAAAAAAAAAAAATAAATAATAATAAATATATAGATAAAGCTTCTGAATAAAGTTATAAGACCATCTATTAGTAATACCACTGTCGTAATCAGTAGCGAAACTACCATACTGCCAGGTCCGCCGACAGCTGGTGTAGATGGGGACCGCTCGGAACTCTGGCGGAGGGGAGAATTTATAATTTTGCACTGGTTATATATATATATATATATATATATAATTAAATTAAAACGACAGTAACTGTAAATATGTAAATAATATTTATGAGTCAATGCAGTTGCAAGCAATCATGCAAAGCACCCATAATGTCTATAATATTACAGATAATAGAAAGAATAAGCAAATAAATCCAACAATAATACCATCAGGGACCTAAGATAACGCAAAAAAAAAAAAAAAAAAAAAAAAAATATCGCTTTTTACCGACAATCTAGATGACGTCAACTGGGGCCAACCACCCAGAATGAAGGCAAAAAACGACAAGAGGTTCTCTGTTTCTGTGATGATTAATATATGCTAAGTAATTTAAATCTAAACCAAATGTAAACCACTATAGGCCTAAAGTAAATCGAATATAAAACGAAAGATGATAATAAAAATTTTAGCAATATTAGAATCAAAGGTAGGAAATATAAGTAAAATATAAATGTAAGCATATATTAATCATCGTTGACCCGACAGAGAACGTAATTTAATGATTAAAATAAGATTAAATATATAATACATACTACATATTGACCGTATCTAGGACATAATGTAATAGTCGTCAAAATAATATGTGGTGCCCCCTATGTGATGGATACGGTAAAAATAATTAATTAAATTAAATTAACGCATTGAGAAACATGCAGATAGTAAGAAGAAAAACTAAAGGAGTAGGAATAATAGAACCTGAACTCCACAAAGGCGAAAAATAGTGGTATAGATAAGAAATAGTTTCTCCTACGTCCTCGGATTGCCCTAATAATTTCGGAGAAATAAAAATAAAGAGTGTAGGACAGTTTAAAGACATTACAAGATATAAGTTGTGGCTCGGGTATGCCCGGGATCGCAAACCCGTTCCTATAGTAGGACCCTGAGCTGAATTTGCATGTTATCTTAGCGTGAACTTAAGTAAATTTAAATAAATTTAACTATATTAACTATATATTTAAAAAAAAAAAAAAAAAAAAAAAAAATGATACACTGTAATTTGCAAGCCGGTGGGTACAAGTTTTCTACGCCGTAAGACACCAAGAATGCAAAGTGTATCCTATTTACATATATACATGGCACTAAATATAACGATTATATTGAAAATTATATTAAAACAATAGGTTCAGAAAACAAATTTTTGAAATTAATAATGCTTATTGCTTTCCTGAAATGATATTTCAGGTAAGCGATGGGGAAATTATTATTGATCAACTTGCCGTACAACACTGTTAAGCCCGCTGAACAATTTTTATTACTATTGCAGATATAAGCAATCCTTAGACATTGTGATAAAATTATATTAGCATGCACTGATTTTGATATATTAGATTTCCAATTTGTAAGGCTTACTACGTTAAAATTGAATGCATCTCTTTTATTATATACGTTTACGTCTATATTATTATTATGCAATATTTCTATATGAAGATCCAGATAGTTTGCTATAGTATCAGAACTATTAGTTTTTTCCAATACAAGTTCTACTGGATATAATTTACTGTAATCCTGGACAAAATGTGGACAATTAAAAACACATATATCATCTACGTATCTATATATAAGTAGGTTATCTTGGAATTCTCTTTCTGTATAATGTAGATAAAGGTTTGCAATTATGCTTGATGCTGGACTTCCCATAGGGGTGCCAGTGACTTGCAAATATAACGATGTTCCGTCATATACATAATTATTAAAAATGCATAATTTTATTAGAGTATCCCAATAGGTTAAATCAACCTTTATAGCATTTTTATTTTCTAAATATAGTTTCTGGAGGACGACTTCTAAGTTATTAAGATTAATGCTCGTAAATAGACTGTTAAAGTCAAATGTTTGTATTTGATGAATATTGTTATTTTTTAGAGCATTTATAATAGGTAAGTTATTATTTATTATAATAGTTTTATTTAAGTTATTTAATATAATTTTAAGTAACTTTTCTAACGTTTTTCCAGGAAATTTAGCATAACTATCTCTACATGATGTTACGAATCTAAAAGCAATCGGTGTTTTATGAAATTTGGGTATGCCATATATAAATGGAAATTTTAGGTTATTATACTTTAATTTTAATTTTTTATGCAATGCAATTAATTTTTTGATTATTATATTATGGGAAGATGTTATCTGTTTATATGTATGGCTAGACTGTAGTTCATTTTTAATGATTTCTATATAATATGATTTACATATGATTGCATAATTACAAGCAGCTTTGTCAACGGGCGTAATCACAAAATGTTCATGTATATCTTTGAGCTGCCTATTTATTAATTTGGTATTATATAGATTATCTTGCATGAATTTCAATTGATTATATTTGCTAGATATGATATTTAGCATTGTAAATAGCCACATGTGGTATGCCTCAACCGGTATGTTATGGTTGTATGCTGATTTTATACAATATTTAAGTAAATCTAGATATAACAATTTTTTAAAATTAGATTTAGTAATAGGTAAATTAGGTCGAAATTTAAAACCCAGTGATAAAATATCTCTAAGTTCAGGATATGGAATTATATCTAAATTGCCGGTTATAATGTGATTATGGTTAGGATCCACGTATCTATGAAATGAAGGTTTGTGGCAAACACATGTATCCTGTCCGATGTTAATATTGTGAAGATTTGTAGCTATTGTTTTATAGTTACACGCTTTAAGACCAAATGGTCTAGAATATCTAAATCTGATATTAATATGTAAGTTATTAATAGGCAGCAAGTCATTGCGTAAATTAATAGTTTTATGTATATCTAAATCATCCATTAATTTGTTTTGAAAGTATAAGATAAGGACAGAATTTTCTGGCTGCTTGTTAACATTCAAAATATGACATCTGAATTTGACAATGTCTGATATGATGTGCATAAGATGAGAAGATACAAAGACGTAATCATTGGTTTTTCTATTTAGTGCTTTGAGTACACTAAGTTTAATACTGAAAAGTGTGTTATGAATTTTACTGATATTTATAGGATCCGTGTCCCACATTTTGAATAAATCTATGAAGTCTCCTAGATGTTCTCGGTTGCTATTATGTGTGTTGGATTTTCTATATTTCCTATTGCGATTATATTTACCAAGTTTGGCAATTTGAAACATGTTATAAACGCAAATATCTTTTAAATTATTCGTCAAATATTTTTGATTAAATTTATTATTTAGGCCGTATGGATATAGTGTTTTATATTGTAACATGCTAATATCTTCTTGCAATAATCTATCATTTGCGTTATTAATTACGTTAAGTATTGAAATGAAAATATTACTAAAGGTATGTTTTTGGAAATGTCTAAATTCAATATCGTGTTCCAAATTACCTGTTTTCTTGCTGGATTTGTTATTATAAGTTTTAATATCGGAACGATGAAGGTTCATTCTAATATTTAGTTTATTGCTAGTTTGACCAATATATTTAACATTGCAAGTACGACATGTGATCATATATATGACGTTATTCATTTTACAAAATATATGTGAATTCGTATTAATTGTAGCATGATTTGGATGCATATAGGGGCAGGTAAGACATAATTTGTTGTTACAAGGTTGAAATTTAAGAGATGGTGATCGGATATTAGTGCCAGAAGCATTATATGCTAAACTGCTCTGTAAAGTGTGTGATATTTGTGTATGTGTCGATGTATTAACATGGTTAGGATTACTATCCAGGGCAACAATAGTATCCTCGGTCACTTTTATCCTACTCTGCCGATGTAGTATATTATTATTATTATATTTAAGTGACATAATAAGAGCAAAGTTAATATAAAATAAAGTAAAAGCAAAGTTGAAATAAAATAAAATCAAGATGCGCAATCATAAATCCATGAAGGTAAAATTAAGAAGGATCGAAACAGTTAAGAAAATAGAAAAAGAAGAAAAAGCAATCTTAGGTAGTGTGTACTTAACCCAAGCAAAGCTTATGTATTTATAATTAAATTAAAACGACAGTAACTGTAAATATGTAAATAATATTTATGAGTCAATGCAGTTGCAAGCAATCATGCAAAGCACCCATAATGTCTATAATATTACAGATAATAGAAAGAATAAGCAAATAAATCCAACAATAATACCATCAGGGACCTAAGATAACGCAAAAAAAAAAAAAAAAAATTTTTTTTTTTTTTTTTTTGCGTTATCTTAGGTAACGCAAAAAAAAAAAAAAAAAATTTTTTTTTTTTTTTTTTTGCGTTATCTTAGGTAACGCAAAAAAAAAAAAAAAAAATTTTTTTTTTTTGCGTTATCTTAGGTCCCTGATGGTATTATTGTTGGATTTATTTGCTTATTCTTTCTATTATCTGTAATATTATAGACATTATGGGTGCTTTGCATGATTGCTTGCAACTGCATTGACTCATAAATATTATTTACATATTTACAGTTACTGTCGTTTTAATTTAATTATAAATACATAAGCTTTGCTTGGGTTAAGTACACACTACCTAAGATTGCTTTTTCTTCTTTTTCTATTTTCTTAACTGTTTCGATCCTTCTTAATTTTACCTTCATGGATTTATGATTGCGCATCTTGATTTTATTTTATTTCAACTTTGCTTTTACTTTATTTTATATTAACTTTGCTCTTATTATGTCACTTAAATATAATAATAATAATATACTACATCGGCAGAGTAGGATAAAAGTGACCGAGGATACTATTGTTGCCCTGGATAGTAATCCTAACCATGTTAATACATCGACACATACACAAATATCACACACTTTACAGAGCAGTTTAGCATATAATGCTTCTGGCACTAATATCCGATCACCATCTCTTAAATTTCAACCTTGTAACAACAAATTATGTCTTACCTGCCCCTATATGCATCCAAATCATGCTACAATTAATACGAATTCACATATATTTTGTAAAATGAATAACGTCATATATATGATCACATGTCGTACTTGCAATGTTAAATATATTGGTCAAACTAGCAATAAACTAAATATTAGAATGAACCTTCATCGTTCCGATATTAAAACTTATAATAACAAATCCAGCAAGAAAACAGGTAATTTGGAACACGATATTGAATTTAGACATTTCCAAAAACATACCTTTAGTAATATTTTCATTTCAATACTTAACGTAATTAATAACGCAAATGATAGATTATTGCAAGAAGATATTAGCATGTTACAATATAAAACACTATATCCATACGGCCTAAATAATAAATTTAATCAAAAATATTTGACGAATAATTTAAAAGATATTTGCGTTTATAACATGTTTCAAATTGCCAAACTTGGTAAATATAATCGCAATAGGAAATATAGAAAATCCAACACACATAATAGCAACCGAGAACATCTAGGAGACTTCATAGATTTATTCAAAATGTGGGACACGGATCCTATAAATATCAGTAAAATTCATAACACACTTTTCAGTATTAAACTTAGTGTACTCAAAGCACTAAATAGAAAAACCAATGATTACGTCTTTGTATCTTCTCATCTTATGCACATCATATCAGACATTGTCAAATTCAGATGTCATATTTTGAATGTTAACAAGCAGCCAGAAAATTCTGTCCTTATCTTATACTTTCAAAACAAATTAATGGATGATTTAGATATACATAAAACTATTAATTTACGCAATGACTTGCTGCCTATTAATAACTTACATATTAATATCAGATTTAGATATTCTAGACCATTTGGTCTTAAAGCGTGTAACTATAAAACAATAGCTACAAATCTTCACAATATTAACATCGGACAGGATACATGTGTTTGCCACAAACCTTCATTTCATAGATACGTGGATCCTAACCATAATCACATTATAACCGGCAATTTAGATATAATTCCATATCCTGAACTTAGAGATATTTTATCACTGGGTTTTAAATTTCGACCTAATTTACCTATTACTAAATCTAATTTTAAAAAATTGTTATATCTAGATTTACTTAAATATTGTATAAAATCAGCATACAACCATAACATACCGGTTGAGGCATACCACATGTGGCTATTTACAATGCTAAATATCATATCTAGCAAATATAATCAATTGAAATTCATGCAAGATAATCTATATAATACCAAATTAATAAATAGGCAGCTCAAAGATATACATGAACATTTTGTGATTACGCCCGTTGACAAAGCTGCTTGTAATTATGCAATCATATGTAAATCATATTATATAGAAATCATTAAAAATGAACTACAGTCTAGCCATACATATAAACAGATAACATCTTCCCATAATATAATAATCAAAAAATTAATTGCATTGCATAAAAAATTAAAATTAAAGTATAATAACCTAAAATTTCCATTTATATATGGCATACCCAAATTTCATAAAACACCGATTGCTTTTAGATTCGTAACATCATGTAGAGATAGTTATGCTAAATTTCCTGGAAAAACGTTAGAAAAGTTACTTAAAATTATATTAAATAACTTAAATAAAACTATTATAATAAATAATAACTTACCTATTATAAATGCTCTAAAAAATAACAATATTCATCAAATACAAACATTTGACTTTAACAGTCTATTTACGAGCATTAATCTTAATAACTTAGAAGTCGTCCTCCAGAAACTATATTTAGAAAATAAAAATGCTATAAAGGTTGATTTAACCTATTGGGATACTCTAATAAAATTATGCATTTTTAATAATTATGTATATGACGGAACATCGTTATATTTGCAAGTCACTGGCACCCCTATGGGAAGTCCAGCATCAAGCATAATTGCAAACCTTTATCTACATTATACAGAAAGAGAATTCCAAGATAACCTACTTATATATAGATACGTAGATGATATATGTGTTTTTAATTGTCCACATTTTGTCCAGGATTACAGTAAATTATATCCAGTAGAACTTGTATTGGAAAAAACTAATAGTTCTGATACTATAGCAAACTATCTGGATCTTCATATAGAAATATTGCATAATAATAATATAGACGTAAACGTATATAATAAAAGAGATGCATTCAATTTTAACGTAGTAAGCCTTACAAATTGGAAATCTAATATATCAAAATCAGTGCATGCTAATATAATTTTATCACAATGTCTAAGGATTGCTTATATCTGCAATAGTAATAAAAATTGTTCAGCGGGCTTAACAGTGTTGTACGGCAAGTTGATCAATAATAATTTCCCCATCGCTTACCTGAAATATCATTTCAGGAAAGCAATAAGCATTATTAATTTCAAAAATTTGTTTTCTGAACCTATTGTTTTAATATAATTTTCAATATAATCGTTATATTTAGTGCCATGTATATATGTAAATAGGATACACTTTGCATTCTTGGTGTCTTACGGCGTAGAAAACTTGTACCCACCGGCTTGCAAATTACAGTGTATCATTTTTTTTTTTTTTTTTTTTTTTTTTTAAATATATAGTTAATATAGTTAAATTTATTTAAATTTACTTAAGTTCACGCTAAGATAACATGCAAATTCAGCTCAGGGTCCTACTATAGGAACGGGTTTGCGATCCCGGGCATACCCGAGCCACAACTTATATCTTGTAATGTCTTTAAACTGTCCTACACTCTTTATTTTTATTTCTCCGAAATTATTAGGGCAATCCGAGGACGTAGGAGAAACTATTTCTTATCTATACCACTATTTTTCGCCTTTGTGGAGTTCAGGTTCTATTATTCCTACTCCTTTAGTTTTTCTTCTTACTATCTGCATGTTTCTCAATGCGTTAATTTAATTTAATTAATTATTTTTACCGTATCCATCACATAGGGGGCACCACATATTATTTTGACGACTATTACATTATGTCCTAGATACGGTCAATATGTAGTATGTATTATATATTTAATCTTATTTTAATCATTAAATTACGTTCTCTGTCGGGTCAACGATGATTAATATATGCTTACATTTATATTTTACTTATATTTCCTACCTTTGATTCTAATATTGCTAAAATTTTTATTATCATCTTTCGTTTTATATTCGATTTACTTTAGGCCTATAGTGGTTTACATTTGGTTTAGATTTAAATTACTTAGCATATATTAATCATCACAGAAACAGAGAACCTCTTGTCGTTTTTTGCCTTCATTCTGGGTGGTTGGCCCCAGTTGACGTCATCTAGATTGTCGGTAAAAAGCGATATTTTTTTTTTTTTTTTTTTTTTTTTTTGCGTTATCTTAGGTCCCTGATGGTATTATTGTTGGATTTATTTGCTTATTCTTTCTATTATCTGTAATATATATATATATATATATTTTTTTTTTTTTTTATTTATTTATTTATTTATTTATTTATTTTTTTAATGCATTTGCAAAAAAATACATGGTTAAACTTTAAACAGGGTGTGCACTCTGGACTATCAGCGAGAAGAAAAGGAAGAAGGCAGGGCAGTGATTGACAGGTGGAGACTCCTCTCAATCACTGGATTATTCAAGCAAAAGAACTGCAGTTTTTTTTTTTCTTTAAGAGACTCATTTTTGGTTCATTGAAAAAAGGCTATGTTATGCTATGCCACTAATTTGGACATTCAAGCAATTCTTTAGAACAGGGGAAAAATAAGTCTATTAAAAAAAACCCACACTTCTTTTGCTTGAATAATGGGGTGAGTGAGAGGAGTCTTTATCGGTCAGATACAACCTAGTAATGTTCTTGCTGTTTTAAATAGTATCTATTTAAAACTGAGCCTTGTTCCTTTTCTTTAGAACAGGGTGGGTATGGCGTGCACACCCTGTTCTAAATTTTATCAAATACATTTTAATGCTATATTTAACATCCATACTTCAGAATAGCCCCAGCTAGTGTTGGAGTTAAATGATGATGGTTGATATTCTCAGATGACCAAATGAAATGTTGGACAACCATAACATGTAACACAGGAATCTGTATTATATGTAGTAGTTGTCATGCATTTTATTTCTGCATTAGGAAAGGCGCCTAGAATCCAGATTTGTGCGAGTTTATATACATAAAGATGTAAGCAGGGTAAATCAGTGTAAGCAAATTTCTTATTCACTTATACTGTGCAAGTGGCACAACTCATCCATAAGATTCTTTACTTATATACATGTATGTATATATTGTAAAATAGAAAATTAATATCCAACTTTTTTCCTTTTCCTAACAGATGTTCCTCATGGCTGTAAGCCTCCACCACAGCCCCCTCCACCTCCACTGACAATGCACACACCTTGTGGTAATGCCCAGAAATCTGTGGGACGCACGATGGCCGCTGTGTCTCCTTTACATCAGGTAGCACCACAACCTAGCAATGTTCTTGCTCATTTTGCTGGAAATAATATGGCATATAGTGCTGCAAGAACTTCCAGTTTCGCTGCTGCTTTGCGGAAGCTTGCTAAGCAAGCGGTGGATCCAGTTTTAGGTAACCGATGAGATATTTCATGTATTGTCATTAGCTCAAAAAAAAATTTTATTTTTAATGCTGAAAATTGCATAGTTTTTATATATATCATGCACACACACACACACTCGCTCAAACACATCTTTGAGATGGATTTTGATGGTCTATTATTAAAATGTGCAAAAATAAGATATTTTAGTCTGCTTTGTAAGCCCCCCCATATTATTTAATTAAATAAGTTTTGTTAAATTAATATTTCATACTATAATGTAACCCCTTTCAGTGGGTGCATTTTTTTTTTTTTTTTTTTTTTTTTTTTTTGCCAACCTTTCCTCATGTGTCCAGTATTTTTATGGAAACTGTCTGGTAAGTTTAGCTCTAGTAAATAATTTACAGCAGTAATGCAAGCTGCTGACTGGCAGCTTGCATAACTGTGCTGTTTTAAATAGTATCTATTTAAAACTGCTTTTTAATCTTCACTCACTCGAACCCTCACATGGTGTCTATTTATTCCCCTGTTTTTTTAAATTAATTTTTAGCTTTTCTATTGAATTGAAAATGGTACTCTATTAATTAAGATTTCCTAAACTCTCATAGCATCTAGATGGATTGGGTTTAGCAAATTAAAAAATATCACACAAAAATTAGTGAGGGAAACCAGTAATAAAGATATTTACCATATTGTTTTTTTTTTAGAATTTATTGTCCCCCCCCATCCAGATTGCCATGCAAGACAACAGTGAGGTTCAGTGTATATTTTTATCAGCTGTTCATGTTTAGCCAGTGAAAACAAAGCATTACGGCAAGATTAGATATCTGTCGCTAGCATCTCACAGACACCACATGGAAATGGGAATTACTAAGAAGAAAGGTAGATACTTTTGCTAGCCTGGTGTCTTTTAAACACCAAACAAAAATTTAATGTCTTAATTCATAGTATCTCGAAATGAAAACAGAAAATACAGTTAGAGAATATTGGTGGGAAAGGTACACAGGAGGATTTGATTTTATTTCTAGATTTAAAAAAAAATAATAAGTGGCATGGAAGGTTAAATAGTATCTATTTGAAATGTGCTGTTTTTAATAGAATCTCCAGAACCTTAATAATAAAAACTACACTAAAGCCCCTTTATGCAGCCAAGTTTTGGTTGCTGAAATGGGCCACATGGAAGTCTCAGTTATCTCCACAGCAGCAAACTACAGCAATTGCCACTGCTCTCTGTCTAGAATGATTGCCAGTGAAGATGGAACAGACACTCCTAACCTTCACTGTGAAAATGCTCATGGGAAAGATCTCCGCTCCCAACATTTGGGATGTGATCTGCTCGAGAGTTCTTCCTCCTGCATTGAGAGCAAAGCCGCAGTTGTGTTCGACCCATGTGAGACTGCACATGGCTGAAAGATTTCTTCCCACACAAATGTTAACGATTATATAATCGCTAGACGTTGATGTGAACTGGTTTTCCAGTGACAAGTAGTACAGGAGAAGGATGTTAAGAAAAGTATGTGATCTGCTCCCCACCCAGTAAAGGGACGAATTTGAAGTGTAAAATCTCTGTGAAGAAACTCAACCTGTGTCATTCTGTGGACCACAAATTCCTCTACTGTACATGTATGGAGAAGTGGTTCACATGGTATCTGTTCCTGGATTGGACTTTATCGATTCAATTTTTATATTTTATTATCATCATTGTTGTTATTATTATTAGTATTAATTATTAGTGTTATTATTTTGTTATTTATATTCTTACTATGTCTTATTATATTTATCTCTGTGAAACCCCTGGCACCATGCCGTGATGGGTACATTGTATCGTATCTTTACATACAATGAAGATTAATTTAATAAATAATAGTATTTCAGAAATCATAAAATTAGCTAAAAAAAAAAAAAAAAAGAAGAGATTTTATTATGTCAAAAGTTTTACAAAAATAAAGTCCACCATAGCAAATATATTTATGGCTGTATTTATTCTTTATTTCCAAAGGCAGACCAGACTTAAAGAAAATTTATTCTATCTATTATTTATTTATTTCTGCAAGTAGAGAAAATGTATTTATTTCTGCAAATGGAGAAAGTTATTTATTGCAACAACTTTTGTTAGTAGTTAATCTGAGTTTTACTTGTCTTTGTAAGAAACAAATCAGAATAATAATTATAATATTGCTGTTTTTTTTTTTTCTCTATTTGGGTCCATTGAAATATCCATTTCAATGGACCCAAATAGAGAAAAATCCAGAGGAGCAAGGTGAGATAATAATAAAAGCATATATCACTTAGCAACCTTTTAAAGACTGTATAACTCACGTTCCACAGTCTTTAAAGCAGCAATATTATTATTATTATATTTAGCCATATGGTGCAAGGAAGCCTGAGGCTTTTGCTATACCAGCCAAAAAAAAAAAAAAAATCTGAGAGAGAGAGGAACAAGGGCCACAAGTAGAAGGGAATTGCCAAGAAAGAGAAGAATGATGATATCCAGCTCAGGATCCTGGGTGTGCCAAGCCTATGTTCACCAGATGTAAGCCCCTGGGGATAATTCCTCAGAAATGAACTGACAAATTGGAGTACTACATTGTAGTCATTAGTGAACATATTTAGTACCATTGTTATACTTAAAAAAAAAAAAAAAAAAAAAAGTACTTACTTTTAATCATAATGTTTTTTGTTCATTTGTCAAATGACATTTGTATCATATTGCATAAAGCCTGGTAGTGTCAAATTGACATAAAATATTTAGTTTTTGGGCATTATTTACCCATTGAATACAGTAATGTTTTTTTAATTTTTGAACAGAGAAAGATCTATCCCCAATTACACCAGTATCCTCCCCTGCTTTGGTTCAACAGTCTGGTGCCACAAAGCATGCAGTGCCTCCTATGTATCTCAGTAACCACCAAGTGGTGTACTCATCAGCTTCTCCTCCTATAGTTACAATTGCACCTACTCGTTCTCATGTAACTCATCCAGCCGATCACCGAAAGGTAATAATAGTACATTTGTTGTGTGTGTGCTTAAATATCAATATGTAATTAATAATTTAGTAAATAATACAGGGATTACCTTATCTCTTTGTAGGAAGGATTCTTATCCAAATCTCCTAGTCCATCACGTAAATTAATTAAAATACAATGAATTTAATAAACTACATTTTAATGTGTTCCATAACGATAGTTACGATACCTACTTAATAACCCGGAATCACTGTCGAGGCCCCAACCCAACTCCAAAATTATCAACCGTGATGCAACCATCAGTATAGGAAAACATTATGTCAAATTTACTCATAGTAGAAAGAACAACTAAGTAAGAAATACATGAAGACAGATTTCTTCCTCCTTAAGTTAGACGGAAACTTTTCAATGTTTCGTGTTCACAGGACGGAATGAAACTAAAAAATGTCGATGCGTAAGTATTTTAAAAGAAATTTAGTCCTCATAATGCATGCATTTATCTCCGATATTAAAAAAATCATCCGATATTAAAAAAGATCTACGAATATTAATTGTTTTTATGGAGTTTCATTTCAAGCATTTCAGCAATAAGTAATTTACTATAATTGTGCTGAATATTAATTATTTTGGCTTCATTAAAAAGAAAGGAATGTGCCTCATTCACAGCATGGAATGCCAACTCTGAAGCGTTTGCTCTTGACACACGTACAGAAGCCTAATGTATAATATGAAAATCCAACACCCCCCGAGTAGATCCAACGTAAACTGAGTCTGTCTTTACGCGAAATGCTATAGACGAGATTATGCGTTTGTTGAAAGGAAGAATTTGAGGAATCCTTCTTTAATAATGTATGTAATTTATTGGTCGGTCTAGCTATTACTTTCATATCTGTACCCTTACATAAATCATTTAATTTGTTATACCAGTTTTCTACATATGGGACTATAATAAAATGCTTTATCAATATTTGTTTTTGGATTGTTATTAGTTATCTTTTCCTGGGAAATCAGTTTAATTTTATTAATAAAGGTAATTGGATAACCTATTTAGGAATCTCCTTGTTAGTTCCTCAATTTCCAACTGTAACCCCCTTTGTGTGGTGGAATATTTGAAAGCATTTAAAAACTTGTTAAGCATGACTGTTGTTTTTTTTTTTTTTTTTGTGTATATGCATTGGTGGTAGCTATTGTAGTGTAATAACATGCCCATATTAGTAGGTTTTCTATTAATGCTAAAATTGAGTTTTTCCCCTACCCTTTGTAGTGTAATATTAAGAAAGTTGATAGATTTTGTATCTTCCTTCTTGATTTCTAAAGTAAATTTTAGTCTCATATGGATATTATTAAAAACTTGTAAAACAGAATTTATGGTAGTCTGATTAGTTATGATGAGGACATCGTCTAAGTATCTGCCATAATATGAAACTTTTGGTATAAATGGATTCAAATATATACTCTCTTATCTTGTCCAGATATAATTCTGCAGTAAGTCCGCTTATGCTAAGGCCCATTGGTAAGCCAAAATCTGTCTGTATATTTTTTCTTGAAATAAAATATAATTGATGGAAACTAATATTGTAGTAAATTCAAAAATCTTATCTCTGGGTAACCTAGTGTCATTTATATTGATATTGCTCTCATTAAGCAGATCCCAAACAATATCTAGTGTATATGGAATCTTTACATTGGTGTATAAAGATGTTACATCAAGAGTATAATTTCGTGTCTTTTTAATTTTATGGTCTTTTAATGTCATAAAAAGCAAATCATAATTTTTTTATATTATATTTTAAAATTTCTCTAAATGATTTTAAAATAGAATAGACGAACGTCGCTAAAGATGAGTGCCGAATTTTTGTATGAAACAACTGGGTGTATCGGATTACCACATTTTATGTAGCTTTATTTGGCCAGAAAGAGTGGGGGACATTGTAGGTACGTGCTTTAATTTGCTTAAACTGTGACATTGTAATATAGTCATTCTTTCTATATAATGTTAGGGTTTTATTATACTTGTTTACTAAATTATAAAAAAACAGAGGAATCCACCTCTGTGTATTATATTATACTAAATAATTAATTATTGAATATAAAAGATTAAAAAGTAAAAGTTTGCTTTTTTTTGGGATTATAAAAAAGGGTGTAGTGCTTTAATTTTTATAACTACAGAAACCAGGTTTGATAGAAAATATGGGTAGTATTTGTTGTTTAAATAATTTGCATAAAACTTGGTATATTTAAAACGGTGATAAATCCCAACTGTGACTATATAGAAACTCATGCACGAATGCAAAATTATATTGTGATGAGAGAGAGATTCAAAAAATCAAAGAAAAATTAAATAAAAAAAATTTAATATCCCTAAAATTATTTTTATTTATATATGTTGAATGTTCTTAAATTCAGTGCCGGCCCGAAGAATTTAGGTGCACTGGGTGGAAAGACTTTTATTCACCCCTCCCCCTTCGTCTCCCCTTCATAGGTAATGAAATGCACAAGGCATTTTAATTAAATTTATTTTTAAATTCAATTAAAAACAGTTCAAACAGTCATGATTCCCTCAAAATTTGGATACCCAGGGAGCCAAATTTTGGGAGTGCCATAAGTTGTTTACAGTGGTACCACAAAGATGTGTTTTCCACAAATATTTAAAAAGTTAATTGCTCAAAGAAATTCTTTAAAGAAATTTTTATTTTTGAAATATAAACTATTATTTCAATAATTTAACTTGGTTTTAAAAATTTAATCTGATACCAATATATTTTAGTTACAGGCAATAGATTTGACTAGTCTACCACGAACTGCTGCTCCTACCGCTAGTAATAACCACAGGGCTGAGCCATTGAGTCTGAAACTTGAGGCTTCTAAACCTACAAGCAGGTCACTACATGGTGACAAATGGGATGATCATCATCTTAGTACAAAGGAAATGGGGATATCACCATCTGTTTCTCAAGTTAGGTAAGTTGGTAAAAAAAAATGCTGGAGTAGTTTTCCACCACCTTTTATTGGATTAATCTATACCTAGGAGTCTTTGTAATTATTGCAGGTATATTTAACGTAGACAACAGTTCAGGTAGCATTATTCTTTACCACTTTGTGGCATTGTTATATGGAGCTTTTTATTTGGGTGCACATAGAGAAAAAACTTCTTATTAAATGAATCAAATTTTTTTTTTTTTTTTTTCTAAAAACATTACTGTTAACCATAGAGAATGGAACTGTTTAATCTTTAAAAATAAATTTTTTATTTTCTGTTCTTTCTTCAGCATGTTAATGATTATAATTAAATACATAATTAATTAGTTTAATGCTGTAATTCTTAGAAAGTAAATCTAACAGTGTTATTTTATATGATTTATTTGCAGCATTCAAAGGATTCAATGCTGGAAATAAAAAGCTATATTAAGGAAAAGGCAGAGTTGTGAGAAATGTTTCTTTACATTGATTTTGAAAAACAATGACTTGACACTCTTGATTCAAAGATACTGCATTATAAAAATCATTTTGTCATAAAGTTATTTGTATAATTTTAGGTTATATTTGTATAAAAATACAGCTAAATCCAGTTAGAATTCAAAATTTACTTTATTGATTTTACTTAACCACCTTGAATTAGAAATGTAGTTATAGAGTGGAATATTGAGAGCTTCCTTGGAGTCAGCGGAGGTACCCATGGACTGGAGATGTGCAAATGTGACCCCAATTCACAAAGGAGGATCAAAGGCTGACACAAGTAATTATAGACCTGTGAGTTTAACTTCTGTTCCCGGAAAATTAATGGAGGCACTGGTTAAAGAAGCACTGCAGGATCATCTAGACAAGACTTCAGTTATCGCTCGGACACAGCATGGTTTTGTTAAGGGGAAGTCTTGCCTGACCAATTTGATTGGATACTATGATGCAGTCACAAATGAACTGGATGCAGGGAATAACTTTGATATTATATACTTGGATCTTAGAAAGGCTTTTGATACTGTTGCACATGGAAGACTGCTGCACAAATTGGAGCAGTGTGGCATTGGAGGCAAATTGCTGCTATGGATAAAGGGGTGGTTGAGGGGGAGAAGACAGAGAGTGGTAATCAACGGACACTGCTCATCGTGGACTAATGGTATTAGTGGAGTCCCTCAGGGTTCAGTATTGGGTCCATTATTGTTTTCTGTATTTATACATGATATTGATGATGGTATATCAAGCTTAATGTCCAAGTTTGCAGACGATACGAAGGTTGGCAGGGTTGTCAAGGACACTACTGACACTATGCTGCTGCAACAGGATCTGGAAAGGTTGAGCAGATGGGCTGAGAGGTGGCAAATGAAGTTTAACATTGACAAATGTAAAGTACTACATATGGGAAACAGCAATCCCAGAGCAACGTATCAACTCTGTGGTACTACACTGACAGTGGTAGAGAATGAAAGGGACCTGGGGATGGTTGTGCAGGCAGATATGAAGTTCTCTGAGCAGTGCAGACGGGCTGCAAGAGTAGCTCATGGTGTATTGTCAATGATATATAGGAATTTTTCTAGCAGGGATAAGGAGGTGATTATTCCGTTGTATAAGGCAATGGTCAGACCACACCTAGAGTACTGTATACAGGCCTGGAGGCCTCATTTCAAGAAGGATGTAGAGCTGCTGGAACGAGTACAGAGAAGGGCAACAAGAGTAGTGAATGGAACAAAGGGGTGCTCTTACGAAGAAAGGCTTAAGTTTTGCAAATTACAGTGTCTGGAGACTAGGCATCAGCGAGGTGATCTGATAGAGGTGTATAAAGCCTTGAATGGTTTGAGTATGCTCAATGCTGATGGGATTCTCCCTCTTGCTCAGAATAATCACCTGAGAGGGCATAAATTCAAATTGAGGAAAGACAGATATAGGATAGACGAAAGACAGATGTAGGATAGACGTGCGGAAATTTGCCTTTAGCCAGCAGGTGGTTGGTTGGTGGCACAGACTTCCATCCCTTGTCGTGGAAGTTGATAGCCTAAATAAGTTTAAGGCTCAGCTGGACAGGTATTTCGAATGAACAGAGGAGTGAAGTGGAAGTGGTTATTTATTTATTTGTTTTATTTTATTTTATTTTATTATTTTTGGCTGATGCTGTATAAGCTTGCTTTCTTGCATCAAATGCCTCTGTTAATGCTAATATAGATTATGAAAGTTATAGATTGATACAAAGGTTGGCAGGGTTCTTAATGACAGTAAAGACAGTATGCTACTGCAACAGGATCTAGAAAAGTTAGGCAGATGGGTTGAGAAATGGCGTGTGTTATTTGGTTTTTAAGAGCATTAGCAACTAAGGCCATATTGCTCCGAGATATGTGGTGGTCATTCCCTGACCTTTCCGCATCCTCCGTATTTGGTGGTGACAGGCTCGAACCCCGGTCTAATCAAGAAGCATGTGCTACGCACTGCTGCTCCTTCCCACCTGGCTATGGAGGCGCCTGAGAAATGGCAACTGAAGTTTAACATTGACAAATGCAAAGTACTGCATACGGGTTGGAGTAACCCAAGAGAAACGTACCAACTGTGTGGTACTACACTCAGGGAGGTGGAGAATGAAAAAGACCTGGGGGTAATTGTGCAGTCAGATATGAAGTTCTCTGAGCAGTGCAGATGGGCTGCCAGAGCTGGTCATGGAGTTTTGTCAATGATATATAGGAACTTTGCTAGCAGAGACAAAGAGGTTATTATCCTCTTGCATAAGGCAGTTGTCAGGCCACACCTTGAGTACTGCATACAGGTCTGGAGGCCTCATTTTAGGAAGGATGTAGAGTTGCTAGAATGAGTACAGACAAGGGTAACAAGATTGGTGAGAAAAAGAAAGGTGAGCTCTTACCAAGAGAGGCTTAAGTTCTGAAAGTTGAAGTATCTGGAGACCAGGCACCTGTGAGGTGATCTGATTGAGGTGTATAACGCCTTGAATGGTTTGAGCAGGCTCACCGCTGATGGGATACTTCCGCTTGCTCATATTAAGAACCTGAGGGGGGCCATAGATTCAAATCGAGGAAAGACGGTTGTAGAATAGATGTTTTTAAGTTTGCCTTTAGCCAGCGGGTAGTTGATTGCTGTAACCGACTTCCATTTATTTTTGTGGAAGATGATAGGTTAAATAAATTTAAGGCTGAACTAGACAAACATTTGGAGTGACTGGATGGATGAAATGGGAAGGTGTTTTTTTTTTTTTTTTTTTTTGGCTGATGCCATATAAGCTTGCTTTCTTGCATCATATGCTTCTGCTAATGCTAATATTAAAAAAAAAATTTTAAATGTGTGGAGCAGAAGCTAAATATCATATAGTATACTTAGACTATAAAATATTTAAGGGCAAAGGCCTCATGCTATGGGGTAGAATGACTAATATATAGGTTAGTGCAAAAGCATTATTTTAACATAGCCATCTACCAAAGTAGTTAAATTAATTAATTAAATTGGCATTGTTTTGGTTATATCTCATATTGTGAATGCCTTCACAACAAGTTGCCATGGTATTGTACTACCTCGAATAAATAACACTTCACCAGTGGAGAAGACTTCATAACTGGGTTGTTACTATTGCAACACCAGGGTGCCTGCCCACCCACTGAGGAGAAGCCAACAAGATTTGAAACGGTGCCATCTGGGTGGTGGTATCCACTGAGAATAAGTAACAGTAGTCCTCTCCACTTGTGAAGTGTTACTTATTTGATATAGTACAATACTATGGCAACTCGTTGTGAAGGCATTCACAATATGAGATATAACTAAAACGATGGTAATTTAATTAATTAATTTAACTACTTTGGTAGATGGCTACGTTAAAATGATGCTTTTGCACTAACCTATATAGTAGTAAGCTTATTAATGAATTTAAATATTTAAAGTAAGTCAAACTTAAATTTTAACATATTGTAATATTAATGTAAATTTAATAATCACTTGTATCTAGTACTTGAAGTGAGACAGAATATTCATTTGCTCTAGGGCTTGCGAGCTCAATGCCAAAAGAGTTGCATGGAACAGAAATTATTATTCAAGGGATCTTTTTTTGTAAAAAATAAAAATAATAAAACATTTGTTATCATTATAAGAAAAATTAAATAGTTTAATGCTGTATTTCCTAACAGTGCTATTTTATGTGATACTGCAGATAAATTATATTAAGGGAAAGGCTGAATTGTGAGAAATGTTTCTTTACGTTGATTTTGATAAACAAAATAATGACTTGACACTGACATCAGAATTTCATATGATTTATTTCATATTTTCATAAAATATGATTCTTTTAGTATATATAGGACTGTATATTAATCTCTAGAGACAGGAGAATTAGGTGCAGTTATAACCAATCTGCAAATGCTTCATGGAGAAGATCCTCCTTTATGTTTTTCATATCGGACTCCCTATGCATTTTCCTATAAATGCAAGGCCGTAGAGCGTGGGATTTTCCATATGGATTACTCAGCATGTGCCGGAAGCCCAAAGTAGCAAGGGGCTTAAAAAGTAGACTTGTTGTTTTCTGGCTTTACTAATTTTATTGAAGGAGCCTCAAGGATTCTGAGTGGTGGTGGAAGGGAAGCACTATTGAATAAAGACAGCACCAAGCACACCTTGCTCCACCAGCCTCCTAAAATCAGCTCTGAAGATATCACCTACTTATTTTCAGGATGTTTCAAAACCATCCTATCATTTTTCCACCCCAAATTCTTGAAGAAATTTACAGATCATACTGCTTTAATTTTTAATACCACTTCAACTTCAAGCACTTCTTTTATATATCAAACTCATTGTGATCATAGAAACTATTAATTGGAAATATTTTTTTTTTAAAATATTAATTACACTTTAATAATTATATTTTTTATCTTTCAGCCGACCTCATGCAACAATAGCTCCTGTGCCTCGTATAGATGATGCTCTTACCTCTTCTCGTGGGTTTCAACCATATAGGGCACTAGATGAAGTGCGGCCATCCTTACCTCATCATATTTCACCATATGACCATCCTTCTGCTCCATATCCCTTCCATCCTGCATTCTTGCCACCCCACCATCTACCTCATCCTGCATACAGGTACATACATTTTTTGGGGTTCATAAATTTTATATTATATTATATTAAAATGAAGAATTATTTTAAGAATTAAATTAATTGAATTTATTATTAAATTATTGATTATTTTATTATAAGTGAACTGACAGAAAATATTTAATTTAGATTAGACCATGCTGTTAAATAGGTTGAGAAATACTGTTTTAACAAATGTGCTTGCTCTCTTCCTCTTCTTCAAAAAATGTAATAATATACTGTTCTTCCTCAGTAAATTTTAAATGTAGTTTTTTTTTTGTAAGAATCAGTGCTGTGGTGCATCAACACCAGGACCGTGTTGATGGCCATAGAGGAAGAACTAAAAGGAAAAGAGAATGCCACATAAAAATAAATAAACATACATTGTACTGTACCAGTCCCAAGCTTGTGATAATATGCCACCAGTAAAAGTATCTTCTTTGCTGTTAAGGAAATTATTTGTTTCTTCAGTTGGGCCCTACAGGGTTTGAGTGACAGCTGAAACTGAGTTATTTAAATTTTTATTATTATTATTTTTTAATTCCTAAGTACTGTCACACAAAAGAAATATGTTTATTCAAGTCTTACCAGAATCTGGTATCAGTGTAAAAGATGTGTGCTAAGGATCTTAAATTCAGGGATCCTCAAATCCTAAATTAAATGTTTATTTACATATATATGCATAGAAACATTTTTACGTGTGAGCCAGTCAGAGTTCCAGCAAGCATAGAGAAATCTTATCTCTTAACTAGGAATATTTTCTGGCTTCAAACTTATTTCTTGAAATAAGTAAGTAGCTTGGATTCTAAATGAAGTCCATTTCATTTTAGAGAAATAATACCCATTATAGATGCTTACCACTTCCTGTAGGAACAATTTCAGATCACCAAGCTGAATTTAAAAATGAACTAAATTATTGAGTTGATAGTAATGCAAAAATAAGGCCAGAACTTGAGGCTGTACCTACCTTCTTGTGATGGCTAAATCTACTGCTACTAGAACTTATTATTATAAGTTCTCTGCCACATGTAGGTCCACGATGCTACTAGAATGACTCTTTAATTGTGTTAAACAAGAAAAACTGATTTAGCTACTCAGTTGTAAGCTAAGTATACGTTCCACAACTTGAGAAACCAAGAAGTTACTGTAAATGTTTGTTTTTGTTAACAAAAAAAAAAAAACAAAAACAATTTTATTGTATTGGTATTATATCTCTCCTATGACTTTATTGATTGCCTTACAGTTTTGCTATTACTATAAATAAAGCCACCCAAGTGAATCAAAGATATAATCCAGGATTTATTGCATACTTAGTTAAAGTGAAATGACTAATCTTTTATGTTAGAAAAGTAATCAAGAAAGCAGTAAGGTTAATTTTCATTTTTTGTGAAAATTTTTTTACTTTATAATGACCAGCTTGAAATTCCCTTAATGCAGTGCGGTTCTTAACTTTGAATATTAGGATTAATTAAGTGCAGTCAATTTTAATTTCTCAGTGATGAAAAAAATAAGGAAAATATTCAGATATTGAAAAAAATCACTGTTACAATTTGTCTAACCACTTTATTCAATGATGGCTGTGCATTTACTTGAATATTGATGATGATACATTAGCATTCAGCAGACGGCTGTTCTAAACTTGCATTAAAAGTTGCACTAATGAAAAATCAATTTTCTATTTCTGAAGCAAGTTACTCTTATTCATCTTGTGTAGTTTTAGTGGAGACATTATTAATTTGCTGAAATTGTCAGAAACATTCATTACTGAAAGATGTAATTGTAGTACTTAAAACACTTTACCAGTAATTATTTGAAAGTTATTGATAAGTCATTATTTGCTTAATGTATTGGAAGCAACTGAAGGCCTTCTCTGTCTGTTTCTGTTACTGTATTGTTGCACCCTAATGACTTCTAATTTATTATTCATATTTCTTGTTAATTATTTTCCTTATTCTTTCCATAATCATTTTATTAACAAAGGCAGTATGTAATACATTATAAAACTCGATAAATCTTAAATGCCTCGAAATAGCCTTAATGTAGCTTTGAGTAAATGTTCTTAGAATTTATGCCAAATAAAAACAAAATTGTTTCAAATAAATATAAAGACCTGGGGTTTAATTTATAAGTTTAACAGCACAGCATCCATAAAGTCTTGCAGTGATGTTCAACTTGATTTTTATAAAATCTTGAAGAATGGGATTAATGAATGAATAAATCACTAAATATGGTTATTTTGAAGAAAATATCTTATTTCTACCAATTATTATAACACCAGAAATTATCTCACATATTTGATTTAAGAGATAAAAATCAGGAGCTACCAATGCTAAGAAAGCCAACAGGATAAAAATCTCATTATCATTTTGATAATGGACCACTTGATAAAATTTTTCGCATATTCGTGTCCAGAAATTTGACTGTTTTGGTAATTTATATAAGGAAAACAAATTGTGTGGTTTTCCTTATGGGCATCTCCTTTACTTCTGTAGATATATGGTAATTTGGTTCTATTTTAGTTTCCTATGTAATTCACTTGCATTAATCTGTGTTCAGTATGATTAGGTGGATGATATTTAGAATGGTTTAAAAGAAAAATTTACGATAAATAAAATTCACATTCAGCTGCAGCTTTGGGATGTATCAGTTTTAGAAATATTTTATCCAAGTAAAAAGACAAGTTTGAGTTGTGCAGTTACCTTGAGAATTTTCCCTTAGAGAATTCTCTTTCTTGTACAGTTATCTAGTGTTATAATTTTCTTCAGAGTACCCAGTATTATTACATCAACTATTGGCAGCTTTAATGGTTTGTAAAAGCTAGCTTTAGCTTCTTGTTCCCTTATGGATTATCTAGAATTCAGTCCAACTGGGTTCTCTCATCTATTTTGGGCACAACATCTGTTATACTGGAGAAAGCCTCACTGCCTGTGAACTGATAATTTACTATCAACTGAAAAATATCCTCTAGCTGCCTTCTTGAGTACCATAATGATAATATACACTCAGGGATCATTGAATTATGACCACCCCCATCTGTAATGGAGTATGTCACATAGCTTCCAGTATAAAATACTGAACAGCTACATATGTTAGAGCAGTAGCAGCATGTATCTGGTTGTGCAAGTCAAGTTGATAAAGTAGTAGTTATGGGACATAAAGACATTGTGGAGTTTCAAAAGGGCATGAATGTGGGAACTTGTTCATCAGGTGCTTCCATATCAGAAACAGTCAGTTACTCACCAGCCCACTGTGATTAAGATGTACAAAGAATAGTGTTGAATGGGTCAAATCACCACCCACTGACAGAACTGTAAAGGATTACACAAAGAGGATGTTTGCAGTGTGTGAAGGGTACAGTGCATTCTATGGCTTAACAGTAGGCTACTACTGTGTGATAGTCGGCATTGCAATGCAATATGGGGAATGCAAGAACAATATCCCAAGTGTTGATGTGCTGCACACTCAGATGTATGGAGTTCAACAGGAGATGACCCAAGAGACACCCTCTTTTCGCTGACATTGCATAAAAACATTATTGGAATCCTGTTGTCTCGAAGAACATTTCTTGACGAAAGAAGAACGCTCTACTCACTGCTGACCATTGTCTACTGCTCTGGTGTCAACAATGCGCTGGTTGGACACTGGAGAACTGGAAACAAGTGTGTTGGTTGGATAAGTTCAATACCTGGTGCAACACGCTGATGGATACCTTTATGTGTGGGGCAAGCGACATGAGTCCATGCACCCATCATGCATGGTGCTCACTATCCGGGCAGGTGGCAGTGGTTGCTTAATATGGAGTATGTTTTGCTTGCAAGAAATAGGACCCATGGTGCAGATGGATCAACATTTCACTGATTAAGTCTACCAGCATCTCTTAGGAGACTAAGTGCACCCTGCCATGTTGCTTTTTTCCCTTAACAGAAATGGGATCTTCCAAAATGATAGTGTAGCATGTCATCGGGTCCGCACTGCGCGTGAGTGGTTCAAGGAACACAGTGAAGATATTAGTAATGGCCACGTGGTGCAAGCAAGCCTATGGCTTATGCTGCACTAGCCTAAAAATTAATAAAAATAAAATAACAAAAAATATATAAAATAATAAGAAGAAAATTTTAAAAAATAAAAATTAATAAGAGAAAAGGAAATGGACAACCTATGCATTTCCCTCCTCCCTTAGGACCACCCATGTAGGTAACTTATTCCAGTAATTTATAACTCTGGCTAAAATAAAACTTCCTGCAATCCAGTCTAAACAACTCCCTCCGTAACTTGAAATTAATTATTAAGTTCTAGAATCATTTATAACCATGAAAATTTTGTCATTCATTTTGCTTATGCCTCTCAGAGCCTTAAACACCTCAATCAAGTTCCCTCTAAGATGCCTAGTTTTCAAGCTTTGCGATCCACATATTCGAAGTCTTTTCTGATATGGACGCCCTTTTGTCGATCTCACCAGGCAAGTTACCCATCTTTGAACCCTTTCAAGAAGAACAATGTCTTTCTTTAGGCACGGTCTCCATACTTGAACACAGTATTCCAAGTGTGGTCTAACAATAGCCTTATATAATGGGATTATGATATCCTTCTCTACTAGCGATTGTTCGATTAATCATCAATAGGACACCATGGGCCCTCCTTTCAACCAGTCTACAATGCGTGGAGAACTTCATATCTGACAGTATCATAATACCCAAGTTCCTTTCCTCCACTACCAGCTTTAGTTCAACTCTGCAAAGTGTATAAGTTATTTTGGGGTTACCGTTCCCCAGGTGCAATACTTTACACTTTGCTGGATTAAAGCATAGCTGCCATTTTTCTGACCATCTCTGAAGTCTATCTAGGTCATTCTGAAGATTCATGAATTGGCAGCAATCATTAACTACTCTACCAATGTTTACATCATCTCAAATTTAGACATCACGCCCTCTATCTCTTCATCGATGTCATTTATGAAAATCAAAAAACAACAATGATCCTAATACTGATCCTTGGGGAATCCTACTTCTTACATCAACCCAATCTGAGGAATAACCATTTATCACAACCCTCTCCCTTCTGCCCTGAAGCCATCCTCCTATCCATCTAAGGATTTTCCAGTGATTCCAACCTGTTCCAGCTTATAAAGTAACCACTCATGTGGGACTGAGTCAAATGCTTTGCTGAAATCCAAATAAACAACGTCAAAATTATTCCCTAAGTTCAGCTCTTGAGTAATCCTGTCAAAATAGCTAATCAGATTAGTTAAACATGATTTTCCCATTACAAAATTATGTTGAGTATTCTTCACAATTCCATTTCTATCTAAATGATCCTGAATTTCTCCATGATTTTCCTTACTACTGAAGTTAGACTAACCGGCCGATAATTTCCAATGTCATTCTTAGAACTGCCCTTATGTATTGGAGATACATTGGCACTTTCCAATTCAATGGAATCACTCCAGAGTCCAGTGATGCTCTCATAATTAGCCTTGATGGTTCAATGCACTCACTTGCTGCCTCCCTTAAGATTATAGGGTAAATGCTATCAACCCCAGGAGCATTACTGGCCTGTAGGCTCAAGTTTTTTTCATTAAATAAACATGTGAAATTTCAACGTCATTAATTACATTTTTTTTCAACTTCACTCCCAGAATTTCTCATTGATGTGAAGGGTTTTTTTTTCTGTAAATATCGTTGCAAAGTAACTGTTGAGTTCATCTGTAACTTCAGCTGGGATATCTAATACTAACTAACTAATAGGGATATCTAATAGAAGTAAAAGGCAAAGGAATGGGTTTTAATTTCAGAAAAGGAAATTACGATGCCTTAAGGTACTACATGGCCTCTATTAACTGGGTATCGCACAGAGAATGAAAACAATTGAACTGTGGTACGCTTTTAAAACATTAATCACAGATGCCTTGAATGCATATATACCATTAAAAAAATACTCCACGAGAAGGGTTCCAAGTTGGATGAATAGTGAAGTTGCCACATTACTTGAGCAGAAAAAGGTGGCATGGAAAGGTTACAGAGCAATAAAAAGTACTGAAGCCTATAACAGCTACAAGGTGATGTGTAATAGAGCCACAGAAAAGGTTCAACAGGCAAAGGCAGTTTATGAGAAATCACTAGCAAACAGAGCAAAGAGGGGGGATAAAGAATTCTTCACATATGTAAATGCCAAGAAGAGCAGGACAAACCAGATCGGACCTTTACGTAAGGGAAAGGGGATAGTAATAAATACACCAGCTGCCGTTGCAGATGAACTCAACAGTTATTTTGCATCGATATTTACAAATGAAAAGCCTTTTGTGGCAAAGGAAAATTGTGGGAGCGAAGTTAAAAAATATGTAATTAATGATATTGAAATTTCGCAAGATTATTTAATGAAAAAACTTTTGAGCCTACAGACCAGTAAGGCTCCTGGAGTTGATGGAATATACCCTATAATCTTAACAGAGGCGGCAAGCGAGTGCATTGAACCATTGAGGCTAATTATACGAGCATCACTAGACTCTGGGGAGATTCCCTTGGATTGGAAAAGTGCAAATTTATCTCCCATACATAAGGGTGGCTCTAAAAGTGAAGTTGGAAATTATCGACCTGTCAGTCTGACTTCAGTAGTAGGGAAAATCATGGAGGCAATGATCAAGGGTGGAATTCAGTATCATTTGGATCGAATTGAAATTCTCAAGGATACTCAGCATGGTTTTGTAAAGGGAAAATCATGTTTAACAAATCTGGTTCGCTATTTCGAAAGGGTCACTCACGAGCTCGATTTAGGGAATAATTTCGACATTGTTTATTTAGATTTCAGCAAAGCTTTTGACTCAGTCCCACATGAGCGGTTGCTTTATAAGTTGGAACAGGTTGGAATCACTGGGAAAATGCTTAGATGGATAGAAGGATGGCTTCAGGGCAGGAGGCAGAGGGTTGTGATAAATGGCTATTCCTCAGATTGGGTTGATGTAAGAAGTGGGGTTCCCCAAGGATCAGTATTAGGACCACTGTTGTTTTTAATTTTCATAAACGACATTGATGAAGGGATAGAGGGCGTGATGTCTAAATTTGCAGATGATGTTAAAATTGGTAGAGTAGTTAATGATCACTGTCAAGCTGAGCTTCTTCAGAGAGACCTAGATAGACTTCAGGAATGGTCAGAAAAATGGCAGCTGTGCTTTAATCCAACAAAGTGTAAGGTATTACACCTGGGAAACAGTAATCCCAAAAAAACTTATTCACTTGGTGGAGTTCAACTAAACCCAGTACTGGAGGAAAGGGACTTGGGTGTTACGATACGGTCAGACATGAAATTCTCTGAGCATTGTAAACAGGTTGCAAGGAAGGCCCATGGTGTCCTATCGATGATCTATCGAACTTTTGCAAGTAGAGATAGGGACGTGATAATCCCATTATATAAGGCTTATGTTAGACCACACTTGGAATACTGTGTTCAAGTATGGAGACCGCACCTAAAGAAAGACATCGAGCTTCTTGAAAGGGTGCAAAGAAGGGTAACTCGCCTGGTGAGATCGGCAAAAGGGCATCCTTATGAAGAAAGACTTCGAATATGTGGGTTGCAGAGTTTGGAAACTAGACACCTTAGAGGAGATTTGATTGAGGTGTTTAAGGCTCTGAGAGGCATCAGTAAAATGAATGAGGACAAAATTTTCAAGATTATAAATGATGCTAGAACTAGGGGACATAAATTCAAGTTATAGGGGGAAATGTTTAGATTGGACTGCAGGAAGTTTTATTTTAGCCAGCGAGTTATAAATTACTGGAATAAGTTGCCTTCATGGGTGGTAGAGGCTGACAGTTTGGGGAAATTCAAAGGTCATCTGGATAGTACTTTCGGGTAAGGGAAGCGTATAGGATGATAGGTTTAATTTCCTTTTTTTTTTTTTTTTTTTTATTTATTAATTATTATTATTTAGTTATTTATTTTATTTATTTTTTGTTTTTATCATTGTTTTGTTCGGATTTTTTTTTGGCTGGTGCAGCATAAGCCATAGGCTTTCTTGCACCATGCGGCCGTTACTAATACTATCCCACGTCCATAACATAAGGGTCTGATCTGGTTTGTCCTTCTCTTCTTTGCATTTATGTATGTGAAGAATTCCTTATCCCCCCTCTTTGCCAGTGATTTCTCATAATCTGCCTTTGCCAGCCTAACCTTTTCAGTGGCATTATTACAGATCAATTTGTAGCTGTTATAGGCTTCAGTACTTTTTATTGCTCTAACTTTTTCATGCAGTCTTTTTCTGCTCAAGTAATTTGGCAATTTCATTATTCATTCAACTTGGAATCCTCCTTGGGGAATTTTTTTTTTTTTTTTTTTTTAATGGTATATAAGCATTCAATGCTTCTGTGATTAATGTTTTAAAGGTGTACCATAATCAGTGGCGGACTGAGTCTAAACATATTAGTTGCCAGGAGACAAAGGGGGCCCACACACAACTATTATATTTTCAAGCTACTAAAAGGTCATTAACATTTTTTTAACATATTGTCTAATGTTATTGCAAGGGGACCCACTTGCCATCGGGCAAGCTGACACCCTGACCAGTCTGCCACTGACCATAATTCAATTGTATTTGCTCTCTGTGAGATATATACCCAGTTAATAGAGGCCATGTAGAATCTTAAGGCATTGTAATTTCCTTTCCTGAAATTATAACCTATTCCTTTGCCTTTAACTACTGCTACCTCTCTCTTCATCGTCTACCGTAGAATGCAGTGATCACTTCCTGCTACTGGTTCCTGTACTGTCAGCCCTATTATGTCATCTGGTTCATGGGTGATGATGAGGTCTAGAGTATTCTTTTCCCCTAGTACTTTCCCTGACATGTTGATACAAGTAACAATCATTTAGTTGATTTAAAAATTTTGTTCCCCATGTGGAGTTTTCTTCTCATTTGCTCCAATCAGAGGCAAATTGAAATCACCCATAATAAGACATTGATGCTTACTTGTCCATTCCATTTGCATGTAGAGGCTCTCATCATAATCTTCACAATCACCTGGCCTGTAGATTACTCCCACTCTCATTATACCTTTGCTTCCAACTATTTCACACCATACAGATTCTATACTAGCATGTGAAACATCTGAATCCGGGAAAGCTTTCGTTGCACTCAGGCTACTTTTGATAAGAAGCATGACTCCACCACACCTATCTTCCATCCTTCCTAAATACATTAAAAATAATGTACTGAAACTCATCATCCCTTATCTCCGGGTGGCGCCATGTTTCTGTAAGCCCTATTATGTCAGGGTTACTTGTCCTAACCAGCAGTTCGAATTCACTCATTTTATTGACGACACTTCTGACATTACTGAATAAACAATTAAAACTTAAGTGTTCTTGTATAGTTAACTACCCTGACACACCCATTAAAGTTATTTAAGCTCACTTCCCTGGCATTTGCTACCCGCTCATTTGAAACGCTTTTGCCCTCAGAACATCTTGCTACTATGTTCTATTGTGGTAGCAAACAAATACTCTTGAGGTATGTGCAAGAGTTAATTTGACCAATATTATCAGATAAATGCGTATCTATATTACCCTTATTCTCTCCAAACTAGCAGTTCCCCTGAACCTTTAAGGTATCCTCAATAATACTGGCAAAAACTTTTGCACCACCTTTGTTTAAATGTATCCAGTCTCTACAAAACAGATTCCTTCTACCTACAAGCGCAGGCCAAGCTGATAGAAATTTTCCCCCAAAAGCCTTCCACAAGGCTTTCAGCATATAATCCCTCCTATTGTGCTTGGGCAGAATTGCAGGCACATAGACATTGTGACCTAACTTGCAACATTTCTTCAGCATGGTCCTATATTTGTCTAACAAGTCGTCAGATCATGTATGCTTAATGTCATTAGTTCCCACATGAATAATAATATTCTCTTTTCCCCCTTAAAATCTGACAGTCCATTGGTGACATCATTAATAGTTGCTCCCAGCATACATACCCTGGTTCTAGTCTACCTATCCTTATTACAAAAAAATATTTCCTGTTTCCCTGACAATGGAGTCTCCTAATAGAACTAAGTCCTTTTGAACCAGAGTAGTTTGCACTTGGTTATTCTGTTCTGGGGCTGGGGCCTGAATCGGGAATGCATCACTTGGTAGGTTGCTAGAGTCTTGAGTTCCTGATGAGCTCCCAGTTACATTATTCTCGAGGGCAAGCACCCATTTTTTTCAGTGACTCAAATTGTTCTAGCAGTGCACCAAATTAACTTAAGATCGGTGCACTCCTTACAACGGTGACAAAGAAAAGAATCTCCAAGTGAGCTAGGATTATCCACTAGCTCGACCTTGGAATACATGCCACAGGTTCTGCAAAGGATAAAATCATGACTCAGATGTAAATTGCTATCGGCTATTTCCGTATGAGTCATGGTGCCCTCTGACGAAATGTTCAAGGTGGATCTTGTAATAACCATTATGAAATTTACTAATTATTAATAAAAACAAACTTTTAAAAAATTATATTTATAATATAAAAAAATAAATCAAACTATTACGGAGAAAAAACTTATTAAAATAAACTTTACAATACACAGTCAGTCCTCGTATAACACGTGTTTACACTACACAAATTCGATCATACACGATTTATATATAGGGGAATGATATCGTATATAACACGAACTGAATTCGCTTATGCACGATTCGCCTTGGTGTTAGCAAGAAATGGCAGTTGAACGCGGAATCACCCCAACTGAATGCAACACGATAGGAATGAAGAGAAGATTCTGAAAATGTATTTGTTTTTTTTATATCAGTGAAGGGGAAATTGCTTTTCACCATAATAACGTAAAAACCCACACAATTCCAGCTATCGGTATTATTGCAAATGCAATTAGATCGAGTTTAATGTCAAAAGGAAGCATCCTGGTGAAGACACTACAGATTCAGAGAGAAAAAGAAAAGCAATATCGATAAACAGAGGCGGACTGGGTCAAAAATTCTTACACGGGAAAATTTGTAGCGGCCTCATACTAGCCTCATACTAGTTTATGGCCAAAATCCCTCCGGCCCACTGGTGTTACCCCGGTAAGGCTTATGGCCAGTTAGCCTCTGTCAATAGAGAAAAAAAAAAATGAAATTGTGAAATGCTTTGAGCGAAATGAGACCATGTGATATTGCACAGGCCTAAATGAGGCAATGCAGAGAATTACAAATAATGCAGAGAAAATAAAAACAACTTTCATAGCAGGAACAACTCAAATGTAATTAAAATCCATTAGATTAAGACACAAAGAATTGGAAGAGATGGAATGACTGTCATCTGTTTGGATAGAAAATCAAACAAAAAACAAGTTTGCTTACGATAGAAGCAAAAGCATTAGCAATATTTTATTACGTAATAGTCGTAATAAAATACTTACGTATTTTATTATGATTATTTAATGTTTGGTAATGTTTTGGTTACAAATGTGTTCACTCTTGGGTGGTCGGCACCTAACCCTATTTTTCCCATAGGGCCTGTTGTTTATATTGCACGATTTTGCATTGCACAAGGGTTTCTAGGAACACAACTATCGTGCTATACAAGGACTGACTGTACTAAAAAACCTTTGAAATCCTGCTCTACTTTACTAATCCTGCTTTAATCCCCTTTTATCTATGCTTCTTTAATGTCACTATGGAGAGCTGTAATAGGCACGTCTGCTCACCATGAATGCCAACAGTAGAATATTGCCCATCTTGGTTGGAGTCCAAATTTACTTGACCTCGATCCAATTGAACATCTGTGGGATGTTTTGGAATGGGAGGTGAGGTGTATGGGCACCCAATGGTCATCTATTCCGATAGTTACAGGCAGCATGGCTGCAGATCCCTATGGATGTTTTCAGACAGGTAGTGGAGTCAGTGCTAGGTGAATAGCAGTTGCTATTAGTGTGAACAAGCATGGTTATTAGGTAGGTGGTCATAATTGAGTGGTCACTGAGTGTATGTGATAGCATGTAATTGAAGTTTGGATAGGAAAAAAGTTATAAGAATTAATTAATTGTAATTAAATTTTTCATTGTAATGTATAATTTTGATATGCAACTACATAACTTGCTTAAATGTTGTGTCAAAATGTCTTATAATGTCAAGCAAATTGCTATGAGTTGCCTCACTCTCTACACTACAAATAAACAGAATTTCTTCATAAGGAGGAATATATTGCTATTTGTTTGTAATGCATTCTTTTACCCAGACAATTACTCATTAATGAAGGGATTACTGTTCCTTCAATGGTGTAACTAGGTACTTGACGGTGCAGATTTGATAACTTAGTGATGATATTATTTGATTAATATTAGAGATGCCAAAAGATGTGGATATGCAAACTATAAATAGTTTTACAGCTAATAAGATTCAGAGCATCGGAATTAATTCCAATTTAGTATTAGCAAAGTAATGCCAGGAAGCAAGTTTGTGTCACTTGAACACCCCCCCCCCCCAAAAAAAAAAAAAAAAAAACTAGGTGCAACTGTTATCACCTTCCTTCACTTCCTTTACATATTTTTTAAAGTATTTGTCCATTGTTATATTTAAATACTTTCAAACTCTATGAGAGGGTGAGCTAGTCTAACTGCCAGTCACTTTTTGAAGGAAAGAAAATTTTTAGATATCTGTTTTACAATTATCCCTTAAATTTAAATTTGCCTTATATATGTAAGGTAAATTCCCACAGCATTTAATCTGCTCAATAATTTAAAGCTTTGAGCATCTTGATCAGGTCACTCACTCCTCTTTTTGACAAAACTTGACTCTCTCTGTGTCTCTGTACCCTTTCCAACAGGTTGGAATTTTGCCTAAAATTGGTTGGTTTTCCAAGCTTATATGCAATAGTCAGGATGTGGCCTGATCACTGCTTTATAAAATGGAATAGAGACCTCTTTGTCTTTACTGGCAGAGTTCTAGTATATTATTGGCATATACCATATTAGCTGTCCTAGCAGTCTGTCTGAAATGTACAGAGAGCTTCATATCAGACTTTTACTCCAAAGACGTTTTCATTATCAACTGTCTTGAGTTTGGTGCTACTAAAGTGGTATGTTATTCTAAGATTACTTCTAATATTAGATACAAGACCTTGCATTTTGCAGTGTTATACCTCAGCTGCTATTTTTAAATTTATCCAAATGGTATCCTGATTCGGTTAAAATTTAGTGATGGCTATTCCCTTCCAAAATGTCAGTGATTGACATACCTAACCCACTATGGTTAGTTTTAGTGTTTATCTCCCCCCCCCCCCGCCATTGTTTTGAAATTGAGAACTTGTTTTCCTATTTTAAAACAGCTGGGGGGGGGGTAAACACCCTATTTTAAAACAACTTACTGAGCAAACTATGGATTTGGGTCGTGCTCGCAGGTTAGGCTTAGTTGATCATATTTAGGCCTAATAAAATGAAGACTTTTTAATGGAGAATATACAGTTCAATTAACTGATAAGCATCATAGGAAAAAAGAGTTTCCGATTTTAGAACAGTGCCAAGGGGGTTGGGATAAACACCCTAACTAACACTAACCATAGCGGGTAAGGCTTGTCAATCACTGCCATTTTGTCACTAAATTTTAACCTCTAATTCCTCTCATTAACCACCCAGCCCACCTTTGGTTACATCTTTGTTTGTATTATCAACAAACTTATACCAAGAAATATGCATTTAGTCAAAGCTTAATAAAGAGACGGCACTCACCTCAATAATCCGTTGTGGTTATATGAATCAAAAAACAGTAGTGTGAGAAATCATTGGTTAAACTAAACACGGTGTTTAAAAATCACGATAAGGAAGCACGGTTTAAAACTTAGCCTAGAGGAGGAAGGGTGCACCATATTGTCCTCTAGTTGTCTGAAATTAAAATTAAAAAAGGCATTAAGGCCAATAGTCGAGAACGATGGACTTTTGATGGTTCATCTTCAGTTGGCGATAAAAAGAAGAGCAAAAGGGTTGCTGTAGATCTTAAGTACCCGAAATGTTGTGCTAGACATGTGGTAATTTAGTTCGCATGAGATTTCAAATGGTAGACAATTATGTCTTATCTTCACTAACACTGATCTCTATAATTTTTTTCTATCTATAATAAGTTAGGAGCCCTTTTAATAAATATAAAGAAACCTGCATTTATGACACTAAAGACATCAACAACATAGTTTATTTAATCAGATGTCAACCCGGCTGTTAACGCATGCTACGTTGGGAGCACTACTAATAAATTTGGGTCATCCACCATCGCAAACACATGCGCTTACTACCACGTCTGTAGTTTTTCGGACACAGCAAGGAAATTCTGAACTGTCTCAACATGTACTCACTCATAACCACAACCCCTCAGTTGATACTGCAACAGCCATCGTCAAATTAAATTAAAGTTACAAACTCCTTCTATACGGAACCTTCGTAATAGAATGATATCATCTCAACACCAATCTTGACATCTTAAACACAACTTCCGGTTACCTTGTCTTCCATTTGGAATTTCACGCGAATTAAATTACCACGTGTCCAGCACAACATTTTGGGTATTTAAGATCTACAGCAACCCTTTCGCTCTTCTTTTTATCGCCAACTGAGTGTGAACCATCGAAAGTCTGTTGTTCTCAACTATTGGCCTTAATCCTATTTTAATTTCAGACAACTAGAATACGATATGGTGCACCCCTCCTCCTCTAGGCTAAGTTTTTCAATTACTCTTTTTAAATCACTCCTCCTTATCACGATTTTTAAACACTGTTTTTAGTTTAACCAATGATTTCTCACACTACTGTTTTTTGATTCGTATAACCACAACGGATTATTGAGGTGAGTGCCGTCTCTTTATTAAGCTTTGACTAAATGCATATTTCTTGGGTGCATTATATATAGCCTTAGTTGCTAATGCGCCAATAAAATCCAAATCAAATCATATTTCTTGTCATGAACTTCGGCATCTTAAGCTTTTGCTAACTCTTTTATGGTCAAACTTATACTTTAAACATCATGTATCTACACTAGTATCATTAGCATTAGTAGAGGCGTACAATGCAAGAAAGCAAGCTTATGCGGCATCAGCCAAAAAAAAAACACAAAACCCTCCCATTTCACCCCTCCATTCATTCCAAGTACCTGTTCAGCTTAGCCTTAAATTTATTTAGGCTATCTGCTTCCACAACAAAAGATGGAAGTTTGTTCCACCAATCAACTACCTTCTAGCTAAAGGAAAATTTCTGCACATCTATTCTACAACTGTCTTTCTCAGTTTGAATCTGTCCCCCCTCAGGTTCTTAATCTCAGCAAGGGGAAGAATCCCATCAGCATTCAGCTTGCTCAACCCATTCAAGGCCTTATACGCCTCAGTCAGATCACCTCACAGGTGCCTACTCTCCAGGCACTGCAATTTGCCAAACTTAAGCCTTCCTTGGGAAGCTCACCCTTTGTTCCCCTCACCAATCTTGCTGTCCTTCTTTGTACTCGTTCTAGCAACTCTACATCTTTCCTAAAATTAATAATAATAAATAAATAAATTTTCTGTTTATACTCCGGCACGACAATCAAGTCAGTAGAGTTCACCATAAATCGTCAATACAAATATTTATTGTATTTAGTAGTCATGGGTTTGAACCCCGGTCCACTCAAGGAACGCGTGCTATGCAATGTTGCTCCTGACCACTCGGCTACATCAGGCCTTCAGGCCTAATTAGGCATCCAGACCTGTACACAGTACTCTAGGTGTGGCTTGACCATTGCCTTGTATAACAGAATAATCACCTCCCTGTCCCTGCTAGCAAAATTCCTATATATCATTGACAAGACTCCATGACCTGCCCTGGCAGCCCATCTGCACTGCTCAGCAAACTTCATATTTGACTGCACAATTACCCCCAGGTCTTTTTCACTTTCCACTTCCCTGAGTGTAGTACCACACAGTTGGTATGTATGGGTAGCAATAACCCAATACTTCTTGGGTTATGCTACCCATATGCAGTACTTTTCATTTGTCAATGTTAAACTTCAGTTGCCACTTTTCAGCTCATTTGCCCAACTTATCTAGATCTGGGTGGAGTAGCATATTGTCTTTACTGTCGTTAACAACCCTGCCAGCCTTTGTATCATCTGCAAACTTGGACATTAAACCTGATATAACTTCTTCAATATCATTGATAAATATACAAAACAAAAATGGGCCCAACACCTAACCCTGGGGAACTCCACTAATAACATTAGTCCACATAGAGCAGTGTCCATTTATTACCACTCTCTGTGGTCTCCCACTCAGCCATCCCTTTATCCATTGCAGTAACTTACCCTTAATGCCATACTGCTCGAATCTGTACAGCAGTCTTCCAGGTGCAACAGTATCAAAAGCTTTCCTGAAATCCAAGTATATGATGTCAAAATTATTTTTGGCATTCAGTTCCTTTGTGACCACATCATAGTATCCAATCAAACTGGTCAGACAAGACCTCCCTTTAACAAACCCATGCTATGTCTTAACTATTACTGCAGTCTTGTCTAGATAATCCTGCAATGCTTCTTTAACCAGTGATTCCATTATTTTCCCTGGAACACAAGTTTAAAATAACAGGTCTATAGTTACTTGTGTCACTTTTTGAACCCCCTTTGTGAATTCGTGATATATTTGCACACCTCCAGTCCATGGGAACCTCCCCTGAGTCCAAGGAAGCTCTTATAATTATGGCTGAAGGTTTGCTTACTTCCCTTGCTGCCTCCTTCAATATAACTGGATAGATCCCCCCCCCCCCCCCCGGTGCCTTTTTTATGTTTAACTTCAACTATTTCTCCTCCAGTTTGCTCTCAGTCATTACAAAATCACTTAGCTCCCTGTTAGAGTTTGATAAACTTCTGGCACTCCCCTCAATGAATAACTCCTCATGTGAATGTAGATGCAAAATACTCATTCAGTTTATCAGCTACCTGAGCATGATCATCAATAGTCCATCTAAGTTAAGTGGTCTAATATGATTCATCCCTTTCCTTCTAGAGTTTACATAAGTAAAGAACTCTTTTTGCTGTTTTTCTTTGCATCCTTTGCCAAGGATTTCTCGTAATCTGCTTTCATCTGCCTAACCTCCTTTGTGACTGGATTACAGACTAGTTTATATCTACCATATGCTTCTGTGTCACCTGATACTTTATATGCATCCCATACCTTTTTCTTCTCTGCCACGAGACTCATTAATTCATCTGACATCCATTTAGGCCTAAACCTCAAACAGTATTTCTTAGTTGGAATGAAAAGCCTAGTAGCCTCCAAAATTAAGTCCCTGAAGGCTTCCCATTGGGAATTCAATGTTGGTAACATCATCAGTTGATCACACCGTATAGAATTTTAAAACTGTCTGAGACACCTATAGTCACCTTTACGAAAGCAAAAGCCCTTCCCTTTAGCCTTGATGGTAGTTATTACATCTTTAAGTAATTCCCACATCAGTACATTGTGATGTACTGATGTGGGAATTACTCCTACTGGTTGCCTCTCAAACATGTTGCTGTAGAAAACAGTCGTCCAATAAATCCACAAAAGTCCTGCTAGTGTGCAAGTGACCAACACACAAGTTCGTCAATCTGGAAAGTTAAAATCCCCCATTATAAGACATTTTGATTTGCTGGCCCACTATTTCTCTGCACAATTGCTCATTATACTGATCAGATTCATTATGCCTATAACCTATACCTACTTTCATTTTTCCTTTCCCAGTGCTTATGTCACACTAAGCAGACTCAGCATTGCATTGTCCACCAACATCAATTGGATGCACTTCCTTTGATTTTATGTGTTTCTCCTCCCTTCCTGTTCTGTCTATCCTTTCTGTACACATTGTACTCCCCAAATTCCAATTCTTCACTGCAAATTTCAGTTCTGCATTATGTGACACCACGTCTCTGATATCCCAACAATATCTTTCTTTGATGCCTTGACTAGCACTTCAAGCTCATCAAATTTATTAACTATACTCCTAGCTTTGGTATATGTGCAAGTATACATGCCCCTGTTTCTACTCTTAGTCACCCTAACACAGCCCATGCATTTACTTGTTCCACTATGATTTCCAGCAGTCCTGGAAATCTCCATACCTTGCTTTTCAGACTGCTGCTCATTCTAATAGAAGCAGTGCAAGAATCACTTTTGCCTCTGCCTGCAGCCACTGTTAACCTTTTAGTCTGTGTATCCCCCCCCCAAGCTAGCAGTTTTCTGACCCACTTAACACTGCCCCTATAGCATCAGCAAATATCCATCAGCAATTAATAACATTATAAATATATCTACACCACGGCTCTGAGCTCATGGGGAGGAGCACGAAACAGAAAGAGAAAAATGAGAACATTACATAAAAAAAAATTTGTAAGCCAGAGCTGAAGCTTGTGATGATATGCCACTGATCCACTTCTTTTGTGACAGCTTTATATTAGCTAATAAAATCAGTGGGACATGATATCCTACTTAACCATACATGGTTCAGTAGGATATCCATCTTGAAAAGGAGGTTATTCCTTACTCTTATTACTATTTAGATTAGCATACTAACCTTAGTACCTTCTGCTTATGAATACAGGCATAACTCGAATAACGAATAGGATGCGTTCCACGAAATTACTTCGTTAAGCGAAACTTCGTTTTCAGAGGTAAAAATACTATGGTCAGAATAGGGATACGTTCCTACTTAAAGAAAATGAAAAGCTTTTTTTTCGGACAAAGAAAAGTTTTATTACATAAACAGTCAACTTACATACAAAGTGAAATCACATTTTAAAATAAGAGTCTAAAGTTGATTGTTTATGCTCTTTTTCTCTTTCATTTAACAATTGCCTATACGGAGTTATTGCATTTAACACTGATCGCTTAACAATAATACTTCTTCCTAAATCAGGATCATTTTCACTAAAAAAATTTAAAACGTTTTCAATGTCATTTAAGCACCTTTTTAATCTTTGGTTGTTAACACTTTTTCGGCAGGAACTTCTTTAACTTCGTCTTATTGCTAACAAGGTTTTCTAAATCTTCCACTGAAAAACCATCATCTTCTGCATTCAATAAATTTCTAACATCCTCTTCATCGACATTTTCGAAACCTATTGATTGAGCCATCTGGATAACTTCATTTCTAATTTCTTGGATGTTATTTTCTTCTTCTAGTACAACTTCTGGCCATATTTTGCGCCAAACTCCATTTAAGCATTTCTTAGTGACTTCTTTTCCAAGAACTATCAATGTTTTCAATTGCGTTTTTAATGGTGTAGTTTTTCCAAAAAGTTTTAACTGTCATTTCCTCTTTAACCTCTAGTTCAGTTAAACTGCTTAATGTTCGACGCAGATAATATAATAAGCTTTAAATGATGCTATTACTCCCTGATCCAATGGTTGAATCAGGGAAGTTGTGTTTGCTGGAAGAAACACAACTTCGACAGGAATGCATGTGTCCAACGTGTTAAGATCAGTAGGATGTCCCGGAGCATTGTCTAACAAAAAAAGAGCTTTTTCTTCAAAGTTGTTTTTTTTGACAATACCGTTTTACTTCATGACAAAAGTGGTTAACAAACCAATCAGTAAATAACTCCTTGGTAACCCGCGCTTTTCTATTTGCTTTCCATATTACAGGTAAATTCATTTTTATGTTACCTTTTAACGCCCTCGAATTTTCTGAATGGTAAACTAATAACAATTTTAATTTATAATCGCCAGAGGCATTTGATCCAAAGAGTAACGTTAAACGGTCTTTGGCTGCTTTGAACCCAGCAGCTGATTTTTCTTCAATAGAAATGAAGCTTTTTGTTGGTAGCCGTTTCCAGAACAAACCGCTTTCATCAACATTGAACACCAAATTTGGAAAATTTTCACTTTCAATTATTTCCTTTATTTTCTGGAAACTTATTTGCAGCTTCTCCTGTTAATTTTACACTATGAATCCTGGCCCGTTTTTTAAATTTCTCGAACCAACCACGAGAAGCTCCAAAGGTTTCCCTAATTTCTTCAGTTTGTTTAGATTTCAGGTGATTAAACTGGAATTTTTTTTTATGTTAA